>NC_064439.1:11764432-12379932 GCF_023343835.1 Lagopus muta | reverse complement strand
AGATAAGTGAAATAATTGCTTAAGTCATGCAGTAATACACTCAGTGGAAAGAACCTCATGCCAGCCCTTCCCCCTTGTCCAGTGAAACCTTTACTTAAAATTCTTTGCTTTCTCAGCATGGAGTTCTATGAAATACAGAAAGAATACTGAAATGTTAGATATTTCAGGTTGGACATCATTTGCATATTTTTACTAAAGTGCCCAAAACTAGATAATTAAATGTTCAGAGATTCTTTTACTGTCAGTGGAGGGCAATGGAGTGCCTTCCTAGAGGCTGACTCATTTTAGCATAGTTATCTGAGATAGGTCAGATGTATTAATCTTGAATGCTTTTTTCTCTTCTTTGGCTATTCAGAGGTCCAAGGATGACTAACTCAGACATCAAAATATACCCTTTGGATATGAAAGATTAAGGAAGAGAAATTCTGCTAAAGTTTTGTTTTACAAAGCTTCACAACTGTAAAGGCAAGAGGCACGTGTGTATATACATGGAGACGATTCAGTGCATTTAACCACAGGCCAATTGCTGCATACATTTGCAAGGATGATGCCTCTCCTTACAACAACATGTAGTTCTCAAAGAGTAATGCTCAGCTACTGTCAACAGCATAATTTTGTTCTCTCTCCATCTGAAATATTGAGTTATTAACAAGCAGAATCAGAACAACATCACTGCAATCCCCTTAGAAGAGGAGTGCCACAAAACAGGGTCATTGGGGGTATTATAAAAAAGTAAAATCTCTCTCCTCCACACTGCTGCAGTGCTTTCTGTACTGAAGCAATGTAATTCTAACAGTAATTGCACAATGTGTTTCCATATTAATGTTATCCTGAATAAAGATGACTACATTTTAAAAAGACTTTAAACTAGAATATTTTCCTGATCAATGCTGATAACAGTTTTGCTTCACCATCTGTCTAGCTAACTCCTGATTTTTTGTTAAAGGCAAAGAAAAAAAAGGAAAGGAATGTAAGCAGATGCAGATGGCATTGGAATCCAGGATATCTACTGGATTTGCATGAACAGAACAAGCAGCACATGGATAAGGTTACCACGAAGTGGATTTGAATGCCAAATAATTAAAACAAAATAGCACAATGTGGTATATACCATGATCACACTAGGCAATGATGTTTCATGTGCTTTTAGGGCATGCATATCACACCAAGTATTTAATGCCTGTAGAAACAACAGAAGGTGCAGAATTATACCTTTATTTCCTGGAGTTCCTCAGATGCCTTAAGGGGTTAGAAGAACACTGGAAATCTTTTGCACTGCTAACACAATCAGAAAACAAAGATAAAATATTGTTCTTTTTATGCATATTAACGGGATTTTACCCAGTAGGAACTCAAGCTTTTGCAGCTTTATGAAATTAATGTTATGTGAAGGGAAAACATAGTAACATAATAAATAACGATTAATTAAATAAATATTTGAGTCTATTTGATCAGTTCCATTGTATAGCTACAAATAGTCTAAGCACTCCACTTCATGCTAATATATTCTGATTAATTTTCTTGTTGCTAAATGAGAAAATAAATTGAAGCTTTTTATATTCCTGAGAATTATAGGTTTCTAGTATAATGCAACAAAAGACCACACGTGCTGGGAAATCAACATCCAAAGAAAGTGAGAAACTATGGTTCCTGATAGCATAATATGCATATGTTTCCTCCTACATGAAGGCGCTGAGTTCTCACTATATCATTCTCTCTTCCTGAATACCTTCTAGCTAAAGTCTATATAATGAGAAAAAATATCACTGGGAAATATAGTTGTAATCTAATGACATGCTTTGTGAGTCTACTGTCACTGAAGTTTCTAGTTTTCCTTCTAATTTTGGTCTTGTACAGAGTTCCTTGTTGCCCAAGGAGAATTTATATTATTCCTTTCCAGAATAATACTTGCGAAGAACAAATGATTAATTCATGTTTATTTTGGGTGTCAACTGTATATTTTTTAATTCTATTCAGTTCTTACACTGAAATGGGAAGTGTTTGGTATGGGAAGGTATATGGTATGGTAGTATACCATGATCTACTGGATTTATAACTGATATTCATAGTTTGGGCTAGTTGCTTAAAACATATTTTTGCTTAATACACAAGATTTCACTTAACTGGTAACTGTTTATTCTCATGAATTTGTTCCCAACAAATTAAGAAGTTTTCACTTTTTTGCCCTTTTACCGTTCTTATTGTTTGTTTGTTTGTTTGTTTTTGTTTTCCTGGTATTTTACTGCATCAGCACATGCAGGTCTGTTGCTGCATCTTTTCCATGAGGATTCTCTCTCCATGCTGAAAATAAATGAAGCAGTTGTTTTCTGTTTTCCGATTGAATTACTGGTCGTATTGTGTACCAGCAGAAACACACCAACTGTTCTGAGGCAATTTGATCAAATTGATGTGAACTTTGAATGTTTGTCAGATCACGATCACTTGACCCTATTGTGACACTTCTGGCCTGCTTTTCAACCGTCTTTTTCTCTACTGTCATATATGCCAACATCTGAATCAACAGCATCTTTTCAGTCAAACAGAAATGCACACTTATATCTGCTGTGTTTTTATCAGAGCACTTTAACATCATTGTAAGGACACTGTGAAACTTGCACTGTGAAGCTTGCAGAGCTATTATTTTTATCACAGTTCACAAGATAAATGCAAACCAAAATACAGAGTAGAGGTTTATAATTTTTGCTGATTTGATGCTCCACATGAATATCTATAGGCACATTTTACTCTTTAAAACAATTTTTACATGTACCTTCTGATATGCTTTGACCTTCCTTGTCTGGCTTAAATACATTTTGAAGTGTGTATTGGGATTTATTTCCTAATAGTAAGACCAACAAGTAATTACAAAATGTGTATACACCATGTCAGTCAAAAATTAAATTCTTAAATTCTGTTTTTAAATCATAGAATCATAGAATCACCAAGGTTGGAAAAGACCTAAAAGATCATCCAGTCCAACTGTTCACCTATTACCAATAGCTCCCACTAAATCATGTCCCTCAACACAACATCCAGTCTTTCCTTGAACACCCCCAGGCTCGGTGACTCCACCACCTCCCTGGGCAGTCCATTCCAGTGCCTGACCACCCTTTCTGAAAAGTAATACTTCCTCATGTCCAGCCTGAATCTCCCCTGCCGTAGCTGGAAACCATTCCCCCTGGTCCTATCACTAATGACACGAGAGAAGAGGCCGACCCCCAGCTCACTACAACCTCCCTTCTGGAAGTTAGAGAGAGCAGTGAGGTCTCCCCTGAGCCTCCTCTTCTCCAGGCTGAACATTCCCAGCTCCTTCAGCCTCTCCTCATATGGCCTGTGCTCCAGACCCCTTACCAGTTTTGTTGCCCTTCTTTGAACACGTTCCAGGGCCTCAATGTCTTTCTTGCAGTGAGGCACCCAAAACTGGACACAGCACTTGAGGTGCGGCCTCACTATCCTATCTATCCTATTAACCTCTGATCTGATAATATTTAAACTAATGGGAGATGTTTATCTGTCTTTGTGTGGTATAGTTTCACTGGGTTCAGGAGAACTACTTGGTTTTACACTTGGTGATGTTTTGACCCTTGGAGAAAAACAGATTCAAGAGAAATAACTGTCAAAATGATGAAAAAAGAAGTCATACAAAGCTGATTGTCTTTCCTTAAATCTCCCCATGCAAGGTTTGGTGGAGCACCATTTCTTCTTTTTTCTCTCATGAAAAATTCTAATGATCTTTCAAATCGCTAACAAAATAACAGCAGTTTAAACTATTCTGATAGAAATCCCAGCTCCAGGAAGGTTGGGTAAGCATATGAACATGAAGAATGGAAAAAGGTTTAGGTTTTATCTTTTGGCCTGCTGGAAATAAATTTTGATACCTTGAATATTGCGGGAATATTGTATCTACATTTAAATCTACTTATGACCTGTATCTACATTTCTTTTTACAACAAATGGGTTAACGTTCATTTATCACAAACTTCTGAAGAGAGAAACAAATTACTTTCTATGCCCACTGTTGTTCTATCATCCCACAAAATGCAGCCTGTAAAAGCACAGATGTTATGACTGTCCCATCCCCAAGGACCGAATAACTCTCTATATCTTCTTTTTCCCATTGTCTATTCACAAAAAGACAGCTACATTTTTAGCTTTACCATCCTCCTGCCTTAAAGAAAGAGGATGTGGTTGGCTTTAACTGGATCACTGTTTGTTTGCTCTATACTTAAACCACATTAATCCCACGCTCCGGGGCTTCCAGCGGCTCTAATGGCTGGGGGGAGGGCAGGAAGATCTGATTGCTACTTTTATGACTTCTATGCCTTCCTTTAGGGCAAGGAGATGTGTCCTAGTTAGAAAGGCTATGAGGTGTTTAGAGATAGCTAGGAAAAATTTACTTTCTCAGAACATGACAGATATCTTCTTTATATTTTCAAAATTTAACAGAGTTGAGGTGTGAGGGGAATTTACTACAGAACAGATTGGAGAAACTGAGGGTATTTCTTCTGTTAGGAAGTCTGCTGGAGTGATCCTAAGAGTTTTTTCTTTTTATTTACCATTTTTATTGTAGCTGGGGAAGGATCTTGTAAAGCATAAAAAAAAACACTTTCTGGTCACTCTTCCCTTCCAGTTGTGTGTGGGATAGGACACTTCTCTCCTGCTCTGTTTCAGTGGAAAATTGTATTTCTTCCTTTGATTTTTCCTTATAGGTCTTATATTTTGAAATGAATGTTCAAAAGGAGTTTTTAGCCTTTGGAGTATAGGGACATCTACTGTAGAAATTATTTGGAACCTCATAAACTAGGTTTGAAGCACTTTATTTCAGTCAGGCATGAAAATGGCGTCAAAGATATGGGGAGAGAAAGGACCAGTGACAGGCTATGGTTAATTTTTGTATGTCATTGTCTTTAGACATAGGCTTTTTCTGTCTGGTATTTCTCTCTTAGACGAGACTCAGAATTTAGCAAAAACTAATGTGGTCTCTATCTCAACTTGCCTCCTCTGCACAAATATTAGCTCACTTTGTCTATGGAAAACAATATCATCTAGAAAAAATAAATTCTCTTCTGTTCAGATATTTCTGTTCACACATTTTTTGTTCCTTTTTCTCAGATATTCAATTAGATGTTTAAAGATAGTTTAATGAGAAGTATAGGAAGCAGAGGGGAGAGATGGTTGTGTAGTATCACAGTACAATTTTACATTTTCATTATTATTCATTTACTTGACCTGGTCATATTCAAAGAATAGCAAATGGTTTAAATGAGATAGCATTTCAAGGAAAAGATTTACACTTATGCTTTTCAGAAAGATAGAAACAAATCTGTAAAATCTGCAAAGCATCACCATTCTGAAGATATGTTTAGCCAAGCACAGAACATTTAAAAAGTTCATATGTATGCATTGCCATCCCATTCCTCAGCACAGATGTTTTCAGAGAAAAAATACTGAATGTCTTAACTGGGAATTCAACTAACCCCTTGACTCTCATCCAAAGTCTTTAGCAGGTGACTTGCTAAGCCTACTGTGGCTTAAATTAGTAGGCTGCAGCTGTAGATATGTGATGGAAGAGCTGTATTTGAATGTGATATCAGATCACATTACTCCAGATGTGCTAACTAAAGTAATAAGCAAATCATCAAGGAAGTTAAGATTGTACTGGTTTGTTGCTGTGCATTCACTGTCTTCTTTTTTAATACAGCATGAAAAAATATTCACATTAAAAGTACACTTACTGACTTTCCCTGCAATTCCCTACTGTGAGATCTGCAAGAATAATTTTGCATTTGTAATATCAAAAATGTAAACTATTATAGGGCAGTAGCAGTAACTACATTACATCTCCTGAAGTTTATTATTCTGTCATATTAGATAGTAAGATGGATTTGCAGCTCTCTGAACACTAAAGTCTAACTAGCTACTTATAAAAAATGTACTTATGATGGTAAGAATGCACAAAGAGCTGATACCTACACTGTTCCCTTTTGTCCCTGATTGTGGAACCAGTAGATAGTTTGAGAAAGGATCTTCTTTAGGCCGATCTCTACCTGTCTTGGTTTTCTGGTCCAAGTAGGGCATAACTAGGATAAAAAATTTGTCTTACTTGAAATAACATTTAGGGAATCCTATTGGTAGCACTTCAGTGCTTTTAATTTGATTTTTTTTTTTTTTTTTTTAATGAGAATAGCAAGAAAAGAAACAAGACTGAAATAACAAATTAGTCCCATTCTCTACAGCTCAAGCTCTAATCTGTGATTTTAAGGATAAGGATCTAAAGTAATAGTTTCTTGCAACTTACACCTAATTACAACAGCGTGTTCAAATGGGAAGAAATAAAACGCGTGTTGGCTTTGCCCACAGAATCCCAGCATGAGGCTAAATAAAAGAATGGGAGCTCTGTGATATACAGTGTATTTCAGCAAGGCAAGCAAATGACAGTCATTTTCCAGTTACTGTGCTGTAGAAGAAGGGACGTAACAAGAATTACTGAAACATTCAGCCAACTGACTTGCTACGGGCAGACACAGGTGGTTGTGGGCTGGTTATGATTTCTGATACATGTTTGATGTAGCACAGAAGCTATGCAACAAATTCTAAAGCTGAGTTTTAAATAGTATAATTCAGTGTGCTTATCAGATGTGGTGGGAAATATAAGACATTATAATTCCTCTCTGAACAGCAGTGGTAGGGCAGGAAATTCAGAACCCCTTGGATGCATTCAGCCATCTTGATTAAACCTGAAGAAAGTCATCTTTCTAAATTTGTGGTGGCAGACTTTGTGCATCTTAACAGGACAAGAACACCTGAATCTCTCATTACAGTGTGATTCTGGCTCCATTGCCTTTGAAGTCTTTGGTATAACTCCCATGGAACATAGAAGCACAGGATTATGCCCAATACAGAGAGACATTCTGAACAGGAATGTTTTTGGAAATTGCAGATATTTGAAAGCCTGAGATACACAGGCAAGACAAATGGTCTGTGTGCATGTGATTTGTTTCAGTACAATGCAAAGAAGTTTGCATTTGTGTTCTTTACAAATTTGTGTTCTTTTCCACAAAAGTGGAAACCTTTCCTCTCTCTGACAAATTAGGATGAAGAATACTCTATTTCACATAAAACAAAGATTTTCCAGTCAACTATCAATCTAGAGCTCCTGAAATTTCTCTTTCCTTTATAATCCAAGAAGTCGCTTACAATAGTTCAAGATCTTAGTTATGAGCTCTTATGTCCTTGTTTTCTCCTGTACTTTTAGTCCAATATCTTTACAACGGCTCTCTGCACCTTTCCAGAACTGATAGTGTACACATAAATCTCATTTCAGCTACAAGAAGAAACTTGTAGAAAACCATTAGTTTTCTGCTTAACATCACATCTGTGTCAACAAAAAGCATAATTAATGAGTTGATGATGAATTCATTGGCCACAGATTCTTATTTAAGGAACTTCAAAGAATGGAATATAGAGTAAATAAAGGGTAAAGAATGAGGTTACAGAATGAATGAATTTTTGAGGTAAGTTTGAAGACATTTAAGTTGTTACAAAACATATCTAGGATGTTCACACTTCTTAATAGTTACCCCTTAGATATAATCTATTACAAATACTTTCACAAATAGCAATTTTGACTTTTTTTGTCATAGAGGAAGAAATGTAAGGAAAAAGTAATGAAAGACATGGTACATACTGTACTTACTGAGTGCTAAAGTGTATGTGTTATCACTTAATGTAATTTATTTTTTAATAAATTCCATGTGATTTTTTTTTCCATAAGTAGACTAAACTAATAGACAGAAGGAAAATAGCTAAAAATTGCACACTATTAATATGATAATATTTTCTCTAAATATGTAGAACAATCCAACACCCTTCTATAGGTCTTTCAAAGACTGCCAGAGTAGAGGGCTCAGGTTTGATATAAGGAAAACTGTTCTAACTCTGCTTTTTATTGTGAACATAATTCGAATAAACTGGCTGCAAAGGCTGCACTTCTCTGGAAGTTTGTCAGAGCAGGTTTAGACAAACATCTGCCAAGGATGTTTTCACACTCTTCTATGATTACCTTGAGGAAGATAGGATGACAAATTAATGACTCTACAGACTGACTTCAAATGAGGAAAAACAGAGTAAGGAAAAGGGAGTCTGAAGTGTTCATTGGAGTTAAAAAAAAAAGTCAGTGTAATTTCCTGGTGGGAGATGTTCGCTTTTTTTTTTTTTTTTTTTTAATTTTTAAAAGGTGAAGAATTTCCCATCTCTGTTAATAATAGAAAAACTTTGCAATTCCATATTGCCTTCATCTTAGGATTTCAAAGAACTTTAATGAAATGCATCTCTGAATTTTTCTCGAAGTAGGATAGAAGGGCTCCAAATGCTTCCCTTTTTCTGTTAGTCTATCTACTTTCAAATGTCAGCATTCTCCAGTGGAATGAGGAAACACGAGTAATTGAGGAACAAATATCTTCCAAATTTACTGCACGAAATCATAGTTTTCACTAAGGCAGTTTTCCTGTGCCAGCAATTAATGCAAACACAGTGACCTACATATATTTAAAATGGGACACAAAAACTACGTTAACTATTTGGTTTGAAATCAGCAGCTGACTTCAAAAGAAAAGAAATGACACAAACTTTTTTTTTTTATATAATAAGGGAGTACTGCCATATTCTCTCATTACTATGGTAAATAGTCACATCGTGCACATTTTAACACATGACTACTTTGAAGTCTGGCTTCAAAGTGGATAAGTAGAGCTACATGCTTTTGCTGTGAACTTCAGAGCAGGGAGCTTTCTACACTTCTGTCTATTCATCTGCAGGTCTCCTGAGCTATTTATCAGTCTTTTAGAATTCAAATATCCCTCACTACCATGTCACTAATTCATATAATGCTGATATGTTTATTATTATTTTAAAAAATATGAAAATGCATGAATGATGAATACAGATGCAATATAGACAGATGGAAAAGGTGCTAATAATAGATACCACTACAACAGACTTCTCTCATTACGATGATTCCATGTGCAACAAGTAAAATGCTGGGTTTGGGGATATTTGGGATACTTTATTTTTCTGAAAAGCTTTGAGTCTGAGCTAGCATGTAAACATTAAAATCCAGATTTTTTTCTACAGAAAGGGAATTCAAAGATTTTTTTTTTAACTTAAGTACACTTTGACTTCTTTCTCCTTCTTTCCTCTCCCATCTGTCCATCCTTTCAAAAAGCAAAACAGCTGACAAGATGGAAGAGCTGGTCTGAGAAATCTGGGAGCAGAAACAGTGCTAAGAGACTCCTCATCATCTAATAGGGGCAAGAACAGTAGACCTGAGTGATTTGTGATGAGATCTGAAGTGAGTCTTGAGATGGGAGACCAGTCCCTGCTGTCATCAGTCCCTTTCTGACCCCCAGGACTGCCCTGGGAAGCCTCTGCACTCCAGGAGTTCAGCCTGGGATAGAAACAGTTTGCAACTCCCCGAAGTCAGTTCTGTGGCTTGCTTCTATGATCCAGGTTTTCAGTTCAGATGTGTGCTTAGCTCAAGGAAATCTATCTGGTAGACCTGATTTGAAGATATTAACTCAGGCTGTCCCAGCATCTTGCCAGGACGGCAGGCCATCAAACCAAAAAAAGATGATGCAAAATAATTTTTTTTTGGCCACATTTTTCCCTAATTGCTGCATTGCTGAAAATACAATGTATGTCTCTAGTATACTGTATACTTGATAACTGTACCCCCAATTAGTCCTATCTGTAATAACAATCATCTACACTGCTAGTGCTGCAGTGTTATGGCCAACATATGTTAGTTATCACTTTCTTTTGCTTTCAATATTTTTAATTATTCCTTCCTTCCCTCTATTTGTATTATGTATCCCTTTGGCATTTTTTGCCTGAGACTGAGCAAGTTCAGCTTTTATTTGAAAACTTCTGATTTACTGATAGTACTAATGTCAGCATGCTTAGCCGAAACATGCAACTCTACCAGAAAGCTCCACCCTATGAATCATTAATAAGACTGGTAGTTTGCTCCTGAGAATGGCAAGCATTCACATGTACTCTTTTAATTTTCTTGCTATGATGGCTGGTGAAGAAATCTCTATCCAGATCCTCTGAGAGAGTTACTAGTTATTACTAATAGCATTAGTACTGTTGTTACTGTTTTTATTCAATAAAAGAAGTTCATATGTGGTTTTGAGGCTAGGTATTCATCTCAAATCTCTCTCACTGTCAGGAAATATAAAGTAAGATCAGAAATCTTCAACTTATTCTATCAGGGTCACAAATTTATGCCACATAACTCAGTGAGACTTTATGTGCCAGGAAAGCCAGACTTGTCTCTCTCCTTTAACAAGAGGCAATCACACTGCTGTATTAGTGCACTGTTTATTTAACAAGAGTGATAAGAAAGGTACTGAACTCTAGTTTAGCCACTTGAAAAGCTGACAACAAGAATGGAGATGAGAGGTATCTGATGAGATCAGTACTCCAGGACTCTCATTTATTTTTGTTTCTGAAATCTATTTAATGGAGCATTTGTCTGTGAAGGAAGAAAAATGGGCACCTAAAATGACTGCACTCATTTGTTCTTTGAGGAATTGACTTGCTTAAGACTTATGCATCAGAATGTCATATATTAAAAAGGGCTCTGATGTTTTATACAACAAGGAAGTACCATTGTATGAATATATAAATAGCTCTTTTCTGCTTATAATGCACAAAGGCAATGCATGGAGTATACCATGAGGTTTTGCTTAGCTTTGAAGCTAGCTTTAGTGTAGTGTTAACTGCCAGAAGACTGAACAGGCAGCCACACCCCTCACCTCCAAATTAAACTCTGCTCACCTTCACTTTCAGCCTGCTCCAAATGTAGCACACACTAATAATGCAGGCCCTCTGCTCCCCCATGGAAGAAGTATTGTTGCTAACAGCTTCTGATTTGGCTGCAGTAATGCACATGGGCAAACAAAATGAACATAACAGATAAAGAGTGTGACAGCCAAAATCTGATAAGAAAAATGAGAATTGTCTAGCTGAAAGTGGGGCAGTTGGCATATACGAATGTAGAGGCAGAGAGCCTTGTTATAAAAGTGCAGAGCAGCAATGAAAACACCAGTTAGTCATAGAGAAAATTCAGTGGTTTTGATCATGCTGAGTCTGCGCACCACAAGCTCTCAGTGAAAGGCTACAAGCTATTTCTTCAGCATTTGACCCAGTCATTATAATTTGTTCCTGCTGGTTCTGCAAGAATAGTGCTGAAGGAGTGGAATAGAAAAAGAGGGGGGAAAAAAAAGGAAATCAACACGTTCTTTAGACATGTCTCAGAGATGGTGCATTTGATTAAGTAAATAGCTAATTCTCTCTTTCTCTTGAAACTTGGTTTCAAGAGATTATTATACATTATAGAGATTATAATATCTCAATATAGAGATTATTATTACATTATAGGCTGTGAGCAAGGGTATCTCTTGTTCAGTTTTCTTATACAGTTGAAAATAAAAGTATTAGAGTACATCAGAAAGAGAAGTTAAAGCACTTCAATCACAACAGAATTTTGCTGAAAAGAATTAGACTGACCTCTGTAAAAGATGTATTATTCATTACATTAAATATATGGACAATTTATTCTCATTAAGTGTAAATTGTAAGAACATATATGGTCCTAGAGAAAATTGTATGTTGATAACTAGCATTGACTCAACTACCCTTGTAACTACTTCCTGATTTAAATGCTCACACAAGGACGTCTATCTGATAGAAGATGCTAAGCTAGCCAAGCCAGGTGTGTTCAACTGAGCCAAGGGCATTATCATTTAATTTCACCAGAAGGTGAAGAGAGTGACAGGGCTGGAAAGCGAGTGCATGTTGATGTCAAACTTGAGCAGTTCCTCATTGCATTCTGAGGCTCTGGAGGACTGATCTAAATAGTTCAGGTTTTGATTCAGACCTAGATGTTTTCTGGATTTGTAAGGAAATTGCTTCTGCTTCAGTGTATTGCAGTGAACAGATAATGACTGCAAAATACCCTGAGAAGAGAGCAAATATTGAAAACATTTGTGAGAGCAAACTCTGTGGCATCTGCAAGCCCCAGTGAATGTCAATCTCCCTGATATCTATAGTGTGTGTAACTGGGCTGTTACTTCATATCCCTGCAGCTTACTTATCCAAATCAACCTGTCAAACAAAGAAAACAAGTCCCCCTCCAATTAACTCAGAACAAATGTTTTAATTCCACAGGAAGAGCTGGATCTTCTGTTCATACAGATTGGAATATAGGATGTTGGAGAGAAAGGCTGCAAAAGCAGCAGAAAGGACACTTTTGCCAAGTTAGACATTTGTGGGAAGACTCTACACTTTTCATCTCCACACACTGAATATACATTTCACACATTACAGCTACAAAGAGCAAAAGTTAAAACATTACATGAGATATTAAGCTTACTGTTTAGCATAAGTAGACAGCATGCTGTGTCGGTTAAGGCCACCTGCTTAATATATGAAACTCTTAATGCTCCCACTTGTCTTGCATAATGTAAAAATTCTATAAAAAAGAATTTGGATTATTGGCATAGGCTTGGTTTGGAGAGCAACAGAAGACAAGAAAACCCAAAAATGCTTCATAGTATTTCAGTGTGCATTATTAAAGAGTACTGTGTTTGTTCAGAATAAATCACAGAATACAAGAAAGTCGCAAGAAGTGTCATGAAGCAATGACACTGATGTGGTTTTTGTGAAAGAGGATTTGATTTTCACCATGCACATAGACAGCTGCAAGTGGGCAGGGTGCTTTTTATCTACCTCCAGTGAAAGAACCAAGGCACTCAATGAAAATGATTGCATACAAGGTTTAAAATAAACAACGCACATAATTAAGCTGAGGTATTTGTTTCCACAGGGCTCTGTTGATGTCAAAAGTGTGCATAGATTGGAAAGTAAATTAAAGTTAGGAAAAATAAAAGAGGGATCAGGGCTTTCTGTTGCAATTAGACCACCTGTGACTCAGTAGGTCTTGAAGGTGCACTGTGGAGGATGTTTCAAGAGGGTTCTTTGCTCTTCCTTAGTATGTCTGATAATGACAACTACCAGAAACAAGACACTTGGTTAGCTGGAGTTTCTCAGCTGTGTGTTATTTTCATCTGCCAGAGTCTAACTTATGCTATATATGAGACAGATGGCCTTTATCCTGTTGGGGGTGAGCAGTAGTATCTTGATCTTAACATATAAAACTTTTTATAAGTAATTTAAGTAATAAAATGTAATTGTAATAGTAATATAATTGACTGAATTTTAATACATCATAACATTAAACAAGTAAATATAATCACTGAAAATGATGGATATGCCTCCATGTTTTTCACCAGTTGTCAATGAGTTTATTAAGTCTGCAGGAAGTTAATCTTGCTTAAGGTTCCAACAGGTAACATGAAGGTTTAGCTAAGTGGTTTTATTGATATTAAATTGTTATTGTGTAGGGTATGAGGAAAACTCATGCCTTCTGAGTGGATTATATATTATATAATCTAATTTTTGCAATGAAACACACTGAATAAAATTAAAGCATATTAGACTCCTGAGCTGGGAACCCAAGAACTATTTTGACTTCAGAGAAGCTGGAGGAATGTATATCTCACAAAACTGAGATGCTGAGTTTTAGGTGTCATTTTAAAAACAGTTTTATCCTTTTTGTTCTTTTGAATGTCATTCAATTCCATAAGCAAGGTACATGTGGCTTACTGCATTTTGGAACGAGTTCCTAGAAAACAGCTTTTCATGTAGCATGAAGGATCCAACTATTCAAAATACGACCATATAAAGAGAGATAAGAGAATACTTTCCAGCATTTGTTTGACCTTGTATTCAGTCATGGTATCTCTGGCTGGAGTTCAATACAAAATCATGTTTTTTTCTGTATAACTTCATCTTCAGGCTTCTGCATGGAACACAACCTACAGCAAGTGTAAATGTCATTGCTCAGGCTCACTGGTTTTTGAAGAAAAGTTACTCATCAAGAGAACACTTCCATCTTGGAACAGTTAGTATCTCACCTTTTCCCATAGTCTATGACGGAAGAAATCTCACATTTCAGCAAGATGTGAGTTGTTTGCAATATGACTGAAGCAGTCACTGACAGAGATTTACAGCAGACATCCAAAACAGACAATCTTAACTCCATAGAGCTGGAGAAAAATAAAAGATGATGATGATGAGAGTAATTTAGAGAATGGTGATGATGACTACAGTGGCTTCAGTTAAATGAATATTTTGAGCCTACAGTGTTTTTTGAGTATATTTTCTATGACTTAGTCTTCTTGATCACATAATGGGCAAAATATTTTTCAAGATAAATGGAAGCGTGATAATGTTACAGTAGAAAATCAGGAGCAAATGTTAAAGGAAATTAAAGCCTTTGCAACATTAACATTTATTTTTATGCTTTTTTTTTTGTCCCTATACATTCACATTTTCTATTTCCTGACCGTTTTTTAGGCAGCAAGGTTATTCATGAGATGGAAATAAACAGTATGGTAAGAAGCTATGTTATTTGCATGTCAGAAAACTGATTACCTTACCTTAACCTGCTGCTCTTTTACTTTCTATCACAAAATGAACATTCCTTCATGCTTTACTATGAACTTGTAAACAAACATTGAAAAATGAACATTGTTCACTGATTATTATTCAAAGCTACACTTTTTTATTTTATTTAGTAACTGTGTCAGATCACATGAAATACAAATTCTTATCATACAGATAGATAAGAGGCAGTAAAATAGAGTTTAGTGCAGCAAAATTTGGGAAAACATTAGAGCAACATAAAATAAGTGGAAAACACTGTATTGCTCTTTGGTGGCTATCCAGGCATGTCTTGCATGATCTCAGTTTATTTTACATAGTTTTCTCATTTTTGTTTGTCTCTTGGACTAAATATCCTTACAGGATTTCCAACACATAATCTAAAACTGGAAGACAATGAAGACCAAGATATTTTAAAGCTTCCATCAATAATCTTTCTTTATTTTCAGTTTCAATTAAGGATTTAGCAGATAAAGAAAAAAAAAATATTTCCACTTAGCAGGTTTTCTATGATTTCAGACTTTTATCTTGCACATTCAATCACTGCTATGTGTAACACAGGTTTATCTTTCTCAAACCATGAGAAATGTAAATTCAGTATAGAAAGAATAATAAAATAAAAATCAAAATATTTTCCATTGCTGCGACTTACATTGCTGACTGTCAGCATTTTTTCTGGCATATCAACTGCCATGCAATCTTCTTCATGTCCCTTTGTCAAATCAATCCTCCAGTTAAAGTTATAGTATAAGAGAAAATACAGAAAAGAAGAAGGAGGCTGAGTGTTGTGGAGGAAGGTAGACTCTATATCAGTAAATTGCAGGAGGTTAAATGAACTGATTTCGCTTCTTAAAAAATTACAATAAAGAAGAACAAATGATTAAGATGACCTTTTAAAGCTCAGATATTAAACAGCAGGTTTTGTACCAGCATTAAGCTATGATTTAAAACCACAAAAATAAGAATTAAGAGATGGAAAGTCATCTGATTTATACTGGCCAAAAATTATGGTTTAATAATAATAATAATAATAATAATAATAATAATAATAATAATACTTCATTAAATTTTTTTTTGAAAAAATTATAATAAATTTATTTACATTTTATAGGCTCAAGTATGTTTAACAAACTCAGTTTGAAAGATTGCTGTAGAATAAGAAATTAACATATCAAAGCACTCCAATATATTTTTCAGTACAATCTGACTGATTTTGTCCTATGTGGCTATCACAGCTAGCTTTAGCTAGAACAAGTATAGACCAAACAGGAATTACAAATTTTATTGAAGAATAAAGAATAAAGAACTGTAAAGTGGTCTACTGTCTTCTGAAAAAAGAACAACGCATATCAGACACATAGAGTCCTATGGCTATCTCCAGAACACTGCAAGAAAGCAATTTCTGGTACTGAGTTTGACACATTCCTTTCCATAACCAAATGAATTCTTATTCCGAAAAATCTCTGAAAAAGCCTAGTGATACTGCATGCAAGCATAAAGTAGTATCCCAAATGAAAACAGATAATGTTTTAACTCACATATGAAAACCCTTGTAGTTTCCAAGGTCAAACATCCACATAGAAACTATGTTTTGTTCAAAAAAACCTCTGTCATAATTCATTCAAAGCATTCATAATCTAGGAGTCTTTAAAGATAAATCCTAATTTACATTGGTGTATATTCACATTTAGTACTCTCTTTGTCTCTCATCACTTCCAGGGAACTGAAATCTATCCAATTCTGCTCACTAGTCCTTTATTTAAATGTGCCATGTGACATTACATTGTTCTGGGCAGCCTGGTCTAGTGGTTGACGACCTTGCCCATGGGAGGGAGGTTGAAACTAGGTGATTTTTGAGGTCCTTTTCAACCCAGGCCATTCTATGATTCTATGATTTTATGATGATTCTATGATTACAGTGCCTTTTAGGGCTGGGAGCTCTAGCTCTTTTTGAGACTTGAACTTTTATTTCCCTCCCTCTTAAGATTTTTATTTTACTTAAGATAAATCTCTCTTTAGATTTGTTTTCTATTTCTAAATGTAACATAAGTCTGGAGAACTACTAAAAAAATTACGCTTTTGGAACTATTAAGTATCAATGGAAAATGTTAACATTTAGTATGCAGTGAAGTATTGATTACTTGCCTGAAGAAGCAACCCAAAGTTTATTACATTAAAAAAAATTCTTTTTTGATTCCTGACACCAAAGAGAAGATAGAGCAGATTTCAACTGCTTCTGCTAATGACTGCAAAATACACCGCTTTTCATACCTTTTTGCATATGGCATGGTAATCTTTTGTCTGTAACACTTTAAATTGCAAAATACCATTTCAGAGGAAAGAGTGATGAGAGCAGTTATAAAACAATATTTACTGACTTGAAAAGATCAAACATTTTAGAATCCGCTTTTTTTTTTTTTTTTTTTCTGCAGCATAACAGTTTGGAAAATATTAATGTGATAACTATGATATTTTTCAGCTTTTTCGCAAGAAAGTATCGGAGCTGGTTAATTTTCACATTTCTGCTGTTAAAAGAGAAAAAAAAAAACAACATCAGAATTCAGATTTTGTGTCAATCAGTAGCTGCTTCTTAATTTGCATTTGTCCAAGTTGAAGCCAATCATTAGGTCTCTGGAAATCTCTCTGTTGACGTATGTGGGAAATATGTATAGGAAATATGTCCCTAAATACCTAAAATAAATTGTAGTGGGTGATACACATTTTTTTCTGATGCCATTTCAGAAGATATGAATTAAAGGAGTCAAATGGGTGAATTATAAGAAATTCCATTAAGCAATTCCACTGTCATTTCCCCCAAACTTATCTAAATCAATTTATCAGGTAAATCAAGGAGGCCTGCCTTTGAAAAACATTGCCTCTATCATAGTAAACCTCCCTATTACTTTAATTTTTGTTATATCCAATTATCTTCTCTCTAGAGAACTAAAACCACTGGTTAATATTGCTGAAATAAGTGATTTGCAAGTTTGTTACAGAATCAAAAAAAAGAACATCAAAAATCAGTGAGAGGCTACTTGGGATACTCAGGTGGAGAGAGTTACTAGAAAATGATTACTAGCAAGTTCTGGTAGCGTCATCTATTATCCTGTAGATAATGAAGACACATGTCTCTTACTAAGATTATAGCTACTGTATTTTCACAATATTTCTTTTTTATTTCACCACAATCAAGTATTCAGAAATCATATCAGGATTAACAATTTTAGAGTAGAATTGCCTTATTTTTGTTTTCTGCTGGGAGAATGTGTCCAGTTGTGTCTGATATTCTGTTTACTGGTACTTGCATGTCAGCTTTAATGTTAGGACAAATTCTGAAATCACTGAAGTCTATTGAAAGATGTGCATCAATGAGAGGGGACTGTAACACACATCCACTCTGAAGTCTGAAAGCTGACTGCACTGAGAGTAAAAGTGTGGTTATTTTGAAGGGCTCAGAGAGAAGACTCTGCAAAATTATCATGACTTCAGTTATGGTACTGGATATCTTTGGATTCTTCTGCTGGATATGGTCAGCTTCTTTTCCTGGTTTGTCTTAGCCTTTTTTCTACTTTGTTGTTGTTGTTGTTTTTTAATAAAAGTTTTTATAGGAAGCAATGCAATCAGTAAAAGAATAGATATTCCCTTATTTGCATTGAAAATCTAAGGTTCTGTGTAAAGCTAGATTGTGTTTGAAAAGGTATTCTTCAATCATACTGTGGTAATTTGTGAATTAGGTCTAGGAAATTTCATTTTACAATTTAGATGTGAAGTCCTGAAAAATAATGACTTGTCAAAATTTAAATCGAAGATAACTTCCATTAATCAAATTCTCCTTTTACATAAAAGTAATAAATGAGAGCACAATGTGTAAAATACTGAATTTATCATTTGACAGTGTTGTTTCTACCAGCATTAACTTTGTCTTCACTATTAATTAGCATTTCTCTATCATTTTTTTGTCATGTCAAATCAAAATTTAATCCGTAAAGATGTAGTCGTAGAGGAGTTTGATATCCATGCTTATTTTATCCACTTCTTAGTCTCAAGGAATGGAATTTTGCCTTTGTCTAAATTTTCATAGAAAGAAACAGAAGTGAAACTAAACCCACTTCTCATTAAAAATAAGTTATGAGATGAAGCATCTGATCTCTACTGGAAGAACAGCATTGCTGTAAAATATAAGGAATTATTTCCAAAAGAACTTACGTGTTATTTTTAGTTTTTTTTCCTTCTAAATTGGCTTACCTGGATCTCTGAGAATAAAATTGAGAAAATTATTTTTTAATATTATTTTTATTAATATTTGGTGATTAGTGAGGCTATGGAAAAAATTTTATTTGGAAAAAAAATAACGTTGTGTAATTCTGTTGTAAACATAAAAATTTTTTTGACAAAAGCTGTAAATCAAAGCCAGTGATTTCCTACTTTTTTGGCTATATTGTTACATGAATGACAATATAAATACAATGAGATGGTGCTTTTTTTTTAAATTATTTTTATTTTTTTTAGTGGGTAGAAGTAGACTACACTGCCACACAAGTTTATGTTTCATTTTCCAATATAGGAGGCCCTTCATTTTCATTGAATTCGTATTTCTATTCTGGTTATGATCTTGCCATTTAAATCTTGGGAACCACTGAATTTCATGTTCCTGCTCACAATTACAGTGCTGGTGAATAAACAAGAGGTACTGTTTCTTATTTGTTCCTCTATCATTCACTCACTACCTTTGATTATGTTTCATTCTTTCATGTCTCAGTCATCCAAAAGTGGTAGAAGTAGTCTGAGCAGTAGCAGAATGTCTGATACAGAGCTTGATTTATGGAACTTAATTAACAGAATTAAAGAAAGAAAATATAACTGATGCCAATCAACACAGGTTCAGAAAAAAATGAATCATGTCAAACTAACAATATCTTTTTTGATGAGATTAAATATTTGACTGATAAAGATAGCAGTGTTCATGTAATATGATTAGACTTCTAATTTCACATCACATGCCCTTTGATTAAAGAACTTGAACAATATGCCATCAACACATTAAGTGGATTAAAAACTGTTAATTAAGAGATCTCTATATAAAATTGCAAATGACTAATCATAAGTAAGTGGATGTTTCTGAAAAAATCTCATAGAATTTGATTCTTTATCCCATGCTATTTTGATAATTATCTAGAAAGCATACAATTATCTTTAGTAAATTCTGCACATTATTCAAACTTGGAAGAAAAATAAATGATCATAAAGATAGATTACCCATCAATTGATGCTAGGCAATCCAGACTGATCAACAGCTCCACCACGGACAAGAAAAAAAAAAAAAAAAAAAGTGCATTTTAGTTTTGACAAAATCATGTCCTCAGAAAAAAGAATGAAGCATAATGGAAGCATCCTGAAAGAGCTACTCTAAAAGAACTCAGGACTCATGACAGAATAGAATAATAGAATTTCTGCCTGTAGATGTGGAAAAATTCCTAGACTTCAAAATATGTTTTACCACAGATAAAAGCCTGGTTGAAATTCTCTCTTGCCCTTATTTAACACCTGACCTGTGCTCAAAAATTATTTGTTCCAATTGGCACAGGCCAAAAACATCCAAAGATTGGCTGGAGATGAATGATTGATCATCTGCTAAGACTTTCAGGCTCTAGGAAGTGAGTGAATGGGTTAAGATCCTTTCACATGAAAATGAGAGACTATTTTATGACTGACAGTAATGTTGTTGATTCAGGAATAATATGGATAGAATGAGTGTTAGAGGATGTTACAAATATGAAATGATTTAGGAAAGCATACAATAATGATTAAAGGACTTAATAACAAAATAATCTAGAAATAGAGTCTGAGAACAAGTGAAGAAGTTAATCTATTGTTTCTTAGCAGAAGATATTAAAGGAGTCAAGTATATGCTGCTTAGTTATACATGAAACAGAGTATTGATAGAGTGTTCAGTTAAGGAACAAGAGGATAATAATGAAGTTAGTGGAAGCAGAACATAGAAAAAATGAAAATGGAAGAAAAGGAGGAGGGGAGTGATAGT
The DNA here is from genome assembly GCF_023343835.1 of Lagopus muta. Classification (NCBI taxonomy): domain Eukaryota; kingdom Metazoa; phylum Chordata; class Aves; order Galliformes; family Phasianidae; genus Lagopus; species Lagopus muta. Next base: position 12,359,324 of record NC_064439.1, on the reverse strand, counting down.
GAGCTTTCCCATGATAAAGTGTAGGATGGTATAGCTAGGTTAGAAGGATTGGGTGTTAGTGAGAGCCCTCAACCTGCTGCCCTGAGACATGCTGACCACTTGAAATCTAATGACGATGAGTCAGGGACCACTGAGGCAATAGGAAATGGCAACAGGGAAACTCAAGGAAAATATTACAAAGAAATTAAGGAGTTATTTTCCAAGAAGAAAACAAGGCCTGCTGATTAGCTGAAGTGCCGCATCATGAATGTCACTGCAGGATACAGCGCTTCAGTTTCTCAATTCAGCTCCTGAATACTACAAGACCAGGTGATTTCTTCATGCAACCTGGCCACCTCCTCAAAAAATTAATCAAAGTGGGTGCACTTGCACCCAAGAAATCCCGCTCTGCCCAAAGGGCCTTGTGGGACTTCCAGATTCTGGAGTTCCCCACAACAGAAGATTCAGGCAACTCTGTCACTCCTTGGGAAGGCTCTTTGGATACGTGCATCAGCCTACAAAGATTGTGACCCCTCTGTCTGGGTTTCCACTGCAGTCCAACAGTTAAAGTGTTTGGTCACAATGATTTTTTTAGTAGAGTGAGTCTCCCTGCTACTCTCAGAAATCTCAGTAGAGAGTTGATATTGAAGGTATATGGCCTGAATATGATTTTTAGGGCAGATTAATTTTGAACTAAGACACATTAAATGTATGATATATTTGTAGCTGAAATATCTTGATTTTGTTTTTTTTCACCTCTAAGCAAATTATAAACAAATTATTACAATTTTCATCGCCAATTAGAAAAAAAAATCTAAAATATTTCACTATAGTTGTGCCTAGAAAATTTTTCTCTGATTTTTGGACGAAGTTTCCAGGAACTAATGTGATACAATCGTCTCTCAGTTTTGATTAATATTAATTTCTAGATGTATTTAGCAAGATGCTAGCTAATACTGACATCATGTAATATGGAATAAATAGATATGAAAGAAATTTTAAAAGTAAATATTAGAAATGACTGTGAAAAAGAAAAAAAAAATCTTCACAAAATTAGAAATTAATTTGCCAAATTACTTTTAAGTTGGATATATCCAAATTATGAAAGGGAATAATAATTCAGAAATTAATGTGCCTATGAAGTAAAACAGACTTTCTTACACTTGAATTATAGGAGTTCAGATTTCTAAAATATATTCAAGTATTTAGTATAAATGCAGTACAACTATTTCTAGTAAAATATAGAAAAAAAATAGTTAAAATGAAAAAAAATAAAAAGCATCAAGCACTAGAGAGATAAGAACTAAGGTAAATACAGAAATCAGCTTGGATCACACAGGTAAAAGCAATTCAAATTTTACACGAACTTAAAAACTTGTCTGTCTTCCTGATAGCTGAGCAAGAGGTATAATCATTTATACATTCCAAAATGATTTATTAAGTTCTATCAATGCATACATCAAAACAGTATACTATGTGAAAGAATCAAAAGAGGGACAGAGGAAAATCTTTAAATCTAAGACCAAAATTTTAAGTCATATCTAGCTGGAATGATAAAGAAGTGGCTAGTGGGAGAAAAAAAAAAAAAAAAAAAATTCAGAAAAATTGAATTAGGAAAAAAGTGAGCAGTTTCTCTGTGTTTGTCTCCATTGATTCTTGCCTGGAAATGACAGCAATTATTAATAGTAATGAGATACAGCAATCAGATATGTAGGCAACTTAATTCCTTCATTCTTATGATGCTGCTATGAAGGTGGGGCAGATTTACCACTGTCTTATCTCTGCTTTAGCCTTTCGTTGTTACTGGCAGTGAGATGTGTAGGGTCCAAGTGTCCAGTCCTCGTACTCTTTTCATTCACTTTTAGATCACTGTTAGCTGAATAGAAATCCCAATATATTGGGATTTATATTATTAATTAAATATTAATATTATAGCTGTCTCAATATCTGTTCCATTTGGGTCTTGAATTTATACGGGGGTCAGTTTTCAGTGGCTGAATTGTAATTGTCTTGAATTACCGTTTGCACAGAAAGAAAGCTGAAGACATAAACTGAATGAAGCACTGGTTGCACTAAGAGGATCTTCTGCTGAACGGTCAGACTCATGCTACTAAAGCCTTTAATCCTACACTGAAGACTCATGCAAAGTTTATTTATTAGTAATATGAGCAACACAGGCAAACTCTTGAGCAGGGAGGGCCTGGGCATCATTTTGCAGATTTCTAATTGGGCAAACTAGCAGCACAGGAGGGATGATCCTAACAGAGAATGCAAATGGCTAATCTCCAACTTCCAGACACAGCTTACTGCACAGGTAGAGAGGTGGTTTCAGGGGACCAGGGTGCTTGGAAACTGCTGTAAAACAGTCTGAATGTAGAAAAAAAAGCATCACAAACATTTAAGAACAAATTCATTTCCAAACAACTTCAGAAGTTTTAAGTACTTCTTCAAGCAGCAGCAGTAGTATTAATTAAGATAATAAGTCTGTCTGTCTAATATTCCTAATGGATGTTTCTGTGTAAAGGCCCACAGATGGCTCCAGCAATGAGGAGGAGGAAAACACGTTCTCCAAATGTCAGAGAAGAATAAAAGCCAACTAAACAAACTAAACAAGGTGCTGACTATTGACACTTGCAGCTGGAAGCTAAAACCCTACATTGCAATAAGATTATGATGCTTTTTGTTGTTGTTATTGTTGATCACCATTAGAAGAAAGCCTTGCCAAGTAAGAAAAGATCACTGTGAAGAATACAAATTACACAAAATGTATTCCAGTATTTTACTGACCAGAGTGCTCCGCTGTTGGCAGAGCATATAAAGATAACTATTTGGGTGATTTACAACTGAATGCTTTTGGGAAAGTGAAATTTATGGGCTTTATTGAGACACAGTCCAAAAATCATGATAAGTGGTTAACAGCCCCCATTATTCCTTTTACCAAGCAGCATTCTGTAAATGGTTGTTGCAAGTTTTGCTGTTTGTTTACACCTTATTCAGTGTGACTGGGCCAACAAAAAGAAAGACACACTAGAAAAAAATAACAATTTGTTATGCCAGTAGAGGACAGTAGAGCAGGGGATTTGAAAGAATTTTGCTTCACCTGGCTATTGAGAAGGGTGGTGCAATTCAGAATTCAGCAGAATATCACAGTAGGACTCCCAGTCTGGAAGGGGTACTCAGAAGTGTTTCAGATATTAGCTCTGCATTCCTCTTGTGACATTGCAGGAGCACACTCTGTTTCAACACGTTATCATACCTGAAATGACTGAACATACTGCAAGTGACTGCAAGTGACACATCCATAGTACTGTCTGAACATGAAACATTTACAGAAACTGTATATTGGGTATGCAATTTGGGAGTACTTTCTTATTTGGCTTCCTAAAGCCACGAAGAGATCTTCAAATAATTGGTTACTTAGCTGCTTCCAATTACCTAAATGATTTTGTTATATTGCCTTAAGTGCCACAACAGTTATTATTAGAGATTAGAGAGATTTCCCAAATTGCAAAAGGATTACTTAAAATTCTGGTAAAAACAAACAGCTTCTGATAAATCTTCATTTGCAGTCACTTACAAAAAAAAAAAAAAAAAAAAAGTGTATTCATTGCTTCTGGGACTATCACACTCTTTATTTTTCTTACCAATTAATACAGAACAATTTTCAGTGTTCTTCCCTAAAAGTGTAAAATATTGAAATACCAGAAAAAACATATGTATAAGCCAGTCAATCAAATTATTCATACCTAAACAGAAGATACCCTACTCTGATATTTTAAAAACAGCTAAAGTAAATTGTACTTGATTTTTTTTCAGTAGATACGAAATGGACTGTACTGGAAACTGATGTGTCCCAAACACCACTGTATTGACTTTGTGAATCCTTGAAGTGCTGAACACAGTGCAAAAAGCACTTCAGGGTACAACATGGCATGTAGACATTGCAAGGGCAAGACAGCAAAGACCTGACATTTGTGTCTACATACTCTTTTCAGAAATTGAAAATCTTCACTGTATTTTGGGAGCCCCGATGTCTTTGCAAATCTAGTTCAGATCCAGTCTGTGCCTCGGTTCTATACCATCATAGCAAGACTGATATTCTCTGCCCAATAAGGGTGCTGTAAATTCTTCCAATTTTGTGAAGACTGGAAATCTTTTAAAAAAGCTAAGAGAAAACAGCCCTAGATGAACATCAGGCCCTCTGTTGTGAATATGTATTGGACTGAATGAACTAGACAGTCTCATTTCTTTCACCATAGTCTGAACAGAGCCTTTCACCAAACTACAGAGAATCTGTAGAATTGCTGAAACATTGACTTCCTTTATAAGGCAAGAAAAAGCCAGAATTTAAAGCACATATTTCAGTATTACATTTTATCTCCAGGTTTCTCATAAGGACCACACCTCTACAGTCATATTTATGAGCTTGTGACAAGGCCACAACTATGCCCTTCATGTTCAAGTTACAACTTTGGATGTAACCTTCATCTTTTGCACAACTTCTATTCTTCTGGAAGAGTCCCACCCTATGTCTTACTAAAACTACAGAACAGGCAGCAGTTTTGTCTATCTGCCACTTAAATGTTGTGTTTTTTCACTTCATTGAAATTTTCAGCACTTTTTCCAAAGCCTTTGACATTTGGCAGGCTCTTAAGGAACAAAAGCAAACTTGAAAATCATTTTTGTTTTCTGTACATGAAAGCCACAGGTGGTTTTGTTCAACTGTAAATATCATCAAGCTTTCTCCTTACTCTGACATTCCTCATATGTTGTGTTTCACTGAAGTTTTGTGTTGCAGTCAAATTTACACTAACTAAGGCAAACCAGGAGTCCTGTACAAATGGGTTATTTTTTTGTCCTAGTGTTCTCCTAGTGTGAAATTTTCCATGATTACATTAGGCTTTTTTTCTTATATTATTAATTAAAACTTCACTTTCAGTTAAGCTGAAATATTGAAACACAGATCTATTATTTCTGATACAAAAAGTCAACCAAGAATCACATCTATTCATGCTATTAGTATGATTTCATCCTCATTGATGTTTTAACAGAATAATTTAATGTTATCTCAGGAGGCTTGAGGAACCTTAACCTGTCCTTTGAGCAGCTTGAATTTGAGTAACATTGTGTGGGCTTTGCCAGATCTTAATGCATTTGCAGTTTTGAAGTCAAGCCAAAAATACATGAAATTACTCTGTAGAATTTCTGGAATATATATGAATAATATGGTGCCTAGTTTCCACATGATCAGTACCAAAGGCTAATGTATACTTCCCAGACATAAATGCCATAAGACCAAAAAAAAAGAAATCAACAGGATGCAGGCATGACAAAAACAAAATACATATTATTTCAAGGGAACATGTGCTGGAAGAAGAGGAAAGTATCATACTGTCAAGGAGAAAATAGAAATGGCAAAATTAGTAGAACATGTTGTTTACTTAAATTACTTAAGTAGCATGTTTTGGGGTTTTTTTGTTTGGTTGTTTGTTTACTCTGGTAATCTTTTACATAGAATTATCAAATAGTTGTTTTTTTTTTTGCATGAATAGAGAAAATAGAGTTAAAAGCTTATAAATTTATACATAAATTAATTGTTGTGTAATTTTATAGAGCTCAGTAATTTGTGACGTCCAAGTCAGTCAACACTGGTAATATCTATATCAGTATATACAGAGATAATTATGCCTCTTCTTTACATTTTTCTGCTGTTGCATCTGTCACATCGTTTTTCAGTATGCAGTGACTACATTTTTATTACTGCACTCTTTCTGAATAGTGTGAATCTGATGTATGAAAAGCAAATGTTTATTTCAGAATAAGAAAAACAATGAGGCAAGACAGAACAACTCTGAAATTTGCACTAAGTTGGAATACAGTGTCTTCCTTGCCTGTGTTCTGCTTCTGAACAGAAATGCTAAATGGCACCTGCTCTTAATAGAGAATAAATCTGTTTTTAATGGTGTAGTACTAGAATTAGAATGCATGATTTCTCCACTCACTGTGTTCTGTATACATTCCATTAGACATTTTATATTATGGCATTATCTCTAATCCTGATTTTTGTCCTCATTTGCATATTTCATATCTACTGAAATCAGTGAAGTTAGAGAAAATGTATCTGTACTTGGAAAATCTCACTATTAGGTAGCACTGTTTTCTGTTGTTACAAAATACACACTCTGCTTTGTGGGACTTGAATTCTCTTTATCCAGGGGAATGCAGAGCAGAGGCAAACTTCCAGAATGAGGCACAGACTCTGAAATGGCAGTTCCCAGAAGAGTAGTCTAAGGCTGATTGGTTTCTGTGTGGAAATGACAAGTTTCGTATGGTGTTTTTAGGAACTCACTTTATCTCGTGGCACTTCAGATTATCCAATTGCTCTGCGTCACTGCATACAGCCAGGCTGATGAGTCCAGCTGAGAAATGTTAGTGATGATTTTCTTCCAGAAAGCATTGTCTTATCAGCAGAGCATGTGAAATACCTGTTCTATCCATACTCCTGCCAGGAAAGAGCTATTGTGGCAAGGTACAAGATGAGTCAATTTTATGTCATGGAAAAAGAAGAATCATATCAGGCTGAAACTGCTGCTATTGACCATTGTTTTAGGTTTTATTACTTTCTGCATCATTGTGAGGGATATTTGCCCTGATATTAGCTGTGCTGAGCCCTTGTGTTCTTCCTTTCAATTAGGCATTTCAAAACACCCTATGACATTAAGGAAGTCCATCCTGAGCACGTCATGTATGAAAATACTGCTTATGTTGTTTATTTCACAGGTGAGAGGGAAATTCTGTGGTTTTCTTCACTCAAAATTACTGAAAACCCTGAATAAAAGACAACAGATATACATTCCTCTCTAAAAATTGATATTTAAGTTATGTGAAGTTAACATTGGCAGAAATTTAACCACCTTACAGAAATTTTTACTCGAAAGAAATTCAGTATGAGTGATCAACTCAGCCACTCATTAATAGAATAGAACCCAGAAATTCTGATTTGCTGCGAACCTCTTCTGATCACTGAATATCAGACACCCTCTGTAACATCAGTGTTCCCTCTGTAAGCCTCTGATATAGCATCTTTTCCAGCATATCCATTTGTACTAAGTGAATTGCTTTACCAGAACCTCGCCTTCTCTGAAAGCACGGAATGTATCCTTTTGAAATGTGCTTCTTCCTTAAATGTGCCAGGAGTGCATATATGGCATTCTTCCAGGTGAGATTCAGTACTATATTTGGAAGTTTTTTCTCATGAGATTCAGTTTGATTCCTGGGGAGTAGGTAGTTGCACTATTTTTTTAAAGGTTCATTTCAGTCGAGTATTGTCTGCTCTTAAACATCACTTAGAATTTTTAAACTTCTCTATGAGGTGCAACTAAAGGGCTCCCTAAATGAAGCAATTAAAAATATCAACGATAGCATTACTGATTTTTATTTTTACACCTCATTTCTAAATACAGTCTAGTCACACTGAATAATGTTTGGCAATCAGTTTGAAGTATATCATTTATTTTGGTTTCTGTCTTTTTTTTTCCAGCTTATCCTTCTTCCGTCTATTCTTTACTGATTACAGAGTACCCATTTGTAAACTATAATTATTCTGAGCACAACCCCATAAGATAGAAGCTGACTTTTGATTATGAATATGTTGATTTTTTCAGACTTTAACTGCTTCCCTTAAGAAAACAAACAAGCATACAAACCAACAGTCAGAAATCCCAGTAAGATTCTCCCTCAATCGTCTATACATCCACAATAAAGTGAGCATTTAACAGTTATATCACTTCTCTTGTTTTGCAATCAAAGAATGTGATATGTGGTCCAATTTCTATTAAAATACAAGAGGAAACTTTTTATGTGTGTGTATATCTTTAAGTGAATTTTTCAGTCGTCTCTCATCAGTGTCATTGTACTTGATAGTCTAAATAAATAAATAATAAATTCAAAATAAAAATAAATCTTTGTAGATTGTAAATGACAGCAAAAAGGAAAGCAAGCACTACTCTGAATAGATACTTCTTTTCTTGGAGGTAAGCTTTGGAATCACGCTGAAGCTCATCCTGTACTTTTTAGGACAGGGTAATATATGCCCAGTTAGAGTACTATTTTTTATCTAAATTTAAAACTAAGACATTTGGAGCTCTCCGTGATATTCTAAGTAGTGTACAGGTGACAGGAGCCTTTGTCTGAGTATCAGAAACACACTGTGACCAAGAAGATGAACTTTTACAACTGCTTCCTGAATGGTGTTTTTAGAAGTTTGGAAAGTTCATTGATGGCACTTGGACAGAATTTATACATTTAAATTCAGGAAAGCAGTCTGGAAAAATCGAACATAATGTGGGATACTGAAAGCATCAGAAATGTGAAGCAAAAGCCAATCATGATGGAATATTCTGAGTTGACCAGTGGGAGGACTTGCTGTTGAACAGCTCTGGCTAATTATTTCTCATCTTAGATCCTTTTAAATTCAAAAAACACTGAAAATCTCTGTGCACTGAAAATCCAGACTTTGAAACAGTCTTCAGATAATGACTAGACTGTTTCAAGTTCAGCTGTATGCATATCTGAAGAAGGATTTTCCCAAAATGGTGAGAGTAAGTGCTAAGAAATGATGGCTTAGTTCTTGGCTCTCTTTAGTTCAACTGACGTTTTGATTAAAGATTTCAGCATCAGCTATAGATTATCCTGCATGACTAATATGCACTAGCTCATCCATTAAATTTATTCCATGAAGCACCAATGAATGTATGCAGAAAACTACAAAAAGTGTGTGTGAAAGGAAATCTCATTACATACTAGACTACAACAAGAATAAAATGCAGACATAAATAAGGATGAAGTAATGTGGTAGTTGTCAAAACACCTGATTTTCCAGTATCCACAGCTTTTTGATTTAGGGAGTCTTTGCAACATGCTCATTTCAGAATGTAGGAAGACATGCTGAAATGCTACCTACCAGGTATTGTTCTTGGGACTGAAAAAAGTATTAGTTTTTATCTCTCAAAAGTTGAACTATAATGTAAAATATGGTATAATACCACCATTTCCAAATCTGAAAAAGCTATTCCATAATGTAGTTCATGCCCTGAATCTAAATTCAAGAACGGATTTGTAGTAGACACTTGCACTTGTGGTAGGTGAAGTTCCAGATAGCTAGCTCTTTTTTTTGCTTTGTCATTTCTATTTCCTGTATATTAGCATTTATGAAAGTCAGTCTAGTTATTTCCTACCTATTGAATATCCTTTTACACTAATACAGTATGTTTTGAATTTAGATCTAAACTAGGACTTGTAGGTTTCAAATAGGAATTAGTGCTTGGAGATGTGAATTTCAGGCTGAATGTTTCAGTAGCTATATCCTTCTGCGGTCATTTGCAAGATCTGTCTTACATCATCTCAAAGAGGATGCAGGTGACTTCCTCCTATGATATGCTTCAATCCTTTGTTAAAGACTTTCCTAGACACTTTCAAACAAGTGATTGTCTAAAAATCTCTGGCCTTGATCTGAGTTTGAATGTGATGGGATCTTAAGCATCATTGTCACTATTACAGCTAATCATGTATGTGAAAGTCTCTTTCACTTGCCTATATCTTCACTGGTGTTGCTGAGTGTTCACTGCTTGCTGAGTGTTTCCTGAAAGATTACACTTAATTTCTAAAAATTATATTGATTTACTGCTGGCTGGAGGATAACAGAGGGTGTAGAATCAGAATTCATATTCAGACAGAACACTGCATAAATTCCCAGACTTCGTTTATTTTATTAATACAGTATGAAAGGAGTAACAAATTTACAAATGCATAAACAAATTTCAGATAGGAGTATGAAGTGACTTGTAGGGAACATTTTGCTGACATGCCCAGACAGATTTCAATTTTTTGAGATAGCTCTGCGTTTTCTGCACAATTGCATTGCTTGAGACAGATATGTCCTGTAGAGACAAACAGAGCAGAAATGAAAGCCTAGACCTCCCAAAATATTGAAGCACCTATATAATGGAAAATCATTCTAGAAATGTGAAATTCCTGACATCTGAAGAAGAAAAATGCCTTAAGATGAAAAAAAAAAAAAAATTTTCTCAGGATAGTGAATCTGTTCTTTGCTCTTATCTGCTCATGGTCAGCCAGAGGAAGCTGAGTGTTTACATTTGGTACCAGTTCAATATCTATCACATCTAGCTGTGCTTTTTGGCTCATCCTGTGATTCCTCTCCATGAAATTTTATTTTCTCAATAATGGGCTTCACAAGCAGGTTTTGGTGCATTCAGATCTTTCTGCCTTGTCCATCAGAACTGCATAGATCAGATCTTCAACTGAAGAATAAAGCTAAATCAAATTGTTTGCACAAGTTGGGTTACACAGAAAAAAACTGGGTAGAATCACTACTTGCTTTCTGGGTGCTATTCTTCATCACAAGAAGAAGGAATACACAGAAAGCTTTCCAAAAAAGAGGAAAAAATACCTGAAATTCACTGTTGTCACTCATATAATTGTTTTCTTTTGTGATTCCTGCATCAATAATTGGTATGATGCTATCGTGCTATATTTAAACCATGTAAATACTTCTGGTCCAAATCTTTTTAATAATATTTATGCTATTAGAATATAAAATATTATTTTCTGAAAGCCATGGAAACTTTCACCTAAATATTTATGTAAAACATGATTCGACCCAGATTTAGACTAATTCTGAGGCATTAGAGATGTGTCATTTGGAAACTACTATATAATACCTTCTAATTTTTGTTTACAACATTTTACTATTCACTACACTACACATCATTATCAGGATAATGTTGACAGATGTCAACATTTCACAGTGAAGTCATTCCTCTAAGTATTAAATGCTGCTAATCTTGCTAAAGATATCTCATGAAACAGATTAGTAAGTGTCTGGATTAGCAACAGTAACAGAAGGATATATGAAAAAAAGACCAATAAGATTATGATAGAACATTTGGTAGATCTTATAGTACTGCACATGGAGGAAAGAGAACACTAGAATAATGATTAGTATTTTCAGATTTATGTCAGGACAGTGTCTTAGGAAATTTGATCCATGTTAACAGAAAGAAGAAACACTCTTAAATTCTTCCATGAAAACCTTTGGCCAACACCATGTCATTTTAGTGTCAAAAAGAAAAGAACTTGTTTTAGTTTTGCAAATCGAAAATTGTTTCTTTTGGCACTGGCTGGATTTGGCAATACCGAAATACCACAAAAAAGGCAACAATCCATGTAGTATTCAAAGGGGAAAAAAAAATGACTAGGGCTTTCTAGGAGAAATTATTCTTTTATCCAAGAATAAGATCCATGTAAAAATACATGTTGCAGACCTTTGAAAAGGAAAGATTTTATTTGGGATTAATTTCTCTTGTTTCTCCATTTCCCATTAAGATTTCTGGTATAAATTCAACATAAGAAAGCCTTCATAAGGCTCATCATTTTGAGGTCACAAATGTCTTCATGAAATTTATTCAGGGCTAGTCAGACAGTTTAATGCACTTCAAATTCTAGGATTACAAGGACAACTACTAAGGTTTTCAAGGAAATGTAGAAAAGCTGTCTGAAAAATTATAATTTTTCAAAGCAATACTACTATATCAGATGGTTTTCTTGTCCAAATGGTAAAAAAAATGCATATGTTATGAAGACTTTTACTGTCATGTTTTGTATTACTGATATTACCATGTGAGATTACTAATTTGCTGTCATGTTGAGTGCAACAAAATTTGCTCTGTAGCTCATCTTATCCCTCCTGAATGCAAAAGTAACACAGGGAAAGAAAGAGCTTGTTGATGATTCATTGAATAACATCTGAAATAATGTGTCAGGGGAAAATAAAAAAAGGAGTAGTAGAGAGATTAATTTTAAAGTTTTGTGTGGAATAATGGTAAAAAGATATGGAACATGAAAATATTGCCATTCTAAAAGTGAAAATATTAATAAAAAGAAATTGGACCATTTGGTTACAAACAGCACAGTAGATCACCAGTTAAATTAGTGTAATTGGTAGCTGGCACGTTCAATTTGTGAAAGTTGTATTTGGCATGAGAGACTTATAGGCAGGAATGGGGTTGAGGTCTTAGTTCCCTGAATGTGATCAGTGAATCAACAATACTGACCAGGGATAATCACAAATGGAAGTCTTAGAGTTAGTTTTTAACTGCTTAAAGAAAATGAAAGAGCTGCATATTAATTAACCATGTCCTTTCATTAGTTTTGTGTCATTTGTTTCATTAGTTATCTGCTGTTTCACACCAGTGTCAATGACACAAAACTAATTTCTGGCTAAATTGTACTTGTGAATTGCCACTCCATTACAGGAATAATTCTATTGTGCTCATTTGTAGTTGGAATGAATAGTTACATCAAAGCTATTGGATCTAACCACTTCATCTCACACTGCCTGTGTGAGAAAGGAAATTTATACTACGAGGATTAGCCGGTATCTGATTTGGATTTTGCAAATCAAAGAATAGGTACTCAATTTCATTTGTTGTTCTGGCTTTAAATGCCTTTCTGAATGTATCCAAGAGATGTGATGTATGCAGGTATGCTTCAGTTTTCTTCCAAAGAGTTTCTGCAGTGCTATTGTATGTGTGGAAACTTGGGAGTCCAAGTCATTAAAACAAACAACAAACAAAAACCACCACCACCAACAAAAAAACCTGGAATCTTCTGTTTACAGTGAATACATTCTCCTGTAAATCTTCACGTGAAGCCTCAGCTACTAAGTTAATACTAGGTAAATGAGTGATGGTTGTTTGCCTCCTACTCCTCTATGAAGAAGAAGCATTCCTTTTGATTAAATTCCCTTCTGCAGCCTACTGCAGTTTAATTCTCTTTTAGTGGAATTCTGATCCCCCTGAATTTGATGTGAATTGTTTTACCCTAAGGGGACATGACAAGTACACAGTATGATATAACTTCTTACAGAAAGAGTCCCTGATCCTAAATGCTACTTAAGATGCTTTTTTAACACCAGGTCTTTGAAAAACATCTGATAAAGGAATAGAAAAATAATATTCCTTATTAAAAAAAAAAAAAAATAAAGAACACAAACAAGAAAGGAAAAAAATAATATTCCATATTGCAAGAAAAGCATTTTTAGATTAAAAGTGATGAAAAAGAGTTTCAGTTCCAAGAAAATCAGAATTTAATCCATAACAATGCAAAAATTCACTCTTACAAACTAGGTCTGGAAGTGATTCATACCAATTAAGCAAGTGTCGCAAAATCTAGCCTGACTCCTCCAACAGAGTCTCAATGGCCAGAATCACTTTGTCTTATTTTCCCTCATAATACATAATAATGTACTTAGAAAGTGTGCAGTTTGCTATAGTTTGGTAGGAGAAACAACATTGTATTATTTATTTTTGCTCTTCACTTTTACTGACATTTGATTAAATAATATTTTGAAAGTGTTGAAAGACTCTGTACTCTCAAAATATCTACTCTTCAGCCTTCAGATTTAAACAAACAATAGAGATTTTTTCCTGTGCTTCCAAAATTGCTATACTTTGGGTACTTATTTTTAAAAGGAGCCCAGTAGTTTTCCAGTCTAATGCAAACTGACAGGGTAAATGACAATGTTTTCTCCATTTAGGAGAATGCTACTTCATTGTGAAATGCATAGGACAAAGTGACATGTTGTGACATATTGAAAGATGTCTAGCAGGCAGATTTTTAATCAGCTTGTTGGTAACCTCTGACCACTGCCGTAAGTGGCCTGCAGGTAAGAAAATTCCAAAGCCCACATTTGTGCTCAGCATGAAGCTGCATTGCACTCTGTAACTAACTGATCTGTTGATTATGATTGTGCATTATGATGTTCTGTGTCAGGGGTTCAGAGCTGTGTAAGGAAGGGCAATTTTTTTCCTTTCCCCATGTTTCTGAGGGTAAGATGCTCTTCTTGCACAGTTCAGTTACTCTCTGTGCCTCAGTTATAGTTCCTTTTGATTGCAAAAATCTTAAGACAAAAATTATGAAATGTCATAAACACAGTCATCCAGTCATTCACATGCAATTATGAATATTATTTATGAATACAATATTATCACAAAATGGCTGAATTTGGAAGGGGTCTTTGGAGGTCAACAGATTCAACTTCTCTGCTCAAGCAGCACCTTCTATCTCAGGTTGTCCATGTTTATTTAATTTCCAGTAAGTTACTTATGTCTATATGTATGTTTCATCCATGTTAAGATGTTATACTTTCAAATGGCATGAGAAACTATCAGTTAAGCTCAAGGACTTCAGTGGCATTAAAAATGGCAACAGGCTCTTGTAATTAGGTTTCTGTTCACTTTTTTTTCCCTCAGAAATCCAAAAAGTACATGAAGCTAAACAATAAATCAAATCTGAGAATACGTTTGAAAATTTCACATGTTGCTGCCACATGCTGATAATGACAAGGACTACAAGAACTCTTCTAAGTGAGACATTTTGGTTTAATTCTTAACATTCTTAATGTTGGATGTCACTGGATGAAAAATAAATATGCAGTTTAGCTTCATTCAGTTCAGTGAAGTTAAGTCAGGTGATACATTTGTTCTGCTTTCTTGAGACACTGCTGTTTGATGTACTTTGTTTTGTGTATGACAGAGAGAAGCCTGATGATATGTGGATGATGAAGTTTAATATGGTTATCAGAAGGTACTTTAATGACTATAATAATTCCCAGATCCTGAGCTTGTCAAGCTAACTGCTTTGCTTTCCTTTAATTATAACTAATGATCATTCTGGAGACAGACAGGGAAAACTAAGCTACAGGAGAAGAAATATGGCTCAGGAAAGTGGACTTCATATGACCTTACACAGCTATAAACAATTTAAAAAACACAATCATTTTGTTTGATTAGATATTTCACACTCATTCTATTCCAGTGTGAGCTACTTTCTCATTGTGCCATTAATCATGCTACTTAAGTGAACATTAATCTAATGTCACTTAATTCTGAAAAATGCTGGGAGAGACAAATTTGTCTCAATGATCAGACCAGTAACCTTTCTCATTTCTGTGAAAGCAATAATTAAAAAGATATCTTTTGTACATTTTATAATACATTTCAGATCACAACAATTAAGGAGTTGGAGCATCAGACCTTCCAAAACAAGAAAATGAACCTTTTTCAGCAGCAGCTTTCCTTTGTTATGAAATGAAAGAACGATGCGCATGCCTCAGAGAATCCTCCTGACTCACAGAGGACAATTACTGTAGTTTGTTTGAAGTCATTTCACAGGAACCACAAAAAAATAGTAAATTATCATGAAAACATCTGTTCTTGTGTATTTAAGTTTTTGTGAAATAATAAAAAAAACCAGTGTAACTATTCAGAATCTGCTTGGATTTTAGAGTTTTGTAGAGCTCTACATTTTTGTTTTGCTTTATTTATTTTTGATTTAACAGTCTATACAAAAAAAGACTTACTTACCTATAACAAGTCTAAGCCACAGCTCCTTTTCAGCAACAGTGCATCAAATGCTTCAATTTAACTGGAATTTAATAAAAGAAAAGAACTAGCACTTTCAGCATTTTGGTTTAATGTGCAAATGGTGTGTCATTTTGCTCAAGCACAAACTGTTGCTGCTCGTGCAGTTGGGGCAGGAAAAATGTCTTTTTAAATAACACCACGGATCACAAATGATCTTATGTTTGTGGGATTAAATTGGATTTCAATATCCAGTGAAAAGATAATTCAAATGAATGATTTCAAGGTTCTCATTTCTAGCGTGACTTTAGGAAAACCTCGTACTGCAGTTCAGGAAGTATTAATTTACTTGAAAACATTTGCAGTTATCTTCGATCTTAGTCACTGAGAAACCATTTGAGAAGCTCATAATACAGAAAAATAAATAAATAAATAAATAAATAAATTGCTGAAGTTGTAAAACAGGTCAGGTTAAGGTCATCCTCTGCTTTTGTCATAAACCTAGACTAGAGAAATACTAGTAGCTATCACTCTCCCCTGGTTTCATCTGTCATGCTCATGTTTAAAAATTGAACCATTTCATTATTCTTCATAGAGAAATGTTATTATCTTCTCCATAGTATGGCTGCGAATAACTCCTTGGAATTATTTCACTTTCTTACTAAAAACATATACTACACCTGACCATGATATGACAAAAACATGGAAAAATAGGAGCAAGGAAGGGTCTGATTCCTCCAGACCACACTGCCACCAGCAAGTAGTAGCATACCTCTATAAAGAGTATGTGTGAGCAGATAAGCCACACAGATTTTCCAATGTTCTTCTGTCTGAATGGGTGAGTAGAATGTTAAATTCACAACTAAGCAAACAAAGGAATCTGGTTTTAAGAAGATTAGTTCACATCATGTAATTCATTTGGTTTATATAGAACACCAAATAAGAGGATATATACTGTTTGAATCCATGTATATATCTATGTACAAATGTACTGTACATGTATGAAAGTGAATATCTGTATGTTGAACAAGTTTCATAATGAAATATCTTCAAACGTGCCATAATCTCCTGGAAATATATGTGATTCCTTTATCTGCACTGTATTTGTTTACATTCTGGCACACCACTCTATAGAAAAATAAGACAGCATTGAAACTCATGTCTATGCTACTGCTAGAAAATCTGTGCATGTGTACATGTACATATTTCTATGAATACATACATATTTCTATGAATACATACATGTGCAGGTGTAATAACAACCATTTATGTATATGTATGTGAAAATACTCTCTTTTGTGCATATTATATAATGAAAGTCTTTATATTTTATCAGACTGCCTGTATTGAATTGAATTTCCTGTCATGTTTGCTATCATTACTTCCTAGGAAATTCACAGCAAACATGCCGTCAGTAACTTATATAAAACAAGGATTAATGTTTTCAGGGTTTATTTGAAAACAGAACTGGACCCTAGGCATAAAACATTAGATAAACGTAAACGGTTGTAAGTAAACTAAGAAGAACCACAATTCCTTGTTACAGGTGCCTGTATGAGTAGATCAGAATTCAACACCTTGATCTCTCTGTGTTTACATACTAAACATCTTTTTCATTTCTTCCTCATGCTCACCAAAATCATGTAAGATCAGTTCCAAAAATCCATGGTAGAAAAAGAAAACAAACAAAAAAAAGAAGCTAGCAATTAAAATGGACTCTTAGGATTCACTTATTAATGGAAAGGGACTCTTTTTCCTTTGGAGACAGTTTTCAAGACTGTAATGAAAAGAGAATCACACAAGAAATCAATTCACTGTTCAGATATCTACTGTATTTTACTGTGATGCAAATGGGATTAAATACAGACATTCTGTGGTTCCCATCCAGCTGTGCTATGCATATTTTGTTTTCAAATGCTTTGGACATGCCAGGGCTGAACTAGCTGCTGGTGCTTCCCTCCCCTCATTGCATCGGCAAAGTGAGGATAGATTATATTCATAACTGTAAATCACTTGAATGCTGTACTAGGTGGGCCATATTGGCATGAGTGATCTGAAAGAGATGAGATAGAATCCATTCAGAAGAAAATATCCTGAATAAATGTAGAAGCCTTGCTAAACTCCTGGTTTTAAAAAACAAACAACAGCAACAACAAAAGTACACACTGATCTGAGGGAAATCATTAACCACAAGAAAGTCAGAGAAGCGATGGAGAGTTAGGAAAGGAAACTAATGATATTTAACAACTGTGCAAGAATAACTACATGAGTCATTACACCTTAGGGGCTGACATGCTTGAAAGGAGCTCTGCAGTGAAGAACCTGGGTGCCCTGGTGGCTAGTAGGCTGGCCACAAGCTGTCTGTGTGCCCTTGTGCCCAAAAAGGCCAATGTTATCCTGGGATGCATTACAAAGAGAGTGGCCAGCAGGTCAAGGGAGGTAATCCTCCCCATCTACTCTGCCCTGGTGTGGCCACATGCACAATACTGTGTCTAGTTCTGGGATCCTCAACACCAAAAAGACTAGGATCTCCTCAAAGGAGTCCACCAGAGGCCCACAAAGAGAATAAAAAGCCCAGAGCATTTCCCATATGAGGAAAAGCTAAGTAACCTTAGCTAAGTAATGCCTACCTGTTCTACCTGCTGTAGGGAACCTGCTTTGGCAGGGGGGTTGGACTCGATGATCTCTGGAGGTCCCTTCCAACCCCTACAATTCTGTGATTCTGTGATTCTGTGAACCTGAGTATGTTCAGACTGGGGAAAAGAACACTGAGGGGGAAATATTATAAAAGCTTATAAGTATTTGAAATGTGGTAGTCAAATTGATGGGAGTGGACTCTTTTTGGTATCATGCAGCAACTGAACAAGCACAAATGGCACAAAATGGAAAACAAAAGGTTCCATACAAACATGAGAAAGAACTTTACTTTCTGGGTGACAGCGCACTGGAAAAGATGCACAGAAAGAGCGTGGAGTCTCCTTCTCTGGAGACATTCAAAACACACCTGTACACTTTTCTGTATAATCTACTGTAGGGAACCTCTGTTAGTGGCAAGTTTGGACTAGATTAACTCCAGGGGTTCCTTCCAGCCCCTACATACTCTGATTCTTTGGTAGCATGTTTTACTCAGCACTCAGTGCGAAATTAAAAATCTGGGAGCACAAAATATGAAAACCTATCAAAGCCTCCCAAGCAGAGCAAATAAACTTTAAAAAATCAAAATCTTTTGATGAGACGGATATCAAGTGAAATAATGTAGAGTTGTTGGGTGTTACATTACACAGTCATGAGTAAACGTTACTTTTTTTAATGATGTATACACTTAGGTAGTGTAATCACTTTGTCTGAGACCACACTGCTGATAAACAAAACCACTTGTATTCCTCTTTGAGAGTGGGTACTGATTTCATTGAAGATCTAAGACAAGTGTTAGGAAGCACTGTATGACAAAGAAAAAAAAGGCTCTGTAAACAAAATGCTACACTGCTAGTCATCAAAACTTGCAGCTTCATATAAAAAAATTATCTTTTCCTGTCAGTGATCTCATATGAAGTGATGTAAGGGGAAATTTATTTAGGACATGTACTTTTTTATTGTTGTGCATTTTTTGGTTTTGTTGTTGTTGTTTGCATAAGTTCCATTTAGCCTAATTTTAGTTGTATATCTGAAAGTAATGCTTATGATTTATTTCCATGAAAACTACAACAGCTACAGAGAACACAACGGTAATTGATAGAGCAAATTGTTAGCTACAGAATACTATTTTTCAACAGTCACCATCATTACCTATTCTATAAATTTTTGCCAGCAATGAGCAAGAGCCTGATGCCACACTTGTAAAATTGACTTGTATTTCACATTGATGTCATCACTGCTGAAATACACCACAAACCACCTCACTGTGCTCACATCTACTGTTTGGACTCCATAAACATTCAGTAAGAATTTATGCATGTCAATGGGTGACATTTTTTCCGTGTGGAGAAATTCAGTTCCACACCTTTGGTTCATTAGCACCCCCATGTCAGACATCAGTTTGTCAGACTGCCCCTTTGCTGCCATATGTCACATGGAAATGAAATGTAACAGAACACTGATGGGAAGGTTCAGCTTCTACTGCCATACCACCACCATCTGCCTTTGATGTTGCATAATAAAATATGAGGCATTATTTTCGGAGAAGCCTTTGTAATTTTCATATGTATGGAAAACAAGATTTTTTCACTATTCACCTGAATTCTGACTCTTCAGTGCCTGCATTTTTGAACTGATGAAGCAGTTCCACGAAAACTGTGCTGGTTCATAAATCAAAGTTATGCTTAGATCACTGTGGCTGACATGCACACATGCATTCATTCCATGCACACAACATTCACAACAAACACTTGTAAACCTCAGAAACAGCAAAAGTGAGAATGAAAAATTATGAGGCAGTGGATTGTGACATTTTATTTACTATTTTTATTTTATAAGACAATTACAAGGGAATACATAAATAGGAACAGATTTTTGGGTTATTCCCAAAGCTATTACAATGCCTCTGCTCTGCAAAGGCATGGACATAAAAAAGATCTGGAAATGTCAATATGCAGATAAATATATCTCAAAGTGTTGAACTTTTTGATGTGATTTTCATCTTGGTTGCTTTTGGAACCAGCTAATATTCTGAACATGCTGGAAGGTGTACAATAAATGTTTGGCTGTGTCTTGGTCTGAAGTTACTTCTCCCTTCCATGTGTTTCTGTTTGTAACAGTTTCAGAGCTTATTCTAATATCACTGATTGGAAAATTGTTTAACATCTACTATGATTAGTCAGATACAAAAAAGCAGTTTAAGACTATTAATGAATTTATAAATGCTGTGTAACCATGTTTACTTCTCGCAATTAAATATTGTGAAGAGTTTCAGTGAGCTTTAAGCATATTTTCCTGTTTAAAATTATTCTATCTCCTCAGTATTTCATTGAGTTATTGCAAAGGCTATCCTAGGTTTTGGATTTATCACCATCAATTTATGTCCTTTTGAAAAAAAACCAATAAACATATACAAAACACATATACACAGAAACCAGCACCTTTCCGTTAAGAATTCCAGGAAAAAAATGCACCAGTTTAAACAGGGTATTTTATTTCAGACAATAACCAAGAATGCATCTATGTGGGAAGCATTTTCTTGATAACTAAAGTTTATTGTTTTTTTCCTATAATATTTGCCTTCAATTT
This sequence comes from Lagopus muta, assembly GCF_023343835.1. NCBI lineage: Eukaryota > Metazoa > Chordata > Aves > Galliformes > Phasianidae > Lagopus > Lagopus muta. The sequence goes on along the minus strand of NC_064439.1, from coordinate 12,338,682 downwards.
CCATAGGCATAAATCAGGAAACTGTGTTGAAAGACAAGTGAAGCTGATGCCAGTAAATAGGAGTTAATGGCTGCTGTACTTGTTCAGCATGAGTCTAGCACAGGGCTTAAGTTTTGGTTCAATTCACAGGTGACAGATATTTTGACTAGGTCTATTTCTTTAACAGATATTCACTTCACTAACTGTATTTACTGAAGCAATTTTGACCACACTGTTGAACGTGTTTAAAATATTCCATGGCTTTCTATGTGTTGAATTTCTTGTGTTGACCAAGGGTAATTGCTATTTCTGCAAATGTCAGAAAGCATCATGTTTTTGATAAAGTGTAAGAAACACTGTCAACTTAAGGGCACATGTTCTATGAAGAACTTTTTTTTTTTTTTTTTTTTTTTTTTAAGAATAATAAAAAGAAAGAACATATAAATTTTTTACCTGAAACTTGTAGATTAAAAATATTTTGGAAAGAAAATAATACTTCAGAGAGAATGTGATAGAAAATACTAAGTAAAATGATTTCAGCTGTTAAGTTATTCAGGAAGTCCTATTCTTTCCTTCTTCAAATCTGCTGAAATATTACTTAAGCTCAAACTACTCCAGTCTGCTATACATTCAGACTGCATATGTTAAACGTAATATACCTAGGTTTGCTTCATTTGCCCATCTGCTGGTGGTTAGTGACATTTCAGATACTTTTGTCTGGCATCTAAAGCTATTACAGAAGGCACAGATCTCCCCTAAATTGTAAGTACTGTCCCAAGTGAATATCTTAGATGTAATTAGGTACTGAATTGGGAACCTAATTACAAATAAACTTGTAACTGCCCTGATATTTGAAGTGAGAATTAGCTCTGTAAATTCAGGCACTAGTTCCTAAATGAAAACTGGAAGTCTAGTGCTGACATCTAATCAATACAATCAATAGAAACTTTTGAGACTCTTTCACTTAACTGAAAAGCTGGCACTTAATGTTCAACTATCCCAGTAGCCCTCTAGACCCATGTGCCACATGGATCTCCACTGGCTGCGGGGTTCACAGCAAGACAAAATTAAACCTAGAAGAGAATGGAATTCCATTCTTGTTTATAGTCATTCTCGCTGTAGAAGCGTCAATGATGAGATACTGAAAAGCTGACTTATAAGGTGACTGTTTTGGACACCTGATCTCCAGGGTGCAGTAAAGAAGGGTGTTTAGGCTTCCTGTAGAGTGAATAAACAGTAAGCATTTCAGTCAGGGTTCCAGCTACTTGGTCCACGTAACAAACTTGGTAGACAGAGTGGATGACTGCTGGGAGCAAATTCTGACTCTTTCCTGTTTGTAGGCACAGCTGCATAGCAACCAGGGTTTAGTGCTTCGTTCAGCAAGCAGTGCCTGCTTACTCACTAGAGATGTAGCTGCATTGCTTTTCTATATTGTGGAACATGTCAGTTCAATGTCTCTATGGAGTTTTACACAGTTTCAAATACTTTTCTATTAATATAATCAATTGACCAGGTTGAAAATCATCCAGAGTGACAGCAAACTTCTACTGAAGAGGTGGTTTTTAAGTCTTTGTATGAAGAAGCTAAACCACAGAAATGAAGGTTTTGTTTTCTTTTGTTTTGTTCAGATGTGGTGCCAGAATGATTTTTTCCACAAATTTGCTGCCATGTTATCAGAGTGCATGTGTTTTATATGTGTATAATTGATCTTTTTCAAATAAATATTTTTAATAGGCCTTTTCTCCCATCCCTTACTAATCAATTAAAAACTCTTTCTCTTTTATATTTTGCAATTAATAATTTCTCTTTCTCATAGATACACTGTGTTTCAGTGGTTGAACAAGTTCTTGTTAACAAGTCCTGCATTTATTAGGGGACTACAATTATCATAAAACTGTGCAGACACAGTTAACTGTCTTAGATAATCTGTAATGCTATTAATTTCTTATTCTAGTGATTTCATTGCCACAACACTATCACATTCTGCATTATTCCCCTCAGGGAAGTAATCTGTAGAGTCAGTATCTTTAGCTTGTTGTCTTATACTCCAAGATGTCAACCTGTAAAACAGTATCCATATATGACACAGTCATGTCTTTTATTTACTTATTTTCACTTTTTGAATTCTTTTTCTATCAGATTTTACAAATTTTAACAAATTTGGCAATAGCTACTTTCCTTTTTACATCAATTCATTATTAAATGTTCTTTCTTTTTTTTTTTTTCTACAGATCTTGGTCTCTTACTGTTGATATGTATACCTGTTTTTCTTCTTATCATCCAGCTGTCTTAGTTTTAATCATCTTGTTCTTTTTTTTTTCTTCCTCTTTTTTTTTTTTTCCTGATAATCCTCATTTCACATTTTCTGCTTTGTCAGTCTACATAGTAAATTAATCTCAACAGATCATCCTCCTTAGGAGTTTGAATTCAATACCATCTATAAATTTCTAGTTACTCACTTCTTCACTACTTCCCTATATTAGCTTTATTTCCATTTTGTGTGTCAGAGCTATAACTGTGATTTATTCTAGCAGAAAAAATGAATGTATTTCATGACATAACACTACAGTCACATTGAACATCTTGCTACTGTAAACATCTTGCCTACTCTCTATGTAATTTCTCTTAGACTTTCTCCTGACTTCTTTCAGGAATTCTGGTTCCGGTTTTCCATTGGTTATCCTGAGGGGCTTTCCATCTCCCCTAATATACCAAGAGATATTATATGTGTTTTACACTCTTCAAAATATTATTTTGTCTCTCTTAATTTTGCTTCAGACATTCTATATCTTTGCTAGCAATTGTTCATTTTAATTTTATTTTTTTCACAAATTAATTAAAGTTATTACTCTGATCAGATGTTACAGCCCTGAGGTCCTATTTCCTTAGTGTTTTACTCTGAAAATGTATGAAGAATGTATGTATGTATGTATGATGTTCTAACAGTTTTTATACATTAATCTATTTAGAGTTCCAAAAAGATATTCACTATTATGGAAGTTCATGGATTGTGTCTGAATTTGTTAATCTGAAGCTGCTCTAAAGAATTTGAGAGAATCTATATGCGTTTATGAAGAATGAAAGCCTAAATTCTTCTGAACCCAGCAGTGAACAAAGCAGTGGGAGTGGTGTAAACTAAACTGTATGAAAATGCAAACTGAAAAGATCTATATAATGTTTCATTATGTTTGGAGAAACTCCAAGGTATGTACAAAGATACCTACATGCCCTGCTAACTGTGCAGCCACCGAGCAATTAAAATGACTACATTTTAATTCTATCCTGAGACTCTGGATACAGTCATTGCATACCTAATTTGAATATGAAATAGCCAAGGACCCAAGGAGCTAAGAGGGAACAGATTTAGGAGATATTCCATACCATATGACATCACGTGGGAGGAGTTTTGAAAGGGTTGGGAGATAATCTATTTTTCTTCCGCTGCTCTGGGGCATTGAATGGGGAGTAGTGAGTGACTGCTTATGCATCACTTGTTATACACATTTATATATACAGATGGTCATAACTATTATCTTTTTCCTTATCTAGGTAAATAGCTTTATCTCATCCCACAAGTTCTACGTTTTTTTCCTCAATTCTCTCCCCCATCTCACTGAGAAGGGGGGAAGTGAATAAACTGTGTAGTGCTAAGCAACTGCTGGGTTAAGCCACAACAGACACACATTTTTTTTCTGTCACTATCATATGAAGATTTTACGATAGTTCTATTTGTCCCCTTCTATGAGTTCGAGGGAAACCTGTCAATTGATTTTTAAGTATATGGAATTATTAAGCTTCCCATCTGAGGGAATGTACCCATGAAAGATGATCTAGAAAACTTTGCCAGTCCTCATTTCCATAATGCATCTTTGGGGGTTATAAATACAGGTGTATGATGTTTCACAGCTTATTCTACCCATTTCATGGCTTATTAGTGCATCTCAAATGCATTTTGCCAAGGAAAGGAGGATCAATAATTTCATTTTACATATCAAGAGGCTGTTGTAAGGAGAGCTGAAGCGAATTGTTCAAGGTCAGCTGGAGTTTAGTGTCTGGTAGGGAGGCAGAGTGCAGGTCTTCTGATATCCAGCATGGTTTCAGCAGACATCTGGGGATGTTACTTCTCATCTGGGAGGATGAAAGAGTGCTGTCTTCTGATTTCTACTGTCTCAACTATATGTAAATGTAAATATGTATATATGCCAGGCACACAAGTGTACTCACATATGCTGAGAATGTGATATGTGATTTTTCTTACAGGAACTATTTTCTGAAATCTTGGAATTTTCTCCACATCTCACTCATACTCTGCTCCAGCACACTGAAAAGGTCTTGACAGTATTTCATCTCATTCATGTTATCATTACTACTGTCAGGCAATTTTAGATAATAAATGCAGTGTTTTACCATCTAAAAACATTTTCTTTTTGCACTGACACAGACTCGTCAATAAAACCCCACGGCATGTTAACTTCCCATCTCTCAGATGTGGCACACTGACATTTACAATGCAGAGAAAGGTAACAAAGTGTGAAACAGATCATAAATCATTTAAAGGGAGTTAAAAAGAGACTTAAAACAAAAGCCTCCAAGAAAGAGAGAAAAAAAAAGAAAGGAAAAATGAAATGGGCACCAAAAATTATTTTATCCAAGAATGAAACAATGACCTTTTCACCTATCATCATTCACATTGTTTTGCCTTTCTCAGCCTCTGGAGTCTAGAACAAATCAGTCACTGTGCAGAACACTGCATGAGGAATGAAACTTTTCTTGTATTATTATCCAGGGCATGATACCCCTGAGAGGAATGATAGAAACAAGTAAGAACAGCATGAAGGGGAAAGCAATAGGCACAGGTCTGGGATAATAAAAGCAAGCAGCAAATAAAATAAACTCAAAAATAGTCTTCAATTCAAAGTTCACAAGTCAGGCAAGAGTACTTTATTGGAAACTTTTACATTTCAAAACATGCTTTATGATCTTTTTACTCATCCATTTAAATATGGGCTTTACAGATGCATGGAAATGCATAAAGGGAAGGTGCATACTTCATCATCGCCTTAAAATGTGAATGCACAAACAGTACTTTTCACAAAGGCACAGAACAGAAGGTTGGATGTCTATATGATCCACTTTAAATCATGATGTTTTACAGGCAAGCTCTGTTTTCAATTAAGTGGAGCTGAAAGGGTGATACAGAAAAAACAAAATCAAAAGTTGGATGTCTGTGTCAAATTCCTCAGCATCCTACCCCAGAAAAATATTTTCCACCACACAACTAAGTGAAAGCATTTTAAGGTGAAGTATGTATAATGCAAATTAATGACTTTGGGCAGCCTGTTAGAACTACTTTTGTAGACACAAGAAGAAACTAGGAACTAAAGCAAAGAAAATGTTGTGAGGCTGCCAGTAATTCAGCCGTGCCTATACACATGCCAGGTAATTTTAACTGAGAACAATAGCATGCATTTATACAAAGCTTTTTGTTATCAAGTACTTTGCAGACATAGTTCCTAAACTAGCTTACCAAATTCTGAAACACTAGCACTGGTCTGAAATGTAATTATTGTCAAAAAACACAGAACAAAAATGTGTAGCAGTTTTTAGCAGTTAGAGAATAATAATATATCCAATTAACACCGAATAAGGTATTTTAGGACAGATTGACATTAGTAAGCTAGAACTTGAAAATGAGTTCATACTTGACCATTAGCTTTGCTGAGAACATTAACGAGAAGAAAAAGAAAAGCATTTCTTGGTGTGAAATGGACTCAGTCTTAACCTGTGACTTTTTACTGGAAATGAGGTAAGCCACAGCAGTATGTAACATAAGCAGTGACTTAAATTTCTACCTCTCTGTCCATTTCTAACAGCCTCTATGTCATCAGTGATTTTTCAGTATGGTGTTTACAAGGTGAAAACCGTAACGTAAGTGCTTTCCTCCCAGGATCTTGGAGACTAAAGACTGTCAGAGATCATTATTCTCCAAAATGTACAATTGAAAAAAAAAATGAAAAAAAAAAAAAAAAAAATTGAATATAAAAAGCAACGAAAAATAAAATATTAATAGAAAACATTTGCATAGCTTTCATTAGCTCTTAAGTGCTTCCAGTTTTCTATTGTGTTCCTTTTAGAATTTGAAACGAGCAGCACTAACTCTTACTTTGTAGCCCTTTAAACTCATGGGTGGTTTGCAGACTGCTATTGCAAGCTGATCATTTGACCAGAACCATTTTTCTTCTTTGTCACTGAGAGCCATTTTGAATTTCACTCACCACCCTGAGATTTATTAGGCTGCATGCGTCCTGTCTGGGTCTGACTAAGCATCCAATGACAATGTTGCTTTTCAAAGCAGGGCATTCTGTAGCCACACAAAAAACCAGGTGCAGGACTGATTCAGACAACTGTGCACTTGACTTACACAAAAAGTTTTACCCATCTATTAACTGATTTTAATATTAGACTGTCTATGTTTATTTCTTTATTTGATTAGTGAGTTTCAATATAGTACTAATTTCAATTTTCCTCCATTTAGGTCACCAATAAAATGAATTCTCTTTATTTTGCCAGAGATCTGGGGAGGAAATGCAATTAATTTGTGTTGTATAGACATTTTTAAGTTCATAGATGTTTCTAAAACAGATCAAAAAGGTCAAAAGGAAACATGCGTGAGGAAAATAAATTTACATCTTTTCAATATTCTGTTCTCCAGACTTGCTTGCATTTCTTTGGTGCATTAATCAGTATATTTGATCCTTCATTTTTCATCTGCACTAGCAGAATTTTTTTTTTTTGTAAACATTATGTCTGAGTAAAAAAGTTTGGATCTGACTAACAGTTGTCTGTTAGATCATACAGTATACCACATAGATTACTACATCATTAAAAAAAAAAAAAAGAAAAAAAAAGCATTGCCATAAAAATTTGCAATTTGAGGTCGCAAACTCAGTTTCAACAAGGCAATTGCAGTAGAAAATTCTTACACTCAAAGTTAAGGGTTTTTTTTTTAGTTATTATTCTTTTTAGTTGCATAACTTTTTCTTTTTTTCTAACCCAAATATAGTTTTAATAATCACAACATTTACAAATGTTGACAATTTATGGTACAGCTACACAGCTGGTAAAAACATACATTTGCAATACATTCCAGTTGTTCAGAGACTGCTTTCATTTGCAGTAGCAGTGATATGACTATGGAAATTCTGAGACTAATACAAATGCTAAATCAGGAAAATAATGATGATTATTCCTAAGGTTCATTATAGCATCTTACTCAGCACTTCAATTTCTGGATGCAAAACATCTTAGTGCAACTGAAAAGACACAGAATGCTTTTTTATTTTTCCCGTCTCATAAATCAAAGACACTATAAAATTACAGCAGTAATAAAAATACTAATAATGCACTGTGAATCTCTTTAACCAATTATCCCATTTCCTGCCTGGCTATTAAGCTGCACTCAGAATTCTCAGAGAAAATGCACTTGCACTGTACAGTAAAAGGCAAGTTTAAATGCATTACATGACAGCTAGCATATTAATGTCATTTCTGATCAGCACCATGAATTGCCTATCTGAGAAATTCATGAACAATCAAGACAGTGAGCTGAATTATTCAGTAGGAAAGGACTTTTATGCCCTGTAGGACTCAGTTAAGTTACATCAGTATATATTACTGGAGTGATCCTCCTCATAAAATAGGTGCATGCTGTGCTTTTTGATTATTATTAGTAGAAGAGGAATCAAAAGGCAGCAATCCAGGATCTCAGCTCCTGGGAATGTTCAGAAAATGAATCAGAAATGAATTCAGAAATGAATCAGAAACTTTTGCTTGGTTTTGTTTAGAAACAGAACATTCCCTACTGAAAATTTTTAGAGAAATTACATGGAGAGCTGAGGTGGATCTTCTTTTAGGACTATTACTTGTCATGCAAGATTATATTTATGAATACATAGTCGTTCAGATTTCTTAGATTTTTTTTGTAAATTTTTATTAATATTTTGACTGTTGCTCTGTGTGCATAATCACCTAACTTGTATGGGAACATTTTAATTTCATGATTTCATGCTTAAATATTTGAAATTTTTCCAATAAATACTGTTAATGTGTTTATATTTCCTTTAATAAATTTTGCAAACAAACAACAACAACAAAAACTTCACAAGAGATAATGAATGATGTGATTGAAATATTTTTTTATTGCTTAGAAATACCTCCTTGCAAAAATCATAGAATCATTAAGCTTAGAAAAGATCTCCAAGGTCATCAAGTGTAAGTATTAACCCACCACAACTTGCCGAATAAGCCATGTCCCCCCGTGCCACTCTACACATTTAGTGAACAGCCCTAGGGACAATGACTCCATCACCTCTCTGAGCAGCCTGTTCCAATACTTGATCATACTTTCAGAGAATTGTTTCCGAATACTCTACCTGAACTCTTCTCTCGGCACAACTTAAAGCCATTCCCTCCCATCCTATTGCTGTTATCTAACATAGGGGAACTGGTAGCTTTCAGCTTGAACTGATGATTGAGCACCTGATGAAGGAATGTGGCTGGCCCAGGGAACACAGACAAATTGCTTTTACCTATACTGGCGGGTGGACCTCAGGTGGAGATCCCCTGAGCTCATATAAGGTCTAGCCACTGAAAAGAGAATCTCTTTTGGATGTATGTTGCTTCCTAAGGAGGAATTCTGCATGACCAGAGATCCATTTCACTGGTTGGGTGAGTTCAACTCTTCTTTCTATATCTGTCTCTATATGATTGTTGGCCTACCTGCAAATGCTGGCATCACCAAGAACCTGTCAGAAGCAATTTTTTTTTTTTTTTTTTTTTTTTTTTTTTTTTTTTTTTTTTTTTTTTTTTTTGTTAGCAGAGCACCTGGGAGAAGATACTGATTTACTGCAACTTCTTCTCAGGTTGTTTTAGAGAGCAATATGGTCTCCCTTGAGCCTTCTTCTCCAGACTAAACTGAAAAATAAACTGAAGTTTATTTTTATTGTGACCAAAGTGTAGGATACAGCATTTGGTCTTGCTGAAGATTATATGATTCATCTTAATCCATCAATCTATGCTATGCAAATGCCTGTGTAAGGCCTTTCTACTGTCAAACAGACACTTCCCCTCAACTTGGGGAAACTTCCTCTCAGCATCTGCGAACTTTCTGAGGGTGTACTCAATCCCATCATCCAGATCATCTAAATTGTATTGGAAAAGAAAGATAAAATCTATGCTATGAGTTCTCAGAATTCAGTGCCCTTGTGAATAATAATTTTTTCCATCTGTTAAACTGAAAACCACTTTTCAAGCCCTCAATGTAATTCTATGCTACAGTGTAGCTGTGGGGTTTGGGAGTGACAGCAGTGTCTGTTGCAGTGCTTCGAGCAACCCGCAAGACTTGTTGCAAGAATTGGAGTTGCTGCAATACCTATCACATGAGTTGCAAGGTTTGTTGCATTCTCTTCAGATTTGGAGTTACTCCCTTCTCATGAGGATGCCATATAGTGTTGAATTACTTAATAGAGTTCAGTAGGCATAGACTAGGCCCCAGAACACTGCAGTGATTTGTGCCTCTGTAGGACTGTTAGAGTGACAGCAGACCTTTTCCATGTATTTTACTTGTTTTACAGGATTCTGCAGCTGTTCAGAAGTGAAGGTCCAAACCACTGTGTGTTCCCATTGCTCAAAGCACCTGCTCATACCATGTCACAGTTTCTTCCACTCAGAACTATCCCACCTCTGGACAGAACTCTGGGTGATATTCTTAAACAATTGTTTAATTTTAAACATAATCTGAAATGCATTCATGACACATAGTAGTAGGAGAACGTTGTTTTGAACATCCCTTGGGTATTTGAAGTTCTCAAGAACTATTCTAACTAGATCTTGAGCACTATGGAAAGAAGAAAAGATGAAAAGGACGCTGAGGAACTGCTGGGAAGTGTCCTCCCCTATTTCCTCTATAGCTAGGCTCCCCAAGGAGACAAAACAAAGCGTGTAATTACTTGTTACTATCAACAGTGTGGTTTCCATAGCCTGAAGTTGACTGCAATGCCAAATACACATAAAGCAGCAGTTTCGAGGCTGCCAATTTTATCATGATATAGGCCAAGGCCACACAGCATAGCAAAATGAGAACCTTATCCAACCCCCAGAGATGATAGACAATGCAGCAGGGAAAATAAACAGCAAGCAAGGTGCTACACAGCATAGTTTGTATGAAAACTCTCACAGAGCTCCATAAGTAGGCAAAAAATTAACATTGTGACCAGTGATTATCAAACTGCCACAACAACTTATGTTAACACAGTCCAGTCAGATTCCTGTGTTGGGCACAGAAATGTCTGTTGCTTAACTCAGCAGATGGCTGAACATCACACAGTTGTTTACTCTCTCCACACTTCCCAGCAGGATGGGAAGAGAATCAGGAAAGGAAAAAAAAAAAAAAAAAAAAAAAAAAAAAAAAAAAAAGAACCAAGGTAGAACATGTGAGTTGAGATAAAATTGCTTACTAAGATTGAGAAAAAGATAATAATTATAACAAACATACATAAAAAAATGTATATAGTAAGTGATGCACAATTGCTCACCACTCCCTGACTGATGCCCACCTTGCTCCTGAGCAGAGGGAGGGAGAGAGATATGAAATCTCAACCTGCTAAACTCCTTCTGCTTGATGTCATGTAGTACAGAATATCCTTTCACACAGTTTAAGTCAGCTGTCCTAATTTTATTCCCTTTCAGCTCCTTGGGCCCTTTGCTGAGAATGGCCTTGCAGCAGCTGTAAACATTAATGTGCTATCAGTGTTGGTTTTTTTACTCCCAGAACCAAGGCATAGTGTCATACTGCACACTCCGCAGAAAACAATTCCATCCCAGCTGAAACTAAGCCATAATAGTGGAGTTGGCATAATCACAGAGCCTTAGAATTGCCTAGATTGAAAAGGACCCCAAAGATCAACTATTTCCAACCGTCTGCTATGGACAGGGTTGCAACCCACTGGATAATGTTTCCTAGGGCCCATCCAACCTAGCTTTTAATGCCTCCAGGGATGGGGCATCCACAAGTTCTCTAGGCAGCCTGTTCCAGTGCCTCACCTTAATCTGAAAAATTTCCCTCCAACAGCTATTTATAGACATTTCCCTAGTCCTATCACTATCAAACCATGTAAGATGTTGGTCTCCATCTTGTTTATAGTCTCCCTTTAAGTACATGAAGTACATAATGAGGTTTCCTAGGTTTCAATCACCTTTCTTGCCCTGCTGGCCACCCATATTTGATGCCACCCAGGATACTGTTGGCCTTCCAGGCTGCAACCACACACAGATGGATCATTTCAAGCTTTTCATCCACGAGGAATCCCAAGTCCTTCTCTGCAGGGCTGCACTAGATCTGAGGTCCCATGGTAATAATGTTACAAAGGATTTAACACATCATCTTGTTAGTGTGCCTGAGAAAACTGATAGATGTAAATAACTTTCCAGGTTTTCAGTTCTCATTATTACACAGAAATTATTGTTGCAGTTAATGTAAGTTCTGTTCAACAGAAAACCTTGCTAGACTGTAAGTAAATCTTTGCTGTGTGATCTGCATTGAAAGTGTTTCTGAGAATGCACACTGGTTACTTTTGTAACATCCATAACCATTTCTTTGAGGACATCTATGTTTATATATGCATTAGGGATAGTGTTTTCTGTGTGTCTGCAGGAAAGGGAAAGGTACGAAGAACTAGAATAATCTGCATTATTTTGTGTTTCTGCAAGAGAGAGCAGAGTCCTTTATCAAGAAAGAATCTAATATCCAAATGCATGTAAGGCCAGCATATTTCCAGAGAGCTCATGTCAGGCATACCTGTGGGACAGAGATCGCATTTTTACTTTTGTAACTATGGCAAGCAGGATAAAGATTATTCTGGGAAGTGAACCCAAACATAGTGATCAAAGGATACAATGTTCCAACCTTACTCTCCAAATATTTTTTTCAATTTCATTATTAAGTGAGTAAACAGTTTTCACCCGTGCATATTTCAGACAATTGTTTTTCCTGCAAAAACTTATGGGCATGTATAGAACAGACCCATCTTAGACACACATGGACAGGATAAGAGAAAATACACACAAGTTGGAATGAGAGAAAATCAGACTGAGTATTTGAAATTTTTATTTCATCAAGGCTATGGTCAAAAGTGTTCCCCTAAGAGGTTGTGGAGTATTTACTCCTTGAGGTATTTGAAATTGGACTATACAAATCCTTGAGCAACCTGATTTGACTTCAAAGCTGGACACTTTGCTTGAAGGATGGTTAGATCACATGGACTGTAGAGGTTCTTCCCCACACAGATTATTCTAAGAAGCTGTGATTTTCACATATTATATTAGATGTTAAAAAAGGAAAACTCCAGTTTTAAGCTAGGACTGAATATGAGTACGAGGACAGCACTAGGTTATCTCTACTTGGCTCGTATGACAAAAGCCCTTTTTCAGTCTTCAACATTTCTCAAACTATTTACATTGTAACATTGGGATAAAGAAGCTAAAACAAGACAGCAAGCAAATTCACTACTAACTGGAAAACCTTAGGTGGACAAATCCAGGAAATAAAATTATGATGTGTAAAATTTGGAATCACTCTTGTAACTAATTCTTACCTCTTTAACTCCTGTGTGCATTCATCGCTTGTGCGGTCCAGAACTGGCTAAGACTTGGAAATACAAATAACTTTACATTGTGTTCATCATTCAATGATGTAACTGTGCAGTTAGTTTCAATTGCATACTTTTTCACAAGATCGCTGACTCTTTCAAGCATCAAGGGTGGACACTGTTCATCATATCAGTTTTTTTTTTGTTTTTATCTCTAATAAGAACATTGTGCCATTGTTCACAGTGCTTAATCTTGCTCACAAAGAAGAAAATTCCCCTAAAGAACAAGAAATGTAGCATTTCATTGTACCTATTGATTTTCACCCAGTCATGGAAGGAGGTGAGGTTGTTCAAGCACGACCTGCCCTTCACGAACCCTTGCTGACTGGACCTGATGCCCTGGATGCCATGCACTTGCTGTGTGATCTCACCCAAGATGATTTTCTCTATAACTTTCCCTGGTACCACGGTCAGGCTGACAGGTCTGTAGTTCCCCAGATCCTCCTTACGGCCATTCTTGTAGTTGGGAGTCACATCTGCAAGCCTCCAAACCTCTGGGACCTCTCCAGATAACCAGGAGTGCTGATAGATGTCAGAAAACAATGCAAGTATGTACGCATGTAAGTATGTAAGTATTGCCATTCCATATGCAGGTTGAAAGAAACTTTGAATTTGTTTTGTATATTCTCTCAGTAGATGTCTTCCTCCTCTAGAGACTTTTAGGTCCAGTTGCTGAAAGCACTACATTTTGGTATAATTAACAATTAAGGACAGATTTTAAAGTGTTCTTTGCTGGAAAAACAAAAACAAAAACAAAATAACCAGCATTGTTTGTGAAGTATCATAATGTAATCAGAGACGCATTGTGGTTAAACTTTGAAGTACTCAGGAAAGTATGCAAACCTTATCATTTTCACAGTATGTTCCACTGTACTTTTGATTACTTTTAGCTCCATTAATATGCACTGGTTGTTTGTTTCACACAGGTTTTGTTCACAGCAGTCATCCTCTTTCATGTTTTATATGAGGCAGTTAATATGAGCCATCCAAAATGTACCAGAATTACAAACTGGTATGTCCTTTCCCTACCCTCTAAAATGCTGTTATTTGCAGAGCAAATGTTTTCATTTTAGAATTCACTGTTTGAGGATTTGAATACCTTCATTTCCTCATGAATATCAGGTTATGACAATATTCAGAGCGGAACATTTTCTCGGTCTCTTTAATTCCAGTAGCTATGCATATTAGAAACTCATTTCATATAAAACAACCATAAATTCATCTAGCTTTAAGACTATCTTTGAAAGTCAAGGGGAGGATTTAGGAACCAAATGATCCTTGAGGAAACAAGGACAAGTAGAAAATAAATGAATCAGATTTTGCAGTTCTTGGCAAATATTATCTGCAGCAATAACATACTGTCACATTGCTACTCTGTTCAGCCCTCTTCAATATCATACAGGCATTCTGATAGATTGCAGTGGATGTCTATGACTTCCTATATGTGAAAAATATACCATTACTCAAATTCAGACAATTTGGTTGTAAATGGTTGTACCTGTATAGCTCGTCTGACAGAAAAAAATGTGAAGCCTTGCTAGGTTACAATGCAATTATATATTTTTGGGTGTTGCAATTCAGTTCACAGTTAATTAAAAATTGTCCAGAATTTAAAAGGAATAGATTGGAAATTAACCTGTTATGTGGGACTCAATATACATATTTTATTGTTTTAAAAGGTATATTTATTTAGTTTTAGTAATATATTGAAAGATTCAAGTATGATTTTGGATAAAAATTGCCCTAAATAATTTATTCTTGAGTGCTTCCAACTGTTCTTTCTGGTATGCCAGATCAGGTCCATTAAGAACTGAATCGTGACCACCTCCAAAGCATTCTGCTTTACTGATGCGAAAATATTTTATGAAGAGGTAGCTGAATATAAAACAGGCTTTTCTTCTCTTTGATGAGATCTTAAGTAAAAACCATATACAAAATCAACTGGGTGTGCAGGATTTTTTCATAAGCTGTCTCACTCAGATAAGTTTCATTTCTATGGCAAAAAGGAATCAGCAAGTAGCATATTCTGGTATGGCATTTTCCTTTCTGTTTATTTACATGGATATTGTAAAGTAGCAGACTGCACACCCATGGAACTTCTGTCTTCCTTTTAAAGTCTCTAAACAGGTATTAATTGGTAAGTCAGACTTTGGGCAGTTTTCGGATAGATCTCTGCTCCTGTGTAATCCCAAATTCCTGACTTGCTTTTTATATTCTTCTTTTGAGCTTTGGGATTACAGGCAGATAGAATAAATTTCCACTGGAGATTAACAGCCATAATTTTATAGCTATTGCAGGTCTAATATCATTTCCACCCGAGGTGAATTTGTGATGTAAACCACTCCAATATTTCATGAAACTAATGCCACATTCAAGAATAAGTTTACTTGCTTCCATTATTGTGGTGTTCTATCTAAGAAGTACCATCTTTTTCTGTCAATATTGTTCAGTGTTAAATTCAGTATATCATCTTATAGGTCTTACCTGCGCCTAAAATGAATTAATTAAAGAACTCCTTTTTCTTTTTCTTTTTTTTTCTTTTTTTTTTTTCGTACCTGTTTTAAATTCATAGCAAATTACTGCACATTTTACTTCTCCTTTTAAATAAAACTTAATTGAGTTGACCACCAGCCTTAAATTGATGTTTCTAAGTTCAAAAAGTATTAATAGCTGTAACGCAAAAGAACTCAGGACTGCACATATTTATTTTACACTTTGTCCTTGCATTCATTTTCCAGTTTTCTCTTCAGTATGCTCAGTATTTGGATCAAAGTGAGGGAACTCAATGAAGATGAAACTAATATGCAATTTTTTCCTAGCAAAAGATATCTTAAATAATTAGCACTTCCAACTCACCTTTCAAAGAGGTCAGATCATAGACAAAGACTTATTTCTGCAGCAAACACTTGGTTCTTGTTCTGTAGTAAACAACCATGAGAGAAGAACTGAGAGGAACTTTGGATTAACTCAGAGCTCTTCAAATTGTATCTATGCTGTACACGTTAAAATGGCATAATTTGTGCCAGGAAAAGTTTCAAGTACAAATTCTCATTTTCTTGCAGTTGGTACACCAGAACTGTTAACATTGTGTCATGTAGTCATATTCAGTTGAAATATAAGTGTGTATATATATGTGTGTGTGTGTAAATATACATATGACTGGTTTTATTGCTTTTAATACAATTTCTCTTGGAAATTTTCAACAGCTAAAAGTATTTATTTTTGTTTCCTCCAAAAAATTTACTAGAGCTGATGTCAGTTTCTGATGATCACTGAGCTCTGGTATGGGGCTCTCATTGCTGCTGCCAGGAATTTATGGATAAAATGTCTCTGAAATCTTCAATCTACTGTACAAAGCGTTTCAGGTTTGGCATGTTTTTGTCAGAACAGAGAAGTTGGATCCAGGGTTAGCGAAGCTGATCTGCAGCTGAAAACATTGGCAAATGCTGGTAGAATATTTTACTGGCACTGCTGGTATTCTGCTTCTACTGCTGGTAGAAGTTTCAGTTCTTGCCTGTAAAATATTGGTGCTTGGACTGAGAAGTCAGTTTTTGAAATCTGGATTACTTTTTTTATTCAGTTCTGATATATAAACTGAAAACACACATTCGTAATTGGGTATACAGAGGCACAGAACTAATGCTCCTGGTCTAGGAGCACACTTTTAATGACTTGCAAAGCCTTAAATGAATTGTAGAGTCTTCTCTAAGCACACAAGTATTTTCCTAAATTTGTGACCTGACAAACTGAAAGGAGAAACTATTTGTTATAAATAAACTATTGACCAATACACAAAACGGTTTCCTTGGGTGACTGGGGAAAAATAAATACACAAAACACAGAGGTCAGAATTAGATAGGAAATAAATTAAATGTGTGTAATTGTTCCAGAAATGCATAAGAAAAAATCAGAATATTTTATTTTCTTTATAAAGCCAGAAGAACTAAAAGCTATGGAGTTCTCTATCTCCTCCTATATAATAATTAACCACACTCAAATGTCTAAATCTTAACACTTTGTACAGAACAAATTTGGAACAAATGATGAAATGACAAGAGTTAATGTCCATTAAAATGAAAATCAATTCCTACTGATAAAGAGTGTGAAATCTCCATTGAAACTCTCTTGATATCATTGTTTTCTTGGACAGAAAGCTATTATAGCATATTAAAAATATATTATGTAATTAAAAAATGAAATTCTGAGAATTTCATTGTAATTACCATGTCTTCGGCTAAATTGAGAATATTTGAGTTAAAGATTATGCATAATGTAAATCAGAAAAATAAATTGAAAGTAAAATTCAAATAAATTCAAAATTGAATCAAAATTCAAATAAAAGTTACAGGGATCTCTTGGAAAGAGTCCAGCGGAGAGCCACGAAGATGGTGAAGGGCCTGGAGCATCTCCCCTATGAGGAAAGGCTGAGTGAACTGGGTCTGTTCAGCCTTGAGAAAAGGAGACTGAGAGGGGACCTGATCCAGGTCTATAAATATCTAAGGTGTGGGGGGCAGAATGGCGAGGCCGGACTCTTTTCAGTGGTGAGTGGAGACAGGACAAGGGGAAACGGCTGGAAACTGCAGCATAGGAAGTTCCGCACAAACATGCGCAAGAACTTCTTTACAGTGAGGTGACGGAGCACTGGAACAGGCTGCCCAGGGAGGTGGTGGAGTCTCCTTCTCTGGAGATGTTCAAGACCTGCCTGGATGCCTACCTGTGCAACCTACTGTAGGGAACCTGCTTTGGCAGGGGGGTTGGACACAATGATCTCTGGAGGTCCCTTCCAACCCCTACAATTCTGTGATTCTGTGATTCTGTGAAAATAGATACTGCATTGTCCACAGCTTGTTATTAAATAAATGTTGTGAGTATTTTTGAGGAAGTCAATGAGCTATTAACTCAGGAAGTATTATAATAGCAATGGATTAAGTGTAGTCTCTTATGATTTTATTTTTTCTTTTATTTCATTACAACTACATAGGTTGCTCCAAAAGTATTGCCTCCTATTTATTTTCATGGAAACCACAACAGACTCAAAGTTCACAATAACATTATTTGATAGAGCAAATTCTCAGATAGAAAACACTGCTTTTCATCACAGTTACGACCAATAGCTATGTTCTTTTTTGCCAGCAATGAACAGGAGCCTGTATGCCATGCTAGTGGGGAACTGCACTAGAGGAGGTGACCCATTGTCTCACAGCTCCTATGAGGCCATTTTTGCTAGGAAAATTCTGACCAACAGATCCATTTTCCACCACCTAAGCAAATGGTGGTCAGAAGGCATCAAATCCAAACAATTCAATGTGTGCAATAGGACAGTCCAGACAAGATTGGCATTGTTCCCCATTACCTTCAAATTGGAGCAATCTTCATAATTTGGATTTTGCATATATATATTTTTAATAAGGCATTGTGTTCATGTAAGTTCAAATGAAATTGAACAATGCATTTGAAATTCATAAAAATTCATCATGCATCATGATTTTTTTCTTTTCACTCTTACTGATCTTGGCACATTTCTTAGCAAATCTAACATGAAGAAAGTACAGTGGCAAGATTTCCATTCAATTTCTTGAGCTCTGGATTATGTAGGCTTACTTAAAATCTCCTGCAATGGAATCTACAAGAGTCTTCTGATGTTTACCAGAAGTACTGAGTAAGAAACTTCAGTTATTCTATAAATGTGCAGAACTACATGCTTTTCAATCTTGTGTACATTGCAAAATCGACATGGGGAATTCTGAAAGTTGATCTAAATAGTGAAAGAAGTATCAATATGCATCAGTATTCTTCATTTTGCTTACTTCTGAGAAGTTTAGGAAGTTTTCCATTTCTGGATACAAGTCTTCAAGGAATTAAGTTATGCTTACATTGTAACCAAGCTGTTTGAGAGTAAGAAAAAATCTCTTCTGCTTTACAATCCCTTAGAGAAATCCATTTCCCAGAGAAAGTTCTGGGACATTTAGAGATATATAATCTTTCATTTGTAAAATCTGCGTGCAGGTTTCAAATCCCTGAGACCACAATAACTCTTCCATTAAATGAACTTTGTAGTATGCATTATCATGACATATTAATGCTGTATTTTATTCTATTTCTAATTGTATGGCTCAACTAGCAGAGTGACTAGACCTGTTTGTGACATAGTTTATAACATTTTTATTGATTTATGAGGACATATCTGATGAGATTTCTTAAAGTTGCCGTTACCTTAGTCATCTATTGTCTGATCAATCCTATCAGCAAAGTGATGTAATGAGGCTGAGGGAATTTATCTAGGTTTAGACAGTCTAAAGCATGTGATTTCTGTTTAAATTCATCTTTCTAGTTTCTAAAATGAAAGCAGCAAAGCCTGAAATGTTCTCTTAAGACAGCTCTCTTCTCTTGAAGGGCTGTCTGCATGGAAGACTGTGACGAGCTACCTGGTCCCTTGTTTATTATTTTCCTATATGATAAAGTGCTATACTTTTCCCTAGAAAGCATTAAGACTTAGTATTTGACAACTGCTGCGGAAACCTGCGATCTCCTGGGATTCGTTTTCACCAGTAGTACTCCAGTGTTTTCTCTGGTCAGACAGCAACAGCAATAGTTGGGGTAACAGGGTTGCTTTGCACTTGGCTTAAGATTTCATAATGCTAAATTTCCTTTGCACATCTAGAGGCATGATACCCTCACAGAAGAGACAGCTCAACATGATCTGTATCTGTGCCAGTTGTGAGACAATTCTTACTGTATTTACTATGAAATTTTGTTATCATTATTCTTGTTCTACAGCAGATTCCCAATAAACTTTATTTCACTGACTAGAACTAGAGGTACAACAAGATGTAGATACAAGCTAACATTTGCAATCTCCAAGATTTTCACTGTATTCTGTAGTCCGGACAAATGAGGTTGCTTTGCCACTTCAGCCACCATCTTGAGAGGAAAAAAACAAACAGCAACAACAACAAAATGAAATGAAATGAAATGAAATGAAATGAAATGAAATGAAATGAAATAAAATAAAATAAAATAAAATAAAATAAAATAAAATAAAATATCACCATAAATTTCTCCCATTGGCATGTGGTTGACAAACATTGCAGAAAGGAGAAGTGCAGTGTTACCAGATTTGAATAGGATAAAAATCAGAAGCTGTCTTGCAAAATGCCTGTAATGCCTTTTTTTACTGTGCCAGCTTTATCTAAAAAATCACTGGTAGGAATCTATCTCTGGTCATGAAATCTGTGATTAAGGGATATCTTCTCACTCCATTCTTAAAAGTAGTGGCAGAGTGTGAATCCATGTTAGTGCTATTGCCATTCATTCATTTCCTACACTGAAAGCTGTGCCTGGGAGGCTTTCCACGGAAAATGAAAAGACATTGTCAGACTGCGTCCAGTAGGGCTTCTGTGTGGTATAGAATTGGAGAATATGGCTTATAATGGAAGCTTCATAGTGGTCTACTTGGCAAAATTAGAGCCTTACAGGGTACAAAAAATCTCTCATGGTGGTGGTAGAAAAAGAGCTGTGAATGGAACAGAGGAAACTGAGTTAAAAATAAAATAAGAAATGAGGTCCTTTATATGTGCAAATCTGTCACTTCATTTTTAAATTAGTTGCAAAGATGTTGGGTTCCAAATGTTTTCCTTAATCTGAAGTCAGACAGCTTCAGACTGTTACAGGAGCTTCAAGAGGCAGGTTCCCTGAAGATTTGTGTATTTTTGTAAGAATGGAAATCCTTACTGTTGAAAATGGGACAGATCCTAAAAAACTGTTGCTTTTTGTTTTGTTTTTTTCTTTGGCAAGCATACCGGACATGTCAGAGGAGGAAGGAATGTATTAGCAAAGGAAAGGAGTGGGTGTGGTAAAGCGAAGTTCAAATCCAATAGTTCTCTATTAGCACAGTGGTCATTAAGGAAATTTTTTCCTATAAATGCACCAGATTAATTCCTCTGAAATGATATACTAGTTGCACAGTTGAGATCTAGACAGCTATGTTAAATCACAACAGGGATGGGTGACTTTATACAGCTGTGTTTGTATTCATTATAATATGGAAGGCTAAAGCTGCCATTACCACAGTTATAACATTGGCTATAAAATTAGAAAACTTGTCATTTGTTCATTTTTCTCTGCTATTATTCATATTTAGGGGAGATACTTGAATTTAAGACAAAAAAAAAAAAAAAAAAAAAAAGAAAAAAGCTGTTCTGAATCACACTTTGCTCCTTCTTAATTTATCAGACTTTATGCTCTCAAGTTCACCACAAATACTGGAATACATTAGGGATCTAGTGTAGGAGGATGCTTTTACTGGATTATCTCTAGGTTGAAAAGCAAAGTTCTAACAGAATTTATGTTTCCCAGAAGAGCAGTAATGAGATATTTATTGAAGAATAGTACTTCTGTTGATCCAAAAACAAAGAAGAAAATGCAATGACTAGCAAATGCACCTTTTCTAGCTTTTTTCTTTATCTATCTTATGCTTTGAAACCGGTCATCTGATGACCCACTCTGAAGCCAACACATCTGTTACTTTCTAAAGGGAGTATATGCCTGACTAATTGACTCAGAAAAAATGAAAAGCCATCAATATCTTCTTCACGTCAGCAACAGGGTAAAGGCAGGGGAAGCTACAAGTGTTTGTTGTAAGTTGGTATTGCACAATCTGAAGATTGGGTATGGCGTACAGACAGAGAAGTCAGTGATGAATTTCTGCCTGCAGGATGACATCAAGAAACTTCTGCTCTTTACATGTTTTGCATATGTACACTTGCTGTACCTGTGAAAAGAAGACATCAGAAGTTTTCTCTGGCTTTTCCTATAATTTATATAGTTTGGTTTATAATTTAGAAATATGCCAAGGGACAGATTTTAGTTTGATATTTCTTTTTTTTTTTTTCATGTGGTTTTAATTTTCCCTAACCACACTTCTACTTTATTACTTGATCTAACTTATATACATCCTGAAATATAGTCATGAAAGTTCATAAAATGGACACAAAAGAATTCTGAATGTCAGAAATGTCTCTCCTCCCTTTTTCATTGCCTGGCATCTTTGACTTTATACAGCCAAGTGAAGCTCTGTCACTCCCCGGCTCCTTTCTTACACCTCCTCTGCTTTCATGAAGGACAATGAATGGGACTGAGCTTCTGGCTTTCCACTCCTGCAGCAAAGAGAAAATCTTAACTATATTGCTCAGCTGGGCACAAGACAACAATCTGGCCCTTTGTGGCTGATAGCATGAACCAGACGGTGAATCAGTGCTCATCTATCTGTGATTTCCCATCATACTGACAAGTGCTTTCTAACTTTGTATTTGTGGCCTTCTTTGCCTTCTGTCACCACACCCTTGTAAACAGAGTTTAGTCCAGTGTTTACTAATATTTTCATAACATCTTCTGGACAGAACATTGTGCTGGAATCAAAGCCAAAAGAGATGCTGGCTGAGATTTGCTGATGTTTTTTTGGCTGCTTTTCAAGAAAGTACAGATGCTCTGAACACCTTTCTAGAATTCTTAAGTACTAAAATGTCCTTTCATTAAAATTTACAAAGGAAATGGAGAAAGAATGCTTAACGTATTTCTCTGAACAGTTATGGCTGTGTATTGCTGATGGTGAATTCCTAATATGTACTGTTTAGTTTTCTTCTGCGTGGGAATGAATGTTTTAAACACTAAAATTCATACTGACTGGTAAAATGAATGGTCTAAAAAAACAACAATAATAAACCTTCTTACAATATCAGGTGTTATGAATAAATAAGTTAATACAAGCAGAAATCTTTTCTTGTTTGTTTTTCAGTTTGTATAATAAAATACAGAGAACTCCAAACTATTTTTTTTTTTTTAATTACTATTACTTGTGTTTTGTATCAAAAAGGTGAAGAAACATCAATCTTTTCAAATGTGAATATAATGGGCTCTTTTTAACTTAAAGAAGAATCTACAGGCTTTTTGAAAACAGAGAAGATAGAAGTCTGAAATCAATCTTATTTAGTAAAGCTTTCAATAACCACAGAAACCATCTGTCTTTTCTTTAACTGCTTGTCTGGTAATCACCAAGTAAGAGTTTTTCTTTCACTGTAGATGAGAATGAAGTTAAAGTTAGAAAATAAGAGGCATTTTAATCATTTATTATTGTACTTAAGCTAAGTTTTGGAAAAGATTAACAACTGACCCAAGATCACCATGAGGACAAATTCTACTTGAACCAATTACTCCAATTTTTTAAAGTTCTGAAGACATAATGAATTACAAGGAAAATAATAATAATAATACATGCTATAACTCAAAAACATCAAGGGGAAAAAGTCCTGAAAATCTTTTTGAAAGCAGCAGCTTTTGTGAGGCTCCCATTTAGAAGAGTAGGAAACGCTCAGTTAAAAAAAAGTTCCTGTGCATCACTTCACTTACCTCTTCAGATCCTAGCTGTCTGGACAGGAAGATTTTTTTGAAGTTAGAGCCCTGGACGCATCAATGTATGTTACTGGTTCAGTTACCATCTGGTCTGCAGCTCCACTACAGCCCTGACTTTCCTGCTCTCAGCTGGTCCCCCTTCTCGCTGCTCTGGGTGTCCATCCTGGGCCATTTCTCACTGGGATCCTCATCTTGGGCCCAGTTTGCATGCTAGCCTACAAAACTGTAGCAGGTATTTTGGCTCTTTCTGCCTATTTGCATGCTTTTTTTTCCTATTAATTCTTTGAATGACTCAACCCTCTTTAAGAGATGAGTAACGCTCAGGGACAAATTCATTTGCTCTGCAGTTCTCCGTCTACATCTGGAATAAAATAATGGTCAAGGAATACCAGGGGAAGCAAGTGAGGGGAAAATGAAGACATGCATACATGTGGAGTGAGGAAGAATGAGGACATGGTGGAGATAGACAGAGAGCTGTTGGAGAGGGTCAGAGGAGAGCCACAAAGATTATCAGGGAACTGGAGCACCTCCCCTATGAAGATAGGCTGAGGGAGCTGGGCTTGTTCAGCCTGGAAAAAGGAAGGCTATCGGGTGACCTCATTGCAGCCTTTTTTTCAGTACCGAAAAAGAGCCTACCAACAGGAGGGGAATCAACTCTTTGAAAGAGTTGATAACAGCAGAACAAGGAGAAATGGTTTTAAGTTGAGGCAGGGGGAAGTTCTTCACAGAGAGAGTGGTGAGGTGCTGGAACAGGCTGCCCAGAGAAGTTGTGGATGCCTCATCCCTAGAGGTATTCAAGTCCAGATTGGATGGGGCCCTGGGCAACCTGGTCTAGTATTGAATGTGGAGGTGGGTGGCCCTGCATGTGGCAGGGGGGTTGCAGATTCATGATCCTTGAGGTCCCTTCCAACCCTAGCCATTCTGTGATTCTGTGAGATAAAGAACTTCCTTCAATTGCCCAAACCATTCCCTGCCTGAGCTCCTTTTAGAAGAGTACTTCATCAGCATCTACGCAGGACTTGGAGCTGTTGCAGCTGAGCAGCCCATTTTCAGCTGTTTCTAGCTGAAAAAAAAAAAAAAAAAAAGGCACTGTTCCCCATTTGTTAGCCCTGGGAAGAGGTTTCACAATCAAAGCAGAGAAACAGCCTTGGAGCTAAGTTTAGTTATCTGTCTATCTACACTAGTTAGATGCACTGTTAGGTTGCCAGAGAGGTGTTTCACGTGGCAGAGAAGCTTCCTGTCTTTTACAATAAACTTTATATGGGTCTTGCTTTTCCTTGTCCAAAACAGTATCCTTGTGTAACAGCTCTCTGTTCTTCCAAACTTAGACCAGATTTCTAAAGTCTTGGTTCCATGGCTCACTGACACAATTTAATCCTTTCAAAAAACTTTTAACAGAAAAAATGTACTGATTTTTTTTTTCTCTCTCTCTCTTTTCAGCTTGTTTATGTTTATTCATCTTCTTTCTTTTATTCTCACTCTAATCTTACCTGGAGATTAATAATTACAGTATAGGCAGGCTGTAGCTCCCTAAGAAGCTATAACTGGAGATTTTTGAAAGTTATAGTTAAGTTTAGAAATGTGGAGATGGAGTGATGCAGCAAATCAGAGATTCAGTGGCTGCCTGAACAACTGGTTTCAGCAGTTTCTACTATTTGCCATTTTGATCATCTGAAATTCCTGAGAAAGTACGATATGCAGCTTTGGAATAGTTTGAGCTTAATAGCACTTCATATAAAAATTAGCTGAAATTTGCTTCTGTTAGGAATCAACAAGTCAGTACTAGAAGTTTAGATGCTTAAAAGAGATAACATGCAAAATGAGTTTTAAAAGTCCAGTTTTCAATGAAAGAAACAGAAACTCTGTTTCTCATAATAAAGTGGTGTAATGTCATTGTTTTATTGCTGACTACTCACATAAATGACAGTAAATGTGTATCATGTAGATTTGTGATCCATAGACAGTAATATGGAATAATCTACGATGCTGCAACAAGACTATGATTAATTTAGGTCATCTGCTTGGGCTTAATAAGAAAGTATTTTTGATTAGCTGAGGATACATCTTAAAAGAAAAAAAAGAGCATAAATAGGTATAATTAATTTAACATAAATAGGCATAGCAATAAAAAGCATAGATTAGAGCAGATCAGTCAAACTCCTGTTGCTAAAATATTTTCAATAGTCAAGTAGACTTCAGTAGGATAGTGAGACATTGCAAGACATGGTCCATTGTTCTGGGGTATGAAGATATGTGAGAGTATAGTTTGACTGGAATTTTTTGAAGAGCCATCAAAAAGCCCTGTAATTTATTGAGACACAATGTTCCTGAGAATCTATTAATTTTGATGCTACTTTCTCAGAATTTCTGTCCATAGGAGGATTTGATTTGGGCTAGCTGTATTCTGAGATTTTGTTCTAACCTAGACAAAGTAGTAACTCAGTATTTATTCCATTTGTCTGAAACCAGGAAGCCTTTTATTCATAATGATGTTTTGCTTAATTCAAAGAAAATCTTAAAGCTGGATATTTCTGGCTGTAAATCCAGCTCTAGAAATAAAGCTTCTAATAAATTATTTGAAGTCAAACATGTTAGTTGCATCCTTACATTAGAATTTAATATGAGTGTTTTTTTATCATCCTGTATAATATATAGTCCATACACTTGCTGGATACAAAATGCAAAGTATTTCCTGTGCTTCAGCAAAGTTCACTGAAAATATAATCATAGCTGTTTCTGACCCAGGATATTAATGATGATCTCGTACTTGATCTAGCAGCTGGCAACCCTGCCTGTGACATGGGAGTTGAAACTTGATGATCCTTGAGGTCCCTTCTAACCCAAGCCATTCTGTGATCCTATTATCTACCTATTCTTTTTATTCTCTTCATTTCTTATGAACACCCCTGGCACCTCAGAGCATTAATATTTATGAAATGAAAAATTTAACAATCTTTTAAAGCAAGTGTGCAGTTACTAATTGGAAATGCAAGTTATTATATATTCAATTTTATATATATATATATATATATATATATATTATTATAGTTGGGTTAGTAACTAAGTATTCAAGTACCATGGAATGGAGATCTGGATTTTATATATGTTATGAAACAAATGTATTCTTGGAATTTCAAAGAAGTTATTCAGAATATTTGGTCCTGGGGAGATGGCCTTTCAGAATGTTGTCTGTAAGAAAAAAATGACACTCTACTGAGTTTTACTTGTATAGGAGGACTTTTCTTGAAGTGCTGCATCCATTAGTCATCCATCTGCCTAAAAAAAAGTCAGATTAATGTGACATTAAGAATGCAAAATTCTCTGGCTATAATACAAATGAAGAAAATTAAATAGAAATCCATCAATTTCTTGTTAATACTTTTCCCATTTATAATGTACATAGTGAACAAACGGTTTCAATGTGTGAAGGTTTCCTAACAAGGTCACCTCAGTATATGTATTAAGGGTTCACTGAGGAGTATTTCCATTTCCAGTTCTAAAGAATCTGTCATTCATTTGTGGCTGGTATATACTACATCCTAGCCCACAAAATATGCAACGATCAATCAATCAATCAATCAGTAAGTATGCTTGTTTTCATACTGCACAGTTTGAGACCTACTGAAATGACCAGAGTTTTAATATACTCTTGCAGCTTGGCAGTACACAGTTAGCATCAATAGTAAGATATTACAACTTGTGCTGTTTTAAAGTCAACTATAATTTCCAGCTGCAGAAAAAAAAAAGAAAAAAAAAGAAAAAAAAATGTCATCCTTGAAGAAATGAATAACTTAGTTTAATAAATGTTAAGGAAAGTCCAAAAAGTGTTATAAAGCTACATGAAATTTAGCATAGAGACTAGCCTTTTTCTGCGACGAAAGCCTTTGATCTAATACCAAAATTAGTTGCTTGGTTCTTTGTCAAGTTTCAAAGTGTTTGTAAAACAATAAAGATCCTAAAAAAATCCTGATAAATGAGTAATATCTTAATTTTACTAATCTAAAAAAACAAAAACAAAAACAAACAAAAAAAACATGATATCTGTTATTCTCTCATTTCTCTATTTATTTCAGTATTGTAAAGAAGGAATACTTTCTCTCATACATTCTTGGTTCATTAAATAAATGCAGTTACTTTTTTATTCTCCAGAATTAATGCGTTTGTCATGGCACTTAGTCTGCCAGCTTAACAGTCTGTCATAAATAAATTGAAAAAAAAAGAAATAAGAATTTGCTCTTTTTGTCATCTCAGTCATGCAAGCAGAGAGGAGATTATTGTTATCTCTGCCACTGACTTCTTTCTGGAGTTCATTACATTTGAAGCTCAATTTTCCCAGCTTTTCCTAAGTACTCCAAACTCACTTCAATGCAGTGTACCCAGATTGAATAGCAGAATGGGTGGACTAATATTACAGAAAATCATTGCCTGAACTGATCCTAACAATTTTGTTTGTTTTAGGATAAAATTCAGAATGAAGGCCCTCAAAACCAGGAATGTTTAACTAGTAAAAACAAAAATCTTGGGGAAATTGTTGACAGAATTTAAAGACAAGCAAGTAGAATATGTCTATGAATTCTGGTCCACAGCCAAGGTTATAGTCAACTTTTAAATGGGCACCATAAACTTGTAAAGTCATTTTTGTACCTGAACGAAACCCAGGATTACTTCCTGCAAGATGCCTTATAACTCTTTGTTTAGGGTTATTTTACTGTCCTACGTAAGTATATATGTAGGGGGTACTAATTATATGTTTAATAGGAGGGCTGCTCCAAAAGTAATGCCTCCTATTTTTTATATTGAGCTGCAGTATCAGAGGCAGATGTTGACAGCATGGCAGTAGAGAGGAAACCTTTCCATAAATATTCTGCTACATTCTGTGGCTCTGTGATGACAGCAGAGGTAGCAGTCTGATAAAATGGCTTCTGATATGGAAGCACGTACGAAGAAAATTTGTGGAATTGAATTTCTCCATGTGGAAAAAAATTTGCCCATTGATGTTCATCACCATTAACTGAACATCTATGGAGACCAAACACTAGATGTGAGCACAGTGAGGCAGTGGGTGATGCATCTCGGCAGTGGTGACAGTGATCTAACTTTCCTTTCAGACAGGCCAAAACCAGGTCTTGAAATGCCCTGATCATGATATTGTAGACAAATGAATATCACCACTTGCTTTGCCCTAAAGTAAAATGATTAGATGCAGGCTTTCTTATAAAAAAAAAAAAGTTTTAGCTGCTCTAAGAGACTGTACACCCTAAAGAATAAAGAAAGTCTCCCTCACATACTTTTGACACCTGAGACACCCTTATGTCCTGTGTCCAGGTTGGTTCCTGTTTTCGCAATCAGTTCTAAAATTTTTCCTCTGCTTTCAAGATTCTCCATGACTAAATGAGGAGCCTAAAAAGTCCATAGGAGTTTCTATGTTTATTATTACTTCCCAGCTGTGCTCATCAGGACACCTTGTAAAACTCAGCTCAATTTTCTGTTAACATTGTGCTGTAACTACTTTGTTGATTGTCACAGAACATTTTAATACTTAACATTAGTATGCCTTCCTCAAAATGTTCATCTGTGATTCTTGGATGTATCATTGTACTTGATGATGTCACTCCTTCATCATCACAAAGTGTGGCCTTATTTCACATTAGATGTGGCACAGGTTGTGGATCAGGCTGAATTTTTGCTTTTGAACTGTGAATACAGAAAAGACCCACAATTGGAGAGTGTTCACACTTTTCAGAACATAAAGCTCACATGTAAGAACATTTCTGTCTCTTAAAATGTCAGTATTTTCTAGATCTATCTACTTGATATCACATGATTTTTAGTATGTGTAATTAGTAGATGAAACAATGTAGGTGATATTTCTGCCAAAAATACCTACATATTCAGGCTGAAGCAATCTGGTATAAATGACACCTAACATTAGTCATTTCAATCTCATTTGTTCTGAACAGCTTCATATAACGTACAGATGGGACTGACCTACAAAACATCAATTTCAGATGATAACCTCAGATGATAACCAAATATGTACAGAACATTTCTGGCCACAGGTACTGATTATTCTGCAAAAATATTAATTTAATAATTGCAAGTTTTTAAAACACTGAAGATATTATAATGTTCTAGGGACTTTCTGGGGTCTGTTGACTCCCAGTCATTTTTTGGATGGAGATACTTCAGGAAATATCACGTCTAAATATACCAATTGCATTAATGATATAAATCAGATACGTTGAAAACAGAGATTTAGTTAGTTTTTGTGAAAGCAATTTGTTACTCGGTTGCTGGGGATATTTTTTCCTTATTTTCAGTTTTTTTAGTCTTTAATATTGGTCACAACATAGTAAGTATGTAGCAAAATATATATATTTCAAAACCACACAGATAGAACAAATTTAGGAATGCAGGATTTTCTCTCTCAGTCAGGAGGAAAAAACAGCTGCTTATATCGTTCTATAGATCTCTAAAATGTGGCTGGATTAACATTACATTGCATATTCTTCAGAAACGTATGCAATTTTTACTCTAGAAGACAAGTAGCAAGTAACAAATAGCAAAATCATCAACCACAAATGTCTTATCTAAATTAGATGGCAAACTTCCTCATTCTCAACTGCCAGAGGGATCTAAAGCAAAGTAATCACTTATATTCCCAAACTGGGATGCCATCAAGACCTATGTAATTTCGTCTTGAATATTCTGTAAGCCTCTTCAAAAACCTTTTAGATGACTCTTATCCGCTGATGAAATATGTGTTACTTTCATGCCTGATCTGTATTTCAACAGGAGTCCAAGTCAGCATCTTTATTTTCTTTTCTATCTTGAACCTTTCTTCTTCATCATATTTAAGCTAGGAAAAATAGTTACATTTCTTCTGTGAAAATTTCCTTTATTTCCTGATTTGATTGTGTTTCTTCTCATATCCAAAGTTATTCAAGAGGGTAAGCTTTGCTTTTATACATACCTCTGAATTGTTTATGATTTATCTACAAATAAATTATATTTTTTTTATTGCAGCTCTTCAGTATTTCTTTAATAAATTAAAAAAGAAATCTTAAAAATCTGTGAAAAAATTATCAATATATTTCCTGTTTAAAAACAAAGTGGTTTGTGTTCTCAAATTTTACAGTTTAGAATGTGGCTCCCCTTATTGCCAACAGTTCTGTGGCATGCCTAAACAAGAAAAACACCTGTGGCATTTGCACCAGGCTTTCACCTTCATTTTAATGTTAGGTTCTGTTTATTTGTAATATATTCTGACTAAGAAAATGCAGGAGGAAGGAGGAAGTAGCTTTTCCCCTGAAAGAGAGTTTACTGAAGGCATGAAATAGAAAGAGGAATGAAGACCTTTGAATCCACGGGGAAGTAGTCTCATGATTACTTAGTACAAGCCACTGCATTTTGGCTTTATTCAGCTTTGTTCATGCAAGTTCTACTGTAGAGCCTGAAGTATTTATTAAATTAAATTTATTCTTTTATTTTGGATAAGTAAAGCGCACTGGATTACTGCATGAGAACGCATTTCTACTGTTTGTTTCTGCTCACAGGTTAAGACGACTAATTACAGGTCTCGAAACGTACTGTAAATCTTACAATAGACAAAGTATATTTGTTCTAAATGGCTGATGAAATGCAAAAAGCTATTAACTAGACATCCTGAGCTCAGCTCAGTTGCCTAATTATGGATCTGATGTCACCTGTCCCTTATCCCTACTGCTGACTAGCAACATGCATGGATGTCCTGGAGGACCCAAGTCATAGGAGTTAGTTCTGAGCGACATTCAGGTGGAACATGGAATTTCAGACAGCAACTCATGCCTGCGCACAAGAGCACTGATACTGCTAATGTGTTGCCAGCTAGACTTTAAAAGCTATAATTACTGCAGCTTTCCTAGTTATTCAAAGTGACTTGACTTTGTGCATCGTTCTGATAGTGTTGCCTAGTTGTGTGTGGTTTCACATAAGCACACAGCTTTTCTCACTTCAGTTTTCTTGCAATCATACACATCTCAGATTCATGCTGGATACATATGAAAAGAATAACATCTGGAGTCCCATCAGAGTAGCAACATACTATTTTGCTACTTCATCAAGGCATCCATTTTATTTTTTCTGTTCTTGGTATCCTGAAAGTCAGATCTTGTTTGGCATCAAGAACAAATCCTTGCTACAGAATGCAGTGAAAGAATGTGGGAGAACCTGATGCTGAGACAGACCTACAACACTTGTTCGAAGAATATATATATGCGTATTTTTTGAGTGGGTGAGAGAATAGAAGTGTTGAATTATTTCAGACAAGGTACTTTATCTGTTAGTTCAATGAAGAATTCTTCTACTTATACTGGAAGACTTGAAAATTATTTTATAATATCATGTTGAAGGATGGCTGTTTTGCTTAGTGTAATGGTCACCAAAATTATATCCTGTAGCATAGCCTTACAGATGCTATTAAAGCAAAAACTTCTGCTGAGACTGTGGAAATTCTACAAAATTACCTATCCTCAAAGCTACTTGTGATTGCAAAACATTTCTGCTTTTATAG
This sequence comes from Lagopus muta, assembly GCF_023343835.1. Taxonomy (NCBI): domain Eukaryota; kingdom Metazoa; phylum Chordata; class Aves; order Galliformes; family Phasianidae; genus Lagopus; species Lagopus muta. The sequence goes on along the minus strand of NC_064439.1, from coordinate 12,307,041 downwards.
ATAGAATCAAGAAAATGAAACATTTGTGGAATGTATGAGTGGATTAAAGCAATTAAAGGAGCATTGCCAATTTGGAGGGAGTTTAAATGATGCATTAAGGGAACGGTTAGTGAGTATTATGCAAAACAATGCAATCTACAGGCAGTATCGATGAAAGTGGATTTGACCCCAAAATGTGTAGCAGCAATAGCTGCAAGAGGTGCCAGAGAACAGAACTTCATGAAGCTTGTGCAACAAATAAATTAGATAGACTTGAAAAGCACTGAAAGATCAGTTTGTTCCAATGAGACAAATAATCTTGCAGTACAAATCATTGGTTGTTCAAGGACAAGTTCTGAAGTAACTGTAAGTAAAATATACATTTTAAAATTCACAAAATGTTTGGGTAATTACAAAAATAAAATTACTATCTTACAAGGGCAGTGATAAAGAACATCTGATTTGTCATCTTGTAAATAAGCACTATGAGGCTGCAGGGGATACTGTAATGTCTCTTTACCTAGTTAATTTAGAAAATAGTGAGACAAATAATGATTAAAATGGAATCTCAGAAGGATTCTGTTGTTCCTGTTGTTTAATAACAGAATTGTCAATGCCTTATTTAGGAAACTAAAATTCAGGAAAAAAGCTTTATAAGAGTATGTATAGAAGAAATTCATTGTCTTCTGGGTGTTGTTTTTTTTTTTTTCCTGCAGAGGTAAGTGAAAACTATAAACACTGTATGCTAATCCTATGTTTTGTAGTACAGTGGTCATGCATTTCTCAGTGAAGAATGACAGTAAGAAATTCAGCCTGAATAATCAGTATAAAATATGCAGGCTCCAAAAATAATTTGAAGTCTTGCCCAAAGCAAAAATTAACTGAACTTTCGAACAGCTGATATCTTTCTCAGATTGTACTCAGAAGCTTAAAACATGTGAATGCAAAATGTTCTAATTACTCAATCTTCAAGCATAATTTTACTGTTTGTCCAGTACCTTTGTTAGCAGAATAACCAAATACAGAAGGAAAGCTTCACTACTTTCACATCTGATAACATTTTCCCAAGGTTAACTGAATTAAAGGAAAACCTCAGTGGTAGCAAGAACAAAAATAAAGGTTGTCAAGATACATGGTGATCTGCATTCTGTTAATCAATGTATGTATAGTGTGCTTTGCCAGACTAGAAGATGTTTGTTTCATTAATGACTAGCAACATTTCTGAAAGATGCCTGTGGGCAAATGGATACTTCAGAGAATGACAATCGATATCTTATAGGTTTTTCAGCCTTGTAGTTTGGTGTTTAGAATAGCATATCTGCTTGCCTCTTAGCATAAACAATATCTATTGGTTATCATGACGTATCTGTTGCTCAGTTATTTGGACACTGCATGCATATGGGAGAACAGTCAACTCAATGTAAATCATATTTACTGGAGTATTTTAAAGAAATACTTATATAATTAAATTTTATTAAACTCATCTTCAAGTGCTCAAAAGTCATGGTTTGGGATCCAACAGTCTCTATCAAATGATAACTCTTGAGATCTTCTAGCTCGCTTACCAGCATTCATAACATTACTGTTCATACATTTGTGTTTCTCTCTGTAATAAATAGGTAATTAATTATGCAACTGCATAGGTCAGGGCTATTACCAAACCAGTATATTGAAATATTTTGGAATACTTTCTATCCTTCAACACTGCTGGCAACATCATGCAGACTGTAATAAAAAGTATGCCAATGTCCCATTATTGTGACAATTTTCATCTATGAATACTAACAACATTAACTAAGAAATTATGTGGCAATAATGACATAGTATCGTGAAATCAATTCTGCTTTTCTGGTCATTTTTTGTGAACCTCTGTAAACAGTCTTAGAGCTGTTCTTCAATACTTTACTTCACTCTTCATTTGCCTTTATACAATCCAATCTTTCTCCCACAGGTGTCATTCAGACCTTCTCTGATAAAGCAGAGCTGTGCTACATGAAGATGTTCAGGTGTGCTCACATAGGAGGGCAGCAATGCAGTATCTTGGAAAGCAGATAAATAATGCAAACAGAAGTCCTGCATCCCAGCATAAAGCAAAATTTTGCAACACTGAGTAACAGGATAAAATCCCCTCTGTTGCGGCTCACTAAGGGAAAAGATGTCAGTGAGACTGACAGAGAACAGCCAAGAGGTATTTACTGAAAGAAGAAAAGGAGCTCTACCATCTTTACAAGCACTCCAAAATATCCTTATCCTCAAGGCTGAATTTCACCTCAATATATGGTGTCATTGTGGAACATATTTTTTTTGTAATAAGTGAAAAAAAGGAGGAATGAAAAGCTTACTGCATTTGTAACCCCAAACCAGGAGGAAATGCTCTCTAAGGTACATTCTTTTAGATCTCTTTGCGCCTATATTTCTCACATATTTAAACCTGCAGGAGAGAAAGACTTATGAGAGCTAAGCCTGGCCTGTTTTTTTGTTTATTTGTTTGTTGTTTCTTTTATATGTTGTCCCTTCACTCATGTATTAAGCATTATCTAGGTTAGAAAATATATGGATAGAAATGGGGATATAAAGTCCATTAGAAAATTAGAGAAATCATGTAACAAGGGACTTTCTTCTACAACCTGAAATTGAGAGAACTGTGATATTTTTTACTACTCTCTGACCCCGGAGACCATGTTCCAATAATAAAAGAGGACAAACATAACAGACACAGGAGAACCACAGTTTTAATGACTGAATAGAAATGGCTGCTATCTTCTTGATAGTGAGAACTGTGGTTTGACTGTTCCACTAAGCTTGCTTATGATGGATCTTATTTTTTCAGCTCTTTGTACAAGACTGTTTTGGTCTTCAGGGTGATTCTTTCAATTGGTTTGAAATGCTTTAATCCATGCATCTTTTCTTGATCTTGAGAAGCACTTTACTTACATTACTTAAACGATTCATAACTTTCGTTTGAGATGATTTAGTAATGACAATCACATAAATTAAGAGAAGTATACAAACCTCTTGCATGTGATATACTTCTATGAAATCAGTCACTAATAAAATAATAATTATTTCCAAGGATATATACTACAGCCCTAATAACTCTACATTCCACAGATTTTGGGATTTATGACAAACTTCTTAAATCAGTGGAAAGGATTTATTCTCAGAGGGATCTCATTGGGATCTGTAGGGAGTACTTTTAAATATGCATGCTGTCTCCCTTATTTAAGACTGAAAGAACGTGGATGAAAATAATGCAGAAGTAACTTGATGGCAGGAAGGGAATGACTGCAACACTCATTTGACTTGTCAGACCAGGATTCTGCAGGTAGGATTTTGAAACATCAGAGAGTCTTAGATTTTTAAATCTGCAAACCTTTCAGTGAGACAGATTTTATTATAATGATGATATACTGTGATATTATTGAACACCACAATGGGAAAGCAATATATCTCAGAGCAGTAGATGTTGTGCAAGCACACAGCAAATAGAATTTTCTTTCCTGACAGTACTTAATACTTTTGTAAATCAAGTAGGACAATAATCGAGCATAGGAATGGTTATGGATAGAGTTAATTCTTTTCAAAGCAGCTTGTTTGATATTTGTGTTTGGGATCAAAACAGTACTGTTGACACATGGATGTTTTAGCTGTTGATGAGTAGTGCTTACACAGAGGCAAGATTGTTCCTGCTTTGCAGCAAGCAGCTGGGAATGTACAAGAAGCCAGGAGGGAACACAATCAGGACAGCTGACCCCAACTGACTAAAGGGATATTCTATGCCATATTACATCATGCTCAGTAATAAAAGCTAAGGGAAAGAAGGAGGAATTGGGGATGTTTGGAGTTACAGCTTTTGTCTTCACAGGTAACCATTACACATGATGAATCCCAGCTTTCCTGGAAATGACTGAACATCTGCTCACTGATAAGAAGTAGTGAATTAACTCCTTGCTTTCCTTTGCTTGCTCACACAGTTTTTGCTTTACTTAGTAATCTGTCTTTATCTAGGAGTTTTCTAACTTTCGCCTTTCTGTTTCTCTTCACCATCCCTATGGGGGGACGATGGTGGAAATGAAGGAAATATGACTGTGTTCCCATTTGACTGTATCAGACTTAGCTCTGGTCTGTTTCTAAACAAACTTTGTGATTTCATGCAAAACTAACAAACCAGTAAGTGAGATTGGCACCTCCACTTGGAAATTGCAAAAAGTAAGTGCACCATCACATCAGGAACAATGGTAGTTTAAAAACAACAGATCATCCACAGTAATTTTGAAGCTCAGAGGAATGGTTATGAACACATGGTCTTACAATACATTTAGGAGTGTTTTGAGAAGTCTGAATTAAAAATGATCAGCCGTGGCTTCATATACAGAAATACCTAATTTCAAACTCATATATCAATTTTCAAGAAGATGAACACACGGTAATATTATGAAAAGTAGAATTTTTCACATTATTCAGCCATGAATAAAATGCATTTCCAAGAACAATACGAGCAAGCATGCTGTTAGGGATGCCAGTTGGCTCCATCATATGGAGATATTGCTGCCTTTAGTGCTTATTTCTCCACAGACTGACACAATAAACTGAGGCTCCAAAAAACTAAAGGCTTCTTAACTGCTCACTGACACATAATAGTGGTCTCCAAGTACTCTTTCAGATGTCATTATGCTCTATCATGTCTGTGAGCCATGGATAATAAGAGCACCTAGTGTAAATCGCTGGGGGGTGTTCTGCTCACTCATTAGGTTCTCACATAAATTTAATAACAGATTTATTTTATTACTCTTTTGAGAAATTAAAATTGCTTTGACAAGCATTAGATATAGCCAGAAAAGTGAAATGAACTCTTGTGTTTCAATGTTGTGTGCACGCCCGATCATCTGCCCGATGCCCTCCTGCCATTCCCCTTCTTTCAGTCAGTAAAGTGTATGTCTTATTTCATTTTACCCTCTATTTTCATACTGTAGATCAGTTCATTTTTGTTCATCCTACAGACATCCAACTCCCTCTCTGATCTACTTCTGGCTGACCTTGACCAGCAGTTCTGGTACTGCAAGTGTCTGATGAGAAGGTCTGTCTTGCATTGTACTGCCACATCTACCAGCCTGTGCATAATAGCTTTTGTGAGAGAGCATGACTTTTCACTGGAATGCATTTCTCATGTTCAGCTGTGAATTCAGCATGTTTCATTGCACAGCCTCTCATTCTTGATCATGGATTTTGAGATATTCATTGTCTCCCACAGTATGTAATTTATCTCCGTAGTTTTGTGTGGAGGGTGTGCTGGTGCATCTCCCTAATTGTGTCCAAAAGAAAAAAAATTGCTATTATTCTTCTGCTAGTATTATTGGGATTCTGAATGGCATTATCGTGATCAGGTAGGAATACTTGATGTATACCAGAAAGAACACACCAAGTTCCGCAGTATGAGCCATTATGTGTACTTAGCCTTCCTGTTGCACATTTAGACAGGTACCTCCTCCGCTTCATATGCATTCAGTCCATTTATTGCTAGCAAAAATTCTGTTTGTAAGGATTTTCTTTTCATGTCCTTCTCTAGCTTTGGAACATTTGATTTTGGATCAGCTGTCTGTTTGCAAAAAACTTCCTCCATCTGTCCCATATTAAACAAAAGTTTTTCCTGTCCCTGACATCTTGTATTTAACTGGGCAAAATCAACTGACTGCCAGTTGTTTTGACAGAACTGTATAAATTTGTTTCAAAAAGATTTTAGTAATTCTTTGTTCTACAAAATGCTGAATGCATTTATGAAAGTTATTCATCTTCACTAGCGATGAACAGAAGCCTGCATACAAACCTCTTATAAATCTGCATCATTAAAGGTTGACCCACTGTCACCCCTGCTGAAACATACCACCCACTGCCTCACAGTGCTCACATCCACTGGTTTGTCTCCATTAATGTTGAACAAACATCAGTTAATGTAAATGGGGGCAATTTTTTCTGTTCGAAGAAATTCACTTCCACATCTTTCATCATACGCACTCTCGTGTCAACAGCATTTTGTTAGATTGCCCCTCTGCTGCCATCTGTCACATGGCAGCAAAGTGCAGTGGAATATTGGTGGAAAGGTTCCACCTCTACTGCCATACCACCAACATCCGCCTCAGGTGTTGCATACAAAAATAACAAAATTAGAAGCCTTTTTTTCAGAGCAACCCTCATATATCAGTCAGTAATGCTCCCTTCTTTTGTCATGCTTTTTTGTACAGAATCTGCACATAACATGATTTATTTGATAGCACAATTAGATGATAAAGATTAGTTTCCTATTTTAGTAGTTATTTTTCATCAAAAATAGTTAAAGCAAAATTGATATTTTGAAAAATGCATAGAAGAAAATTTCCACGTGAGCTTAGGGGGAAAAAGTCAGAGGTTTTTATCAAATCAATAACCCTACTTACTCTTGTGTAGAGGGATCATACATTTGTCGTGTGTCAGTTGTACTGAGTAATTCCCAATGTTTAATCAGATTGTTGTCTCTTGTAATTCTATGATATTTCTCTGAATAGACTAGAACTATGGAAATTCTGTATTAGGATCTGCCTTTTTACAATTTGATATCAGCAAAACCAGCGTAATTTCATAAATGTAAAAACATTCGTGATTAGAAAATCTTTTTGTTCTATGTATTAGGCATTTAGTTTATGGGCTAAATGAAAGCGTTATTGAGAAAAATAACCTTTACCTTGGTTTGGACCCATGTATTTAATTCTCACTTTGTCAAAAAAGGTGAAGGCTTTGTGTTTTAATTAAGGATTAAGTTGATATTGAAGTCCTTAGCTAATTTAAGACTTGCCTGTAATTTACCAAAACATTGTTAATCCTACACTGGGACTGTATTAGCTCTTAAGGGCTGACAGAAACATCCTGGCCTGGCAGCATGATATTTTTGTTGGAGCCTCATAAAGCAACTTCAACCAACAATTTATCAAAAGTGTAATTGTATAATGAAGAAAGAGAGAGTTTTGATTCTGCCTTCTTTGTAGATTAAATGGTCTCTAGTAGGGTTTGCCCTTTTCCCCTTTGAATTTAATAATGCTATTTCTTTAATGCCCATCAATCCTATTGAGACACTGACTCCATATTGAACTCCCTGGGGGTAATCCTAGTTGTCAAATGTAAATCACAACAATTATCATCACTCTATGTTCGAGATCTTCCTGAGAGTGTACTAGTTCCAGCGGAGGAGGAGTTTGAGATTGTTATAGCAGAGTTAAATGCTACAGATGCAAAATTTCTTGTATCCTTAATCACTCTGTGCACAGAGATCATTAAATAATTCCAGTTTGAATAAGGAGGACATGAAGATGTTTCTTTTCGTTATTTAGAATCTGTTTCCTCTGAAGGAGATTGCAGAATAGAAAACTTTTGTGTTCTTTTCTTAAACTAAAACCGTTGAATTCAAGTTTTCTCTGGAAAGCATAATAAGCCGTAACCCTTGAATGACGAATTAATTTTTACTTGTCATAAAAGAAAAAAATGCAGTACTTTCTACAGGAAACAAACAAATTGTTGAAAAAATAATTTGCGTATAGACATGTTCTTAGTTTAGGGTCTGCAGATTCACAGAACAAAGATCGATCTAAGGAGGTTGGTAAGGTACATCTGAATGTGCGCTCAGTCCAAACCCCTGCTCAGAGCAGAGTCAACAATGGCAAGTCAGCAACTTTTTTTGTTTTGTTTTGTTTTGTCTTTCCAGCTTGTTATCTCTTCTGTACACCCAAGACCATGGACAGTCTGAAATTTGCTAATTTAAGAGGAGTTTAGATAACTGGAAAACATTACTGAAAGACTATGTCATTACAGCAAAAGTGTACTTTTATTTTTGTAATATTTTGTAAATATTTTTGTACTGCACACATATATTGGTGTCTGCACACACTGGAATCTTAAGAAAAGAGTGAATTTTATTTAGTTATTTAGTTATTTTCTGAAGTGAGATCACTTTAAAGAGGAATGTCTTGCATATATTGCAAGCGTATTAACTCTAAATAGTGTTTGACATCATCAAGTTTTCTCTTTTGCTAATATAGGAGTATAATGTTATCAAAGTATTAATAAAAATGACAGGTGATATAGATACAAAGAGGGAAAGCACATGATTAAGTTTTGTCTATCTACATCACTTTTCAGGAAAATAAGCCATGCTTACCTGGAATACAAACAATTTATAAAATGAATTATTTATTGGTGTGGAAGAATCTCAGTACAAAAAAAAAAAAAAAATCCTTCAGAGTCTGGAGAAGACAATTACATGATAAATATTTAAAATCCACAAAAGCACAAGTATCATAAAGCTTGATTCTTTCAAATCATATTATTCATCATCTTGCCAAAAGGTCAAAACTTAAACCAGATTATCACTGGGAGATTTTCACTCTTCAGTCTGAGGAAACAGTGCAGCCCTAAAAACACTGTGCAGACATGATAAGTAGATACAGACTCTTAGTTCCACGCATGAATACCAGTCTCATCAAGTATGCAATTACTGGCTTCTGGAAACATCACTCCTCACTCATTTTCATGAACATCTAATAGATAAAAATTATATAGCGAGATTTGTAAATATTTATATCTGTCTTGATGGCCAGAAAGAGGTGATAATGAACAGGAAGCTGAAGAAACTCCTATTTGTCTACTAATATAAGATGATCGAGCCAGTGTTAATAAGGCTTCGCAAGGAACAGGACATGGAGCAGGGGCACATGCATATACTAAAACACTGACAAGTTTGTGTTCTACAGACAGGCAGAGTGAGAGTGAAGTTATGTGCATACTAACCTGCGAACAGATGGGACACGTTGCCAAGAATGTGGTATGTACAGATTGCCCAAGTCACTTTTTTTGTTTAGAAGAAAGGTTTTTTTGGTTTTGTCTAGAATTCAACTTGCTTTCAGGACCAGAAACTAAAGTTCTTGTATGAGGATGAAGAGAGCACTATGCAGGTTGTAACAATGAGTGTTAGGATGGAGAGAGAAAATTATATCTCTGCCTGTTCTCTGGGCAAGCTGGAGTGAGATGTATAGCCTTGGCAAAACCCATGTGAGAAGGTCTTGAGCCAATGGTGTGCTCCTACACTGTACCTGAACTGTTTCAAAACCGTCAGTGCACTCCTACTGAATAAACTGGCTCACAAGGGGTGGGTTCTCTTTGGATATATATGGAAGTCTCCTTTCTATGTTGTCAGCCTCTACTTCCATACCACTAACATCCATCTCTGACATTGAGAGGCAACATAATAAAATGAGGAATTACTTTCAAAGCAAATTTTGTACTTATCTGACTGTTTTCTTCTTGTTTATGACAAAAATAATGGTCTGAGATTGAATTAGTTATAAATAGCATTTGCCAATACTAAAAGCATCCCTTAAAAAAACAAGTTGATATTGTTGATTATCTTTTCCCATGGGAATATTCAAGGGAATAAGTTTGGTCGCAAAGATTTTCTCGCTGTAGACACAAATTCATATTGAGTACGAAGAAGCAGTACCTTTAAAGTGGGGGGAATATATGGTTAAAAAAAAGACATGCTTGATAACCTAGGGAGTCCTACATGAGTTATGATTTCCATATCAGGAAGAGAGATTTGGAGATTTTTATTTTATTTTTTTTTAATTAGAGACATTTTATGAAATTAAGAAAACTCTGTGTGCTCTTATTTTGATACCAGAAGTGAACTTGTGAAGGAATAGTCCTGCTAGAAACTGAAAAATCATAACTCACTGTCTAAGCATTGATGCAGAGTTTGAGGCTGAAATTAAAGCTGTTCCTGAAGACAGATTGACATTCAGAGCCAATTTTATACCGTCTCTTACAACTGATGGGAAAATGTAACTGGATGGGCTCAGCTGGACAACTTGAAAAATTACTTCATATCCTGAGCTCAAATGATTAATAAATATTTGTTGTTGGTTTTTTGTTTTTTGTTTTTTTTTCTTTTGCAATAAGTCACAGGCATATCAGGCAAAAATATACACTGATTTCTGTGATCTAAGGCTGCATCAATAAAGAATTGTGTATATATATATATATGTGTTAAACAAAAGTGAATATGAAAAATGTAAATGTTAGACATATCACTGAATCCATGAAGTGATAGGACAGAGATGTCCCACTAACCACATATAAGATATGTTTTAAAAATAATAATGTTATATAGCCTGTTTCTTCATGCAATGTGGCATATGCATTATCTTAGTGTAAGACTTATAAGGATAACAAGGAAGAGCTTACAGTTATTCATTACAAAATGCATGTTCCCATAATCAGATTTATGAGCTGCATGAAATTCAGTAATTTTTTTTATTAGGAATTTCAAATTCATGAAATTATAATTAAAAAAATTAAAGGAATATAGAGGCACAGTGAAAAAATTATTTTATGTTTTACTTATGTTAGTTACTTTTTATTTACTGTGATTGTCTCTCCCTCTGAAGAAAAGGAAGAATGATCATTTTAACATATGAGGGACATGGGATTGAATTCAGAGAGGAATCCAGTCCTGCTCTTCATGGCTTTGTAAAGATTCCATTTTTCTCATACATTTGAATATAATAAAACTCTTTTAAACATATGCTTTATTTGTAGATTCACAGAATCACAGAATCACCAAGGTTGGAGAACACCTCCAAGATCATCAAGTCCAACCATCCACCTACAACTACCATTTCCCCATTAGACCGTATCTCTTAGTATCATATCTAAAATTGCTTGAAGACCTCCTAAGACTTGTACTCTAAACAATTTACAGCTCCGTTGTTCTTCTCTGGACACAGTCCAGGTCCTCAAGGTCTTTACTGTAGAGAAAGGCGCAAAACTGAACACAGTACTTGAGATGCAGCCTCACCAGAGCTGAGTATAGGGGGACAATCACCTCCTTGTTCCTGCTGGCTATCCTATTTCTGATACAAGCTAGTATGCAATTGGCCTTCTTAGCCACCTGGACACACTGATGACTCATGTTCATACAAGTGTTGACCAGCACCACCAGGTCTGTCTCTTCTACACAATCTTCCAGCCACTCTGCCCTAAGCCTGTAGCATTACCTGGGGTTGTTGTGACCAAAATGCAGAACTCAGAATTCGGTTTTGTGAACTTTATCCCATTGGCGTCAGCCCAGTGATCCACCCTGTTTAGGTCCCTCTTTAGGTCCTTCCTGCCCTGAGGCAGATCAACACTTCCTCTCAGCTTGGTGTCATCTGCAAAATTACTCAATCCTCTCTTCCAGGTCATCAATAAAGATATTGAAGAGGGCAGTCCCCAGTACCAACCCCTGAGGCACACCACCCATGACCAAACACCAGTTGGATTTTACTCCATTCACCACTATTCTCTAGATCTGGACCTCCAGTCAGTTCTTTATCCAGTAAAGAGTGTACCTGTCCAAGCAATGGGCTGCCAGCTTCTCCAGGAGATTATTGTGAGACACAGTGTCAAAGGCTTTGCTGAAGTCTAGGTAGACTACATTAATAGCCTTTCCCTCACCCAACAGGCTGGTCATTCAATCGTGGAAGGAGATCAGGTTGGTCAAGAAGGATGTGCCTTTTGTGAATCCATGCTGGCTGGGCCTTATCCCTCAGCTGTCCTGCATATGCCATGTGATCACCCTCAAGATGATCTGTGTATCTGAGGACAACATTATTATCATTTATTCTTTTTTATGCTTTTTTCTCTACCTTGAGAAAATCATCATGATGAATAACATGGACAGTGAGCCCGAATTTCAGTTTTCCTATTTTATCCTTGTTCTGGCAAAGTAATGTGCAATCCCCTTGAATCACAGGCACTCAGGGTTTTCTGTTGCTGATTGGTCATCTGCTTGTATTGTGCCCTGTTTTGTGCCACCACTCTATTTTGTGCCATGTTGTGCCGTTAGCTACGTGCAGTCGTTAATTTCATCTTTTGTCCAGGTCATGAAGCAGCCCTGAAGTGACTGATAGGAGATCAAGGAAGACTTCTATATGGCATGAGGGGCTGCAGCCCTGCCAGTGACCTGAGGGGAAACTTATACATGCTTTTTTAATTTGGAGCAATAGTCATAGTCTTCTGTAGTTCATCCCTGTTGCTGTTGAATGACTCCTTTATCACCTCAGCATTATACCAATCTTCTGCCAAACTCTCCATTTCAAAAATGTACAATCTTTTTTCTTTCTCATTATTTTTTCCGATATATATTCATATGATTTTTGACTCTTTGTCAAGGGAAAGAATAGATTCAAGAGAAGAAAACTTCGTGCGAATCATCAGTTGATGTTGTGCGCGTACATTTTTGTATGTGCATTTTATCTCTAGAAATAAAATAAGAAATGGTTGCACCAACTCTTTGCAACCTAAATTAAGACTAAGAATTGTGCTGATGGGCTGAAGTAGACAAAAACAAAACCTGAAATCTTAGTCCAGTGTTTGGAATTTAAGTTTCAGTGGTAGTAAGCCCTTCCAGATTCTTTGCCCCTTACATAACCTGGTAAATCCTGTCACCTGTTTTCTGATAGGATCTACTTGTAAGGCTGGAATGAGCAGTGCAAACATTCCTGAAATCTCTTCTAGGTTCTCAAGTAATCACAACTGCATACCTGAGAAATGGTACACTACTTTGAATGTTTACAATATATCACTGGAGCTGCTAGGAATGGACTACACCAGCAGAGCTGGAGAGAAAATAGGAAAAGCTTTATTTCATTTTTAATAAATCTTAATGTCCTATAAATTTTGATCTCTTTTTCTTAAGTAAATCTGTCCCAATACCCTCTTGGCACCCTATTTTAAATTGTTACTAAAGTTTTCCCTTCTGTGGCACTAAAGGTCATCTAGAAAATCTGATTTATGTGTATAAACTCCATAACTTCTTTGGAAAATGCTGATAGGAAGAAGATGAATATGAGAGCTAGGAGATAAATATCCTGAAAGCATGTACACTAGCTTAGCATTTGTGAGCAAGGCAGCTCACATTAGTTAGCTTGCTTCATTGGAGACAATCTTATTTTTAATATTTCTAGAAATGTTTCCCTTTCTGTTGAAAAAAAAAACAACAAAAACAAACAAACAAAAACACATATACACAAAAGAAATTAACAGAAAAAAATCCTGAAAATTCAATTAAAAATAGGTCATTTTCACCTATATCACTAGCTCTCATCTTTCCATTTTCAGACTTTCCTCTCAAGTGACACCCTGGAGAAATGGGGGCTTTCATCGAACAAAAGTTGCACGTATAAACTTTCAGACAGTTTTGCTTGTGACCACAATAAAACCTTCCAAAGACAAAAGTACAGGTATATAGTTGGTTATTACACAAATAATAAGCAGACTACGTTGTACAGACTTATTGCATACGTATCACAGAAGGGACATGAGGGGACACCATATGATATTACAAGCAGCACATGCTCTGGGTTAATGCCTGCCTTATAAATGTACACATTTTCTGATCATGCATACACTGATCTTCTCAGACTGCGAATAGGTCAATTTAATTCTTACTGATTTGTAGTGAAGAAAGGAATCAGAATTAAAATATAAAAAGAAAGAAAAGTCACAGAATTCACTTATCAATGAAAATGGGTGAATATTTAGTATTATTTTCTCAATTCAACATGCATCCTACTAAATAACAGTTAAAAAGCTGGGATTTCTGGCTGTTTCAGGAAGGGGGACTGACAAATGGATTCTTCAGCAACCAATGGATGAATTAATAAAACTATGTGATTTTTCCACTAAGGAGATTTCTTTACTCTCTTAAATACTGCCTTAATGTGTCTATAATTTTCTTATTTTCTCATAAGTTGTTATTACAGTTTCATTTTGGATACTGTAAAAAAGCAGTGGGAAAAAAAACAACAACCTTGAACTTGTCATTTGAAAGTTTAAAACCTTGCTATTTACTACAATTTTATTCAGCTTTTGAATAAAAATCTGCAAATACTTATCAAGGCTCAAGAGACATTAGTGCTTCTCTGGAGGGATATCTCAACAAAGACAATTAAAGAGTTATTATTTTCCCCATTATTAGTTACAAAAGTGAGGAACAGCATACACATGGAGAATCACTTGTCTTAGCAGAAGCAAAAAGCTGAGAATACATAGGTATCATGCCTATTTCAAAGCCAGATCATACTATCAACAAGAGCATATTCTGAAGGCCAGACCTCAGGAATTCAATAGTTGTGTTATTCTATGTGTGAGACAGAATTCAAGAGCAGAACTGAATGCATGCAGTATTTCAGGCAAGCTTTTCTACATGCCCCTTACAAATGGTAGGCCAAAAGCAGATTTGTACTAGATTTCTTAGTGTTTGTTAGGTCTTGAGTGGTCAGGATTTTAGCCCTGGAAATCTAAGAAAGTCTTAGAAATCTTACAAAGAATTCAATTTCCTCTGTGTAATTTGTGAGAAACCAAATATGTATGCCTTTGTTAAGCACATTTGAATAGTACTGTTAGTTTATCTGCAATAGCTTTTCACTATTTCTTTCACTTAGCATATAACTACCTTTGCAGAAAAATAAAATAGAGAAATAAAAAAATATCTGAGGAGTTGTGGATAGTTTCACTTTTCTGCATGAATGAACAAATTGTATCAACCTATGTGCAGTGGTGATGAAGTAAAAATTCATAGGATTCTACTGTTTGATGCTTCATATACTGTGGGATTTAAAATTTTGGCACCACTATATAGTTAAGTGGAGCACACAAGAGTAGTATTAATCTGCAGGCTTGCTAAAGAGGAGCATTTATGTCATATAGATAACCTTATCTATCTGCTTTTGTGACGACAATGTGTGGGTGTTTATTTTTTAACATTTGTTCATTTATTTGTTTGTTTCAGTTTGATTTTAAGGGTGGATGAAAGGCATCATAATTCTCATTGGTGTAAGGTAAGGACAGAATTTGCCCCCAAAAGGTTTATGAGGCTTCTTATGAAAACAGAAGCTATCTGAACTTTAAATCCTTACAGAAGGAGAAAATGATGTTAACACGATTTAAGATGACAGTTTTGTATCAATTACAAAACCACACTAATATGTACTTTATCACTTGGGTCATTTTATTAACTATTCCACTAATTATAAATTTCAGGAGACTTCGAAAGTTCGTGAAAGAGAGTAAATAGACAAAAAAATAAATAGACAGAAATCAACAGAAATACCTAAAAAGAGATAAATATTGATAAGGTGAAAAAGACAGAATTAAAGTGAAGTTGAAATTATTATATTCTTTATTGTCACTGTTATTATTTTCAAGTCTATAGTGAAATGAGAATTTTGTATATTATTATTGCAATTACTATTGTTATTATTGCTATTATTATCATAGAATCATAGAATTGCTCAGGTTGGAAAAGACCTTAAAGATCACCAAGTCCAAAAACAACTTAACCATACTACTCTAACTTTAGCAACCCTCCGCTAAATCATGTCCCTGAGCACCAAATCCAAATGCTTTTTAAACACACTCAGGGATGATGACTCAACGACTTCCCCGGGAAGCCTATTCCAGTGCTTAACAAAGAAGTTCTTCCTGATATCCAACCTAAACCTCCCCTGGCACAACTTCAGGCCATCTCCCCTCATCCTGTCACCTGTCATCAGTGAGAAGAGACCAACACAGCTCTTGCTGTAAGCACCTTTCAGATATTGGAAGAGAGCAATAAGGCCTCCCTCAGTCTCCTTTTCACCAGACCAAACAGCCCCAGTTCTTACAGTCACTCCTCATAGGGCATATTCTCCAAGCACTTTACAAGCCTTGTTGCCCTTCTTTGGACCTGCTCTGGTATTTCAGTCTCCTTTCCGTATTGAGGTGCCCAAAACTGAACACAGTACTCAAGGTGAGGCCTCACCAGTGCCGAGTACAGGGGCAGGATGACTTCCCTAGTCCTGCTCACCACACCATTCCTGATACAACCTGGATGCCATTGACCTTCTTGTCCACCTGGGCATGGTGCTGACTCATATTCATCTGACTGTCCATCAGTACATCAAGGTCTCTTTCCATCAGGCATCTTTCCAGCCACCCCTCCCCAAACCTGTAGGGTTACATGGGGTTGTTGTGACCAAAATGCAGGACCCGACACTTGGCCCTATTGAAACTCATACAGTTAACCTTGGCCCATCAATCCAGTCTATCCAGGTCCTTCTGTAGTGCCTTTCTCCCCTCAGGCAGATCAATACTTCCTCCCAACTTGGTGTTGTCTGCAAATTTACTGAGGATGCACTCGATCTCCTCATCAAGATCGTTAATAAAGATGTTAAATAGAAGCTGCCCCAGTACCAAGCCCTGGGGACACTACTCATGACCGGCCACTAACTGGATTTAGCTCCACTAACCACCAATCTTTGGGCCCTGCCATCCAGCCAGTGCTTTATCCAGAAGAGTGTACGCCCATCCAAATTGTGGGCAGCCAGCTTCTCCATGAGAAGCTGGGGGACAGTGTCAAAAGCTTCACTGAAGTCCAGTTGACAGCCCTGCCTTCATCTACTAAGCGGGTCACCTTGTCATAGAATAAAATCAGGTTTGTCAAACAGGATCTACCATTCGTAAACCCATGCTGACTGGTTCTGACTCCCCGGTTGACCTTTAATTGGTCCACAATGGCTCCTGAGATTATCCATTCCTAACCTTCCCAGGCACTGAGGTGAGACTGATAGGTCTTTAGCTACCAAGATCATCTTTCTGGCCCTTCTTGAAGATAGGCATCACATTTGACAGTCTCCAGTCTGCTGGGACATCCTCAGTTAGCCAGGACTGCCAAAGAACGATGGAGAGTGGCTTGACAACCACATCTGCCAACTTCCTCAGCACTCTATGATGCAATACATCTGGCCCCATGGACTTGTGAACATCCAGCTTTCAGAGCAGGTCCATCTTATCATGGATCATGTAGGGCCTATTCTGTTCCCCATTCCTATCTATCAGTGCAGGGAGCTGTGCTCCCAGGGAGTAACAAGTCTTACTATTAAAGACTGAGGCAAAGAAGGCATTAAGTATCTCAGCCTTATCCTGATTGGTCACCAGGTTGCCCTCAGCATCCAACAAGGGATGGAGATTCTCCCTGCCCCTCCTCTTGCTATTGGTGTAAATATTTATTGTTGTCTTCTACCTTAGTGGTCAAATCCAGTTCTAACTGAGCTTTGGCTTTTCTAATTTTCACCCTGCACAGCCTCACTACATACCTGTAATCATCAGGAGTAGGTTGCCCACTCTTCTGAAGACCATAAACTTTCCTTTTGCTCTTGAGTTCCAGCCAAAGGTCTCTGTTTGGCCAGACTGGCCTCCTTGCCCATTGGCTTGTCTTCCATGATTTGAGGATGGTCAGCTCCTGCACCTTTAAAATTACTTCCTTAGACTATCCCCAGTCTTCCTGGGCCCCCACGCTCTCCAAAACTACCTCCCAAGGGACCCTCTCAACCATGGTCCATGATGCAATGGAAGAGATATTAGTGCCATATGGGCTTCATGATTCTGCATGCACCAACATTCATCTCTTTTTCATGAATATTAAGCAGTTATGTAAACATATAAATTGAATGTAAATGCTACACACTAAAATCTCTATATATGACATTTTAATTTCTTTTCTTTATAAACTCAATTACCTTATTAAATTTAGTTTGTGAAGATCAGTCTTGGTAATCTGAGGTTTTGTTTTATTAATATCCTGTTATGTAATGTGGAAATTTCTACAAGTACCGATCTCTCTAATAAAGCTTTCATTTATTTTCTAACGATTCTGCTTGCAAAGCCTGCACCTCCCAGCTCTCTGCAACTTCAACCTTCTACACTGAAGGACTCCACCACAGTGCACTACAATGTGCTTTTTGAAAGCTATTACATTTACCAAAGGCTTTGGTACTTTTGGAGACAAAAATGGGGATGTAGCTTATTTTTAGTACATAAGTCGGACTTCCAGGAACTGCAGCTAAAATTGAGCTTAGTATTTTACATTCAATTCTCAATTGTATGCTTCTGTGAATTTAATTTATAATCTATATATAAGCTTTTAAAATCTTCATTGTATGTGTCTTAAAATTAGCCTGATGTTAGTCAAATTTCCTCTAGTTGGAAAAGATACTACCTGCAATGTACTTTTTACATTTTCCCTTGAAGCCACTATTGTGTAAAATATTATTAAAGAGTTTTCTAAAATTCTCTGTACAGTTTAGGTCAGGTAAATACATAATCAGGGAGTTATTCATGGTACTGCGATTAATTAATATGCCTCCATCAGAGCCATTAAAGCTGATTAATGTTATGGCATACAAAGGGAACTTGTAGCTAACAAATCAATGACCCAGTAGACCATATTGTCTCCTCTGGAGCCATTACATTATACCATATCAAAGCGTCATTAGAGAATTTTTAATTTACTGATCATCAGCCTCAGTTAGTCCAGGCTAGTTAGTCCAGGCTGATGATGCATGTACAGAAAAAAAATGTAAGATAATACTCCTTTGAGGGATAGATCTCCTCCAAATTACACTGCTGTAAATCAAGGGTATTTCCACTGGAATCGGTGAATGTACATAGTCTAGAGCAGAAAAAGAAAATAAAATTAAACCAGAAATCCAGCCAAAGAGTTGAGTAAAAGATTTTTAAAAACTCATTTATCATTCTCATTCAAGAGCTCATTTTTATTGTACTAACTGAAAAGTTTGTTTTTATTTTCACCTTAGAAAGGGAATCTATTCAAAACTTGTACATATGTGGTATAGAGACAGGAAAGGGCAAGATGTTTTAATTCCTTATATATTTAGATTTCATCTGAGGTTTAGCTAGGGATCTCAATTTTGAGTCCATGATTGAAGCATCCCTGCGAAGCACTTAACTTGAGATTGCTGATACATACTATCAGCCTTTTTTCTTTGTAAGCATATATTTTATCAGGAAATAAATCAGCTATTTCTCATTAAGGATAACTCTTTCTCCAGTTTTCATTAACATCAGTGGAGCTATATCCAAGATAATTTTATCCTGAGTGGTTTTTTATAGAATTAAAGTACAGAACTGCAGTTACCAAGAGCCCTTTGAGTACAGCGCAGAGCAAATATTGAAGTCTTTTACAAAGGCGGAAGTCAATTTTTTGCCTGTCTAAATTCACAAGCTTAAACTTGCTTTTAGAGGTCACTTGTCTTGAGAACTTCATCATCCTTAATGTGAAGGAGAGGAATGGTCCTGGATATATGAATTGCTGATGGTCACTTCCATTTATTTGTGGGTTTTGCTACAGATCTGTTCTTTTCAGATTGCCAAAGATTTGTGAGCAAGATTCTTGTCCATTTTGAAGCAAGGATTATTATCTGACAGTGTTGCTCAGAATTGCAGATAAGATTTCATTTAATTTGCTTTTGATTTGTTGCAGATGATATGTGTATTCTGTTTTACACATTTATTCTTACCATAGACAGAATTTAAAGAATTGCTTAGAAGCAGAGCATTTACTACATACTGTACATCTTTTGTTAACCCACCTCAGAATTTCTGTAATTGTGGGTTTTACAAGCAGTTTGATTTATGTAGAATAAAGGTGTCACAATAATAGTTTAGATTAGGAAAACTAAATCCACCTTTGAAATAGCTCAAAGTTTAACAGAAGCAGGACCTCCACTTCTTTTTTTTTTTTTTTTTTTTTTCTTTTGTTTTAAACTGAAAGGGATTGCCAGAGATGTGTGGTTAGTTACTGTAAAGAGCATTCCCTAAGCCACAGACAAGTTTGAATGTTCATGTAAATACGTATGTAAATATGTTTTCATAATACACAAAACTTAAACTATTTGAGAACCAAGCTTCTATTGATAACAAAATGTATTTATGGCAATATTAAAGATAAAGAGGAATAATGTCTAAAATTGGGTTTTCTGGTAAAAAAAGGAAAACTAAGACCAAAGGTTGACAGCTCAGCTACAGTGTTGCAATATCATATGATGCAGAAGGGACATGATGCAGTTATTGCAACAGTAGTGAGTATCTATTGTCGTAAAACCCTTTTGTCCACTAAACTCCTGAACAGAAGGAAAGTTTTTAAAAAAATCTAAAAAAAAATCAGAAATATTTTAGTCAGATTTGTTTCTCTCCTCTAAAATACTTCAGATATAGTCCATAATCAAGAATTACTAGAATTGTGCCATTGCTTTCCACTCAGATTTTGTAATTCGGCTCCTACTGTACTGCTTTACCTTAACAGTTGTCCCTACAATTGTGTAAGAAAATAGGATTGACTTTTTGCTCTGATCATCCTCTTATTAAACAGATTTAATGCATTTGGAAACTTTAATATGCATTGCCAAATTCACAAAAATTCCCAGGAGTAGAAAGCAGAAAAAGTGTTTGTGTTTGTACTGTTACCTGTAAATTATGTAAAACATTTTCCTTACATCTACTTTTTTTTTTCTGATTTGCTTTGTGAGGTAGTTTGAGAGTGCATGCACCACAGATACACACACTTCAATATATTGGACCAGACTGGAAAAACAAACAAACAAACAAACAAACAAGCTTAAATTTTTCACTGTTTTTCAGTACAAAATGTCTGTTTTTTCCTTTTTGGTCTATATTCTCTACGGACGTAGGAAACAAAAATTCTGGTGCCAGTGTTTCCAATGCAAGCACTTTTGGTCAGATATTTTCTATGCTACTAAGATACATTGTAGAATGATGTCTTGTTGTAAGTTAAAATAACACTGAAGAGATAATGATGGTAGTGATAACAAAAAAGGGGATTGAATATTATTTATCTTCTTGATCAACACAGATCATAAGATAAAGACAGCTAATTTAGATAATTTCAAGTCCAATGTGCTAGTAAACTTGCAGACTTGTTTAGTAGCAGGATTAGTATGGAGAACAGAAGATGATTACTTGATGTTTCATTTACTAAATTGGCTATAAAGATTCTGTATGATAGGAGGAAGATGTGGTGCATCAGATTCAACAACAGGAAGTATCTGCTCATTTTAGCACAGCAAGCTTCCCAGTATTTCTATTTAGCCATGCAACATGGTATAAGTCAGCAGCTGGCTGCTTTTGAAACACCACTGCCACAAGCTGTTAGATGTATGCTAGGTTCAGGGCATGATTATTCAATACTAACATACTGTACACAAATTATTATTGTTGATATTTGACTTAATTCCTACAAATGATTAATATGTTAAAAGTGTCAAAAATAATTTTGCAGTCATGGTACTTTCAGAATGTCAGACAAGCATAATACATAATTTATCCTAAATAAGAGCAGAAAGACACATACTTGTTGCTTTTACTAAGTAAAATTGACCACTATAAATTCATGTAAACTGTAGCTGGACTATTATAAGGATAACCAATGAGCTGAAGAACCACACCTTCTTTTCTTTTTTAGGACAAACTTGAAATCTGTGATTTCATCTCTCTGTAAATATAGCACAACTGGAATGAAATTCCCTAAAGCTTTGATTTAATTTTATTTACTAATGATTAAAGCTTTGGTTGTAAATAGCTCTGCATTTTCAGGGAAATTCTGCTTTTAGTCTTTGTATTCTGAGCTGTGTCAAAGGATAAAGTCATCAAATGACTTAACTGTGGATATCAGCAAGTTTATTGACTTTCAGTACTATAACTTAAAGACAGTCTTTCATACCTTTCTCCCCCACCCCCACAAACCTTTATAACCTTTTTTGTTGCTTGAATACCAAGGAAAAATAGAAAATGAAGTTTTTTTTGTGTTTGCATACAGTGAGCATATCTCGGAGGAAGGACCAGCTGAAGTATGTTGGCTGTTACTGGAACAGAAGTAAAAATATTGTAAACTCCGTCTTCTAGCCAACCCTATGATTAATTTCATATAAGGAATAGGTGTTTATTTTTCTGCTGCTTCTTCATAGTTCAGAGAAGCATAGAAGTGGTGATGATGATTAGAAAAATTCCTGTAATTTCACTTGTCAAAAGTTATGTTTGCTCTAGACTCATTGATATGTTTGGCCCAAATCTTCTGCTGATACAGACAGAGATAACCAGATTTACTTCACGTAAGACTTGCAGACTGAGAATTTGTTTCTGGTAATAAAATTACACCATCTCTTGCAAACTATTTTCTTACATTTTCTTTCAGCATACTTTTTTTTTCTCCTCTAAGTGTACTTTCAGCAGTGTTATCCAAAGAAATGTAGTGTTTAAGATGGAAAACATAATACATTATTAATAAATCTTGAAAGTAACAGCTTAAATGATAATCTTGAATAAACTGCATGTCCCTTCAGTACATCCTGTAAGTTATGTAAGCATCCTGAGATGGAAGAAAGTAGAAAAAAGTAGGGAAAAATATGAATGGAAAATCAGTAGAAAAAAAACACATTATGGATTGAAAATATTTTGCTTTTTTTCTTATTTTCCTGCAACTCAGAAAATCATGTTCTCAGCAAGTACAGCAGAAATTGCACAGATTTAAACTCTCATTTAAGTCATAGTAATGCAAATCAGGAACAATTCTGTGAGGCTTTGTAAAATAGCAGTTTTGGAAGTGAAATGAAAAGCAAACTCCAATACTCGATCTGTGCTGTGACAGTACAAACCAATTACTGGCAGCTACACTGAAGGAAGCATGTGTCTGAATCTTTTAATCCATTTAAAATCTTGATAAAAAATATTTCTATAAATAAAAACAGAATGGGAGAAATTTTGAAGAACCATATCTGATGTACATACCAGAAGCAGCTCTTCTTCCTTCAGCCATATTGCATGAGAGGTGTTCAAAGCCAGGTTGGATGGAGCCTTGCGTATCCTGATCTAGTATTTGATCAATCAGTTGGCAATCCTATCTATAGCAAGGGGGTTGGAACTTAAGGCCCCTTTCAACCCAAGCCATTCTATCATTCTATGATAAGCGCTGGAATCATGTTTATTTACAACCATGGAAGTCTTTTTCGAGTAGACAGAAGGCACCATGTCGTCATAGCACCTCGCACAATAGTAAACTTCTGAAGCAACAAGAGCAACAAGCCTTCTGAGAGAGGGTGCCCTGAGTGTTTGTGTGTTAAAAGGAAATGTAAGATGGTAGTTTGCAAGAGGTGTTTTATATGTAAGTGTAAGCAATTTTACTATTAAATCTTCTCGATCAGCAAGTTCTCACGTAAAATGTGTTTAAATAACTCCAGTGTCCAAACTAGCTTAGTTCAGACTTAGTTTGATGTATTGAATAAGCAGAGTAAGGCACTTTACTGCATGGCAAAGACAAAGTCTTAGTAATTTGCTGAAGGCTATGCATGACTTCCAAGAGCAAATGTACCTGCTGTATCTCAGTACAATGTTCCAGGGCTAATGGATCGCGTCTTGGTAGTGCAAATTCCCATGAAGTCCAGTAAGGATTAGTTTACTTCACGTGTTTCCAGGAAAAATGCTACAACAGTTTTTCAGTTCTGAATTTGTGAGTAAAGAGGAGGGAGAAAGTGAAAAAATTCTATCTTCTTCCATAGTTATCCACAGTTCTCCTCCCCAAAATTAGAAATTCAGGCTAGGTAGCAGGCCTTATGATAAATCCGCGCATGATAAATTGTAGCATTAATTTTTCAAAATCTCCCTTAGTTTAGCGTTGTTCAGCTCAGTAATTAATCTGCTCTGACATTCAGAAAAATATACAATTTCCTGCCTACTACACCTTGGCATTGCTGTTCAGATAATTCTCATCAGTACACACTCTTTCTAAAATGGGGAGAGTAGTTTTACTCCACTGCAGTTATATCCTGACAGTATCTTGAAAGCTTTAGTGAAACTAATATATGATCCTTTTTGAATTTTCAAAGCTTAAAATTAGAAATAACAAAGAAATTTCGTCGTAGAACAGCTGCTGTTTGTTTTACTCAAATAAGTAAATAACTTATCAGACTACATGTGTTGGAGGATTTCACAGGCAGTTGAGCTTGTATGCATTCAGACTTTTTTAAAAAGCATAGAAACAGTTGAATGTCATTTTTGAGACACTCTGACTACATATATTCTGATGGATGCATTGCCTTATGTACTAATTTCTTATATTCTACTAATACTGTTTTACTCATAATCAATAAGGTGCATACATCATAGTAATGTAAGACTAAAATTACATTTCTGCCTAACTCAAAAAATGCAAATAAAATAAAATACAATAAAATAAAGTACAATAAAATAAAATTAAAATTAAAAAACAAAAACAAAGCTGTGAAACTCTGATTCTATATTCAATTATTTTGGGGTATTGAAACTGGGATCAGGGTTGTGACAAATCTGGGCAGAAGTCAGGAAAATAACCTTTTTTTCCTGACTCATACATGGCACAGTTTGCTCCTTAAACTACTGTCATTACTGTTGTTTTTTGTTCCATACTCCATCCTTCTGGTCTTGCTGTTACCCCAAAGCATCTGTTGATACAATATTATGAACAATAGTTTACAGCACAACTATATGTTATCTGTAAACTATTATGTAACTTTTTGGCATTTCATTACTCTCTTTATTTTATTAATGGTTAAAATCTTCAATTTCCTCTGTTTAGCTTCCCTCAAAATTATCCATTATCTTGTTTCTGAAAAGCAAAATAAAAGTGGGATTGAACAAAACTTCCCAAGATACAGAATCACAGAATCACAGAATTGTAGGGGTTGGAAGGGACCTCCAGGGATCATCGAGTCCAACCCCCCTGCCAAAGCAGGTTCCCTACAGCAGGTGAATACAAGAATAAAAATTTCAAATCTGACAGGTTTTAATTATGTCTCCGTCTTTGTTGGTCTTATTTTACAGAAAACTCTAATTGTTGTAATTTATTTACATGGAGATATGTATATCATATTAATATGGAGATATTTCAGAGATATTTGCCTGTTTTTCTGATTTATTGTCTTTTTTTTTTTTTTTTTGCTTTGGTAACAAGAATATGTGTAGACCTGATTACTTCTAGAAATACATGTGCAGTACATTTTAATACTTCTCTTCATTTCATGGTTATCCAAACCCGTAGTTTACACTGACTTCTCTATGTATATTTCAATATTATCTTTACATTTTTTTAAGTACATACAACAGTTTTCCTATTGAAAATGCAGCAGTACACTTTAGGGATGAGGAATGAAGTTACTGTGGATATAATAAAGGTGGAAGCAGATATTAATTTTACATTATGAGAAAAATAAAATTACAGAGATGTAGAAGATTAGTAAAAACAGTTCAAAAAAATCAAGCTGATGTTAATTCAAAATAAAATTAGAGAATAATTTTTATTAATTAATATAAAATATTTCATTCTCTTATAGATATTGTGAATAACACCTTACACTTTTTTTTCTTTTTTTTTTTTTTTCCCAGAGTACACTAGTTATATTTCTGAAAAAAAGAAAAAAAGGCTGTTTCCCAAAATACTTTATTATTTAGCTTGAAAATGAAATATTAAAAGATTTAATTATCACCAAATCATGATTATTCTCTAAACACAGATTTCATTAGTACTTCGTTTAAAGGATCTTCTCCTTCTGGTTCTTTCCTGAGACAAATAAAACAGCAGCATGTTCCATGGCAGGTTAAAATTTCTCAAAAAAAATTGTCATAAGTTATGGTGAAACATAATTTCCTTAACTTCTCTTTAATATTTTTTTAACTTAAATTGAACTCTTCTTAACCTTTTTATATGACAATAATCAGAATACAGTTAGAATAAAACGGGTAAAGTCTCTGAAACAGAGCAAATATGTTTTAATTTATTATCTCATCAATACAGATGGAAAGGTATCCAAAAGGCTGGATTTGAATTCATTACTTAATAGGTGTATAATGAGTAGTTAAAGGAAAAAGTTACATTGAATAAGCTTTGTTTGAAGGGAATATATTTTTTCTCAATATTTTTTTTTATGGCAACATGTTTTCTGAAAAGAAATTGTTCTATCTTTTGAATTATGACACCTGCAATTATGTATCAAATACTATCTAAAACAAATTATCTCCTCTGATTTTTTCACTTCAAAAGTGATTTTTTTTATTTTTTTTTTTTTTGGGGGGGGGGGGGGGGGGGTAGGGTCAACATTTTAAATTTTTCCTGACTTTTAAAATGAACTCCAGTTAAACTATAGTTTCCTTGTCAGTTTTGTGCAGATTATATTTTTCAATTGTTGCATGCTTGGAGGAAGTCACTGCACAAATCAGAATTTTCTGAACTCTCCTTGGCTGTTTTTCACTTATTGTTAGCCAGAGTAAATGTGCCAGGTGAACTTTAATACACATTTGGAAAATTATCTGTTACTTCAAAAAATAAGTTTTAATTCTTTGAATATATGTATATTTCTGCCTTTGTCCTCAATTCTATTCTCATTTTATAATTCCTTCTTTGATTCTTTATCCCTAGAATTAAATACATTTCCTACTAAGATGCAATGAGCTATTTCTTCCTAAACTTATCTTAAACTTATATTTAGGTAATGTTATTTTTGTTTTCTTTTCTTTTCTTTTGTTTTCAGGGCTTTTTTAATTAGATTTTGTGGTTTGTTGTTGTTGTTGTTGTTGTTCTAGTTGTTGGCTTTTTTGGTTTTGCTTTGTTTTGATTTTTCAAAATTAAACACTTTTGGATGCATTCCAAGCTAACTGTCTAGAAAAAAAGTATTTATTTGATGTTATGAAATGTAAGTGCTGAAAATTAGTACTTGATAATTGAGGCTTTTAACAGCTTTGCACTTCACAGATTCTGACCAAACCTGATTTAGTGTAA
The DNA here is from genome assembly GCF_023343835.1 of Lagopus muta. Classification (NCBI taxonomy): domain Eukaryota; kingdom Metazoa; phylum Chordata; class Aves; order Galliformes; family Phasianidae; genus Lagopus; species Lagopus muta. The sequence goes on along the minus strand of NC_064439.1, from coordinate 12,280,343 downwards.
AACTTTGTAATGGCTAAGAGATTCAATTCTTCATTTCTGTTTTCATCTTTTGTTTTCTTAAAGAGTAACCCTCTGATTAGTCAAACAGTCATGTTCTTTTCATCTTAACCTCCTTTAAGGACATCTTAACCACCTTCAATTTGCAAATAGAAAGTGATTGCAATGCAGAATTGACCTGAATAGCAATAGTGTTCTTGAATATTCCCACCTTGGCAAAATACACTCGGAGTAATATTTGCAAACCTGCTCATAACTTTGAAGTTATTGTCCTCATGTAGATATTGTCATAATACACCTTCTCATCCCACAGTACATTTATTATTAAGTCCTGCGCATGGTTATTGCAACACAGTTTTCCCATTCAGCATCTTAAGTACATAGTCTGAAATTAGCTTTATGCAGCTGAGAAGAAAACTGGGTTACACAGTAGGCTGTTTTGTTTCTTTGTTTGATAATCGCTTGTTTTCCACAGGCAAACTTTATCAATTATGTAGAGCCTGCTTACTTCTTTTGAAAGCCACAACTACAAACCCAGATATATTAACTTCTTGATTTTGGTAGGAAGACACCAAGTCTTGTAAAAGTGTGTTACCCTAGCATTCTGCCCTGTGATTTAACAGTTCTCTAGTTAAATGTTATGTCTGCAGACAACTCTGATTGTTCACGTGAAGTGAGTCTGTCCCAAACACGTTGGACTCCATGCATGCATTTCCATTGATCTAAACACTGTTATTGAATGTGTTGTTCATGTTCAAAACAATAGATCTTAAGGAATAGGTCAGACAAAGAACACAGAATAAAATTATATTTTTGCTTTTGGGTCTGCCAAAATTACATGGGCTGCAAAACATGCAAGTTCAAACACTGTTGAGTTTGATCTGTTGATAGTACAGAACTCTAAAACATTTAAAACAACTAATATATCCCACAAAGACAAGCTAGGATCCTAATTTCATTGACACTAGCTTAAATATTTCCTAAAAATATTTCCTGGGATCCTGAGCTGGATCCTACCCAGCTCAATTATTTCCTGTCTTCTTGCCTGAAGAGGCTGATCTGTAAGCTTTTCAGACAAAATATGTTTCTCCTGGAACTGGTGTGGGAATATTTTGGCCAAATTCATCAGTTCAGTGATTTTGAAGGAAGCAAAAAATCTTTTCTTTCAGTGAGCCAGTTACCCTGTCATTGATTGCCGAAGTATAGACACATTTTATCATTACTATGACTTGCAGTAGTGCCAGGGAAGTTAACAGGAATTGGGTGTGCACAATCAGTACATCAGTAATGATTAAGAATAATGTATGAATGAAATTACCTCTTCCAATATTTTATGAGACCACTTTATGAATCCAAAGATCTGTTCATACATTGCAGACTAAAGCAGCTATCAACTGTAATTATTTATTTGCCAGTAAACAAACATAAAAGTTCTATTTACCAACAACAGTGTGTTCTGCTTTAGAAAAAATGTTAATTTTGCAGATATGTGATGGAACTTATGGAAACTTAACAGACAGAAAAGAAAATATAACTATATTGTTCAATGATTTAGATAAAGTGCATTTTTCTTTTTTGTTGTTAGCAAAGCAAGTTAAAGCTTCCAATAATGTTAATGGGTATATCAGTCTGAGTTATTAGCAATGGCCAGATCCCAATAGAAAAAGTGCTTCCATAATTGAAAACTGCACTTAAAACACTAATTTATCTCTGTCTTCTTTTTTCTTCTTCTTAAAGCCAAAGGACAGGAAGTAAATTCACACACCACTGTTTGCAATGACTTGCTAAAATCTATTTCTCAGCTTTTGCATTCTGAAAGAATTGAAAGTTAAATGGCTAAGAACTCCTTCCAAACCAAGGGAGAACTAAGGCTTCAGTAAGAGCACACAGGAAGCAAGTGACCAGACTGTATTACATGGGACTGTGTCCATTTTGTAAGTTATCACGTGTGGCACAAATGAGGATAAAATAGTCAACATTCCCCCTGTCCCCCAAGTAATAACTAGTCACTGTCCATAGATTCAAAAAGAAGGATTAGTGATTTTGTTCCAGAGACACTTGATATCATAGGCAAAATATGAAGTCAAAGCACAACAGCAAGATTATAGAATAAATTTGGGGAATAAATCCCAGACTTTGTCTTATCCTGCCATGTCCCATAAGATAATGGGTAAGAAGTTGAAAATGCTGACAATTGCTTTTGAGTCTGAAGTTTAAAACCTTTTGTTTCAAACAACCAGGTAATGCACAGAAAATTCTTAATCTTTTGAAATAGTTTCACCACTGGCTTTGGGATGAGATAAACAATGTCTTCTGCTTCATTGAACATGTTTTTGCTTACGTGGCAATGAGATTACATCATGGAACAACCACAGAATCACAGTATCACAAAATCACAGAATCTTAGGTGTTAAAAGGAACCTCTGGACATAATCTAGTCCAATCAGTTGCTAAAGTGTGTTATCTACAGTAGATTAAATGTTGCATTTTCAGCTATGAGCACTTAGTTCTGAGCTTTTGAAAAATTCAATATGTTCATTTTTAATATATTTTATTATAGGAGCAGCGAAATAAAACCCTGCTGTTGTCACTTAGCCTTTTGTCTGTTCCTGCTTCCCTTTGCACTTTGTCCATGATTTATTTACATTGGCAAGTTCACTGTGGAAAGCAGCTGGATAATTAAGAGGTGTGGTGGAAGACATATCTGAGTTGAGCAATCAAAAGGAGTTTGTATTTTATTTAAAACATTCACTGGCTATAGTGTCTAAACATCCATTTGTGTATAGATTCCTCTGAATAAAACCTCCCCGAATCTGAAAGGATTACACTTGAAAATCTGAGTGAACTCTATGATCTGATGTTTGTTTTTGTTTTTTTTTTTTTTCCCACAAATTGCTTTGAAAATAAACCTTTCTGATAAGGTTAGTTGTTCAGCAGGTGATTACTGTGCTTCTAGATGCACAATTCTGGTTTACGCTTTCTGTAAACATTAAGAAAAAATAGTAAGAAAGCACTGGAGTTATGCATGGCAGCCAAACATCTATTTTTTAAGTTACTCTGAAACTTTGAATATGTTTAATGTTTACTTAGGTGCCTACAACCTCCATGTTTATCAGCATCTATAAACAGTCCTAAATTTTCATGTGTTTGCTAGTCTTTAGAAAATTTAATCACATATTCAGGTGATATGTAAGTGAAAACTCATCTTTTCAGAGTATCTTAAGTTATTTTTCTACAAAACAGTGATTAAAAAAAAGCAACCTAAGTTGGTGACAGAAACAATGAAACATAAAGCCTATTTAATCAGTATGATTGAGTTAATTCTAATGAAGAGTATTGATTGAACTGTGGAGGGGTTTTTGAATACTGAACACAACAGGATGTCATTTACTCTCAGGTGTACTATTGTTGCTGAAAAATGTCTTTCTAAGAATAACCTTAAATAACTATTCTCCTTGTTTACGATGTTAACAATGCATGAGAAAATATGTTTTTAATGTAAACAGTATACTTTACAGACAAAAGAGCAGCATTCAAATCTGATTAAATATCAGGTCATAAAAACTCACTCTGTGCTTATTTAAACAACAAAGCAAGCTAAATCAACCTTCCATTTGTTAAATATGTGTATGTTTTTACTGATTATCTAAAAGACTGGAGTGAAATAGACATAACTAACAGATGTACCCATTGAGACTACTATGGTGGATATAATTCTCTGACACTACTGTGCTGGATATAATTATGAACAGTTTGGAAATAGATTAAAGTATGGAGATTGTGGAAATGCATTTTAAAAGAGTTTGTATATTAAAATTCCAAATGTGTTGTATGGAAAATCATACTTCTTGGCAGGATTCAGAAATACATGTCCCAAGGTCATCTGTAGCTATGTGTTGTTTATTAGTAGCCAAAAATATAACAGATGTCCAGCTAACTTCAGGAAAAGGGGGAAAATATTGCTGATTATTGCTTTTGGGAAACAAACCAGTTCTTTAAGATATAAAGGGTACATATAAATCTGTATGTTTAAATTGTTGCTTGCATTTCACAATTTCTTGTAGAATGAATCGCCAACTGTAAATTTAAAAAAAAAAAAAAAAAAAAAAGACTTTCTAAGGATGAAGATATCAACAAAATTTTGAAGTATCTCAAGGAGGGATATAAAAATCCAGAGTGTTTTATTGATACAAATAATTATACTTTTAGTTTTAGTTTTTGAAAGGGTGTTGACCAGATGTCCTTGAGTTTAATTTATTAAAGCTAACACTCCTGAGGTTACTAAATAATTTATGCAGGCATCACTGTAGAATTTTGCATTCGGTAACTTATTGAATCATTTTTTATTAATACAGAGCTTTTAATTAAATATTTAAAGCTTCACAATAGTATACAACTGCTTTTGGAAAAAGAAAATATAATCGATATGTTTGAGATATCGTATCAACAATCGTATTAATAATTCATATTCACTGGCATTTATTTCATTATTTCAATGAAATGTAGGCATTGACAGTAGGACTGATGTCACGTAGGCAGGCATGAATTTCAGTTTCTCTCCTTTAAAAGAGACTGGATAAAATTCTTTCCTCACATTACAGCTAATGTAGAAATCCTAGAGAAACAAATAGGAAACACATTATTAAGGAAGGATAAGCCAGTACTGCTTGGTTTTGGCCACTGTCTTGCCCTCATAAACCCCTCCTACATAAGAATTTTTTTATATTAAACAAACCACATTTTGGACCTGCCTGTGGAATTATCTGAATTTTCAGATGGCTGCAGAAATAGAAAGATCAAAGTTAGATTCTGAACAAAAATATCTGAAATTTCAACGTACTGCAACAGAATCACAGAATCACAGAATGGCCCAGGTTGGAAGGGACATCAAGGATCATGAATCTCCAACCCCCCTGCCATAGATAGGGCCACCAACCTCTCCATTTAACACTAGACCAGGTTTGTTCATAGTCTTTGTTGTTTGGTTTCAAAAATGCCTGTCCAAATTTTACCTTTTCTATTGACACACTTTTATCTGTTCTCAGAAAGGAAAATTGGATTTGATAAATATAAATTTTTATATTTATCTACAAGCAAAAATGAGAGCATAGAAAGATGTTTTTAACACTAACTGACCATATCAACATATTTGTTATAAGTATCAATGTACTTTAGAATGAACTAAGAAACTAAGAAACTAACTTGCTACAGACAGAATGTATCTTTCATGTATCTTTTAAATCATTAAAAGTGTTGATCAATTAATGTTTTAAGTGGTGTATTCAAAAGCAGTGATTTATTTAGTAGCATCTTCAGGTATGAATTGAATGTAAAAAATTGATAGCCTCATAGGTGTTCTCACTCATCTATTTATTTATTTATTTTAAGCATGTCGGTTCACTTCAAACATTGTGGCAGTGCTAAATGTAAAAACTATAGAGCTCCAACTCCTGAAGTCACATAAATGCTTGAAGTTTCCTCTAAAATATTCTGCAAGTAAACACAATAGTTGTGTGTTGTATATTATTCAACCACTATTCTTGTTATTTTGGCTAGATATTCTAATGATGCTAGTGTGGATTTTCTCAAGAACCCTTAGCAACAACAACAAAAAAGCTTTCTTTTTGTTCAGAGCTTCACTGAGGACTGTAGTTTCCATGGAAACTCCTAGAAATAGCAGTTGGATTCCAATCTTTACAAACCCAGCATGAGCCTTTTTCATCTAGACTTTTTGCTTTAATAAACTTCTATATTACAATGAGTTAGAATAACAGGAGTCATGTTGACATAGATTATTAATATCTTATTAAAATTGTTTTTTTTTTTAATTTTTAGGCTGAAACTGAAAATCACTGTATCATTGTCTTTTTACTGCCAAATAATACAAAGCAACATCATTAAAAAGAATGTTGTTTAGTTAACTGTCTCTATAAACAACTGTGACTGCAAAAGTTTTTTACTACATTTTATCTCACTATTTGATAAAGTATGAGTCACATGCAACAATTATACAGCTAACTCTTAGTGCTATGAAAATAGCTGCAGCTGGAAGGTGTAACTCCATCATGAATGAATGAGACGTTAAAAAAAAAAAATTGTCTTCTGTAAGGAAGCTTCTCAATGAAAATGCTGGTAAACAACTCAGAGAAAAAGGGAAACAGATGCTAAGTGATAAGAATGTGCCTGTTCTCACAGGGAACACCACCAGTATGCTTGTGTGATGGGTTGAATGTGTGTGCAGGGTGTGGGGGGGAATTATTCAGCTGTTTCCTTGCTACATTCAACAGTGAATCAGTAAAACAAGATTTTGCTTTTCAGCTAGGAAATAACACTTAGCTTCTGTGTTATAAAGGAAATGTCCCTTTTGTTCTCTCATGTGAATTCCTCTTTAGGAAGTTAAGATGGCTGGGACACAGTCAGGATTTAGGAAAATAATTTACAAGGCTTAGAAGATATGCATTATTACAAAAATAATTTAGTGGCCACCAAGGACTGTTTATGGAGCTTGACTGACTTTCTGGACTAGCCAGGTGTTTGAGATTATTCATAAAGAGATTTTAAAGATAGCCTTGTATCTGGAAGTATAATGCAGCTTGCAGATACAGCTCTATGAAGCTATGTAAACTTGACATAACTGTATTTTTACAAGTATATTAGAGTTATTAAGAAGCTAAATGAAAATACATAAAAACAATAATGTCAAATATTTTCTGACAAAAGTTGCTGTAAACATACAAAATTATTTTCATCCATAAAGGTATCTTTGCCTTGGCATTTAAAAAAACCTGAAAATGAAATTGTTCTTCAGTGTCTGGAACTAAAGAACTCCAACTTTACTAGGGTAAATCTAGAATTATGAGCTCTCTATATTACTGATAAGTCTTAGAATAAGGGAATCAAGGAAATTTTCCCTCTTTTCATCTACGGGCTAGAGAGAACATATTATCTAACATAGTCTGAGGTATGTCGAAAACTTCCCTTGATATATTTGATGTATATCAGGAAGTAGTTAACAAGAGAAATAATACAAACATTTATTTTGCTGATTACCTTCATCTGGATAAAAAATGTATTGCTTTCCAATGGCTGATTTCAACTTCATTATGACTAATAGAATTGAATATGGGCAAGGTGAGAGGCACATGTGTAGCACATCCGTGTATTGTAAATACAAATATGTGTCTTAAATCTTCATACAATGTTAATGATCTTATAGCAGAGAGCAAATGTTATAGAGGATTTATTGTTCCTGGCTAGAAAACTTTGGAAACATAGGGTCCAATTTGATATAACTACTCAGTTATTCTTTTTGAATGGAAAAATGTCAGCATTTTTCACTTATAGTGACTACTAACATTTTGCTCAGTGAATGCTTTGTGTTGTTTATCACTCTCATTTTCATTCTGTTAGAGGTAATGTTAATTTTATTATAATGATGATAGAAGCCTAACAAAAGTGAACATTCTTATGCTCCTTGAATTCTTCACTCATTATTCAGAAAAACACAGCATTATTCAGAAAACCCTGCAGTTTCACAGACAACAAACAAATCAAGATCAACTGTTGACAGACTTGCTGATTTTTAAAGAGGACTTGAATGGTTCATTCGGTAAACCTAGAAATATGTATGTGGTGAGTATCTACAAAAATAAGTCATTACCTGTCAACTGTAAGAAGAGTTGAGGTTCCAAGCCAATAGGTGATTGACTGTTTCTCATGTCAATATTCAACACAACCAATGGTGCTGATCATACTCCACTCATCTCCTGTCAGAAAGAATGGCAGTAAGATCTTCTTTTAATTTTCACTAACTTGCTCTGAGTATCAGTATAGAAGTTCTTCCGGAGAAAAAGGCCTTTGAGTAGCCGTGAAGTCAATATTTCCAAGCTATCTCTGTTACTTTTGCCTTCAGCAGTGATTTGATTGCATGGAGGAGGAATGGAAAAACAAACATTTATGTGGTAAGGATCAGTGTATTAGATTAACTCACTGCAGAAATGCTTTCTAAATATATTCAAAGTGTGAAGATATAAGTTATATGCTTTCTTTCAGAACTGTAAACTTAGCTGTGTAATAAAACAGTACTTTAGGAGAGCTAACACAAAGACTTAACCTTATTCAAAAGTGTCGATTGATTTTTAACTTCCAACTTTTTGGCTGATAGTAGGATTGATTAGAAGAGCATTGTACTTAGAAAATGCAGCTAGCATCCACTACACAGCCAAAATTTGTCGCTGCTGAAAATGTCACTAACTGAAGTGATAAAATGTAAGTCTTTGAAGAAGATACATTTTCAAGTGATTTGTAACAACATTCCTCTGGGCGCTGCAATGAGATAATGACAGAAACTAACATCTTCAGAAAAACATAGAAGGTCATTGCAATAACATATTATTGAATTAATATTAGACTGTGGATTTTTTTCAGGAAACAATTTATCAGTTACATTTTCATTCAATTGGTGCTTACAACTGGTACAAATTAAGCTGGATTTTAAAGCAAAATTTTGTTTGAAAAAGTCTCTTTGCTGTGGAAGAACTATATTTTACACAGATGGGAGCTATTGCCATGAAGACATTACTGTTCCCACAGCTGGTGTCCCTGCACCATGGAATCCCTATTAATAAGTACTTCAGCTGTTATATTGTTTGCCACCTCTGGATTATTTTCTGTTTTTTTAAAAAATGTGATTTCATTTGAAGGTCTACATGAGATGTGGACTGGATCCTGTAAATAAAAGCAAAGAGAGAAAACAAAAGACTTAAAATGGAATCTTGTCAGATCTTTCTGACATTATTACAGTGTTAATGAAATTCAGTATTTTATCTGCTTCACCTAAAATTTCTTAGTTTGGGGTTAGCAAAGTTAGAAAGATGAGAATTTTCTATCACTGAATGGATTTCAGTTTCCCCATGATATCTGGGACAGAAAAAGTTTTAATGAGCTGGTTATAATAACCCTATGAACAGAGGGATCTGGAAAAAAAAAAAACATTTTGCTTAATTTCTCTTCAGCTGCGTGACAAGAAGAAAGAAATAGAGGTGATGACATAACTTCTGAATCTTTGGTGTATTGTTTGCAAACTTTATTCTTACTTTGATAAGAAAAAATAATTAAGATAACAGATTCTGTACCAAAGAGATTTTAAACTTTTCTTTTTATATTAACTTCTACCGCATAGCCACTGAATCTTTCTTGCAGTTGAGGTTAATTTAGATTTTTGGCTTTGGATGAACAGTTCACTAGTCATCTATAGAGTATCAATTTGGGAGAAAAATTGGTGGGAGAATTTTAGATAAGACATGCAATTATCTTAAAGTGTGATTCCAAAGCCTGTTCTGGGAGAAGACATGTTGCTAACACATCGCTACTCTGTGATGTCAGATTGGTGCCTATAATGAATTCTTCTCAAGGTGCATTTGTCATATATTATAGTTATCTTTTACTGATGGATCCGTTTAGCAAGTGAACAGTTACTCTAAGAAGATTAATGATATGGAGGTAGAACAAGGATAGGAAAAGGGCTGATCATGCAGAAATGCTGAGCATTCTGGAAAGGAATATAAATGTAGCAGGACATTTTAATCTTCCTTTTAAAAAATGAGATATCCTCGTATTTAATCGAGTTGGATTTTTAACGTAATAAGAATCCTCCACTGGACATCTGCTATGAGCTTGTGTTTTCTCCCGCTTGGATTACAAATTCAAAATGTCTTTTTCATTGGATATCATAGTTTTTCCTAAGTCCACTCATGACTGCAAAAGTCTGTAACATGGCAAGTGGTCTTTCTTCAGGGAAATTACCCAAACTCCCTATTCCTGGGAACACTTCCCATGAACATCCCTATTCATACTGTTCCAGTTGAAGGCAAGTTATATCACTATATGCACTACCACTTGCACAGTCTATTTTCCAAGAGTGTAAGAAAATATCCATTGTCTCTTATCCAGTCACTGAAAACAACAGAAAAAAGCCTGGCTTCATCTTCTTTATAGCCTCACTTCAGATATTTATATACACTGGTGAGATCCCTCCTCAATCTTGTCTTTTTCAGGCCAAGCAATTCTCTAAATCACCCATTCCTCATCTGCCAGATAGTCTAGTCCCTTAACTGTCTTAGAGACTTTTTTTCTGCCTGTCTCCAATATCTCCATGTCTCTCGTGTTGGTGAATTCAGAAATATATGCTTCTGTATATTTTATGTCTCAGTTCAACCAAGAGCTCTCCATTTATTTACACAGGCCTTCTGGCATCCAACTTCATGCATATTGGGATGGGCTGCTCTTGAGATTGTAGGAGGTGAGTATCAATCAGCTTTCTTGAGCCCCTCTTCTCTCCAGGGTCAATGGTCTATGTTTATTTCACGGTCACTGTCATATTTATTTCATCAAATATTTGTTTTATTGTTTATTTCATCCATGTTTATTTAATCCATCACATGGTCCATATTTATTTTATGAATCAATTCTAAGGAGTCTGTCTTCCAAAATTTTGGAATTTATGCTCTATGTTTTTAATAATAACCTTTAATCTCTTATCTTCTTAATGACTATTGAAGTGCTAAAGAAATATTTCCTATGTATAAAACTCACATTCTACTAAAATTTTCTCCTCTTTTTTCTATTTTCATTCTAAACATCTTAAAGAGGCTCTTGGTGATTCATACAGAACTAACCAGTAGTTTAATCTCACATGAAATTTAGCAGAAAGACCTTAAATTTACACCACAGTACATGAGATCAGAATTTGACTTTTGGTATTTAACATCAAGAGCAACTCCAATGGAAGCATAACATAAAGACTGTCAATATTTTTCATGCATGTAATAGGGAATTAAAATACTTTTCAATCTTCTGTATTTATTAGGTAAAGAATTTTTTTATAGCAAAATTATTCTGATATAAGAGCTAAGTATTAGTTTCTGATGGAAAACTGGACAAACAGTATTTGGTTTAACACTGGTTCACATCATCACATGCAGGCATTATCTCAATACATAGCAAATGAAGAAAGCTGACATTTCAGGAAACTGGTGATCCTTTCTTATCACCCATCTTTTTTGGCTATAAAATGTCTGCAGAATATAAAAATTTATTTGGATTACATTAAACGTGGAAATATACATTATATTTTTAGCAATACATCATAATTAATGTGAAGACAAAAATCAGGAGGTTTGCCAAAACTGCAAGATGGGAATGTTTAAATATAGCTTTCTTAAATCTATCATCCAAAGCCCAGTAGGGTAGATTGTATTTCTAGATAAACAGACACATGTCACAGAACTGCTTGCATCTATTTCCACATTGGTGAAAACAGAAACCCTCTTTATAACATAAAGATCACATTAGTGATAAACAATTGCATGATAACCTTGTCGATCTCACTGTATAACAAAAACTTGATGGATTAATTAATAGTATCTTCACATACTGTGCCATCCTAGAAGGCTTTGACTATGAAACATAATATATACTCTTAAAATGATTTTTCATGCATTAGACTAAAAAAGAAAATATCAGCACTAGACTACATTAGCTGCAATATTATGATGCTCTCCAAAAGGCTGGGGAAAATGGTGCATTTTCCCTACTTCTTTGATACCTAGTAACTTCTTTCTACTCCATAACTGAGTTTCTGGGCTTCTAATTTTTCACAGAATCACAGAATCATTGAATGTCTGGAGCTGAGAAGAACCTCTGGTCCAAACGCATACTCAAGCAGGGCCATACAGGGTAGGTTGACCAGGACCATGTCCAAGCAGCTTTTGAATATCTCCAAGGATAGAAACTCAATCACATCTGTACAACCTATGCCAGTGTTCTATCACTTATAGCAAAAATATTTCTTAATTACAAAAGTAGTCTCCAGTTTATACCCATTGCTTCTTGTCCTACCATTGGACATAACTAAAAAAATACGTTTCTGCACTCCTTTCAGGTAAAAGATCCCCACCAACCCTCCTCTTTATGTTCTTTCAGTTTCTGACACTTTTATTTTCTCCTGGCATATTTCAAGGCCAATAAAATATTGGCTTCGTGAGATGTAATGAGCTAACTTCTCAGTATTGCACTTGTTGAACTGCATTTGGGGATGCTCAATGGAATATTAAAGTGGAGAGTTATTATTCCACTTTATCATCTCTACTCTTCAGATGAGGCACACACACGTAAAAAAAAGGGCTTATCAGTGTGGCAACTGATCTGTGGGTGGATAAACATAGATAGATAGTGTGCAGTTGAAATCTAAATCCATCAATCAAATAAAATTAAAACCACAGTCAGCATCTTGTGTCATAATCTCTGTGAAGAGATAATCAAACCATTTGCTAGAGGTGGAAAGAAGGCAGACGTGCTTAAGCAATCTCGTCTTATTGATCCAGTGGAATTCTGAAAACAGCCCCTGCAGTATAATTTCTACAGTTTGATAGATTGCGTTAGTAGATGCATTCAGCCCAGTAAGACCACCTTCATCACTGGTTAATAATATAAATAAATAATGAAAATGAGAGCATATTAAAAGGAAAAAAAATCAGATTGGAAAATACAAAAAAATGGTATATATATAGCCTTCATCAGCAGAGTATCTGACTATGACTTCATTTTGAATATGGCAATCTCATACGTCTGAGCAGAAGTTTTATCCCTTCTTTACAGCTGTGTGAACAGAAGCCCAGAGATCCTAATCAGACCACTTAGACTCAAAGGATGCCTGCACTGAAAAACTGAACTGATTTTTATGCGGATAATCCTTCATTCAATAGCCTCTTGCTAACAGGAACAAGGAAGTTATGCCACTGTGGGACTGATAGTCATTTTAAGTTAGTATTAGCAAGAAATATCTTAACCACCTCAATTCAGATTCAAGTCAAAACAGAAATAAACTGAACTAACAAGAAATTCAGTAACTAATATGTACAGACACTCTCATGTCTTCGGGACAACATAGGAATTGACAGAAGAATTGACAAAAGTGGTACCCCACAAAGTTTCTCTGTGTTACTCTGCGATATGAATGGTGCAATTTGACAGAGCTCGAATAACTTTTTGTAAGACTCTGTTCTTTAGAGTTGTCTTTCCAGTTTTACTGACTTTATTTTATTTATTCAGTGACCTAATTTACATCACCAACTTTATGGTGTTACTGGTCTTCTCTTTAATTGAATCTACTCACTTTCATACATATTGTGAATTTTCAGCCATGGAGAACAGTATTAGATTTTTTTTATTGCAGTTATTTTATGTAGACTTTTATTATGGTGTATTACATTATCATAAATGGATGACATGGGGAAAAATTAATTTGCTCATTTGTGACTGTAAGGGAGAGCATATCTGAGGACAACTGCTTCTTTCAGCTTTTATAAGTAATTATAATTTAGATTTCATCTGAATGGAGCCTGATTCCTCATGCTTGCCTTTTTATTTCTCCTTATTTCAGAGACAGTAGGGACTGAAGCTCAGGCGATCTCTGTTTTAAATCAAACCAGAATAGTGCTTGCTTTGAGTTGTCTAAAATGTAAACAAAAGGCCCTACAGGTGATATCAGCTTTTCTAGGAAAGACTAAAATCATGGAAATCAATGATGTTTAAATTACAACAGAAAGCCATTAGGTTTTAGTCAAGACTGAAATAGATGAAACTTTAAGAAAAGAAAAACATTAAGTTATTTTGAAATTGCCCAGTAACCTTCATGCAGTTTTTGAAACAATTGCCATGTTCCTTAAATCCAGCATGCTTCCACCTTCTTATTTTTCCATTCTAATTTTCATATTTACAGGGAAGCCAAAAGGAAGGAGACTTTAATCATACAGTGAACTCATTATTCATGTTTATACTGCTCTGCAGGTTGCATGCATGGACTTCCACTGACGGAGAAGAGAAATTCTGTGTGATGACTTAAGAACAGGTATTAACTCCCAAATCTCAGACTAAGTCACCTTCCTGTGACTGAAGTCCTTGAGATGAAACAAAGAGGAGAAAAGTGATGGGGATTTGAGATGGATGCAAAACAGATACTCAGTACAAGGTGAAGCAGCAGTTTCTCCTGAGAAGAAAGCCCTGGAACTGGGCACAGGAGGATGCCATGCAGTGGTTAACAGACATAGTCCTCTGTTTGACACATGCAGAGGCTGTAGACCCTGGGGACTCAGCATACCTTGAAAGCAGCTGTGGAGAAGCAAAGTATATCCTGCTGGTATTATTTTGTCCTGTTCTTTGATGTCTTGTCGAAAGTGAGGAACTGTTTTTACCTTCACCTGCAGTTCACAAAAACATGTTCATGGGGAAAGATTCCTTATGATAGCTATTCTGAAGAGTGGTGGCATTGAAGATCTTTTTTACTTTTCGTACTGACAATACACTTGTCATTTTTTTCTACAGTTTCAAGCTTCTTCTAATCCTGCCTCTTCCTAAAAACCTTTCCTGCATTTATCAAGCCACATTTCTTTCTCTAAATTTTTCATGTTAAAAAATACTCTCTATAAAGGTATATTAGTCCTCTATGATAAGCAGAATAACTGTGTTGAAAATACAAAGATTCCAAATACATTTCCTCATGGAAAAATCTAAGCTTTTTCCTTGTCTTTTTTGCTATCAGACATGAAAATACATATAAGGTGAACTGAGAGATCATTTCAGGTCTTGAAAATGCAGACATGGGATCAGGCAGAGTAAGAGGATGTGCATGAAACATTCATGTCTGGAAAGTTTCACAGTAGTATTGAAGTCCAAGAGTGCTGTTCTTGATACTCTTATGATGTCTCAGTCCACTTTGTGGGAAGGAGAGGAGCCTCTTTTAGTATATGTATACTCGATGGTGAGATAAAGACACGAGTCAAATGGGAGCCTGACCAGTTTATCATAAATCCTAGTCACTTAGGGAGATGGGGAAGGGAATATGGGTGATAGAAAATATAGGAAATAAAAACAAGGAGTCTTTGTAGGATGTAAGAGGGAGATAGTCACCACCATGGGTCCAGAGTTGTTTGTAGTTCAGTCTTTTATCTTCAGTAACGGTGGGTCACTGAACTTTGCTGTTTGGCTGACAATGATGACTGTGACTATATTTTCAATGGCAGTACAAACTTATAAGTCCAAAGTGGTTGAGTCAGCTCTCTTTCGAAAGGCAGCTTCTGGCTTTGGGATCTCAGCAGAAACTTCTTTGTTCCCATCTTCCGGATCTTGCCAGCAGATAAAAGGGAGCAGAGAGTGCCCACCTGCATCCTGTTTTTCACAGGACACGGTGGTATCATTCCTCAGTTTTCCCTTACAAAGCTGGAGTTATTTGGTCACAGGCCAGATCCACCAGTAAACACTCCTGAGCACTCTCTTCCAGAGGTAAACAGCTCCAAAGAAAAATGCTTTCAAATATAAAATTGGCAGCACCCGCCTCTCATCTCATAAATAACCCAGAGTTTTCACAAGAAATGCCTTGGAAAGAAAGCTTTGAGCCAAAAACAAAGAGGGGTTCAGACATATGAACATACAAAAAATTTGCAGATTGATGCAGTCTATTATCCTGACGCACAATGATTATCTCCAATGACCAATTTCTTTAATGTAAACCTTTGCTGATGTCATGCATAGAATTCAAATCTTCCATGAGATATTGTATCAAACATACTAGATGGATCATTACTAAATTTTGATTTGTTTTCAATTACAAATACAATTATTTCCGTTTTTTGAATGTATTTTTTCAGTAGAACTCTTTGTCTAGAATTCGTGCTAAAAACAATTGTACTTTTTTTCACAATCTGATCATGTTATCAGTTTTAAAGGAGACATTTCTGCCAGTTTTGGCAGTGAAATCTATTTAAAAATTATTCATATGACATGTCAATTGTAAGTGATACTAATGAAACACTAAAACTGTCAGCTAAGTTTCCTTGGGAGAAGGAAAAAAATTTTCTTTTCAAGATTTCTGAGACTAGCTCTGAAATATCTGCCACAATAGAATATGGAAGTGAATAGACAATTTCACTGATTCCATTTAATAATATTTCACTCTCTCTAGTATGTTCTAGCTGGCCCTTAGTACTCCACAGCATCTTTAACTGAATAATCTTGCATAATGTGCTGACCCTGGCAAAATGTTAATTGTATAAAAATAACTTTACCTTGATTCACAGAATGCAAGGTTATATACGTTGTTAGATACGGAATACTTATTCTTCTATAAGATCATCAGTGGACACATCTGCTTCACATAAGTGAATGGCAAAATATAAACTCACAGTTTTAAGAAAAAGTCTGTACAGAGCTCTTAAAATTTTAATACCCAAACTGAGAATGTGCACTGCACATCAGGTAAGCACAAAACTGTTTAAGTTGATATCAAAGTCTTCAGATAAAGTGGAAAGATGAGTGAAATGGTTGGATAACTCCCTGACAAGTCTCAATACATAATTATGAAGGGAGAGAAAGAAGTCCCACTGCCCCTAAACTTGTACTATTACAACAACCCATAGAGAATATCATCTTGGCAATCCAACTTCACAAGCCGTTTGCCTTCAGGAGATTTTTCATTTAATAGAGAGGAAAGGAGAAAATATGTATGAAAAATCAGGAGCACAAAGGATGTGATGATTCAACAAAACTGTATTCACAGCTTTGCCTGTTTACAGTAGGATTCTGTTCTTTATTTAATCACAATCTGCACAGCAAGCTAGCATATGGGCTGGGGGCGAGGGGGCCATGATTTGGCAACTACTGACTAATTTGATATATAGCACATTCTTCCTATCTTCTCAATACATATGATCCTGAAAATTATTTGAAAATTAATGAGGAGCAAACTGACCCATTTTTTTTTCTTGCAAAGCATGCAGTTCACTGCACCTGGTTTGGAGGAAGGAAAGTGGAAAACAACTGCAAAATTCTTAAAGGTACATTTTCAACCTGGTAATCAGAAAGCAATATGAATTAGTTATGTTTAGCTCTAGAATACACCGATGCTATGGGCAAGAAGGGAGAGGGGTAATCTTCTAAGCACGTCTGATTCATATTAACAAGTGTCACGGCACTGAATTACAGCAGGCTCAGACTGCTTTATCAATTTGTAGAAAGTCCAGATCACCATCAAAAATACTGGAAAGATTGGAATAGAAATAGAATACTGCAAAGAATAGATTTAGAAAAATTCCACTAACACAAACATTTTGAACAAAATATTTTCTAAACAAAAAAAAATATATATATATTTAATTCTCATTTTTGCAACAAATCCAAAAACCAGATTGTATATTTTTCATTAATTTTTTAAAAATCTATTGAAATGTTAGACAAAAACAATCTTAGTTTAAATTAAGACATTTCCAGAAATACTAGTTCATGACTTTGGAAATGCAATCTAGTCAGTGAAACTTATGTATTAGACTTGGAATTGAATGTGATACTCAAAATATAAATAGAAAAAATATGAGTAATGAATTTCTCAATGGAATTAGGAATCTCTCTGGTGTTTTGTTGTTTGCTATGCTTTTTTGTTTGTTTACTTTCTTTTTGCTTGTTTTGTTGTTGCTTTTGTTTTTCTTCTTCTCCATATATGTAGAATCACAGAATTCACTAGGTTGGAAAAGACCTTCAGAATCTTCAAATTCAATCACTTGCCTTCCCTACCAA
Source organism: Lagopus muta (assembly GCF_023343835.1). Lineage (NCBI taxonomy): Eukaryota > Metazoa > Chordata > Aves > Galliformes > Phasianidae > Lagopus > Lagopus muta. Next base: position 12,262,721 of record NC_064439.1, on the reverse strand, counting down.
GTCTAAACTAAAACTAAATTAAATCATGTCCTTTAGTGCCACTTAAGTACCTTCAGGGATGGAGACTCTACCATTTTCCTGGGCAGTCTGTTTCAATAGTTGACTGCAATTTCCATGATGAAATTTTTCTTAATGTCCAATCTCACTCTCGCCTGACTCAACTTGAGACTGTTTGCTCACATCCTAAAACCTGTTACCTGAACAAAGAAACTGACAACCTCCCCTTTCAAGTAGTTGAAAAGAGCAATTAAATCTATTCTTAGCTTCCTTATCTGCAGATTAAATAATTTCAGTTCCCTCAACTGCTCTTCATAAATCTTATCTTCTAGTCTCTTCACCAGCTTCACTGCTTTTCTTTGAGTGCATTCCAGTGCCTCAATATTCATCCTGTAGTGAGGGGCCCAAAACTGAACACAATATTCGAGGCATGGTCTCACCAATGCAAGTGGGACAAATATTTTGCTAGGCCTGCTAGCCATGTTATTTTGGTTGCAGGCCAGGATGGCATTGGCAGTCTTTGTCACCTGCTGGCACACTGTTGGCTCATATTCAGCCAACTGTTGACCAGCACCCGTTGCTATTTTCATAACATTGCTGCTGCAAGTCAGACTCCAAAGGATCTTGATTCTTCACATTTATTGTCACTTCAAGTGTCCATTTGTTCTGTGAGGGGTTTCTTCGGCTGGAAAATCCAGCTTAGGCTTAGGACATTTTCCAGAAAATCTTATTTGTCTACTTATTTGTTTCGTTTCCAAATGTTGACTTGTTATAGTTTTTTGTTTGTTTGATTTTGTTTTTCTTTTGTTGTTTTTTTTTGCTTTAATTTATTTTCATATTTTGCTTATTTTATTTTATTTTTGATTTTATTATCTTCCAGGTAAAGTATTTTGAAAGGCATTCCTGATTACTTGATTAATTATTTCCCAAACTGTTTTTACAGAATCATGAATATACCATAAATCATGAATATATATTGACAACCTTCTACTGAAGACAACAGTATTTTCCAAGCACGTATTGTAGTCTGCTAAGAATATCTGTGAAGGTCAGCACTTTTGTCAGCTTTGGTCACTTCAGTGATAGCGAGAGCACAAACAAAATCTTCTAGAGGATATTCTGCATGGCAAGAACAGCAAAGAGAAGACATATGAAATACTGTAGCAGTCTGGAATACCATTATCATCTCCCTTTGTTGGATAAAGTCTATGAATCTAGGTGATAGTTCTTGAAATTCACTTTGTTTTTATTTCTGAGTGCTGCTATCAAATGACAGATATAATTTCATAAAAATAGATTGCACAGAGTTATCCAGGCAATGTCTATCGTTATAATCTATTTGCAAAAGCAGATAGAAAGTCTTTGGAAATTTGTAAGAGTGCTTAAGAAAAGCAGCATGGTAAGCTGTACTATATTACTATTACTATACTCAACTTGTACCTTCAGTTCAGAGTGGTTGCACTATCAACTATACCTAAAGTTAAGTGTGTGTTTTTGACCGGAGAACTATATTTTACATCAGTGCTTGGGACTCATAAATCATGAAGAAAATATTCAATTCATTTAAACAATAAAGATTTGTAGACTAATATATGTGGGGAGGAATAACAGCATGCATAAGTACTGGTTGCCCTGCTGGAGAGGATCTTTGCAGTGAAGAACTTGGGTGTCCTAGTGGACAACAGATTAGGGATGAGCCAGCAGTGTGTCCCTATTGCCTGGTATCCTGTGGTGCATTAAAAGGAGCATGATCAGCAGGTCAAGGGAAGTGATCCTCCTGGGGCACTGCGACCAGTTCTGCGCTACCCAGTTCAAGAAAGACAAAGAGAGTCCAACAGAGTGTGACAAAGATGATTAAGGGCCTGAAGCATCTCCTTTATGAGGAAAGGTTGAGAGAACAGGGATAGTTCAGTCTGGAGAAAAGACTGAGATCTTCTTACCAATGCTCATAAATTTCTAAAGAGTGGTGTCAAGTGGGTGGGGTCAGGCTCTTTTTGTCGGTACCCAGCAACAAATAGTCACAAACTGGAACAGAAGAATTTTCATCTGAATACGAGAATAAACTTATTTACTCTGAGGGTTACAGCTACCCAGAGAAATAGTGGAATTTCCTTCAGTGGAGATACTAAAAACACTTTCCTGTGTAACCTGCTGTTGGGAACCTATGTAAGAAGAGGTTGGACTTGATGATCTCCAGAAGTCCCTTCCAACCTTTGCGATCCCGTGAAACAAACAAAGTAATGAATAAATCCCACTGAATTAGGTCTCAAAGTACCCTGAAAACAGTTTCCAAGAGGTATTTTTCCCAAGCAGGGTGAAGAGAATATTCCTTTAGCCCACTCAATACTTGCTGTTTACTGCAATCATCTGCCCAGTGCTAAGTACATTATAAATCAGAAGGCTGTTTCCTTCCCCCTTTTTAGACATGTGAAAAGTGGTGATAGAGCTTTGCAGTTCCATCTGGCTATGTCTGAAATAAGCTACTGGACTCAGGTACAGTAGAGTCATGAAGAAGACCTGATCCCCATGGAACAATTTGCAAGCTAGCCTAGCTGTCATCAAAGACATTGCATCCTCAGCACTTTTAGTCAGGCCTTTCAAGGAAAGCTATTTAAAGCCCAGATTTGGGCTTTGAATTGTTTGGAATCCTGCCAATCACTAAAAACAACAACAACAAAAAACCACCATCACCACAATAAGAAGTGACCTTTAGTTTTTTTAAAGCATCAAAGTTAAAATAGAAAAGGTGGAGAGATGGAGCAAATACAACTGTCACTCACAAACTCTCAAGCCATAAGAACTTCAGTGCCATCTTCCATATGATTACTTCTGAGATGTTCATGTGTCATATGTTTCCACTGAGAGTTATGTCAAATAAATTTAGTTGGACAAAAGACTTTAATACTAGATAATGCAAAAACTGCTTTCAATGACTGAGAATGAACACAAAATATGTCTGGCGACATTCCAGGAATGCTTGTGCATAAGTAGAACTGGAGAAAAGCCAAAAAATGTGACAGCATTGCTCTGAATGCAAATATTATCACACAGCTCTCATTATAATGTGGTAAAAGATAAAGCCATATTCAATGGACTAAAGACATCATCAGATTGAACAAATACTACAATTCTGTTCTCATACTGACTCACCTATCATTTACCTTACAGTCAAACGTCCCTATTTCCTAGCATTTCGATCACAAAGCAAGCAACAATGCAGGTTGCACCCCAGATTACTAAAATAGACAACTCCTGCAGCAAAGTATATTTTTTAAAAATTTCAGGCAATTCACCAAATTGAAAGTCCTGCTTTTCATTCCTTTATAATCTACAGTCCTCTGTAGTCTCTCTATATTCTCTGTAGAAAAGCATTTATTTCAGGTGACCCATGTCCTGGATACACACTTCAGGAAGAGTCAACCTCCCTTTCAAGATTACCCAAGTTCCTATTTATCTATTTATTCATTTATTTTTAAGTTAGCAGGGACACCTGTCTCTGACACTTGAATTTTATGTGTTCAAAACTAAGGGAGATGAAGCCCATAATGTCTTTATTTCCCATTCATTAAACAACTTTCTCCACACTTTCTATTTTGGCTTTAGTTTCAAATCCACGAGAAAGGTACAGTCTCTAAATTGGAAACTGCATAGTGATCAATATAGTATGATACAACTTCAATTTCAAAATCTCCTCCTACATGACATCGGGGGAAAAAAAAATCTACGGTACAAATAGGAAAAAGAAAAACTCATGATCAAAGTAGTGATTTTTAAGTAATAAAGACCCATGCACAGTGCAGAAATTTTTATTACACATTTTAAGAGAAGATGCTGCAGATTTTTATCTCTTTCTGCACCATAAAGTAGTTCTGTAGTGATTTACTAGTTACCTAGGAAACATATTTAGGAAGGAAGTGTTGGTGACACTGCAAGGAGTTATTTGGGTTTTGCCTTTTAAAAAATTACTTATCTATGTAGATTTTCAGAGATTGGAAATATTTTATATTGCTGAATGTTGAAAAATTATGAAAATAGTTATAGCTTTTATTATTAGTTTAGCTATATATTAATCACAAACTTCTTTACAGCTTTGGTTGATGTTTTAATATAATTAAGAGATTTCTATTGTAAATATGCTCAGATAATAGCAGACATCCTGGATTCAACTCATCACCTGTGTCACGTTACATTCTGATCATTTCAGAGTATCGATTTAGTCCACAATAAACTAAAACCACAAATAAGTTTACATGCTCTGTTGATTTATATAGTTTAATATAGAAATAATTCTCAACATATATGACTCAGATAAGTTAAATTTTTTGTGCTACTAGAGGTTGTTAAAAAAAATTAATAAAATGTTAAATATAAATATTTCAAGAGAGATATTACATGATGTATTTTAGATATTAAAGGAAAGAGTGCATTACACTTGTGTGTGCCCATGTTAGCTTTTTAAAAGCTAGAAGCAAGTATTAATTTATCAAGGTTATGCCGTGAAAGAAATAGCAGTTCTCTTGGAATCAGGGAAAGTGAAGCAAAGTATGCTATTAATTCATTATAAGAATTTCACTTCTTAAAATAATAAGAATAATAATGGTTCACAAAACCATTTTATTTATAAAATATCTTCATAATGCTTGACTATCTGCTTTCAAGTACTCCCTATCTGCAATCATCATGGTTAATGTGTCTGTAAAGCATTAAGAAACCAGATAAATGGCAAATGATGTAAACTGCTATAATTAAAATTTAATAAATACCTAAAATATTTTCCTAGAAATGCTGGTGAACGAAAGCAGAAAAGCCAAAAAAATGTATTGTCATATGTACATAGCTTTTTCTGACCTTATCACTTGCCAATAATACAACATCAAAGTGTATAGCAATAAAATTATGTATTCCAAGCTTCAACATTACTGTTTGGAATTTGAGAAATAACTGTTGTGCGTGGTTGGATGCTCACCTTAAAATTTTACAAATGTATATTGATACTTTCTACTTCCTTTCTTAAAATTTTGGAGATTTCATATGGCTTTAGTGGAAGTAGTTAAGCTTTTTTTTTTTTACTTTTCTCCTCTACTTCCTTTTCTGAAAGTTTTCTTAAGACATTTATATTCTTTTTGGACTCCTGTGCTGAAATGTTTAGCCTCATTAAAAAATCATAAATTTAGGAAGTGAAAATTTATTGCTTTTCATAGATCTGAAGTGAGAGGTAAAACAATCTTGCGTTATGCAAAGAAATTCAGTGTTTCAGTAAGTTATGACTTTCAAATGCTATGCACCAGCAGAAGATAGACTTCCTTCATGAAGTACATAGTCTTAATAATACAAATAAATTGATCAATGCAATATTTTATATAAACTTCTTAAGAAATTAACATGGATGATGACTCATTTATTTGTTTTTTGTAAGATTTTGTTTTAATTTAATATTAAGTCACTTAGATAGATTGTATTTTCTATCATGCTCCCTCGATATTTTTTAACCATAGCTATCCACAGAACATCTTCGAATAATTTTCCTCTTTAACCTCTGATTAATAAATCTCATTCACAAAATAAACTGGTACATTTCATCTGTAGTAAAACAGTATAACTATTTTACCTTTCAAGCCTCCAACTCCTTTGAAATTACCAAGTAAATTATATTCAAAGAAAGTGAAACTACTTTGAGTACAAGGTCAAGAGGTGGAAATCTAGCATCTAGAGATTAGAAAATAAATGAATGTTCTTTTCAGTGCAGCATTGCCACAATTTTATTCCACATAATCTTCCACTGAGATAAAATTTTTGACATTCTGCTATTTACTGTCTAATATCACCACCATCCATGTACCATCCATATGCATGACAACTGTACATATACACCATGCTCACACCACACTCACTAAGAAAACATGCTTTATTTGAGTGAGGTTTATTTATTCTTAATTTTTTACTTACAGGTGTTTTTGGTTTTTGTTTTTATTTCTGTTTTAATCAGAGCATAACTTCTCTTTGCTTCAGCTCTTTGAAGACAGACGGGTTAGACAAGATGTCCTTAGTCCCAGACACCACTTCATCCTGCCCCATATACTTCCATAAGAATGGATATACATACAGAGCTTGAAAAAGAGCACTTGTTTGTGTTTTTGTTACCCTGGCCAGGTAACCCTGGCACAATCTTTTTTCATTGTGCCCTCAAGCCCAAGGGTCCAGCCCCACAACCAAAACCAATGTGACAGCAGCAGTGCTGTGTCAAGTAGCATTAAGAAAATTGGATGCTTTTGAGAACTTAATTCCATCCATCAGATAATCTAGGGAGTATTTCCATTTTTTTTTTCAGTCTGAAATTTATTTTAACAGAAAGACAACATGTTATTTTCACTTTTCCATTTGTCTTCCTCTCTCACCCTCTTCTCTCTTCCCCTCCTACTCCTGATGCAAACAGAAAAATGGATTTGAAAATAAAGGTCAAAAGGGTAAGAGCTGGACATATCTGAATTTAATTTAGTTGTTGTCTTTCCCTTGCAGAGGAGAGTAATGTTTTTGTGTATTAAATCAAGTCAATTTCTTTTTTCTTTGCAACAGTTTATCTTTTCAAGGAAAGATCAAATGAGATGACGTTTCTGTGATTATATTAACACATTTCTAAAATTAGAATTATAATCTGCCTTTTCTTGTAATGATCTGTACACAAGACTCACTTTTGTCCTTTTTGTTACTAGTAAAATCAATTTTTCAGAAGAATAATATTAATTACAATTAGAAATATCGCAGTTGAAGTTTTAGTTCATTACTGTGGTTTTCCACAGATGTGACAAAGGAATGTATTACTTTTACTCTAGAGTTAATCTTTTGTGTAAAACTTCAATATGTTTTTTCTGTTAACAATATATTTAACAATGTAAGGAAAACTATAGACTAGAGCATTACACCATGTGAGAGAAGGAAGTAATTTGCTCAGGTATGTGAGTAGAAAATAACCTAAAGATGAATTGACTGCAGTAGTTCAGTGATTTACTTTTACAAAAGGCATTGTTACAAAAACGAAAATGCTTTCTTCTGTTTGAAGTCAGTATATAATGATAATAATTCAGTAATTGTTGCTGAAAATCATACCACATCAAATACAACATCTTCAACAATATCTTCGGATATCTTCAATAAATACACTTTTATGTACATTCACAGTTCTGGAAGAAGATAGTCCCTGATTTCATCTGCATATTACAGTGGACCTTTGAAAACAGCATTTCAGAGTTGCATTATAAGTGCAATGAAACTCATAAACTGTATGTAGCCTACTTTCTCCCGAAAAACTGTTGAGAATGATCAATTTTCTTGCTACAGTGTAGAACATTAAGAAGCTTATTTATTACTCAAATAAAAATGTAGAACATTAAGAAGCTTATTTATTACTCAAATAAAAAAATAATAATACAAAAATAAACCAGCTATTCAATAAGATCTCTGGATTGCTGCCTCTGAATTTGTCCCCTCTAGTGCAATGGTGGAAAGGAGATATGTAAAGATGGAGCTATCTGCCTGTATACATCTGTGCTTGCTATCTGTTTTTCCATCTGTACATCTGTCTCTCTACCCTTTGTACATAGGCTTAACTTTTACAGGAACTTTGTAGAGGCTGATTCTGGCCTTGAACACCTCCAGGGACTGGGCATCTACAACCTCTTTAGGCAGCCTATTCACAGTTTCACAGTGTTCTATGTGTTAAATGGTGCTCAAAAGATTTTTTGTGTGATAAGTCAGTGTGATTTTGTGATTTACAAGGACTGATGCTTAGTCACCTTTTTTTTTTTCTTTTTTTTTTTAGTTTAGAAACCTGTGTGAATTCCTGATAAAAATGTTATCTTTTCTTGCTCTTTACCATAGATTGGTCAGCATCATGTAGATCCAACTCACATGCCTTGCAGTTTGGACCACAGGTGGCTTTACTACTGTTATTACAGTTTTATCTCTATTTGCTTAAATTCTTTAACAAAATGAGCAGAAATGCTGCAACAGAACTCTGTGTACACACACAGTTTAAGTTGTATTTGAGTACTGAAAAAATAGTCCTCTTCCAGCAAAGTACTGGGCTCAACATTCTACTTACATATTAGAAGTAAAATGAAGAGTTGGAAGTATTTTACGACGCTTGATTAAGTTTATACATGTATTTTTTTCTTGAACATCTCCTAATTATTCTTACTTTTAGTCCTAACAATTTATGAGATTCAGTATTATTTGAGACCACCATCCCCACCTAGAATGCAGCCATGTATACCCCCCATTAAACAAACAAACAAACAAACAAACAAACAAATAAATAAATAACTTAATTCAGTATGAGTTTTTTTGTTCTTCTTTTCCATCATTCCTTCTAATCTTCTAATCCACTGTTGCTTAAGATTACCAACACCATGCCTCATATCTGTTGAATTCCAGTGAGTTATAGTTCCTTCATTATCTGCAAATACTTGCTTACAGTCATTTTTGGAACCTTTAGGCCCCTTCTTTCTGCACTGGATTACTGAGTTTGGGATACTGAACTCAAACTATAAAAGAAACATAGCTCTTTTTCCACTTTGGTGGAGGCAACTCCTAGGTATTTTTCACAGACTTTCTCCTTTCCAGTATTTACTGCCAATGGAAAGTTCAAAGGCACTAAGAGTAGACTATTGATACAAAACTTACCACAGATACCAGTAACTTCACTTATAAGCAGAGTGGCACAAGGATGTATGATCAATGAATTACAAGGAGACTGATCATTTGAATCAGTAGCAGAGCCCAGAAGACAACTCAGTCTAGATCAAGAGCATATCCATAATATTCTCCTCAAAAAATTAACTTTTCATGACAACTTCCACCTCACCAGCTGTCCCAGTCTCTCATCAATTCCACACAGAAAAAAAATGTCATTATTAGTAGCCTGTTCCATGAGTATAATGAACTTTTCTCTTTGCTTTCACTTCCCTTGACTCCAGCTTATATTTTCCATTTTTCTGCTTATTTGTTTGAGGTTGCCCCTTCATGTCACTCACTACTTAAATTTTAGAGGAAAGAGAATTACAGTAGCCAGCAGTGCAGTTATTTTAAGACTCAGCCAGGATTCTCTCAGGTGTATGATTAATATTTTACCAAAGGTCTTCTCCTCTGGCCAGCAGTACTTTGCTCCTGCAAATGCTCAGGTCATTCAGCTGAAGCAGGCATTTGACTGCAAATAGAGGGTATTTAATCGGCTAGAAGAGGATTTTTAAATATCAGTTCAATTTAAAAAGACAAATGAACATTCCTAAGCTGTGACAGAAGAGGTAGTGATTCATCAGAAACAAAGGCATATTTTTCCCCACTCTATTTTTTCTGTTCCAGTAACAGCAAGTAAAGGTAGTAAACTGTATCTTAATAGTCTTCAGATTTTTTTCCTCTGTTAAATAAGACCCACATGAGAAAAGGTTCCAAGAACCGTAACATCATAGATGATTCATCTTCACAGGAATCATTAAAATATTTTTATTTGTGAAGTGGATTGTGTTCAATGAGACTACTCTATAGTTTTTTTCCTTGTTGTTATTCATTAGTATTTCATAGATATTCATAATTATAACTCAGAATTCATAATGCCATAAATTTTAAAAAAAGTTGTTATTATCCTTTCACTTTTTATTTTACACTGTGATAAATCTCTAACTTTTCTTCCAAAAAGAAAAGGAACACCACAGCATATTTTCTTGGAATAAAAAGGATGTGGAGTTGTGACCATGTCTGTAATTTCAACTGTGATGCTGGTCCTACTGCCCCAGAGAGGCAAAAGTCCTTAATTTTAGAATCATAGAATATCCTGAGTAGAAATGTATCCATAAGAATTGTTGAGTCCAACTCTTTGCTCTACATAGGACCACCCAAAAATCAGACCATATGCCTGAGAGTGTTGTTCAAATGCTTCTTGAACTGCAGTAAGCTTTGTGCCATGACCACGGCTCTGATAAGCCTGTTCCAGAGCTCAAACATACTCCAGGGAAGAATATTTTCCTGATATCCAATCTCACTCTCCCTTGTCAATCCTCCATGCTGTTTCCTTGGTTTTTGTTGCTGCCACCTGAGACAGGAAATCAACATCACTCTTCTGCTCCCTGTGAGGGGCTGTAGGCCACCATGAGCCCTCAATTCAGCCTCCTCTGCTCCAAACTGAGCAAACCCAGGGGCTTAAGTTGCTCCTCAGGCGTTTATCTCTCCAGCCCCTTCACCATTTTTGTAGCTCTCCTTTGGACATTCTTTAGTAGTTTCATGACATGCTAAAAACAAAAGATGCCATCCAGAGGGACCTAGACTTATTTGAACAGTGGGCATATGCCAACATCATGAAGATCAACAAGGCCAAGTGCAAGGTCCCGAACATGAGTCAGGGAAATTCCAAGCTCAGATACAGGTTGGGTTAAGAATTACTTGAGAGCAGCACTTAGGAGAAGGATTTGTGGGTGTCGATTGATGAAATACTCAACATGAGCCAGCAGTGTATGCCTGCAGCCCAGAAAGCCAACCATACCCTAGGTTGCATCAAGAGAAGAGTGACCAGCAGGTCAAAGGAGTTGATTATGCCCCTCTACTCTGCTACTGTGAGGCTCCACCTGTAGTACTACATCCAGTTCTGGGGCCCAACATCGAACTGCCGGAGTGGGTGCAGAGGAGGGCCACAAAGATGATCAGAGGGGTGGAACACCTCCCCTATGAGAACAGGCTTGGAGAGCTGGGGCTCCAGAGGACCTTATAGCATCTTTCCGGTACCTGAAGAGAGACTACTGGAAAGCTGGGGAGAGACATTTTACAAGGGTATGTACCAACAGGGCAAGGGGAAATGGTTTTAAACTGGAAGATGGTAGGTGTAGACTAGATATTAGGAAGAAATTCTTTACTTTCAGGGTGGTGAGACACTGGAACATATTGCCCAGCAAGCTTGTAATTCCCCCTCCCTGGAAGCATTCAAGGCCAGGATGGGGTTTTGTGCAACCTGGTCTAGAGGGAGATGTCCCTGCTTATTGCAGAGAGGTTGGAACTAGATGACCTTAAGGGTCCCTTCCAATTCAGATAATTCTATGTTTCTCTGTCCTTTTGTACTGTGGTCTCCAAAACTGCGCACAGTATTTGAGGTGAGGCCAAACCAGTGTGGTGTAAAGCTAGCCTCAATCAGCTAGCAATGCTGTGCTTGATGCTCTCTAGGATACAGTTGGCCTTCTTGACTGCCTGGGCACATTGCTGACCCATGTTCAACATGCTGTCAGCCAAGTCCCCCATATCCATTTCAGCAGGGCTGTTCTCCAGTTTTTCATCCCCCAGTTTGTGTGTTCAGCCAGGGTTGCCTTTTCCCAGGTGCAGAATCTGGCACTTTGCACTGATAGAAGTGCTAAATTCAATCTAGATGCTGGTTAAAAGGCTTTTTGCTCTCTGGGAGAAAATGATTTGTTGGCTGAACTGCTTAGTTGTAGGTACATTACTGCAAGCTGATTCCGTGTATTTCTAGTTGTTCCTCTCTACATTATTTTCCAACTGGTGATTTCTATTTTAACTTCTAGGTTCACAGTTCATTTGCACTTGATGCCACAGAGTTTGTTTTCTCAAGTAAGCGTTTTGTAAAAGTACAGAGAATGGATTAACCCCAGTACTCCATTGTACCCTGAACTGTGTAATCTCTGAAAAGCACTTTATAGATATGGACCCTTTCTTTCCTGTCAATTAGCTCCTGCATTGTGATTCTTATGCTTACTTGCTAGTACATGCTTCTCTGCAAACTATAAATGTGATGTGTTTTTTTTTTTTGTTTGCTTGTTGGGTTGTTGTCTTTTTTTTTTAAGGAGAGGTGGAGGGGGGAAGGAAGAGGACAAACTGCTCAATTTTCCTCTAACTACCACCCCAGTGGTGCCTGTACAGTAAGTTAATGGTATTTGCATTTCTGATATTACAGATTCTTTCACTAGTTTTCTTTCACTAGTTCCATAAGACACAACACAAGAATGAATTACTCTGAACTGTCTTTCTGTCTCCTGACAGGTCTTCTTGAAAAGCTGCTTGCCTCCAGCTGAATTCATTGTTATATCATTTATCTCCAAGTCAGCAAGAGACAGTTTTACAAATCTCTAACATACGGCGTGAAATGAAATTCAAAAGCAACACTGATTTTCTGCTTTTTATTTGTCTATGGCAAAAAGAATGGATGCTGATATATTGCTAATTCTGAGAGCACATTTTGGGGTGTTTTCTCAAAAAATTAACTTCATTATAAAGTCATCCTGTGAGACAAGCACCAATCTCATGGAAATCAGATCTCTTAAATTTATCTTTCTCCAATTCTATCCCAAAATACAACTTCTGGGATGAAACACAATGAAAGTTGATAGTATTTACTGACTTATGGGAGACAGATTAGTGATGTTAGACTGTTATGACAAATGGTAAGCAAATTGTCAACTGCTCTGTACAGCGGGCATGCCCAACTCAGTAGCTGTGCTAAGAATTTTAGGACCAGTGGACCACTCTCTTGCAGTGGCTTGATTATTTTCACTCCACTTTCTCTCCAAGAATTCAGGTTAGCTATTCAAATGCAATATTGGTCTCAGAGCTGGAGAATGTTACTGATCTCTATTTTTAATAGTCTCAATATAGCCAAAGATGATTGTTTCTATCAGAGGAACAGAAATTTCAGGGCTGTCTTGGCACAGACTCCATGATTGTTGTGAACTTTGTCCCAAATATCCAGAGTAATTATTAGGCTTAAGCTCCTATATCTTACAAAAGCAATACTGAAAATCAGTTTTCTCATGGAAAGTGTCTTCCTCCTTCCCATCACTCCTCATCCCTTCAGCTGAAGGTTGCCTGCTGAAGAAATAATTGGGGCAATTATGTAAGATTCTGAATTTCTTCTGATCCATAGCACAGCTTACAATGTTCTGTCAACACTAGGAAACAAGAGTGGCCTAGGAGCCCTTCTATGGCTCAGAGGGCAAGTAATACAGTTCAGTTCAGATCTATAGGGCTTGACTACCTGTACATCCCCTGTCTGGCTGACCTTATCCATGTTCACCTGTCCTCAAACTGTGCTATCAATGAACATTGAAAGCTATGTTGGAGCTCATGCTTTCTCAATTATGCCTGCAGTCTTCAAATATATTGTCTCCTTGATAAGATGACTATTATCAATTGTCTTCTATCAACTGCAACTCATTCTCCCACATTAGAACTTTAAGATTTTTCACAGAGAATCTTGTTCAGAACATTTTGAAAGTGCTTGAAATGTACGGAAGCGCTATGGATAATTTCATTCTTAAGCTGCTATTGTCCTCAACCTCTTTATGGCATACAAAAAGTGTGAGAAAAAAATCTCAAATAAGGGTCAGGAGCAAACTAAATATGTTTTAAAATGATTTATTTATTTTTATTTCTATCTCAAATACTTGGCATTTTTCAGAGAAAAAAAAAATTGTTGACCACTATAAAAAAACTCTCCATTACAACTAATGACTAGCTCTTACTACAAATCAGGGGCTGACACTAGCAAAAGGTTCTAGGTGGCTAAGGTAAAAATGTTAGCTTTAATACTATTTGAAACAGTCCTATTTCCTAGTATTTTGAGAGAACAGTAGTATAGTTTCTGTCAGTAGCAGTACTAGATATTTAATCCAATTTTACAATTACTAATGCATAATAAGATTTTCTATTATTTTCTTTTTTCTTCCATCAAAAAGACCAGATCAAGTGCAACCTGTTTTTTTTTAATCAACCTGATTTTTAATCAAATGCAATTATATAATTAATGATACAATACTAAGCCATGACAGTCCAATTACCATTGATGATCATTTCTTCAGGGATCTCCAGCTCTTCAAAGTGGAGCACAGAACAGATTTCTAATATGCAGCTCAAAAGCCCCTTAGGGTATGTCATAGACAAACAGATTTTCACATGCTTGTACTGGTCTTTTCTTATTCTAACAGTTTCCCTCCTAGTCACAATAAATGAGTTAGTCTTACTCTGTTGAAGCTGACTAAAAGTTCTTCATGAATATTATAACAAGCAAATGCAAATGTTTGAGAACAGCAGTGTTAAAATCTGTGTTTTCCTCCATCACTGACTAATTCCAGGATAGGATATTTCAATGTGTTTAAACCTGTTAGAAATTATATTAACATTTCTTTTGGTCAGATATCCAAGTAAAGAAATGAATTTGTGGTTAAACAGTCAATAGCATATACTGATGCAGCTTGAAACTGATCTACAAGAATTGAAACTTGAATGTAATAAGTGTGTTAGTGATACTATCAATGTCCCTTCCTGAAAACAATTGAAAGATTTGAAGCAGTTCTCTGAAAACAAACGAGACCAACTTTTCACATGCAGCAGGTTTAAAGAGTAATGGAAAGACCAAAAGATAGACAGGAAAGAAAAGGAAAATTACATAAAACAAATTACTCTATGAACTCCTCCTGCCCAGAAGAAGAGAATTGTACATAGAAGCAAAGCATTATAAATCAGTGCCTCTTTTTGGTACATCCAGTCACAATCTCTGAGTGGCATGGCTCATAGCAACACTGCAAAGTTGGTCAGGGAAAAGGTTTGTTGAATACAGGAAGGAAAACTGAAAGAGAAACATACTAGAAATGTCACAAAAGGATAAGAATCCATTTCAATAGAGATTATTTGCTGGTCCAAGACTGAGTACAGGTACTCTGCTAATGAAAATGTGCACAGACACACAGCTGCTTCACTCATAAAATGCTGTGTCGCTAGCACAGTGTTAATGGGAGGGACTGCAGTCCCAGTGCTGCTCTCAAGTCTCCGTATTCCTGCTAAGGACACAAAGCCAACAAGAGTGAAATGATATGATGAAATAAAAAAAATCCACGGGATCATATCTATACAGACACACACACACACACATACATATACACCTATATTTCAGCCTTAATTTACATTCGGAGCTATTCATAGAGTACATTACCTCTGACTACTTGCTATCTTCCACCTCCCTACATGCTTTCTTATGGTAAAATTTGTGTGCATGCTACTAATCACATAAGGCAGTTAGCATATCTGCATTCTTTGAACAATACATAATTATTTTTTTCTTTTTCTTTTTGAGACAGAGTGATACTTTGAAGCACTCTGCTAAACATGGATAAATATTTGTTCCATGTAAGGAGAAAAAACATAGATCCTTAACATGAAGATTTTAAACACATAATTTTTTAGTTGAGTTCTAAAAAATTCAGTGGAGATACTAAAAATTAATTAAAATGACATTTTTCCTTCTGCCACTGGTAATATTAAAGAGATTGTTTCAATTACAGAGTTATAGTTTCTTTACAAAGCTGATTTCAATTTTTGTAGCCAAAGTGAGTGTAAAAACATGGCAAAATATGTATTGTACATAAGCCTCCAGACAGAGGTTGGGTGAGGAAAATCCCCCCACTGTGAAAGTGGAACATATCAGAGAACTCCTTATGAGACAGAATGTGTTCTGGATCTTGGATCCAGATGATATGCAAACCAGGATCCTGAAGGAGACGTCTGATGTGGTTGCCAAGACAGTCCCTATCATATCTAAAAAGTCACGGCTATCAAGTGAAGTCCATCATGATTGGAAAAAGGAGAACAACATTCCCATTTTTAAGAAAGGAAGAAAGGGAGATCTGTGGAATTACAAGCTGGTGAGTCTCAGATCCATGCCTGGGAAATCATGAAGCAGATCCTCCTGGAAGCTATGTTAAGGCACTTCTGAGTCAGAGAGGTGATCTGAGAAAGACAGCATGGCTTCACCAAAGTTAGATAACGCCTGACCACTTCACTTAGATTTGTTTTTTAAATTTTAAAGTCCCCTAAATCATGAAAAATAAAGTGTGTCAGGTTTTTTTTGTTTTGGTTTGTTTTTTTTTGTTTGTTTGTTTGTTTGTTTGTTTTGGTTTGGTTTGGTTTCAATCATAGAATCACAGAATCGTGTGTTTTAAGCCCTAGCTAAGGAAGTTCCCTAGAGGTTGTACAGGAAGACACCTATGTGGTTTCTGAATATCTCCAGAGATGGAGACTCCATAACCTCTCTATAAATCTCTTCTGAATAGATCCTTGATAATGCTTCTTGCCTTTCTTTGCCTGATCAATCTAGAATGTCTTCCAGATAATAATATTGTATTACTGTTGTATTACTATGAAAATACAATAAATGTTTTTTCTGCTAAGAACATGAATACTTTTTACTCACTACTCATTTCTACCTCTCACAGTCAGTTTTCTAGAAATATGCTAAAGTTTTTTTTTTTTTTTCTGTTGGGTTCTTGGTCAGGAATACTCTAAATTCCTTGACTCGAAAAGTATGTGGAGGTAAGCAATAGCATTCAATCTCAAATGCTGATACAAGTGTTAATTATTTATACATACTTTCTTAAAAGAAAACTTTTTAAAAGCCAAATCATGCTATTCTCAACACAGTTGTTCCAAAAGCAGAACAAGTCCACATTAGGTTAAACAGCTTATCTTACCTATTTCAATGGCATCTGACTTGAACTATCTTTCAGAAAATTCCTGCTCTTTCTTACACCATAAGAAAGAAAGGTATGTGGTTGAGCAACAATGAATTCTGTTCTCCTCAGAGATCTTTCAAGCAAAACAATATCAGCTCAAATTTAACATAAATCTAAGAAAACTTTTTTTTCCTGTTGATTTAATCTTCCTTTACGTGATATTAATAGAATTTGTTAAACATACTACACAATTGAGAAGGTCCTGTATTTTTCAACTGATATTGCTTATTACACCCTCTTTCTGGTTTTAGCTGCTTTCAAATTCTGAAATGCATTTGAGTGAACACAGAAAAAAACACCAATCTTATTTTAAAATTAAATACACGTTTTTATTCCAAATTGTAATATTTCCTATTTATGCATTTATTTTTTTAGACAACATATCATCAGTACGATGTGGAATGATGTAGAATACTCTGTAATAGCAATGGGAGAAACTGATGTACTGAAGGAGACCTCTGGTCCATACTGCAATATGATTCCTCTCCCTTTTTATAACTACCATCAAATTATTCTGAAGGAAAGCATCAGATGACTCTCAATCTGTAGATTTAAAAAATGCTTCTCCCAGGCAGGCAAATCTGTAATCTCAAACAGTCATTTTATTAAAATTTGACATGAGCAATGTGGTCATCTGTATCTGGGCTAATCATCTAAATTTCCTTTCTAGTCAATGGAGACAATTACACATTTCTAGAGCACAAGTGATCACACTTATTTTAAAGTACCTAATCTTCCCAATTCTGTTGAAGATAGTCATGAAAGAACTGGAAGATTAAATGTAGATATTTACGCTGTACATTTCTGAAGGTTAGGGAAACACAGTCTATAGTGAAGACCATTTTAAATCTCCAAGTGAGCAGTTACAGAGAATTTCCAAAATTTTCCAGTTCATTATGGAAAATTACTGAGCAATGCAAACAGTTTTATGTAATATATTGGTACGTTAACATCACTGCAAAAGCATATTGAAGGTTAATTTCACTTTAAGAATGTAATCCTTGAAAAGCCTTCATTTATTACCCAGGGTAATAGGAAAATGGGTCAATGAGGTTGTTTATGGAGTAGAAGCTGACACAAGCAGAAAGACACTCTTATCATCACCTGAGAGTAAAATAACCACTGATTGCAGCTCCTCCATACGTGATTCACTGCAGGAATTCAGGAAGGTGATTGATAAGGGGAGGACACCAGAAATGTAAGCAGTCTGTATATAAAAGAATGTAAACAATTCAGCATTCCTCCCTGCACTTACCTCCATGGAAACCATAACAACCTATTCTCTGTTGACATACTTTGCAGTTCAGTGTTGCCTCTCCTGTGCACATAGACACTGAATTGGCTACAGATCCTCTCCAAACCTGTTTTTCCAGCCAGGGAAAAGCTTCTCTCGGCATGCCAGGTCATGATAATAATGAATCTATTCATCCTTCAGAAGACCAGAGACAAAAGTGGTCAGCTGCACAGGTCTAAACATCTGCAGGGATTTTCAACCTTGCAGACAATCCCAACAACATTTTAAAGCTGCCTAATTCCAATACGGGCATTAATGTAAGCTAATAAAAAACAGATGCCAAGGCAGACACGCTGAGGGAGCTCCTTATGGATAGATTGTTTAGTATCCAGCTGCCCATATCCTGCTACAGGAGACAGCATTCAGGAGACAGAAAGGGTGACACCTGTATGGCAGCAGATAGGAATTGGAATCAGTACTGGTGCCCACTGAACAAAAACCAAATTTTTGTAGGGAAGATACTAGTGCAGATCATTTCTTTAACAGCTGTATCTTATTACAAGTTGTTGTGCGACTATGTTGAGTGACTTTCGACCTCCTTCGTCATGTACTGAAAAAAGATCGTAACTGTTAAGTATTCAGTATATGAGAGCAGATTGATTACTTTGAAAGATCACACATTCATTTATATTAGCACTTTAGAAGAAATGAAAGCTCCAGTAATGATATCAATATATTCTTAAGTGATAGATTTGCAATCACTGCATCTTTGTCTCCTTTTATTGAGAACAATGCCAACAAATTTCAGTTAATACTTAAAGCATGTGGACACCTGAGTCATTTTCATACTCTAAATTAATACTGCTATTTTCATCCTGTTTATTTAGTAAGTTGATCCTGTTTCTTCGATACAGTAGCCTCATACAATATTCTTGTAGATTTATGCATGTTGCTCCAAAAGTAATGTCTCCTGTTTATTTCCGTGGAAACTACAACGGATACAAAGAACTTAATAACATTATTTAATAGAGCAAATTATCAGCTACAAAACACTATTTTTGCAGCATAGTCCTCACCACTGGCTTTACATTTTTTGCCAGCAATGAACAAGAGCCTGCATACTATGCTCATAAAAATCTGCACCAATGGAGGTGACCAATTGTCACTGTCACCACTGCTGAAACACATCACCCACCTCCTCCCTGTGTTCACATCCACTCTTTGATCTCCATAAACATTCAGCAAGTGTCAATGAATGTCAGTAAGTGCCATTTTTTCTGCATGGAGGAATTCAATTCCTCACCTTTGCTTCATATACCACTTCCATGTCAGATGTCACTTTATCAGACTGTCCTTCTGCTGCCATATGTCACATTGCAATAAAATGTAATGAAATACAGGTGGAAGGGTTCTACTGCAATGCCAGCAACATTTGTCTCTGATGTTGTGGGACATAATAAAATAGGAGGCAGTACTTTCAGAGCAGTCCTCATACATGAAACAAGCATTACATGCATCAGATGATAATTTCTTATGACTCTGTTCAGAAGAACAAGGACCTCCCAAACAGTTTTTCAAGTTGTTTTATACAAATTCCCCACCTACCCCTATTAACAACCAGAGTTACTCATTGAAGTATTTCACCACTGAAGATTTCTGAACAGTTTTTTCACATCTTTAAACAAAATTATTTATTCATGCTCATTATTCTTTCTTTATGTGACGGTGCTTTGGTATACAAAGTCCAAGGAAGTCTGAAAATGGTATCTAGTGCAAGCATCGCTTTTGTTGTGTGATTTGTTTGCTTTGTAAGAGCGTGGTAAGGTTCTGATCATTTCTACTTATGTAACAGCGAAGTGGACATGGGGTTGCTTTTTAGAAACACTTGTTATCAGTCTTCTAGAAAAAGAATTTTGCAACTAATAGTAAATTCTCCCATTAGTCCTCAATTATACACAAGTGAGTATTCAGATTTTTCTCTTAATTCGCTGCTGTTGTGGTTTTTTGCATGTTTTAGGTTTTTTTTTCCTTCTCTCCTTTTTTTTCCTTCCTGGACATGGCACAGTAGGAGAAGCAGAAATTGAAAGTGTTGAAAACAAGCCACTACAAAATAATTGCTACTGCATTAGCACCAAAAATGCTTTAAGACAAATTAATGTGGAAATTGACTAAAAGCTCCATTATCTCTTTGAAAGAACTTTACACGCTTATGTCATGCAGCTCATAAGTAACAGGGATCTAAAATGAAATCCCTTTGTAAATTGTACTTCAGACTTTGTAAGAGTAGGTGCCCATCGTGGAGCTATTGAAACATATGCTTATTCTCAGTATAAAAGCACCAGAGAATCAATCATGATCTCATTTTGGAAATTACTGTGGGTGGAGCTGGAAGACTTTGACCAAACTGGTTATGTTACAGGCATACAAGGGAACTAAGGAGATTTGAATTAAACAAGGGGATGTCAGCCATGTTGCACTGGTGATTTAAAGATGGTGTTAGAAGTAGACACAATGGACTAAAAGAAAAAAGACATTATCAGTACATATAAAGTCACATAGGTAAATTATGAAACCAGAAGGAATGAAAATAAGCTAATGATCCATTCTTACTTTAGTAGCAGTCAGTCAAGGAAATATGTAGAGCAATAAATCAACTGGATTACACATTAAGAAGCAGAAGCCAGCCTGTTGGATCAGTACCCACAAGGGACTAGCGCAGTATCACTGCATGAATGAGGGAATATTTCAGGCACCAGACTTCTTCAGAAAGCCTGTTTCTCTGTGGGAACTGAAACTTCTTTTTCCCTACCTCCCTTATGTGAAACTCTAATTTGGACTTTCCATAGGTGTTATGGTATTCTGAAAAATCACAGTTCAACTAACAGAGAACAGGACACAGAACCTTTCTTACCACTTCTGCAATGTGGATATAAGTATATCCTCTTTCTATATGCAATTTATAAATATAGATATTTAGGAAATATTTTCATTAAATGTGGGCAGAAATCCATCTGGCTTCAGTGATCAGATGACAACCTAGCTACATTTTCATTTCTCTGTGATTAGTCCTAGAGAAGAAAACAAAGCAATAGTTTTTTCTTAAGGAATAAATGGACTACAAAAAAAGAAAAGCTGAAATTGTACAATTTCAATAGTGTGATTACTGTCTCCAGATTTGCAGTGCTTCTATTTCAGCCTTTGGGTGTCAGGCTTTCATTTCATAACTGCTTCCCGAATTCCTGCATTTTTTATTTTTTCTGCACCTATTAACATTTTTTTTTTTTTTTTTTTTTTTTCCATTTTGCTGCTCTTACTATTCAGTGTTTTGCTCCAGAAAGTGGATCAAAGTTGAATTTACATTCAGGAAATCCCAATAGGAATATGAGGTAGCAGCATTGCTTTCACCTGGTTGGTCATTCAACAGGCAACCCCAACACTGTTTTGCTAATTTTGACAGAGAAAATGTTCCAAACAGAATTACTGACTGGCATCTGGTCTCATTTTGGTCAGTGCTTTCTTATATGATACTGTGGCAAGATACTATGTTTGTCTTGTAGGAATTAATGAGACAACTTTCTCTGCAGAAGAAGGAACAAAAGAAAAAAACCTTTCATGTTTGTTGTACACTCCTTCATCTTAGTAAGCACCATTAAAACCAGAAAGCCTTTGAAGAGGCATTCTCTTAATGTGATCTTTTTCACAAACGTACAGAGCAATAACCATAAACCTGGTGAAGATATTCCAAAATAACTTTTGTTAACTTAGACCTATGGAAACAGAGAGAATATAAACTGTTTAAATATACCTACAGCTGATTTTTCTAACACAAAGATTTTTATTTCAAATGCAGGCTTGAAATTTCAACAAATTTGGTGTAACAAATACTGACATGAAAGAACACACAACACAGAATGAGATTCTTACATGCAATTTTGATGGAAGGAGGCATTTTACACATATATGTGTACATAATAATTAAATCACTAAAGGTATCTATAGTAAGTCAGCTGTTGGAAAATATTGGTTCATTATCACTGCACTCAGCATCTCAGCATTCTAATGTTCTTTACTGCTTTAAATTACATAAGAACTACTGTTAAGAAATGTGATTAAATAGCAAATTTGTTTTTAATACTGCATTACATTACAAAATTGTTAACACTTTGATTTCTTATGGAATTTATAGTAGAGCTGATCGCTTTGCACTGTATCTTGTTTCTTTAAATAAGAGCTTATTATCTGGAAAAAAAAAATGATGTGATAGGAAAAAAAAACTTTTTCACAAATATGTATTAAAACAAAATTCCCATGCATTATAAGGAGTATGTGATTGCCTGAGCACCAAAGAGCAACACAGTTTTAGGAGACTTGGTTTCTGTTGCTTTTGCTAGAAAGAATTTGAACACTGATATCTCCTGAGAGACCTCTGAAGCTTAGTACTTGAGACAGGTGGTTTCTTCAGTCTCTGCTGAATTAACGTGTCTCAAAGCAGGAAGAGAATTCTGGCCCAGGATTTGACAGGGCTCACTGAGATGGCTTTAATCTAGTTTAGAAGGGGGAAGGGGTTAAAACCAGGTCAGTGGAAATGAGTCTAGGGGCAGCATGCCAGGGTTAAAGGTGAGACCAATAGCCCAGCATCTATACTAATTCATGTAGCATGGGCAACAAACAGGAGGAGCTTGAAACTATTGTGCATCAGGAAAGCTATGATTTAGTCACTGCCACTAAAACATGGTGGAATCACTCTCATGGCTGAAGTTCTACAATGGAGAGCTATAAGTTCTTTAGATGTGATAGAGATGTAAGGAGAGGTGGGGTAGCTCACAAGTCCATGATATTAAATGAGATCAACCTGAGGGTACTGAGGAAGTTGGCAGTGGTGATTGCCAAGCTGCTTTTCATCATTTATCAGCAGTTCTGTCAACCTAGTAGGTCCCTGATGACTGAAGACTTACTGAAGTGATTCCTATCTGCAATAAGTGTTATAAGGAGGATCTGGGGAACTACAAGTCTATCAGCCTGACTTTGATGCCAGGGAAGGTAATGGAACAGACCATCTTGAGGGAGATCGCATGGCATGTGCAAGAAAATCAGAGGATCAGCATGGGTGCACAAAAGGCAGATCCTGCTTGATCAATCTTGTTTGCTTCTATAACAAAGTGATCCACTTGGTGAATAAGGGGAAGGCTTTTGATGTGGCCCACCTAGAATTTAGTGAACCCTTTGATTCTGTCTGCTACAGTATTCTCCAGAAGAAGCTGGCAGGCCATGGCTTAGACAAGTATATTCTTCACCTGACTGGATATCCGGGTCGAAAGAGTGATGGTGAGTGGAACTAAATCCAGCTGGTGACCAGTCATGAGTGGTTATCCTCAGGGGTTGGTTTTGGGGCAGTCCTGTTTTATAACTTTATTGATGACTTGGACAAGGGAATTGAATGCATACTCAGTAAATTTACAAATGACACCAATGGCATGTAGATCTGCCTGAGGGTAGGAAGGTGTTACAGGGGATCTGGACAGTCTGGATTGATAAGTTGAGGCCAACTGTATGATCTTTACCAAGACCTAGTGTCAGGTCTTGCACTTTGGTCACAGGAACCCCATCCAATGATACAGGAGTGGGGCAGAGTGTCTGAAAAACAGCACAGATGAGAAGAATCTGGAATTATTAGTCAACAGCCAGCTGAACATGAGCCAGCAATGCACCCAGGTGTCCAAAAAGGCCAATGGCATCCTGACCTGCATCAGGAATAGCATAGTCAGCAGCATTACGGGATAATTGTCCCTCTTGGCCACACCTCACGTACTGTGTTCAGTTTTGAGCCCCTCAGCACAAGAAAGACTTTGAAGCCCTGGAGCATGTCCAGAAAAGGGCAGTGAAGCCATGAAGGGTCTGGAACACAAGTTCTATGAGGATCAGATGAGAGAGCTAGGATTGCTTATTCTGGAAAAGAGGAGGCTCAAGAGAGACTGTATTACTCTCTACAACTATCTCAGAGGAGGTTGTGGTGAGATAGCAGTCAGGCTTGTCTCCCAAATAATAGCAATACAAGAAGAGGTAGTGGCCTCAAGTTATGCCAGGAGATATCCAGGTTGGATATTAGGAAAAATTTATTTTCCAAAAGTGTGGTCAAGAATTGGAGCAAGATGTTCAGGTAAGTGATGGAGTCACTGTCCCTGGAGGTGTTCAAGAAATGTGCAGGTGTGGCAGTGAGGTATATGGCTTAGTGGGCATGATGGTGATAGATTAAAAGTTAGACTGGGTGATTGTAGAGGTTTTTTCCAACCTTAATGATTCTATGACTCATTTCCAGTTTGCATTTCAAAATAAAATATTCATCAAGGCATTACAGTTGCTTTATAGTCTGATAATTAGGACAGTGATCTGAATCTCAGCTCTCCTGCCAGCTGATATTTCAGTATGAAGACATCCATCAGCTTGGATTAATATCTCTGTTTAAAATCAAGCGGTCTCCTAAACTACGAACATGTACGGAACATCACTTTTTAGTTCAATGAATATTTCATTATGTCCAAAGTGAAGAAATGGAAAGCAGCATTGTCTGGAAAGCTGGAAATTATCATGGCCATTGCAGAGTCAGGGCAGAAACAGTGAAGCTTTCAGAGTTTCCAGGCTTCTAAATCAATGAGACCATCTGTTGATCTGTGAATCTGAAAATCCTGGAAACCTTTGTGCAAGTTATAAAGAAGACAGACTCCAAGTGGCTTTGTCCTCTCAAGTGTCTGTTTATTCATTAATCAGGTGCTAAAGAACTCAGCAGGTACCCTGGTTGCAGTTATTGGAGGTTTTGAAACATTTTTGGCTTAAGAAGATCCATCAAAATCCAATCTGTCTTCTACTCCCAGGATCTCAGGAAAAATATATTATTTAACTAGTACAGCATTCTTCAGTGAAAAAAAGAAAAATCATTTTTATCTTTCAAACAGGTAAGTATTTTCTTCACAGGCTTAATTCATTACACGTAGTGTAGCTAGACAGCTGAATGACATGCTCTTAAAGAGAACTCTCTATAGAGGAGCATGACAGACTGTGACACTGGCTTCTAATACATGTATGTTTTGGTGAAGATCATGTTTCTGATATTTGCGTAAGCTTGGATGCCAGGGTCTTATTGCCTTGAGTGGGAGGATGAGATGATCTGTTCAGTGTGCCAAGTTCCTGTAACTCATCACTTTCCATTCTCCATGAAGTGGCATTCCCCTGCTCTGACTGCCAAAAGGTTTTATTTCACAGTCAGTCTCAAGGACGCAGTAAAATCTCACTTAAATATTACCTGCTTGTTAGGCTAACTGCTGCAAAACTTGCTTTTTGTTTTTTACTTGCTTTGAACTTGTGTTCAGCTACTAAGAGATTCTTTCTCACACTTTTTATTACTCTTTTTTTTTCCTTCCTCTCCCTTCTCCTTCCCTCTACCCTACTTTGGGCATACTTCCAATTGTTAGTAAGAACTGAGTCCTCAGCAATGTACAATAAGCTTCATTCTTCAGATAGTTTAAAATACAAGCCATAAAACATAATCAGATTTACTAAAAAAGAAAATGTTAATATATTAAACCATATTTTTTCTATGACATTGGCACTTAGGTTCATGTAATATTCCCATGTAAGACTTCACTAACTTTGGAAAAATCAACATGTATAGAAAGTTTTGTCTGGAACAAGCAGGTGTAGTCTTGGGAAGATAAATATCCAGTTGCTAGCACTGATTTTTTTCAGCATTTTATTAAGCTTCCTGTTATAGCAACAGTCTTATGCTGTTTTTTCCATTCTGCTTAACCAGCAAATGACTCAGTCTACAGACCAAGAGAATGTAGTACAATTATAGCATTCAAAATGGTTTATGTGTGACTACTCAAAGCTTGTCTTCACTCTGTTTATTGGCTACTAGCACACTAAGCTAAATGCAAGTTAACAAATTCCTAAAAATACCCCAGGGATGAATCATCCCTTTCAAAAGGGTTCTGGAGAATGTTTACCACTGTGATGGTAAGTCACGGGGTACTGGGGAAGCCAATTTCTGTTACAGAGACAAGCTTGAGTAAGCCAAATGCTATGTCACAGATTCTGAATACTTTGCCTGGAAGAAAACTATTACAAGTTAACGTCCCCAAGCTTGAGCAGTTAAAGGAGACTGCTAAATCAAAACCATATCCATATATTTTGCAAGCCTGACTTCTGCCTCCTTCCTTAACAAGTCAGGCTTTTTTTTTCTAGGAAGTTCTTTTATAGAAGTTACTACCAAATATTATATAAGTTATTGTTTCCAGAAAAAGTGAAAAAGAGTCTGTTCACTTTGAATTTGGGTGCTTGACTTTGAACACTGAAAATATTTGCTCAAATGTATGTATACTTAAAAATTCTCTGCTACCTGCATGTTAGACTGAAGCATTTTTGAAAGAAAAAGATTCGAGTGTTGCATCTGTTCCTTCAAAAATTTTGTTTGATAGATCCAGAATTAAAGAAAAAAAGTGTTAGAAACCTAGTAGTTAATGAATAATTATAATAATAAAGTCAAAATGAAATTAACATTGACATTTCAACCTCTATCCTGTAATTAACACCTAATAGACCATAATAGACCTACTCATTTCTCCAGATGTACTTAATTTAAATTTACTCCCAGCATTATGACTTTCTATGCTGATATAATCCAATTTAATAGTATTTACTGTAAATTAAAGGGTGAAGAAATGACCAAAAGCTCCATTTAGAAAGATTTTTCTGTTTGTTCAACAACTATTTTATGTTTGCATTTTGATCTCTGGTAGACGGTATAAGAAAGCAAGCTCTGGTACAGTTTGAGTTATCTCCACTCCTACTCAGCAGTGCCCTTCTTATGGAAGCTGCCATCCCCATGTATCTGAAATACTGTAAGTGGCCATATGATTGAATCATGGCCTCGCTTTCATTGCATTTTGAGCACCCTGCTCATCCACCTAATTAACATAGATGGCTCATTAGATGTACTTAGTACCACCTTCAGATAACTCAGACTGGAAGAATAAGCTCCTGAAGGCATCATTCATGAACCTGAGTAGTGATCGACTTCAGTGCAAAAACAGACAAACTGAAACATTTTAAAACTTTACCCAGAACCATAGCAGCTCTTCTAAATTAACGTCTTCAGCTGTGAGACATGGCTATGCTCTTCAGATGAATGTGGAAAGACAAGGACGAAATGCTTTTTAGTAATCTCAAACAATTGAACATATAAGAAACACGTCACAGACAAGCCTAACAAAGCCCTCTTTTTCTTCACCTGGTATCTGACAGTCAACAAAGGGAAAGAAAGGCAGACTCTCGCTATGGTAAATTTGAGTAAAGTTTGTGACCAAGCAAATCAATAAAGCAGATCTTAAATACTGAAAATAGGGACAGTGCAAATGAGATAATGCTTTGCCATTTCATTCTCTTATATCATTCGTTGCAACCAAAGTGATCAGTGAGACTTATCATGTGAAATTAGATGGATTGAAATCTCCCCCTTTGCAGATCGTGTATCCTGAATCTTCTACATGGAACATACTGACTGCTCAGAAAAGGGTATTTCACCATGAAAGTTCCATGAATTCTTTATTTCTGAATTTAAAATATTTATCTTTTTTTCACAATGACATGCCTGCATTTTTAATCATACTCATTGCTCCATGACTCTTTTCTCTCACAACTGTGCTTTGATAAACAGGTCTTAGATTTGCTTTTACATTGCTATAAATCTTTTTTAAAAAATACCCTGTGAAAATGCTTACATATGCTCACGTATCTCTGGTCAGAAGGGAAAGTGTTTCCCACGATGTGCTGCTGCCATTTCTGTAGAGGCTGATCTGAGGAACTTCCTGCTGGAAAGCATTGATGTGAAAAGTAAATGAAGAAAAATCTTTAGATAATTGCCTCTCTTTGAGACTTTCTAACATGCCTCAGAACTGTTTGTGATAGTAAAGCCTCCCTCTTGATCCCTATGGAGATTTGGAGGAAAGGTTGCAGTATTGAAGTAGTGTGCTAAGGCAGTGTGGGCACCTGGAAAAGTCCCCTGTAAAACCTTGGCTTTTAGGTCCATGTGAGCTGAAAGCTCTTAGCTCCAGCATTTTGTCAGATGATCCATTTGCTGTCCTTCCAAGGCTGTACTTTCAAGGATGTTCTTTAATGCAATTTCACAAAGTGAGATGCAAAATAAATGAGCCCACAGGCAGGATGCAACTTAACAACCTCCTGGGAGCTGTTTATCAAAGCCCAGCTTTGCCTTACATCCATTCTTGTGTCCATCACTGGCTGTACGAATGGCTCAGGGCACTCACTGCAACCATTGCACAATTCTAAAATTACCAAATAGTCCAAATGCATGAGAGGCCAGGAGATAAGTGTTTGAAAACCTTATACTTCAGAGGTTTTCCTCTCACTATGTAGAGGGCAAAGGCACCCAACAGATTGAGAAGACCTCTCACAGAAATAAATGTTTAATCTCCTACATTGCCTGAACTTTAGCAGGCCTCAAATTTGTTATGTATTAAACACACATGAATAGGAATAGATAGTAATGAAAAATTGGTAATGAGAAATGAGTATTAATAAGAACTTTGGCAAGAAGACTATTCCAAAACTGTGTTGGCCTAGAAACTTCCTGATAATCTAACTTGCCCTCTAATCCTAACTCAAATTTTGGTAAAAAAATAAAAGAACAGATATTGATGTAAATACAAATGTGGGCTTAAAGTACTACATATGACGAAGTGTAAATGTGCATCTACACAAACACAAGTTGACAACACTTTCATGCTGTGATTCTTCTATATTTCTATCTCACATCTGGGAAGAATTTACACTTTACTACTTACGTCTATACTATCTTGTAACATGTTAAGTAAGAATAGAACAACTGCAAAATTGTTTTGCATGTACCTCTAGCTTAGGTTTTAAGTTCACTGAGATGGCAAATTCACAGTTTTACTCTGATTTAATGATGTTAATTTTTTATTATTATTATTTTTAAGAGCGTAATATTATTAAAAGTGTATCCAAACAATAGCAAAACTTATGTTCTGGATTAAAATTATTCACTTGGAAAGCATTAGTCCTTCAGAAAGGATCTTGAGGAAGTCCAAACACAAATATTCTCTTAACTTTGTATAGTGTTCTCGATTGCATATGCATGTTCTATATATAAAGTTGCATGAATAACAGGTTTTTCTGTTTGGTGGCAGCTCTAAAAGCAGATCCAATCAATGAACATAATGGCATCAAAGGATCAAAGGACATTTAGTATTGATTAAAAGCAAAGCGTTTTTCTTTTAGAAAATATTGAAATTAAATGTTTCCCTTTTTTTCCTGATTTTTTAACAAGTACAATTATATATATATATATATACACTAAATATTTCAATGTAACTGTACATACTTTTTTCATATGCAATGTTCTGCCTAGCATGGTTTGTCCAAATCACAAGTTAGGAAATTGCTGTCTCTTTAGCAGCTGCGGACAAGATATCAGCATTCATTTGAATACTAGAGTCACCAAAACTTTATGTATGACACATTATTTTCTGTTTGATGTCTCTATGTCTCCTGCTTATTTTCACTGTTTTTGTCTTTTTTTTTTTTTTTTTTTTTTTTTTTTTTTTCTGCTCAGCTTTTGCTCGTACCTAGCTTATTTTACTTTGGATGCACATGAGTTGACAGGGAAATCAGATCACTTGTTCGTTCAAAATCAAGAGAAAAAATATGATTTCTATGCCTAAATATTTCTGGTTTTAGTGTGATTGGTGCTTTATGGGTTGGATTCGTTTATATTTTTCATACTTTTCAAAAATTAGTCATCTTGTTGACCTACTAGGACTGGGAATAGCTAAGCAAACAAATGAAAGAGAGAGCCTTACTCTGACTGTTAGACTAAGCAAACATGACAAGGAAATCACTGGGGGAGGCTCATACATATGCACTGTCAAGGTGCCATCTTGACAAAGTGTCTTTTTCCTCTATATTTGCACGTTTTATACTGTCAGCAGGTTTTAGAAGTGAAATACACGTATTTCATTGTTAGAATTAAAATGAAAGCTTTAAAATCCTTCTCTGTAACATTTTTTCAACAAGGTATTAAGTAAAAATGCTGTTAACGCAAAAAGAGAAAATGTGAAGCAAAAGGTCAATGTGACAGGCTTAAAGAAGTGCTGCTGATGACTCATTAAAGCTAACTACAGTGAAGATTTTAAACATTGCTTTTCCTTCCAATGATAACATGTAGTCTCTCCAGCAAGAAATCAAAGCACTGAGGTCCTGACAGGAGATAAGCAGGTGAATAAAGTTCACAGGTGCTTAAATTTATCCTTCTTCACTGAAACATACAATTATATCCCCTTAATTAAAATTGCCTTGTTGTATTTCTGAGGGGGGTGTGAATTAGGAGTGTAATAGAGGCTTGATTTCAGATGATGCCAGTGACTTCCAAGGGAACCATATGTGGGAATGTGGTGGCTGTGGAGATCTAACATGGCAGTGGATTTCATGCGAAGACTTGGGGCATTAAGATTAAGATTCACTCTACTGTTCATTAGAGTGAATCTTGCAAGTATGTTTTATGTGGCAGTATGATCATTTTGATTATTCTGAAAGTAAAATATTAATATCCGTTTCTACAAAAGGGAGAAAATTATCAGGTTGCTGCAGCAAGCAGCCGTGCATTAGACAGTTTCTGATACACTGGTGGTGACTGTAGATGCCATACTTGTGGAATGAGTTAACAGTTTCAGGTGACTGCAGTCATGCCACCCATCCTGCACATTAAGAGGAATATAAGCAGAAGCTAAACCTTAAGCTAACCAAAGAAACACAAAATACTTTTCCCTATTTTGGATGAGGGAAAAGCAGCCTCAACCAATTTCTTGCCCACCTGGACCCACAAACTGTTTCCTGCATGTGCTGCACGGATATTTTATCAGATGTCCCAAAACTCCACTGTGAGCTGGTATCAGGTCTGTGTGTTTAAAGCAGGGAAAAAAATGAGGAGGGAGATTGTGAACATAGGAACAAAGAGAGAAATATTGCAGAAATTTCCTCATGCCTGTCAAACCAAGCAAAAGAATTTGCACAAAACTTTGATCTGATAACGTGTGGTTTTAAATTTTTAGGGATGGTATTCCTGAAGGAATTTTTAACTTCCAGAGTAATTATCAGCAATGTTTTAGCTGCTGATGCCTTTGGGCAGCAATTTACTTCTGTTTAGGTTTTAAGTACATTGATGTCAATCAGACCTGTGACTGTATTCAGAGGCAATTATAACACACGAAACAAAGAAAATAGAAGATAAAAGGCACATCCTCCCATTCATATTTACGGCACACATCTCATGCGGCTGCCCTTTTAGTAACACAGGACTGAAAGGGTTGGAGGTAGAGTTGGGAAATTCATTAAGTATAGGAACTTTGGGAAAATTTTTGTCCTTTATTCTTTTGCACAAGTTTATTTACGTATGCTCATGGTTCTGTAAATGTTATACATTGACAAATCAGCATAAAGCATGCATTTGTCCAATTCAGCACAACCTCACCAGCTTCTTTCTCCGCATACAGCCTGCACTTCATGAAAATAACTGCAATTTCTACAAGTTTGTTCACACTCCAAGAAAAAATTAGGAATATATAAAATTTATTCTGGAGTTTTTCACAATGTGGGGGAAAGGTGTTCATTGGCTTGGCTGGTTTTTGTTGTTGTTGTTGTTTGTTTGTTTGTTTCCTGCCTATTTGTGAGCAGTCTGGTTTTGTACGTGCAATGATTTTAACTGAATGTACAGTTATTTTGGAAAAAAAACAATTAAGGATGTTTAGTTTGCTTTGATATTTTCACTGAAATATCCCTTAGAATTAGTACTCAAGTGACACATTTTAAAATGATTTTCTATTAATATTTTATGTTATGTTTTTAATATTTGACAATCTTCCTAAAATTAACGTTCTGTTTTAGGGCCTTAAGTGCTGTACAATCCATCTCTCTTATTTCTAACACCATATGATCCCACCAAGAAGAAGAAGATAGGCGGATAATAATTTAACAATTTTCCATTTTCAATGTCAGGTTGCTGATCAGTGGTGTAGTTACAGGATCAGGCCAGGCCGTTGGCACGCTCTACTCACTAGTGTCAACTGTAAGGTGCAGAAGCGCATCTCACCTGCAGAGGAAGAACATTCATCCCACCCACTTCCTGCACTCCCACAAAGCCAGAGTTTGACTTTTTTTTTTTTTTGCAGGAACAGGTCATCTCATAGACAGAAGCACTTCCACAGCACATAAAATACACACAGCCTCAGGTAGTCTGTAACAGAGGAAGACTTTTCCTATATCCAGATAGACTTATCTATCATTCCTCTTAGAACTACAAAGGGCAGTACAAGGCAAAAATATCTGAAAGCTACTTCAACTACAGTCAGTGTAATTATTATGCTCCGTGTTCCAGAATTTCCTCAGGTATACAGCATGTGAACTCAGCCCAGCTTTGAACAGTTCAGCTTCAGGCAGAGAAGATGTATTCCAATATGTTGAAGATGATAACATCCTAGATTATACTTCTACAACTGGACAGTTTTGAAACTTTGGCAAGTAACTTTATGACCTGGTGTTTATTTCCTATTCACAGATTTGACTGTGATACAGTTATGACTGCTTTACTCCACACTGCAATGTTTTTAGGTCTGCAGGTGCAAGTAGTTATTAAATAGTAATAATAAAAGGAATTAGGAACTAGTGCTGGCAAATGAGGCAGGATTAAAGAAAACACCTGTGAATAATCTGGAAACTAAAGGACTATGTTACCTTCCATTTTTCTTTTCTTTTCTTTTTTTCTTTTTTCTTTTTCTTTTTTTTTTTTTTTATTCTCTCTTCCTAAATACCTACAAAGAAAAATACTGTATATTATACCAAATGAACCATCCGTAACAAAGGCAGTTCTGAAACAAGACAAAAAATAAAGTCAGTGAAGGTTAATTTTGGAGTATAGATGAATACTAAAATTTTCTTATCCAATTCACACTGTTCCACAGGAAGAATATGGACTTTTATATATGTATATATTATATATAGCCTTTTTCTAGATGCTTTTTTTCTGACTTTTCTTCATTCTGCACTACAGATCTGGCTCCTGAAAGTTACCCAAATAAAACTTTTATTTATGCTGGACTTGAGGACCTTCATTGTTCTGCCAGAAAACTTCAGGGTGAAAAATCTGAGAAACGAAATGAAAGATAATGTTAGCTTGCTCCAACTTTGGGATATGAGACAGTTTTTATGTAATTAAATCAGAATATCTTAAAACTATTGGCTTCTTTTGCGGATGCCCTGTCTTTTTCAGACATTTTAAAACAAAACAAAACAGTGAAAATATCTTCTTTGAAGATAGGAAGACAGGAAAGCTACAATTTTATATATATTCTTAATTTCACAGGTAGATCTGCAAGGAAATCTGAAAAGTCACAGAATAAGCATCATGAGAGCACACAGAGAAATAATCAAAGAGTATTAAGTGAACATTAATCTATGCTTAATTTGTGGTGACTAATAGTGTTGCAGCTACTGGAAATTTTTGGCAAATTGGACAAGATGTGAAGGCTGTAACCTTCCCTCCTGTGTCTGCATAATGGTTTGGGCAAAGCCCGGGTCCCACTTTGTGCTACAGGGAAAACAGACTGGATGGAAGTCGTGGCCTGGCATATGCCTAGCACCAGGCAATTCAACATTCTAGCTCAGATTGAAGACTGGGCTGCAGCATTAGCACAGTTCTGTGCACAAGTTAATAGCTCTCCAAGGCGTTATTACAGGTTTGATCAGTGTGCTGGGATGTGTCTGGCGTTGTCATGCTCCTCGACTGTTTTGAGCATCAGCATCCAGTCAAACAGGACACCGTTCCCAGTCTCCAGCTGTGTCTCAGCATATTTTGAGATCAACTTTTACTGGACCATGGCATCCTGCAATGATGGAGACTTTACGTTCCCGTTGCAGTGCCATAGTCCAGATTCTATCACAGGATCTGAGATATGAGTTTCAAGATTCCAGAAGAGAATCTTCCAAGTCTGGTAGAATTTTCAGTGCCAGATTAGACATAGTAATAGGCAAGGAATACAAGGAATACCTGCTCCATTGTACAGGGTAAATAAAATGACTGTGGCTCTCATCCTCCCTCTGTTCATTCTACTGATAAACACTAAAAAAAATAAGTTCACCAATCCTATTGAGAGATTCAAAATGGGGCGACAAAAATGTGTGACACGGCTCTCTTTGCCACTCCATCCCATCCAGGCAGGTCGTTATGCCCAAAGATTAGGGCAAAAAATGAGGTACAAAAGACCTTGTCCTTGAGACTGATAACAATCAAGGTTTCACAGTAGGCAGTTAACCAGCATTTTGTCTTAGGTGCTCAGCGATCACAGACATCCAGTTTAATAGATCTAAATGCAAGTTGTATGATTTTGAGTCAGTCACCTTACTTCATAAATAGCAAGCAACCTAAGGATCCCTTTGAGAGCTCTTCTTGCAAGCAGCCTGCTGCACAACAGAATCCCCCCATATATAGGGGCACTTCTCAAAGTTAATTAACACCTGCACAGAGATTCTCCAAGGACGTGGGGATGTCCACAGATACTCAGTAAGAGATTTTTTGTTGTTGCTTTTAAGCTATACTAGCTTCATAAGATTTGATCTTAGATTCATTGTGCACCCCCTACCTTCTGTGGAACAAATAGTTAAGGATATCCAGCCTTCCTTCCTTTTCTACAAGAGAAGTATGCAATGCTTTAGTCTCCCTCAGCGACAAAGTGCAACATGCCATGCTTATCTTTCATAAGTAGAGAGGTAAATAACACTGGCATGACACAGATTCTCTCTGATAGGTGGGGTCAGATGGAATTACTTCTGCCAGGGAGCTATTTGGAAATACTTACTCCTAGTCATTTTTAACCAATGCCATCTGCATAGAGATCTTCCATGCTTGTCCAATTAGACTTCTGTGCAGATCAACTTCCAGGGTGGTAACGTCAGTGAATAAATCTCATAAATATTTAATGTGCACGAATATAGACATTACTTTAAAAAGCAAACATACAGAAAGCTTAGTGCAATGCTTTATTTTTTCTCAAGGGTTGTAAGGTTACCATTCCAAATTGAAAGGGTACAGTATCATCACAGTCTGTGAGCATCATGATTCTCCTTTGTATAGGTGGGGAAGCTGACAATGATAAAAGAATTAATAATTTGTTTTAAATCATGTAAATTTTTTTAACAAAGTCATGATTACTTGATTTTATAGTAAAACCATACGGCAGCCAGCTGCTGCCCTTTGAGCTACTCTGAAAATCATTCTTTGAGTAATTTGCATTTTCAGTCTGACTAAACATATGTTGCACTGTTACTGCCCACCAACAAATGAAATCCATGGCATTGAAATTGACTATATTAATTTTTAATAGAACTAAACTGAAATCAGGCGACTTTGATTTTACACCCTAGTAAACTGATGCACGTCTTGGCCTCCAGTGAGTCTGAATTTTTATGAGAAAAGTAATATACTGTGTTTGTTTCCTGTCCGCAAGAATAACAGTTTTCATCATCGGTCTCCTTAAACAGCCAGAAGGTACAGCTGTACTTTTCTGTCCTACTATATGTAACCTTACCTTTTAAAAAAACTGTGGCAGTAGATCTCCGACTAGTTCAAACAACTATTTCTCAATTACACTGTGAAGCTTAACAGCTCATTCATAGCTATTCCTATCCGTTTGTATTTTTTCATTATTCAACATTTAATAGGTTGTTTCAGAGTTAATCCTCGATGTTCTTTTGTTTCCAGTTGTGAATATTCATTTGGTTTAGGAAAAAGACAAATGTGGATTATCCTTTAAATCCTGCCTTAAGGCTAATGTGGTTGGGAAAATAAAGGATTCCAAAAAAACAATCAAAGGAAAAAGCTCTATCCCAAGCCTTGACCTGCATAAACTTGTCTCTTAGAGGTGCTGTAAGTGCAAAGCACTATCCATGAGAGGTTATGCAGATCTTATGATGTTCTTCTCTTTCTCTCCTGTGATTTATTCATAAAGAGCCAAAAACTTTTTTTCTTGAAAGATAAGAAAAAATAAAGCTAATGTGTTGACTCTGGAGTGACTGCAAAAGGAGCTCCCAGTTCATATCCTACCATGACTAGAAAAAGCAGTTTATGCTTTACAGAACTGCTTGTTCTTCAAAACAGAATGACCTCGAATGCAGTAATTCACACACGGTCCACCCTGTGAAGGCTGTCTTAGATAGCAGAAAACTAAATGCTTGCTGTTGTTGTTTTGAATAACTTCTGAAAAACTTCAGCAAGTCTGAAGTTTGATGTACCCCTGCTAAATACTGCTTTCCCTGAAGATTTTTCTGTATATATGCATCTTGTCTCTACAGAAGGGAACTGGATGTTATGGAGTTCTCCTTCCATTGTGACAGTTTGTTTTTATCAAGAAATCAAATAATTTTTACTAAAACTTGATTGAATCAAAGGAGACAAGTACTGTCTTATATCTCCTTGGTGCTTCAGATCCATTTTCAAATTCCTTTAGATGGTACCAGTGACCCATATCATTCCTTGTTAATGTAACAAGTAGCGAAGTTTTCAACAAGGCCATTAACAGTTAAATGTTAAATATGTTGGAGAAAGACAAGGAAAGTAAGAAATTGCTCAGCTCTGTGTACAGTGACTACACTGAGACTATGCTTGATTAAGCATTATAAAACATACTGTAAGGGAGAATTTTGCTCCAGGGACAGTCGTTTGCTTACTGTGCCTTTTTATTAGGTAGGGATAGATAGAACATTACTTTTTACACATAAGTTGAACTGAAAAAGATCAAGAAGTATTTCATCTAACTTTTTTACTGTTAGGTTTTTTAATTCATCAACTATTTTTTTGTGGCCCTCAATTTTCCTGAACATATGAAGGAAAAGAACACTCGGGCAGTATCAAAGTCAGTGGCTTTTTCTTATCTTGTTGCATTTCATTCTACTTCCTCTGGCTTTAATCCCCGGGAAGGGGCTGGGGGGAGGAGGGGGCGAGGTGGTGGGAAGCTGTTCTTAGAGTATTGGTAGGAGTAGAGAATGGAAGCAAATCTTACCTTGTCCTATTCCTATGAAGATTGTTGACAAAGTATTTCCAAGGGTCCTATATAGCCTCTTTGCTTGAAAGGATATTTAATTCATATCTCACTAGACTTATAGACTGTGCTGTTGGCCATTGAAGAGGTATTATTTTATGGCTCAGCAGGAAAAAATTGTTTCTGTTTAAAGCATTTTGTTAGATGACTGTCTCTCCTCCATCTCCCTACTGCCCTTTCCAACTTGCAAATATTACTTTTTCTTTCAGCTGATGTAGCTGTTTGAAAGAAATGACTGCAGACTTATCTAAAAGCTTTATGCAGATGCAAGCAAAATAGCTTTCTCATTTCTGATAGGAATATCCCAAATAATTACAATGAGCTGGTAGACTGGACTTTACGATAACTTTCTGGAACTTAGGAGGTGCTATTCCCTCTTCTCTTTGGGGAATGACCAAGGGACATTGAAAGCAATTAAACAGCTGAAAACCTTTTTTGTCACCATGCACATTTTGGAAGAGTTTTAGCATGGTTCCATAACCTGCCGCTATATGGAGCAAATCAGGAGAACATCTGGATCAGATCTTCTCATTAATTTTACATGCAAGGGATCCAGTTCAAGCACCTGGAGATTACTCTGCAGTGAGTGCTAACATGAGACCAGAGAAAGCGGGAGAGATTTGCTTCCATTAAACTGCTCCAGATATGAATTAAAAGCCAGGAGAGAGACACCTGTAGACACCGATGCATTAATCCAAGTTGGGCAAAATCTGTTGGTACTTGGGGTGTAGTTACAGTACAAAATAAAATTAAAACTTGAAACTGAATGTTGAAGTGTTGAAATGCTGAATGGGTAACCTAATGCTCAATTTTACTTCAATTATTCTTGCACAGTATTCTGTGCTTTGTTCATCTGTGTTGATATCTTCTGAGACTGATTCTCTCCTTGTTGCCAGCAACTGCCTAGTAATGGCACCTGTATGAGATACTTAAGGTAGAACAGTATTTCAGGATGTTTTCCATGATGAAAAGCACCATTTCTGTAGAAATCCCTTCATACCATCAGAAGTACTTTGTATTTTGGATGCTTCAGAGAGGAATGAAAACAGATTATGGGGGACATGCCTAGCCAGAATGAGTTCAGTTGCAAAAGGAATTAGTATCCAAAGCTTCAGACATCTCACTTTTGAGCTAGTCACTTTGGAGCTAATTCAGATAAACTACACAAATCACAGTGGCTTCCAAGGTTGAGTGAAAAACATGTACATTCACTTATATATGTGTAGGCACTCTATCTATACAAAATAAATCACTAAGAAAAATTACTGTGGCTTAGAGAATCAGAAAATATCTACTCACAAAGCACAGGAAAATACAAACATTGTCTTACTAAATTGAATCCTTTATTCCTTTCTTAAAAATTATTTTAAATTTATCTCCCTACATTTCAAAACTCAAAACATCTTGCTCTATTGGCAAAATTTAAATCGACTTAATCTCAGCATAAATGTATTGTTAACACTGCAGCAAAAATCCTTTCATACGATCATTTGAAATGGTGAAAAATGATTTAATGTCAACAAATCGAAGTTCCTTTCAAGTTGCTGTAGCTTTTATGAATCTGAATGAAGCATTTTTCAGGTCATTGGGGCTTGCATCTGAAATTGTAATGTATGTCCTTTTTCACTGTGACCTTTAAGGTTTTATTTGTTTGATAGGTTGCTGTTCATAGCAGGTAAAAGTGGCAGGAGATTTCTTCATGGCAGAATAAAAATGTGTTTACATAAAGGGACAAAAAAAAAAAAAAAAAAAAAAAAAAAAAAAAAAAAAAAAAGCAATATCGAGTATAAACCTTCATTTATTTTAAAATAACAAGAAATAAGGAAAGTCTCCTCAAAGAGCCTTTGTGGAACTTGGATCACAACTTGTATCAGGAGTCATTCATTTTTGGGTATAATTTCCTCATAATTCCCTCTTGGTATCAAGGAATGCTTTGGAGCAGATCATCTTGAGGGAGATCACACAGCATATGCAGGACAGCCGGGGGATCGGGCCTTGTCAGCATGGCTTCATGAAAGGCAGGTCCTGCTTGACCAACCTGACCTCCTTCTATGACCTAGTGACCCGTCTGGTAGATGAGGGAAAGGCTGTTGATGTGGTCTACCCTGACCTCAGCAAAGCCTTTGACACTGTCTCCCACAGTACTCTCCTAGAAAAGCTGGTTTAGTGGGAAATATTGGTGATAGGTGGATGGCTGGACTGATTGATCTTGTAAGGTCTTTTCCAATCTTGATAGCTCTATGATTCTATGGTTTTACTTCATTAATACAAATTCGTAAAGCTGTTAGGCACAGGGTTGTTGGAACTATAATTATTTTTTTCTTTTTTGGTGACAATACTAGCAGTTCCATTTTTTTTAAGGGGCCAACTTATATACTTAGGTTGCTCCAAAAGCAAAGTCTCCTATTTACCTCCATGGAAACTACAGCAGATACAAAGAGCACAATAAAATGATTTGATATAGCAAATTCCCAGCTAAAAAAAGCTATTTTTCAGCATGGCTACCACCATTAGCTATGCATTTTTGCGAGTGATGAGCAAGAGCTTGCATGACATTCTTGTAAAAATCTGCACCAGAGAAGGTGACCCTCCTCTGGTTGTCCATGCAGACCATCTTTCATCAGCCAAATAGATGGAAGTCAGAAGTCACCAAATCCAAACTATACAGTGAATGTGGTGGGACAGAACAGCCAAGATAGACATTGTGCTACACTGTCTTCAAACTGTTACTGTGCCTGGTGTTATCATGTTGGGGAAAGATTGTCATCTTCTCTGGGCTTCAGAAGTTTGAGCTTTCAGCTTAGTAAGCATCATGATGTAGCAGTCAGAGTTGATGGTTTGTCTGAGTTCCAGGAAATCCAGAGATTTTACCCCTTTCTTGCCCCAAACAATAGTGCACATCTCTTTACCCACTGAGGGCTGAGCCTTGAACATTTTCTTCAGTGGAAGAATTCATGTGTCATCATTCCATGTACTGTCATTTTGAATCTGCTCATAGTAATAATACCACATCTCATCTCCAGTAATGATGTGATCCAGGAAACTGTCACTTTCAGCCTTGTATTGGTTTAATGGATCATGATAAACTTGCATACTATGTTCTTTCTATTCCTGTGTGGGTACTCATGGGATTCACCTGGGGCAAGCTTTGCAGCCAGTCTTGCCACCATCATTTCCAATGAATTGAAGCCAATTTTCAGGTTTGTACACAGTTCTTTTGTTGTAATCCAACAATTTGTGTGAATGAAATGCTGATTGAGACATTCTTCATTTTGTGGCATAACAGTTGTGCATGACAACAACAACAACAACAACAACAAAATAATAGAGAAGGAAGAGTTCATAGCATTAATATGGACTGCTCTGAATTTAATCCTTCCATTGGTCAAGAAAGACTAGTAACACCTGATGGTCATTCTGTAACCACATTACAGTCGAAGTGGGAATTACATGTTACTATGTGTCTTGATTTTCAGAGAAAAGCTGAGGGGCTGAGATAAGAGATACACAGTTTCTTAGGAGAATTCTTGAGGCCTGTGATACTGGTGGAGTTCAGGCATATGAAACAGGATTCAACTCTCAAGTGGGACTCACTATCTGTACTTGTTGATCTGGTCAATAATGTGCCAAGAAAGACTCAGAAGGTGCAAGCTTAATTTCCAGATCTGTCTTTGATTTTCTGCATTACTTTTTCTCCGATTTATTTCCTTGTCTACATTTAGAATGTAAATAATGATGCACTATCACCTGTGTTTTGAAATCTGTATACTAAAATAAGCTCAGTGATATTAAACAGATTTTGAATGCTGAGTTTCAGTTCCAGCCAATATTTTTCTCAAGTTATTTATATGTTTCAACATCCACCTGATATGAAAAGTCACTAACCACCCCCTCTGTATTTAGGCTGAAATGGGCAGCACGTGAGAGAACATGTCAGTACAGCACATGTCAAAAGGAGGGTCATAAGCAGGAATGTCAGAAAATTTGCATTCGTGCAAAATTATAACTGCTATATGTGTCAAGAGCCACCATCTATTAAAGTCAGAACAAATAGAATTAGTGAGGTCACAGAGGGAAAAATAACGTGCAGCTCATAACTCAGCCCAAAGTTCATATGAAAACAGGCAAGAAAGATTTATTATGGCTTTTCAAAAACTCATATGACAGCCAGTTGGTGGTATTTTTAGTAAGGTAGAATTATATCTATTATCTATGAAAATCCACAAAACACAACTTTCAGTAAATGAATTTCAAATACCTCACACTCAGCAGGAAAAGAATAACTTCCAAAGTAGTTATTTAAGGTTACTGAAAACAGAGTGTGTGTGGATAAATACACCAAGATGATGTACATTTTTAATATTCCCTGTTCTACTCTTCTGTGCCTGCTTTAATTTATTAACTTAATTCAGCTATGCTCACTATCATATGAACTTTAAAAATATAGCTTGTACATTTACAGACTACTGTAGAGTGTTTACAGCTTTCTTAACAAATTTTCAGGAATATCTCAAATTACTATGACTTTATGGCAGTTCAGCTGTCCCTATCCTCGCTCTTCTATGAAATTTCCAACCAAGTAGCTCTACCATGTCTAAATTTTTAATGTCTTTTTTTTTTTTTTTTTTTTTTTTTTTTCTGACAGAAAATCCCTTATCTTTCTATTTGTTCCATTCATTGTGTAGAGCAATTTGTTAATGACCAAGTAACACACACACAAAAGTCTCCAAAATGAAAGAAGAATGGATTTCAACTAATCTTAATATAAATGACAACATATCACTAGTGCTGTGACTTTTGGGGTTCGATCCTACACTGAGCAGTACAGCAAAGTGCATGGACCAGTGGTTTTCACTGAATTCAGAAATAAGCCTTCATATCCTCTATCTATTGAGGAGTAACTATGAAATCAATATCCACTACAGATAACATTCAAGTGAAACAATTTCAGTTTCATCATTTCTATGGAGGTTTTATACAGAAATAGTGTTACTATTTAAAGGTATTATATAGAGACGTGTAAATGGATTCAAAGATTCATCTCTAGAGAAATTTAAACCCAGATTGCAAACATTCAAAATATTCCATAGAGAGATGTACCAGATATAC
Source organism: Lagopus muta (assembly GCF_023343835.1). Lineage (NCBI taxonomy): Eukaryota > Metazoa > Chordata > Aves > Galliformes > Phasianidae > Lagopus > Lagopus muta. The sequence continues at coordinate 12,220,653 of NC_064439.1, read as the reverse complement.
AGGATGCAAATGTACTTTACCTTCACAATGGGCAACACTACTTACCTTCATGTTCACACTTCATAAAATTCTCAAATGAAATGATGTTACATATATAGAGACTTGGGATGTATATGCAAATCCTGATTTAAATTATCAGTTCATCCATGAGTGTTCTTTCAAAAAATGTTGATTGTGAATGATAGTATGAATAGAGATAGTGGGAGAATATACATAAGAACATGAGGTATCACATCTGAAATTATTTCACCAATATTTTGTTATTCAAACATTGTTCACAATCAGGGAGCCTGCAGGGGCTTGTTATAATTGGTGTGTAAATTTTAAATGTAAATGTTCTACATAACATAAATCTCCACATGTCATAACAACTATTAATAAATACTTTGTTTCTTTGTTTGTTTGTTTGTTGAGAACTTCTGAAAGTTATAGCTGCCTGCATCTTCCTTTGTGAGCTAGTAATAATAATTAGCATTAGCATTGGTTCTGGATGTATCATGCTCTGATGCTCTTCTGTTACAGTGGGAAGGATTTTTTTTCCTTCAACCATCACCTAGAGGTTCAGGGATGTGAGAAACATAGGAAGCCCGACTGCTACTGAAGACTAAGGCAAATAAGTTGCTAGTTCCTCTGCCTTCTCCATGTCCACTGTAGCCAGTTTTCCCTTTATCAGGGTGGGTACAGTCTATTTTGCATTCCTCTTCTGATCAGTGTGCTACAGAATCCCTTCATAGTGTTTTTCACAAGCCTAGCCAAGTTCAACACCATCTCTGCTTTCACTTTCCTGATCCCATCTCTGCACATCCAGGTGGCATCCCAGGGCATATCTCTGAGTTTGACCAACCATATCCTCCCAGTTTGACCAACCATATCGATGTCCCGCTTCCTTTGCTTGACTAATACTCGCAAATGGAGAGTTGTGCTTGTGAACTCTTGAGTTGAACTCTTGTGCTCTCAGGAATACGTCCATAAAAGCTGACAGTTGTGCTCCATTCCTTTGTATACTTTTTAAATAGCTGAAGTAACAGAAGTTTGTTACATTGCACATATCCACTCTCTCATTTAAATCTACTGAAGGTTGACATTACTTAGTAGTAGTGCTGGATACACCCTTAAGATTATCAAAGATTCACCTACCTCAGTACAAGACATTGACTACAAAATGTCCTTTATTGATCTGATCCCTAATATTCACTCATAAACTCTGAACCTGATAATGACTGCTTCTCAGAAGCAGTTTTTTTCAATCTGTCTACTTCTTCACATAGAGAGGAACTCCTCTGCCCCTCCTGCCCTGTCTGTCTCTTCTAAAAAAGCTTTTAGCTCACAATCATACTATTCCAGTTGTGCAGTCCATCCCAGATGTGCATTTCTGTGACATCAGCTTAGTCAGAATTTTTTAACTTCACCATGGCTTCCAGCTCTTCTTGCTATTTCTCATGCTGTGTGCATTGGTATAGAGCCACTTCACCTAGGCTATCAGCTGCATTACCTTCTTTGATGAACCATACTGAGTTCCTATGGGACAAATCTGAAATTTTTTCCTGCTGCTTCCTAAAGTTACAGTGTTCCTTGGTCCTTTTCTCTCACCTCCTTAAGGTTATGGATATGATTCTGCTAGCTGAAAAGCAGGCTACAGTATCAGTGCTACATATCTCACAGTTATTTGACTAATGAGATGTAGATTGGCTGCTGCTACCACCTTTATATTTGTGCTATTTCTTATCTCCTGGCTACTGAATATAAAGCATGTGACTTGTTACTGAAACAAAGACTAACCACCAAGCTACATTTCATGCTCCACATGCCTATCCTCTCCTTGATGCATGACTCAGTTTCAACTGCAGTATGAAGAGTTAGTACATTTCTTCATGGTTAATAATTGGAGATTTCTTGTATAAGCCAGAGGGATCTGGGATGTGGGAGACAGAAGATCTGCTCCTTCTCTGAGAAGGCAGAACTATTAGACATGGTTGTCTCATGTGGCTCAAACTATAGACTCTTCTGAGTCAAACTCAGTGGTGTCTTTACATTTTAGATGTATATTAAACACATCTACCAAATCAGGGATTGCAGGGATGTCGTTCGTTCTTAACCCATCAGCTCATTACGTCACAGAATCAGTCGTGTCTTCCATAAAAAAGCAGTAGCAGAAACAAAGATGTCTTATGTGTGTGAGCAGCATCTCAAGGCCTAAAGTAGGCCAGGAAGGATGATTTTGGATGTCTCTGTCTACTGAATGAAGACATATAAATTCCAGCAGCTTTGCTTTTCTGATCATTATGTATAATTTTGGATCTTTCCCTGAGTATCAGCTTTCTTTAATAGGAGGAGGCTTTCAACAAAAGCCTTCAGTTACAAAAGCTTCTAAAAGATATAGCTTTCTACATCTCACAGCGTTTCCTGACCTTAACAGTAGAATGAATAATATATCAAGTAAAATAATGAATAAATGCATAAAGCACAGTTTTGTAATTTTGTTTTGAAGTACTTTCATTTTATGTTTTTAAACCCGAAACCCTCCCCCACCTTCTGAAATATTTCAATACATTTTCGTAATTGTGCTTGGTTTCATTTTCTTTCTTTTCATTCTAAGTACCGGCTGAGAAATGAACAGCAGCAAATGTGAATGCTTTTAGAATGCATTAATCTTTGGGACGTAGATTGCCCTTGTTACATCTGTATTACCAGCATGATTCAAGCATAAGTGGAATCTGGCTTTTTAAAATCATGTAGTATCAAACAGATGCCTTTTGGAAAAGCATGTGTTTCCTCCCTTCACAAAACTGTTAGTTATCAGAATAGTGTAGTCTATATTAATCCTCCACAGTCTCATGAAATATAAATGTCATGTATATGTCACATGACTTACCGTGGCATTTCCTAATATGTTATAACATACTACAGAACACATAACATAGAATAGCTGGAATAAATGTTGGCTCTTGTAAATTCAATAGCAAAACTTTTCCTCATTTCTATGAATCAGAAGCCCTAGAATTTTCCAATTCATTTTATCTGTTCCAGAGCTTTAATTTGTTTTTGCTATTTTAAAAAAATATGACGGAAGGGGAAGAATCTTCTCTGAGATTCTTGACCTGCTTTGAGATTAGTTATACTAAATGACAACAACTACTTGAGATCCCATTCTCTTTAGGAAACAGGAGCTGTTCGGGGATTTATTCATGATCCTGAGCTCTATATAGTAGATTAACAATTCTTAGAAAACATGAACATCATGTTTTATTTGTACATTAGTTTATGTGGACAAGAATAATATTTCAGAACTTACTCATCTATAAAACACAGTCGTGGTTAGCTCTACACTGTGGAAAATCTCAACAGTTTAGCTCACAAAGAGAATGTCTTATGTTCATCCCTTTGGCTGTTTTTGTGCATGTGTGTGTTTGTGTTTGCTTTCAGTTTGCTTGGATACCATAAGTTTAAAATTAGTAATGATTTTTTCACAAGTACTGTTCAAATCCCACTAAGGAGCTGCAAAGTACGTTGAATTAGACATATGGCAATTTCTTTGAAATTTGTTTTTCTTTTCTTTTCTCTTTTCTTTTCTTTTCTTTTCTTTTCTTTTCTTTTCTTTTCTTTTCTTTTCTTTTCTTTTCTTTTCTTTTCTTTTCTTTTCTTTTCTTTTCTTTTCTTTTCTTTTCTTTTCCTTTCTTTTCCTTTCTTTTCTTTTCTTTTCTTTTCTTTTCTTTTCCTTTCTTTTCTTTTCCTTTCTTTTCTTTTCTTTTCTTTTCTTTTCTTTTCTTTTCTTTTCTTTTCTTTTCTTTTCTTTTCTTTTCTTTTCTTTTCTTTTCTTTTCTTTTCTTTTCTTTTCTTTTCTTTTCTTTTCTTTTCTTTTCTTTTCTTTTCTTTTCTTTTCTTTTCTTTTCTTTTCTTTTCTTTTCTTTTCTTTTCTTTTCTTTTCTTTTCTTTTCTTTTCTTTTCTTTTCTTTCTTTCTCCTGCTGTGGAAACAAAACAAATCTCTTGGCAAGGCAGCCTGTACTTACAGCCCTCTTCCTTCTCCTTTATGCAGTGTGATGTCACCACTTGGCACAGAGAAATCCATTGTTTCAGTGAGCCTCCCATAAATGGCCTTTCTGTGTTCCTGATTTACATGGTAAAAAATCGGATGGGAATTGCTTGCTGTGGTGACTCCCACTTTCCTTTCAGTTAAACATCATTTCGTAGTAAATATCCACAGGATACATTGTTATTCATGGTACATCCTGTCTACTACCAAAGCACTCATTTTCCGTTGTTTTTCTGGAACTCTCAATTTGAACAGTTTGCAAAATAAAGCTCTTCTTTCCTTCTCTCCTTTCTCCTCCCTCTCTTTCCAAACATTACAAATGTTGGCTCTGACATTTGAACATTTAAATCCTAGAACAAAGACAACTTGTTTCTTTATTTCAGAAGTAAATTCATAATGGTGGCATGATTCCAGAGAGCTGTACTCTTCCTTACAGAAGCATTTTTATGCTACATGCTCTAGACAAGTTATGACAAAGTTATCCCATTTTGAAACTTCTCAGGATTTATTTATTTTTTAATGAAGTGTTCCCTTCTGGATTGAAAGTCAAAACATACATATAAACAACAACAACAAAAACAATAACAAAAACAACACTGGGATTAAATCAGAAAGTGAAAGAGTTTTTGTGATTAAAGAACTGGACAAAACTTATGGAAGATATTGAAGTCCAACAGATTTCTGCTAGGTTTCTGGTAAATATCTCTTCTCCTTCCTTCCCTTCTTTCCTTCTTTCCTTCCTTCCTTCCCTTCCTCCCCTTCTCCTTTCTGTTGATTGCAAGCTCTTAGGAACTGAGAGCTCTACTTGTGTACAAGAAGTATCACAGGGGACTTCAGCTGAGATTTCCATGAGCCACTGCAGTAAAATATAACCAGTAATAATTAAATCCATAATCTCAAGAATCTTGAATTTATTGCATGTTCAATTCTGATGTGAATAACTTTCCTCTGACAGGATAAGCACATTATAATCAGAGGTAAAATTTCCTCCAGTTTCCAAAATGTCAATATATCTCACTAGTGAGCTATGTCATCTGATGCTCTATTTAGATCTTTGGTCTGTATAGTTGTATGAAATTTTTGAAGACGTGATTGCTTCTGTTTTTTAAAAACTTTAAAAAATATGCCTGTGATGAGCAGTTGCCATCTGCATTTATTCAAATGTGATAGGCAGGATCCCTGGTTGCTGTAAGTCAGTAAGTTGCTCCGATTTGCATTGTATATGGTTTGGCTGTCTGCCTTTTAAATAAAAAGGGAGCTCAAATACTGTTGTTAGTACTGCTGTGAGCTATTTTTACTTAGTCAACCAAGAAAAAATATCACCACCCTAAATAAAGAGAATTTTAACAAGTCCTGAGTAGATACTCTGGGGCTGTGAAAAATCTGTTTCTTTTCAGTGAGCATCTGGAACCCCCAGTGGAGTTCTGGCCTTTTCCCATACACTTCTCTTCCAGAAATAACACTGGAGAGTGGCAGTTTCCCATCAGCTCTGAAGAGCAGAACTGTAACCTCAGGAAGAATTGTATAAACATCACTGCCAAGCAGCAGCTCCCAAGGAGAAGGGTGAAACTTCACGTGTTTAGTTCATGTGGAGAATGGAATGTTGACCAAGTTCATCTGAATGATTGGAAAAATATCATGGGCTTCATTAAAATGACTTTCTCCTTCTAAGGGCTTGACAGCCACTTTCTGTTTCATGACAAGCAACATTTTCCAACAATAAAATCGCCAAATTATGCTGCAGCAGGCTTAAGGAAAGATTTATTAAGCAACTGGCTTATAATTAAACAGACAAAGGAAACGTATTTTTTGACACACTTCACATTGTGAATAGTAGATAAGATTATAATTTGGGTTTTATCAGAGAGTAAGTGTGCTGAAATGCAGTGCCAATTTAATATTCAAAAGCTTATTTATTGTTGAAGATGATATCCTTTAGAATTGTTAAAATCCAGCTAACACAAGTAAATATTATTATTTAATTAAGAATTTCACAAAGGAAGAAATATTGGTGTGTGCAACAATATATCTTCTAGCAGATAATGTGTGTTTCCAAGCAGGACCTCAAAAAGAATACAAATGAACTCATCCGGAACTTCAGAGTTAATGAAAATATTAAGACAATGAGGCTAAAAGGTAGGGAGACAGAAAATAGAGAAAGAAAGGGAGAGAGAACAGATATGGTAGAAAATGTTTTACATAGTATGGAAAATAAGTTACAAGGATTTGAAAACATCTGGAATACATTTCTGGAATGTCTCTGAAAAAGAAAACAAACCACAGGAGGAAAGTCAGACTAAGCGTTACTCAATTCCTTTCTTCCTTTCCTTTTTATAAAGGGGGAATGTAAAAAAATGTTTGATGTTAATGGAAAAATTCCTTCCAGTATATGTGTTCTGCCTTCATAGACCTCAACTGAGTAAGCACAAGGCTAATTTTAAACATTTCAACAGCTCCTTCAAAACCAGTGGTATTATGCATGTATTAGAATTAGATGCATAAAAAAGCTTGGGTAAAAAACCCTTTCCAGTGATAATGATGAGCTTTGGACTAGGCTGGCTCTTGTCTCCAGTATCGTATACATTGAAAGTCACAGAACCAAAAATGACGTTTTTCAAGTCAACAAGAGCTCTAGAAATATTCATATTGCCTTGAAGTCCAATGAACTCCAGGTTCATTCTAAGTATGCAAAATGTATTAAGGGGAGAGAGACTATTAAAAAAAAGTTTGAAAGACTCTGAAGTACCCTTGAAAATAGCAAACTTCTACTATGAATGGAGGAATCACTCAAAAGGAAAGATTTTCTGATTTGCATACGTGATGTATACAAGAAGCATAATGTATTTCATTTTATAGATATGCTTTCTGTTGGTAAAAAGTTTTGCGTTCTCTTTCTGAGACATTCATATATTCTTAAGAAAATATAGAAATTCTGTCAAGGTCTTTTATCTGAAATATTTATTTAAATCTCCTTTACCTGTGTTACTAGCACAGGGGTTGTGATTAGGATAATTGGAGCCGGTGTCAGGACAAAGGAATCAGTCTCAAAATTTCTGAGTGTTTCCAAGCTGGAAAGTTCGCAGATACTTTGAATTGTGGACATGAATTGATCTGACGTATTCAAAAGAAAGTCAGTTTACTCTGAAAATAAATTAAAAAAAAGACAACATTCTAGCGAATTTTGGATCTTCTTATTTCCCAAACTCTTTTATTCCCAACTCACTGTCCCTCATATAAACACTCAGGGCTGTGCAGGCCTTGGAAACGCTCCATTTACCTGCACTGAGGAGAGGTTATCTCTGTGGTCATACTTGCTAAGGCCATATTCTGTCATAGCCAACAAGAAAATTTACAGATCTGAAGCATAAATAACGTAACTGTGTAAAGAATGGGAATTACATATCATCCTCTGTGGCCTAATCCTGACTACTGACATTTTTTGAAAAGAGGTGTTTTTCAATGCATGTAAATTTTGTCTTCTTTCTCAGTAAGCTCCTTCCCTTTACTATCCCATGCCCATCCCAAAATGTTTTTTCTTAGACTATTAGATTATTCATCAAGATTTTGTGTTTGAAAATCTAAGGTCAAACTTATTGTTATTAATGTATGATATGACATATATTGGACCCATGTATCAGTCCACTATGACAGGATTTTATATCAGGTGGTGTTAACCACTCCCAAATTGTACATTTTATTTTGAAAGAATTTCAGGCCCTGAAAGAAAAACTTAGGTTTATGTGGGTCCTCCATACATAGAAAATTTCTATGGTAATGAAGAAGTCACTTTGATACAAAATCTGAGTATCTGAAGTGTTCCCACAGAGTAATGAAGATTATGTTTTCATTCCTTTTTCATTCTTTTTGATGACAGCCAGAATGATGAAACAACAGTCTCCTTAGGACTGAGGCTCACAAGCTAATTTATTGAGGTCTCAGACAACATGTAAAAGACAATTCTGATTTTTCTGGCTCTAAAGAGACATAAGACTTTGCTATCCTGTGTTTAGAGTTCTCACAGGAAAGTCTTAGTGATCTAAAGATTGTTGTTGCCTTATATGTTAAACAGAGATTGTATAGGAGCTGCTCCAAAAGTTTATTTATTCTATGCCTATGATGTCGTAGGACGATGTTGGTGGTGTGGCAGGAGAGGTTGAACCTTCCCATCAATATTCCATTATGTTTTGTTGACATGTGACAGATGGCAGCAGAGTTGTATTCTTATACACTGGTGTCTGATGTGGAAGTACATATGAAGCAAAGCTGTGGAACCAAATTCTTGCATGTGACCAAATTCTTGCATGTAATTCTTGCATCAATTGATTCTTGCTGAACGTTTATGGAGACCAAACAATAGATGTGAGGTGATGGGTGGTGTGTTTTAGCAGTGGTGACAGTAACAGTAGGCCACCTCTGTTGGTGCAGATTTTTATGAATGCAGCATGCAGGTTCCTGTACATAGCTGGCAAAAATGCATAGCTAATAGTGAAGACTATATTGAAAAATAGTGTTTTGCAGATGAACATTTGCTCTATCAAATCCTGCTATTGAGATCTTTGTTTCTTTTGTAGTTGAAAATAAATCAGAGGAATTTCTTTTGGAGCTACCAACACATGAAAATGGTAAGGAAACATTTTGTGGTAAGCTACAATGCAAATAAAAATCTTTCTTCTATGATATGAATCTTCTATGATTCTTTTTCTAGGTCATTAGAATAAAAGCTGTTAGTGTAAGGGACACTTTCTATGAAATGTTATCTTGAAAATAGATCAGTATATACGCTAATATCTAGAAATAATAATGTATTATTTTAATTAAATATTTTCCTGCTAAAATAATCAATATGAATTCTACGTAGTATCTGAGCCTAGATGCAACAATTAAATAACTGCAATGTCATTTAATTTTACAATTCCAGTTACAGTCATTTTCACTTAGGACTTCGGTAAAGTGTCTTTAAAGGAGAGAAGTGGAAAAAGTAGAATGCTTCGGAGACTTCATTTTAAAAAGCAAATCTAATTTGCATTATTGACAGACAGAGAAAACTACAAAAGGTTTAATGGAGTTTAATAGCAAGTCTTGTGATTCTACCATATTCCCAATAGGTTGTCTTATTATCTCAGTATTATAGAAATCCTCAGAGCCAGTCACTAGATGTGTGGGAGCATTTTCCTTCTATTGACACAGTTCCTCTCAATTTTTCAACCAGTGCCTTTCTATTTCCTTTGGACGAAATAACTGTTTCTCAGCTTTCCTGCTGTTTGCTTACTCTCTGCTTTCTGCTTCAAACTACAAAACCTGATTGCAATGAGCAAGAAATTCTCTTTGTCATATATACGTATATTTTTTGCTATGTTGCAGTAATTGCATGATGAGCATGAAATATCAGGAGAATTCTCCTCTAAGGAGGATATTAAACAATGAGTAACCATAGATGGCGAAATTGTGACTCTCTGATCCTAATGTTCCTGTCCTTTCTGTGCATTAACAATATTTCTTTTTCTGTTCTGCTACAAAATAGATAATTATGTGTTGCAATTAAATCAGTACTGAAACAATCTTTATGTCAGCTTACAATAAGTTAGGACAAATCCAGAATTTTGCTCATGTTGTTTTTGGCAAGCAATTCAGAAGAACTACTTCATCTTACAAAGAGTTGATCAATAGGTCAGTTCTGTGATAGAATCATAGAATGGTTTGGATTGGCAGGGATCTTTAAGATCATCTAGTTCCTACCCCCTGCTACAGGCAGGTACACCTCCCACTACACCAGATTGCGCAAAGCCCCATTCAGCCTGGCCTTGAATGCTTTGGGAGGGGAAGTGAAGGGAGGGGGTATTCACATGCTGCTGGGTGTCTCACCACCCTCAAAGTAAATAATTTCTTCCTAATATCTAGTCTAAATCTACCCTGTTTCAGTTTAAAACCATTTCCCCTAGTCCTATCACTACATACACTTAAAAAACTTTCCTCTCTATTTTTCCTGTAGGCTTCCTTCTGGTGCTGGAAAGCCACTATAAGCTCTCCCTGAAGCCTTCTTTTCTCCAGGCTGAAAAACCTCAACTCTCTCAGGCTGTCCTCTTAGGGAAGATGCTCCAGCACCTTCCACCTTAGTTAATATATTATTTCTGCTACTGACGCATATGTATGCAGAGGGTTTCTATATCTTTGCCCTCATTTCCATTTTTTCATGAAAATTAGACAGTTAAAATAGCATGTTTAGATGTATATCTCTGATGAACATTAAGCTTATAAAATTAATATAAATTTATATAAAGTACACCCATTGTACCTTCAATCCCCAAAATAGAAAAGAACGGAATAGTACACCTCTCTGTGAACAGTATTTCTGTGGGAAAAAAAAGGCTTTTGAAGGGAATAGTGACTTCAGAAACATTTATTTCTGTGGTAACACTTTGTTTAGTTTTGATTTGCTGTTTGATTTTTTGTTTTCCCCTGAAATATGCAAGTTCTGATAAACTAAATGATTTATTATTATTGTTATTATGAAACAATTCAGAAATGCCACTGTAGTGCTTTAGGGAACTGTAATGGTGTCAGGTGTCTACCCCCTTCTCTGAACTGTTCACTATAGCAATATCTACAAACAGTAGTTTCTCAGTAAGAGGAAAGTGCTGATAAATTTTAGAAGATACATATATAAATTCAAAACCTCACTTAATTGAAAATGAAGATGCAGACATTGTGAGTATCATGCAAATTGGTATTAATTCTGTAATATTACTGACAGTTTGTATTAGGCTGATAAGAAATTATATACTAAAAATCTATCAGTGAGACAATCTGAAGTCTTGTAACTTTTTCTTATTTGTAGGATTCATTTTGCTCAGTCATCCAGGTTTTACAATTATACACAAAGCCTCAGCTCACCTTGAGTTTAGCAGGACCAACCTCCTTGTATTGGAGAGAGAGCTGAGCTGACATCCTCTTGTATATTTGAAAGTTTCCACAAACATTATAGCAAAAATTAGTGACATAAGCAGTGTTGAGTTATTGAAATCTTTGTCCTTACTGTCAGTTAAGCAACTTCTGCCTCAAAATCCAATCTATGAGTTTGGCATCTTATTACTGGTGATGAATCATTTCCTTCTGCATTGGTTACTTTGACTGACCCTTGAAAAGGCAACTCATGTAGAAAATGTTCAGTACCTACATTATTTCTCAACAGGCAATATAGATTTGTTGATTGTCAGTCACAGATTCACTTATGCAGAACTAAGGAAAAAGCACAGAGGCAGAAATACTGTTGGCTGTTTAATTTCTTACTATTCCAGCTCTTTAATTTGTTATTTATGAAGTGGTAGAATTTAGTAGGACAATCTGAGCTAAAACATGCAATTTATTTTTATCCAGATTTCTTTATAACTTTATTCATTTTGAGGAAATTGCAGGAAGTGCAAAATAATTCCCTTAGAAATGAAGTAGCTGACACTTTACATTTATTACAGCTGTGAAGCCTTCAAGGTAGATGAGTAATAATTTTTCATTCTCAACAATAGTTGTACAGAGAATGCTTGGAGACTTGTGAAGGATGATTAACAGACTGTGCATTCCCATGCAATAGCATCATGTTACTAATTCACTTCAAAATAAGTTCACCATTCACTACCAAGTAGGAAAGAAATGGACTTGGCATTTTACTCAAATTATCTGCTTTCATAACCATCCATTTTCAAGTCAAGGCCAAGAGCTTTTCTAAAAAAGGTGTAAGTCTACAGGCTATATTTACCATAAATGTGTATTGTGTCTGCACTTAAGCTTTTTCAGTTATTAAAAATACCGAATATTTCAAAACAAGAAGGGAACAAACTGATAATACAATAACAATAACACATGCAGAATATTTTGGATCCACATTTAGTTCTCTATTATTATGATGTTTGAAAAATGTAACTGATTGTAAAAAAAAATAGCTTTTGATTTCTTTCTTTAAAAAAATGATATTCAGAGTTTCATTTTATGAATAACGTTAGCTTGAATAAAGCTGAGAGGATCTATTATTTCTTAATTTTGACACTTTTAAAAAAGTACAATACATACAGTAAAATTCACCAACAGATTTGTCAACTAGATAAATTTGCAAAGGTACTTGATTGAATACAAAAGGGTTATAAATCATTATTGCCACCAAATTTGAGCCATTTACTTTCAGCAGCTATCCAAATCTCTTTTTTTTTAAACTTTAGTAAAAAGGGTAATTGCAGTTATATGTATTTAGTAGCTAAGTCTTAAGCTCACATAGTATAATTTAGGGTGGAAGAAAAAAAGTAGTAGTGGGGAGATGGGTGACTGCGGAGATCAATTGTACTTGTGAAGCTTGAGAAGAATGTTCTAATTCTTTCCTTTCCCACATGAAAGTTTTTGAAGATTGTCAAAGAACAAGCAAATAAATTAGTCTTGAAGATTATTTCAGATAAAATTTAAAAGTGTTACTGAAAGAATTTGAGAAATTACAGTGGCATTTGGGAAAGCTGCCACATTCTAAGGCAGACTCACTGATTAGGTGACCAAACAAGTTCAGGTTGCTACAGCTTGAAGCAAATCTCAATTCATCTGAGTTTCTTGATTACTGCCTGCAAGTATTAATGTTGAGTTTGTGAAAATAAATTCACTTCCAGAAGAATTTTTATAGGAAGATCCTTGCATTTGAATATTAACTTTCCTTCCAAATTGTTAGATATTGATTAGACCGTAGCAGGAATGGCTGTTTCTCAAAACATTGAACTCTAGTTCAATCACTATAATCTTCAAGATGAACAACAAATGGAATCTACAGGGTTTTTGTTTATACCCAGGGCACTTATCAACATCCTCTGAAAGAAGGTTGTAATCCACTACTGAAGTCTCTGTATTTATTTGGGGATCTATAGGGTCTATAGATGTGTGCAAGTCTTCTACCCTGAAGGGAATGGTCTGAGTAAGAGTATTTACTACAGCTGGTAAATAAATCACAGAATCACAGAAATTACAGAAACACCAAGGTTGGAAAAGACCTAAAAGATCATCCAATCCAGCCATCTACCTATCACCAATAGTTCTCACTAAATCATATTCCTCAACACAAAATCCAATTGATCTTTGAACACCTCAACGGTCGGTGACTCCACCACCTCCCTGAGCAGCCCATTCCAGTGCCTGACCTCTCTTTCAGAGACGTAGTATTTCCTAACATCCAGCCTAAATCTCCCCTGATGCATCTTGAAGCCATTCCCTCTAGTTCTATCCTCAGTTACATGAGAGAAGAGGCTGACCTCCAGCTCACTACAACCTCCCTTCAGGTAGTTACAGGGAGCAATAAGGTCACCCCTGAGCCTCCTCTTCTCCAGACTGAACAATCCCAGCTCCTTCAGCAGTTTCTCATAAGGCCTGTGCTCCAGACACCTCACCAGCTTTGTTGCCCTTCTTTGAATCCACTCCAGGACCTCAGTGTCTTTCTTGCAGTGAGGGGCCGAAAACTGGACACAGCACTCGAGGTGCAGTCTCACCAGTGCTGAGTACAGGGGGACAATCACTTCCCTGTTCCTGCTGGCAACAGTGTTTCTGATGCAAGCCAGGATGCCATTGGCCTTCTTGGCCACACTGCTGGCTCATGTTCAGCCAAGCATCAGTCAATACCCCCAGGTCCATTTCCTCTACACAGTCTTCCAGCCACTCTACCCCAGGCCTGTAGTGTTGCCTGGGGTTGTTGTAGCCAAAGTGCAGGACCCGGCATTTGGTCTTGTTGAACCTCATCCCACTGACTTCAGCCTAGCTATCCAGCCTGTCCAGATCCCTGTGTAGGGCCTCGCTACCCCTGGGCAGATCGACACTTCCAGCCAACTTGGTGTCATCTGCAAACTTACTGAGGGTGCACTCAATGCCCTTATCCAGGTCATCGGTAAAGATATTGAAGAGGACACGCCCCAGCACTGATACCTGGGAAACATCACTCGTGACCAGCCACCAGCTGGATTTAGCTCCATTCACTACCACTCTCTGAGCTTGGTCTTCCAGCTAGCTCCTTATCCAGCCAAGAGTGTACCTATCCACGGGCTGCCAGCTTCTGCAGGAGAATATTATAGGAGACAGTGTCAAAGGCTTTGCTGAAGTCTAGGTAGACTACATCAACAGCCTTTCCCTCATCCACCTAGGTCACTAGGTCATGAGGTCACTAGACCATAGAAGGTGATCAGATTGGTCAAGCAGGACCTCCCATTTGTGAACCAATGCTGGCTAGGCCTCATCCCCTGGTTGTCCTGCACATGGTGCATGATCTCTCTCAAGACAATCTGCTTCATATCCTTCCCTAGCACCAAGGTCATGCTAACAGGCCTGTTTTCCCAAACCCTGCTTACAAAACTTCTTGTAGATGGGAGCCACATTGGCAAGCCTCCACTCTTCTTAATGGTCCTAAGGTGTTCATTACAAAAGTAGCATGTGAGTTTTTTGTTTGAATATTATTGGATTATTGGATTACACAAAATCCAGTGGGACTACTCTACATTAGATAAACACGTAACTTTCTGTAGGGATGTAGAGATCTTCTTTCCTCTGTAAAGGATAAGCCCCAGAAGCAGTGGATATATTCGCTGTGACTTACGCACTCTGAAAAGGAACTGGCATCCTCTTTGCAGGCACTGCAACTATTTAAAAAATGAAGGGTATAAGTACACAAATGCTCTCAAACACTTTCTTCTTTCCACAATAAGTCAGAAGAAAAACAAATAATTCCTAGCACACTTACAATGATTCTCAGAGAAAAATCATGGATAAACATACTTATCACAGATTTATCTAAAATGAAATTGCATTTTTTTTTCTTCATTTTATTGAAAGTATGACAAGTTCTTTCACTACTGTGGTAAACAGTAAAGCTTTCTCAGAAATACTTTATAGGACATTTGTATATATGTAATATATATGTATTACACATGTATGTGTTGGTTTGTGTGTACAGATTTTATATAACTCATGAAAAGTTATTTGGAACTTCCAGTAGGAAACTGAGTATTAAGGAGAGAGATTTCTTCGGGGCTGTAACATCTGAGAGTCTTGCAGACTATTTAGGGTCTATTTGATATCTCTAGGTATCAGGATACTTATCTACTCATATTTACATTTTTCTAAATTACTATGTTTCATATGTTTTTATGATTCATACATTAAATTTATTTAATATATAATGTGAATGTGAAATAGCATTCAACACAGCCCTTTCTCTCTGAATTTCCAAAAAATTTCAGTCATACTGTGGTAAACTCAGGTAGGTAAAATCACCACCACAAATGAAAAATGTCGCATGTCAGTAGGAATCCGTATATCTACAGCCCTATGGATTGTAGAAACATAGTGACCTAGTTGTAGAAGACATTTAGTGAGTTAAGAACCCACAGAAAACAGTCTGACAAATTGCCATTTATTTAGACATCTAACAAAATTATTAAAGAATTTAGAAGGCAATCTTTAATAAACAAGTTGTTTTTACAGCTTATTGTCTGTCCTCCCGTTTTCATTGTCCCATAAAATCACAAGATTAGATATAGTGATTCAACTCGAAGCACAATTCAATAAAGTGGACCGTATGTATCGTAGAGCTCTTAAATTTGTATGATTTCTACAAGTGCCAGTCAGGTTTACTGCAATTTTCAGTACATTTAGCTGCTTTTATTTTGTGGTATGTGTCTCAATATTGTAAAATGTTGCTGCAAACTACACTAACTGAACTTTTAATCACCTGTTCATGTAGTCCAGAAGAATTTGCACCCATTTATATGTATATCATTTGTTTTCTTGCTTTTGTATTCTTTTTACCAAGCACATTGCTTATGTCAATTTTCCCAAGGCAGCTTTGTGTCATAATCAGAACTTTATCAACTGAGTTAATGTTTTCAGTACAGTAAAGGAATTTGTTTGTTTAGAAACTTCTTTGCTTGTGCTCCAAAGTTCTTTATGAAATCTTAAATAGTGTCAGAGTTAAAAATTGTGCTTGTTTGTGTTTCCCCCCACTGAAGTATTGTAGACTTTTTAGCGAGCAAATGGGAAAGAGAGTGAGGTTCCCTGAGATCTTATTAGCCACAGGATATGTGTTTTCCCACGTCACACGTCACAACCCTAGGAAATACTTTATAACCCTCCTACACTACATTAGGATCAATTTTGCATCTGTTCCTGTCATTGTGCAATTTATGAACAGATAATTGCAGCAAATGTATTTCACTTCTAATGATCATTTATTTAACTGTAGCTGGTACAGAAAACTGATAAGATAGCTGGGCCCTGATTTCAGCAGCATATAAACTTATGAAATTAAAAAGGAGATTGATCACATTAGTTTTTTTTTTGCTAAAGACTGCATTTTTTTGTGGCATAAAAGGAAAAAAACTCACTTGATTCACAGAAGTCCATTAGGGAAAAAGACATTGTTTTACTGATGTAAAGAAAAGATTTTTAGAAATGAAATTTTGCTGCACGCCCCTTATAGGGTGAGAATTGACAATAGGCTAGTAGGTTACTTGTCTTGCAGAGACAGGACTTTTTACAACTAGGTGGCAACTGAATGGCTGAAAGGAATCAACCCAGTGAACCTCCAAGGTCTTAGAAGAAGTATGCTTAAAATAAAAAGTATTTTCTTCATCAGACAATGTAGAGATTCAGTCTACCAACAATTACACTGAGCACTGATAATCTTTCTTCTATGGAATATTATCTCAGAAATAATATTTCTCTCACTGTTTATTTATTTATTTATTAAGTATATCCATTTATTTAGTTGAAACTAAGATTATCCAAAACTAAATCTTTAGCATATTCTGTGTTACATAAACTCTTATTGAGCAATTACAGTGGGCAGACAGTTGAAGAGGTAAACAAAGCATCATTAAAAAGTGGAAGAGAAAAGCTACTGCTTGTATTTAATGAACTAGTACTGAAAACAGGGAAAAAAAGCATTAGATGTAAATAATCTGCAATGTAGTGTTTGAAACAGTTGATTGATTCCCTATAAAATGAGATGCCAGAATATCTTTTCTGGATAAATCATAAGTGAAGCTAAGGCTAATAACTACTTTTCAGTTTATTTATGTTAAAATTAACAGCCAGAAAAAGGCAGAAAAGAATCTGAAAAATCTACAGAAAATTACTTAATAGAATTAAATATGGATTTTAACTTCAATCCCACAGCCAAATAATCTCTATTGGTAGCTAATCATAAACTAATGAGGGACGTTCTGAGAAACTGAAGTAGAGATCTGACATTTATTTTTACATGACGTTACTCTATATAGTAGGTTTGTATCTTAGTGGTTGTAAGGTTCTTCTGAATGACAGCACCAGAGCTAAAGTCATTTCACTAAATAAATAAATAAATTAATTAATTAATTAAAATCCCAAACTTTATAGCTGGAATAGTTAGGGTTAGGAAAGAACACATTGACAATAACAGAACAGCCAGGGAGAGATGAATTTACCCCATTGCTAGCATTGAACTCTTTTTTTATATTCAGTGTGGGGTTCAGAGTCCACGTCATCTTGCCTGGTGAGATGGGCCTGGCCTGGCAGTGGGCGGCTGAGAGATCCTGGAAGGGGATGGGGTGGTGACCCTGTGCCACATGCCTCTTATGATGGCCTGGCTGTGTGATGACAGTGCACAAGCCTGGGGTGTTGCCTATGCATATTTTTTAAAAATTATGTTCAACACACAGCTAATAATTAGAATATCCTAGTTCTTCTAAAATGATAACAATGTTGAAAGATGATAGTGTCAGTTTGGAGAAAATACAGTTCACTCAGTGCATTCCTTCAGCCATTTCTTTTCCAAGTTCTCTGAAGAAAAATCTCATCAATTTGCTTTCCTTTTTAACATCAATAACCTGATGTAGAGGAGGACCATTTAAATAGTTTCCTGTTGTCTGCAAACAAAACAAAGGAAAATGAGAATACAGCTAAAGAAAAAAAAAAAAAAAAGGATTATTTAGTGTTGGTTTGGAAATGCTGACTGTATTTAGATACTCGAGAGAGGCTCCTCTAACCCAGCAGGCTGACACCATGACTTACTGCCATGCTGTTGTTCTCATGAGCCAGCCTCAGGCTCAGCCTGATTGACACAGCAGGCTCCAAATAAACCATAACCATCTCCCACACAGCACGTTCCTTTCAGCTTGGGTTACCTGAAAAGCAGTGCTTGTGGGCTTGCTTCATCTTTTTCTGTAAAGCATGAGGTGTGGACAGTCAAATCTCTTTCTAATAATTAAGCTGTGACTCAAAATCCAGGTTATCTGAGCTGGTGCTTCTTGGGAAGTACAAATCTGACACTGGCCACAAAAATAGCTTTATTAAACAAACTGGTCTTTCTAGTCTTGGAAGGAACAAGATTTTACAAAGCATTTTAATTGTTTATGTATAAGCAGATCACATGCATTTTACCCTATTTTATGTATCTAAAAAAATATATCCTTACTGAATTTTCTTTATTTACCACATTGGACATAAAGAGTGCTTCAGAGGTGACACTTCAAGGCTGAAACTCTGTGTTTATGCTGCTCTGGTAGAGGGATGATTGGACTGTTTCTTTTTTTTTTTTTTTTTCCAAGTAAAAGGAGATCTCACCTAGGAAAAGAAAAAAAAAAAAAGAGGCTGAAATGGATTCACACTTCATTTGATGACTTGTAAACTACATAATAAGGTCTAGTATATAAAAAGTATCTTATTAGATAGTGGGTTACCATATCCTTGCTTACTGATTAAGAAAAAAACCCCTTGTTTGCTTTTAATAATATAGTTATATTATAAAAATAAAACTGAATTATAAATATATTACAATTATATACATAAAATATTATATAAAAATAACTATGCTTAGTTTTTTTCTAGAATATTTAGTAATGATAAGTAATCCTCAGTTGTCACTGTAATATAACTATGATATTATGGCAATAAGCAATGGTGTCATTTTGAAGATAATGACTTCTACTACATATATGAATGTTATTTTAATTATTAAATTATGTATTTAAGAAATACTCCATCAATAACTATGTAAGTGAGCAGAAGTAACTTTTATAGATTTTTCTATTGTGATGTTTCTGAACGTAATACTGTATGCATTTGTCAGGCCAAAGAAAGAGATGTTTGATTTCAGAAAAGGATGTTAATCGCTTTTTAGTTTCTATTTAAGCAAGTCTGTGTCTTTTTGTGATAATAGTATCTGTAGCTAAACAGAAATAAGCTTGGAAAGGGTGACGTGTTAATTGGACCTTCTCTAATTATAATTTGTTATGTCAGTACAGAAATGCAATATTTATCTGTACAGTTAATTTTATTTGTTTTTGTTGTTGTTGTTGTTTGTTTTGCTTTTTCTTATCTTCCCCCCCCCCCCCCCCCGTTTTCACTGATCCATTTATAGCTGGGAAATAGGCAAGCAAGTCTTTAACCACAGAGGACTCTATGATCCTTACCCATGGTATGCAAGAAAATAATACCCCAGGTTTCAACTTCAGATGTCTGCTCTGTCATTGCCTCCTTGCTGTCAGTGCCACATGATATATACTGGCACTGAGCAGCTGTTCTGCTAGGGATGAGCACAATGGTTGTGGGCTGAGTGGCAAAGCCAAACTACAGCCTCAGTAACACAATGTAACTGGGAGCAGAAAGTCTGCAGAAAAACATGTGTGCTGCCTTGGCTGCCTTTTCACCATATAAATTCTGGCAAAACTCAATGAAGTTAACTTTAGCTGGAAATATACATTAAAATAAAAACTATTTTTCATTGAGTTGATTGATTTATAACTGCTCGTTGAAGGGGCATCAGTCAGTCTTAATCTCTATAATGTTCTTATTTACTGTGTAAAGTGACTGATTCTGGGAAAGAGAAAGCTTGCGTGTCCTCTGAATGCAGACACAGACCAGATCAACTGAGCTGTCACAGTCAGAGTTTGGACTGATTTATATCATTCAGCATGATTTTAGAATGGGAATTTCTCAAGATTAGGGTTGTAATTTTTGCATAGTCCAAGGTTTGTAGAAAATCATTTGATTCCCAAGTTCAGACATAAATTGACATTGGGATAGGGAAAGAGATGTGGGGGCTGTAATTTCTAGGATTATTTTTCAAGTCATCGGAAAATAATATAAATTTAAGAATCAATAGCAAACTTTTCTGAAATCTCAGAAAAAAAATCTCTTTGGAAAATTTAGCACTTATACTACCATGTCAAGAATCTCACAAAGCTTTTCAGTTATGAACTCCTGTTGAATTCTTGGAGAGTGAAAATGCAGAGTATGATAAGCTACAGCAGGATATGGATTTCACATTATATCCATCCTATACAAAGTGGGTAAGAATGATTTAGTTGTTTCAGATTAGTTGACAGAACTTCACCAAATCATTAATCTTAAGATCACTGCTTCTACAGAAATACTGTCCTATGATTTTGGAAAAAATGTATTCAGAATCTACGATTAAAATGAAAATAATACCATTCTCATCACAGCATTCTCTAAGTATGTACTCAAGGTCAATTCAGATGAGACAATCCACTGGTGAATCAGATTTTTTCTGCACTGCCCAGGCAAGTCATGCTGGCTTTATTTCCAACTTTTCCTACAAAATAATTCTTTGTATGAGACAGGTGGGGATAATAATTTATTGTAGGGATTTGTTTTATTAAATCTGAGATAGGTACCACGGATTTCTTCTATAGTCAACAGAGATTTAGGAAATATGGTCAATAAAAATTAAAGGCTAAATCAATCTTACCATAAGGTAGATAACTACACTAGGTAAGATGAATTACTCTCTAAAAAAGAAATGCATATTCCTCTCTATTGATTATATGAATCACCAAAAGAGAAACAAAGCTATAGAAGTGTGTATACTATAATTCTCTAGTTTTCTGGCATAAATACCATTCAGCTTCAGAAATGTAACATACCTGTATGCTTCTGAAATGTAGAAAACATTTGCTCTCTGGTTTTAGGAGTATTCTGTTAGAACTGAGTATTTTTGAGATCAAAAGCTCTCTTGAATTTCACACTCAGAGATTGGGCCCTCTCATAGAACTCTGTCAAGGTTGAAATATCCTTGTTATGTCATCAAACATTTCTGCAAAATCACTGAAGTTTTTCTGTAATTTATTAAATTTTGCAAAATTTTCTTCTAAGACTTAGTGTAAGTAAAACATACCAGTTTATATTTGTTGTCTTTAGTGTAAACTTCAGATCATAAAATACATGTAAATTATTTTCTGAGCTTACTACTTTTTTTTTTTAATTAATTGGGGAATATAAGCACATTTATATGTACAAACAGTATAACTATACATAGATAAATAGAAATAGATAATAATAAAACAGACTCTAATTGCATGCTATCCAGAGACAAAACCTATTACGTATTATATATGTATGAATAGTTATATAAATGCTGTTAGTCCAGTTATTATTTAAACAACAATGCTATAGGATACAAGAGCAGTAATTGTCGTGAATTGGTAGATCTGCCATAGGAGTATTACATAAAAAGAAATACTAAACTTTAGGTGAGTTTATTGAAAAGAGTTACCAAAAATAAAAGAAGGTAAACTTTGGAATTACAGTCACTTTATCAGTCTATGGGAAAGCAGAACAAAGGGATAAGAAAATGTATGCTTAAAGGATAATGAATCAGAGCTCATAAGGGAATATGTTATTGCAGTATGAGTAAAAGGTCTATGGGAAATATTTTCCTTGGGAGACCAGGAAATGTCTGAAAAAACCAAGCCGTAGGGTGCACTTACAGAGAAATGTTTCTCTGGGATGCTACTCCTTTTAAAGAAGGGAAGAGGAATATATTAAGTTAGGAATGGACAGAAAGATCAGGGGAAATTCATGAGCTGGAAGAGAGTATTTTGCAGTTGTAGTAATGCCCAGACCTGTGGGCTGCTCTGAAATAGGATTCTGTTTTCCTGAAAACCAGTGATAACTTGATGCAGCTGCTCATTAGATAGTGCGGATACCAAAGGAAAAATTGAAATCCTGGATGTGTAAGATTTGCTTTTTTTCTCCGTTTCTTCAATTTATTTTCCAGAGGGTATACTGTTTCCCTATTATGTTTTATTTATACAAAGCTAAGCCCATTACCCTTCCAACTCCATTAACCTCAGAGGAACCACATCAGAAATGACTATGGACTATTGACTACAGCATCTTATTTATTATTGACTTTTTTCTTTAGGATGATCTGACTGACACAAATTATTGCAGCAGATGTGTATTATAATCTGCAATTGAATATTTTATTCATTTGAATCCAGATAGCTGTTCTTCCACAGTATCCATTTGTAATGCCATGTATTGCGATCTTTGAATTTCTCCAGTATTAAACAGCAGGTATTTGGTGAGGCAGCCAAGAACTGAAGAGGATTAACACTCAATCCTTTCTCACTTAAATATCTTGGTGTTTTCATCTTTTCCTAGGTCAGCAGCAGGGATGACTTCGGTCACCTTATTCTGGTACATATTTACAAAAATTACAGAAATGCCATGGAATTTTATGCAGTTGTCAATCTCACTTCAAAAAAGGACTGGAATTGCAATGATAGAAATCTTGTGGTGCTGCATTGAGATTCTTTGTAAAGTTATGTTAGATAATTAACAATGGGCTCTGCTACATTTATTTTTTTCTTTTTTTTCTTTTTTTTCCCTTCAAGTTCTGAATTTCTGCATCATAAATATTAAGCAAATATTAAAAGTGTAAAGAACTTGTCAGAATGTTGTGGAAAGGATACATATAATTACATGTAATCATTACTTTAGTATGCTACAAAGATTTTAATAGCTTTACTTGAAGAGTATGAAAATAGCCACGCTGTTCAGATATATTATAAACTGAAGAATAAGAACTTATTTTCAGGTGCTGTGTTGGGCAATATGTGCATTTACATGCTCATGATGTGGGATTATACTGACCAGAAACCAGACTGTCTTGGCAAGGTATGCTTTTGTGCAGTCACAGATGTCTTCTCTATGCAGTCATATAAGCAATATTTCTGGAATAGGAAGAAGCATCCTGACATATGTTGAGAGGCAGTAGAGGGAGGCAGCTGCTGTGCCTTTTGCTGACTTCCTGGTAGAAGGTTCTACTGGTCTGACCTAGCCCTTATCAACAGATGGGAAACAGGAGAAGTCTGAAGAAACGCAGAATCATGGGGGTTGGAAGGATCTCTGTACATCACCAAGTGCCAAGTCCTGCTAAAGCAGATTCTTTAGGTTGCAAAGGAAGTGCCCAGGAGGGTTTTGAATGTCTCCACAGAAGGAGAATCCACAATGTCTCTGGGCACCCTGTTCCTCAAAGTAAAGAAGTTCTTCCTCATGTTTGTATGGAACTTCCTAAGTTCCAGTCTGTGCCCATTGCACATTGTTTTGCTTCTGGGCAGTACAGAAAAGAGCCTGGCACCTTCCACTGGACTCTTGTCCATTAGATATGCATTGATAATATACCCTCTCAGTCTTCACAGTGAACAGACACAGGTCTGTAAGCTGCTTCTCATAAGGGAGATTCTCCAATTGTCCCTCATCATCTTAGTGTCGCTTCGCTGAATTCTCCAGAAGTTCTCTGCTTTTCTTGAGCTGGGGAGACCAGAACTGGACAAAGTACTCCAGAGTTGGCCTCACCACGGCTGAGCAGAGGGAGAAGATCATCTCTCTCCACCTTCTGGTGGACACATCCTGGACACATCCCAGGATATCATTGGCCTTCTTGTCCATAGGGACACACTGCCGGTTCATGGTCAATTGGTTGTCTACCAGGGTATCCAGATTCTCCACAAAGCTCCTTTCCAGCAGGTCAGCCCCTAGCTTGTACTGATGCATATGGATAATTCTACCAAGATCACATGCTGCTCAAGAACTCACTGTCTAATACCCAGAGTTGAATTAATTTGTCCACTCTCCTGCCAATCTTGTTGTGGAGATGTTTCCAGTGCAAATGCATTGATAGTCACGACCATTGGGATAAATCAGGGATCCTTGTGCATTACAAAGGAATGGAATAATTACCACTCACTGTAAGTAATGAAGAGTTTTTGACAGATGGCCAAGGTGAAATTCTGAACAATATATATTTTTGGCTTGGTATGAACAGCAACAGTTTAATTCTTCTGACTCCTCTCTCCCTCAAGCATTAAGAACCTAGGAGGGAAAAACAAACAAGCAAAATAACAAACAAACAAAAATCTTTAATTAGTTTTTATTTCATAAAAACCTAAATGTATTTGATTTCATTGAATATGCTTTTTTATTTCTCATTCCCTCTTTCTTTTAATTAACTTTAAGCAAACTATCTTCTAAAGCATATAGAATTTATATCAAATATTTTTAAAAATTTTCTCCAGTGTTTTTTCCTCTTCCCGTTCATCTTCTATCTGCTAATCAAGCTGATCTTGAAATCACAGATATTTTTTTTTACACAAAAACTGCACCTTGACTGGCCCAGCAACTTGAAGCATTATGTTGTATTCTACACAAGAGGATCAAATATATCTCTCCCTTAGAAGCCTTTAGCATACTTGAAACATAAGTCTTTCTGAAGGGATAATACTTATAATATCTTTTGATAGCTTTGCTCAGATACCACTAGATTTCCTCCCTTTCCCATATAACTTACCAGTCTCACAGGACACATAAATATGCATCAGAAATTTATTACTACTTCACAGTGTATTAAAGCAAATATTCTCTTTTACTGAAAATCTTTCTTACACAAAAGATCCAACAGAATTTTCACACATAATCTTTCCGAATAGGGTTTAAATCATTAGATGTTCTATGCTAGTTCTTTCCTGGAAATGATCCATCTTGTAGTTAATTAATGTTATATTGCACAGTACACTTATCATATGCATAGATATAGAACATGCATATATCATTAAGAGCTGTATTTGGATCTGTGTTGTAGATATTGCCAAACTGATGGGGTGGGGGGTGGAAAGGAGCAACACACATCACTCATAAAGAAATTAGTAAGAAAGAGTTTTGTCAACAGTTTATGGGCTAGTTCAGCCCGGTTCTGTGAATAGTGGGGTGGAACGATTTTGTGAATCCATGAATTCAGAAAAGGGAAAACAGGGGACCTTAAAATAATTGAAAAACCAGCAGCAACAATCTGAAGAGAAACAAACTAATTTACAAAATATGGTATCAGAATGCAAGATAACACGTTATAATACAATATAATTAGAATTGAAGCTAATAAATTAAATATAATGAGAGAGCATTCGAAAGTGGATAGGCCTCACCATAACACTGAGATGAGATGTGCAGTCCAGTTGAGTAGCAGGAACGAGAGCTTGACGAAGAGGAGAACATCAGGTGATCTTGCCAGGGGTTTTATTTCCTCTCCAACCACAAAGCCGCCTGGGGTAGCAAAGCCCCCTGGGGTATGTCATTCTTCTTTTCCAGACAGGAACCTGGAACTGGAGCATTAACAGTTTAAATCCCAGTGTTATAATGTGATGTTATGATGTGGAATACCAATAACCATACCAATAACACCATGGCAAGTTTATTTGATCTTAGATACCTCATACACGTAAGGCAGTCTGCCTCACAGTACTGTCTTAATGTGATAAGGAATAGGTGACACTGGGTGATAAGGAACACAAACACTGGTTTTGGAAGATGGAAGAGTGGCATTTTCCAGATACCAACCTGTGTGAGCCTTGGGCAAAACATTGTTCAAAGTTGCTTTCAGTGTGCCTGCTTTCTTTTTAAGGAAGAAGCAGCAGCAACAAAACAATAAGAACAGAGAGTAATATTAAACTTCGTACCATTTTAAAGTTGAAGCTAATCTCCTCTCTTTTAATGTAATGCCATTCCTCCTTGTCCTATTGCTATCAGATAGTGTAAAATGTTGATCTCCCTCTTGTTTTCATGCTCTCTTCAAGTACCAGAAGGTCACAATGAGGTCTCCCCACAGCCTTCTCTTCTCCAAGCTAAATAAGCCCAGCTCTCTCAACGTACCTTCATAGGAGAAGTGTTTCAGGCTTTTGAATATTTTTGTGGCCCTCCTCTGGACCTGCTCCAACAACTCCACATCCTTCTTGTACTGGGGGACACAGGCTTAGACACTGTATTCCAGATGGGGCCACACAAGAGCAGAGTAGACAGGGACAATAACCTCTTCTACCCCATGCCACTCTTCTTTTTTGCAGTCCAAGATACACTTTGCCTTCTAAACTGCAAGAGCACACTCCTGGCTCATGTCCAGATTTTTGTCCATTGAACTCCCACAGTCCACAGGTCTGCTCTCAATGAGTTCTTCTTCCAGTCTGTACTCATATCTGGGATTGCCTCAACTTTAGTACAACACCTTGCATTTGTTCTTCTTAAAGCTCATTAGATTTTCATGTGCCCACTTTTTTAACATGTCCTAGTCCTTCTGCATAGCATCCTTCCATTCTATTCATTAAATGCACCACTCAGCTTGGCGTCATTTGCAAACTTGCTGAAGGTGTACTCAATCCCACTGTCTGTGATGCTGAAGAGCACTAATTCCAAGACGATGCCTTTCACATGGTTTGGTATTCTTTCTGTTCCTGTGTGAGCGTTTGTGGGATTCCAGTGCTGCCACTATTGTTTCCTAAGCTGATACTCAGCTCTTTGCACAGTTCTCTGATCATTATCCACCACTTCACACAGATGAGCAGACTAAAACAGTCTTCATTTCATGGTGTAACAGCTGTGCACGGCTGTCCAGAATGTGGCTTGTCTTTCACAGCAGTAACCTCACTGTTGAAACACACCACTCACTGCCTCACTCTGCTCACATCTGTTGTTTGGCCTCCATAAACTTTCAGCAAGCAACAATGAATGTCAGTGGTAGCCATTGTTTTCTGCATAGAGAAATTCTGCTCCAGTGCTTTGCCTTGTATGCACTTTCATGTCAGATGCCATTTTATCAGACTGTCCCTCAGCTGACATCTGTCATGTGGCAACAAAATTTAATGGAACATAGGTGGGAAGGTTGAACCTTTACTGCCATATCACCACCATCTACCTCTGACATTGTGGGCCAAGAAAATAAAATGGGAGACATTATTTTCAGAGCAGTAGTCATAGGTAGGTAGATATACAAATAAATAAAATCAGACACAAATTTTTCACAGTATTGGAAAATTGCATAAATTTAGAACCATTCCAAGAAGTGACATATTCTACTACTTTCTGTGTTTAAAAATTATTAACTGTCTTTCTAAAATAATGACTAATAAAATCATAGAATCATGAAAATACAGAATAGAATAATAGAATATCCTGTGTTGATAGTAATCCATGAGGATCAAGTCTGACTCCTGGCACCACACAAGACCACCCAAAATTCAAATCCAGTGTTTGAGAGCATTGCCCAAGCACTCCTTCAACTCTGACAGGCTTGGGGATGTGTCCACTGCCCTGGGGACCATGTTCCTGTGCTCATCCTCCGTCTGGTGATGAATCTTTTCCTACTATCCACCTTCACCCTCCCCAGGTGCAGGTCCATGCACAATGTTCCCTCAGGTTCTCTTGCTGTCATCGCAAAGAAGATATTAGCTAGTGGGAGAGCATGACCAGAACAGTCACAGAAAGTGAAAAGGGGCCTTTGCTCAGATGCATCTTGCTCTGCCCTCACTCTTTACATCAGGCTGCCTCTAGCTGCTTTCTCCACCTTCTTGCAGACCCCTACTGCCTGAAGCTGAAGCCAAGAAAGTATTCTCAAGGGAAATGCTACTATCCATATATAAATAGCATACTCACCTCACAGGTGAAGTGATTACAAAATCTCCTCTCACTATGAAAATCTATTAAATTAGTAATCTATACAGCTGTGAGAAAATTGTTCTTTGGGGAAAATCTCTATCATGTTAACTTGCTCCCCTTGTTCCTGTAGGGCAGGGGCAAGACTTTCATTCCTTGCTGTCTTTCATAGGATTTGAAGTTTTTTTGTGCAGGGTAGAAAGCTAAAGCTGAAATCCTAGATTAATCCTGTTATCTGCTACATGGCCTAACACACACTTTACAGAATTCACCTTCAAGCCTTCCCTTTACAGGAACAATTTCTAAGGCTTTACATTGGAAGGATAATATCAACTCTTGTATCTCTCCTCCTCTTCTGAATTCCACTTTGTTTTAAGGCCCACAATCTGCACCTAGAAACTCTGCTAAAATAAACTTTTCAAATAAGACATTTGTTACATTATGATATTAAGACAAAAACAGAAGAAAAATAAGAAATAATTTTATCCTTAAATCCTTGAATAATTTTACACCAATAAAAGTTCCAACCAGATAGGTACTTCAATGATTTCTAGTGATAATTCTTATATGAACTCATGTTTCTTTTGCTATGTGTGCCTCCCACTGAAGTCTAAGTGTGTAAAAAACATGTGAGAGTGGAGCAGAAGTTTGGTAACTGAAGGGTTAACTAGCTAAAGTGTCCACTAGAGCTCTGTTATTGCTGGAAGGAAGTCAGTTGTATACTTTAGTGGAGAGCAGATTTCTAACTATTTTTAAGCTCCCAAGTGCTCCAAATCGGAGCTTACTTCCTTTATATAGTCAATGGAGAAATACCAACTCCTAAATTAGATTTTCTGGGTTGTTTGAAGAACCCTACCTCTCAAGAGCAAGACAATGTTGATATTTCCCTGTCCCTTTTCTTCCTCTAGAGAATGACATAAGATTAGCTTGAAGTGAACACAAAAAGCATAGCCTTTGTGACATTGAAAATATGTACAGAGGCTAAATTTGTTTTCTGTCTTCAAACTGAGTGGTACATCACTGACAGCATGGCCAACATAGAACCATTCTTTGTAGAGCATTGAAAATTATCCCACTTTTTCTCTTCCTGAGAAGGGTGGGCAAGTAATGATTACTGCAAAGTGCCTAAAATCTTCAAAAATAGAGTAAACCATGGAGAGAAAGCTAAAATAAATTTCTTGCCATTGTTCCTTCCACTAAAAGAATCAAAACTCTTAACTGAGCACTGCTATGAGAAGCCAGAAAGGCCACTGGACCAGCATGGTGGAGGAAAACTGGAAGAAGAAATGCATGTTGTAATAGCAATGGGCAGGTATATACGAGATTTTTGAACTGGGAAAAATGTCTCTGAAACTTGGCAGTTGATGATGCTTGTTCTTGAGTAGAAGTCCAGCAGAGTGAGAGCAAATGAAACTACTGCTGTTAGTTACACAGTGTGCATACTCTCAAATTCACAAGAAACAAAAATACACTGGTGAGACATTAATAACTCCTGCTCAGACACTTGCCAAACAAGAGATATGATGATTTCATGTTTAGTGCAATCTAAGTGGTCTTAAAAAAATAGAAGTGAAAGTCAGATTCACACATAGTACAAAAAGAATTAAAGATCAGAAAATCTACTGAAAAATAAGAATTTACTGTCTGTGGCATTCTTAGTGCAAGTGTGAGCTCATATTATTTGTCTAGATAAATAAGACTCAAGTCATGTGAACAGAGCCCTAAAACTGAAATAAAATCAAAGAGAATAGCTTAGAGAAGTACAATCAGGAAAAATCATACATTAAAAACATACAGAAGGTCACTTTTGTGCATGTGTGTTCAACTTCTTAAAGACTGAGTATCACCAGCCTGGACTACATTCTCCTTTTTTCAAGCAGTTTGTTGAAATTATTAATATTTTATATGCTAAAAATCTGGTTCACTAAATTATAGAAATTAATTTATTTCATCTAATATTTTTAGACATTTACAGTTTAGAAGCCTATACCATGGTCAGCTCATTTCAGATTCTCTACAGAGTCACTGGAACCGGTGCTGGGATACAGACCATCTAATCAAAGCTAGATGTTTGCTTCATGGTGAGTTTTTTCTGTGAGGTCAGGTGAGTTCTACTCAAGGTGTCTGTCTTTCAAAAACAGATTTCTCTTTTAATAAGTGTTTTGAAATGAATATATTTATACTTAAAATTAGATTTTCTGTTTAAAAATCTGAACATAAATTTTCCTGAGGCATTTACGAGAGACTGCAGAATTATATCCTAAGCTTTCAATACTCAGAACTCAGCTTTGTCTATAATTACTGATTTTACAAAAGCCACATCAAATTGCATAGGGTTATTTTAATTCTGATACTATCAGGGATTTTGTCATGAATAATTTGATCTACAAAGCACTTTATTTTTTTCTTTAATTTTTAATCTCTGCACCAATGATAATTAAAAATTAATATGTAAAATATATCGCAATGTATATTATTCATCGAAACCTAAATAAAACCCACTTTACTTGTTCTGTTTCTCATGGGTGTACCTCTCTCATATGAATCTAATAAACACTAATATTTAAAGAGTAGTGTGGGAATGAGTAGAAGTGAAATATCATAGAGGGCAGAAAAACCACACAGAAAAATGAATTGTTCTGATAGGGAAAAATAAAGTACAATAAAATGCCCAAAAATGCACTGAGGCCTTTGCCATTACGTAACGCCAGGACAGGATCCAATGGCTCACTTCTTATTAATCCCTCCTTCCTATGACGTGAAAGATCTGCTTTAGACTCATAGTTCTCTATTCTCAGTCTGCATGGCTTCACATGTACCAGACATGTGGCCTGTACAGTAGTTATCAAGCAAATTTTGAGTATGTTGGTCTGGATTGAATTACTCAGTGTGTGAGTCAGCTATGACAGGAATTTGCAGAATCATGCTCAGACAGACGGTTTGAGCTCCAGGGAAACAAATGAACAAACAGAAACAGAACAACAACAAACAAACAACATCAACAGCTCCCTTTATTTTCTAAATACATGCTTTCTTTCTTGTTTGTAGGTCATTCTTGATGTGTTAGTAAAAGATTTGTCCTCTCTTACCACTTGTGAACAATGTGTCCTGGGGTTTATTAGAGTGGTGCCAGCCTCACAAATGTAAAGTGCAGTTGTTGACTTACAGCTGCTTTCAGGATCATCAGTACATGAACATCTATGCAAACATACACACACACACATATCCCATACACATGTTTACCTAAAACAATTGTAATTTTCATCAAGAAAAACAAAGTAACCACAGAAATTGTGACCAGAAAACTATGTGAGGAAGGGAAAATTAAACTTTGGCATACAATGATGTTCATATTTGAAAGAGGGAACAGCAGTCATATTATCTTTGAAGTCTGTAGTGAGGCCGCTCACACCTGGATAGAGAGATGAAGCTTGAAGCACAAACTTGGAGCAAACTGCATCGTGACAGCTGCACACAAAGAAGCAGCTTGCATGTCTGGAAACGTGGAAAAGAAACATGCTGCATCTTGAAAGGTAAGTATTTGAAAGCCCAGCCAGTGTAGTCTTGATTCATTTTGGATAAGTTTGTGGGCAAAAGGGCCAAACTGTTTCTAGGAACTGTTTCATGTATTTGCAGTTTGACATCTGCAGGTTAACACTGTGGTGCACATCACTTTCCATACTCTCATCCAGACTCCTGGATCCTCTTTTGTGCTCACTGCAGTTTTGCCTTTTATGGAATAAAATAAAAATAGAATATTTTAGCTTTACTGGTAATAAATGAGCTATTGTTTGCTCTAGAAGTCATGCAGAGTCCCAGCAATTGAAATGGTCTATTTTCTCCCTAACATGGTGTCCTTAGTCTGTATTATGTACTTTGGAAAGATATAACGTCACTGTCATGGTGAATACGATAGTAAATATCACCCTAAACAGCATTAAGTCATCACCAAGTAGATGTTTCCCACTAAGAATATAACCAAATGAGTTTTACTATATCTGGGCAGAGCATAAAAACTATATCTGTTGTCTAACATTGATAAGATGAAAAATGGTTTAAACACAGGGCTGCTTTCTACTGTTTCCTCTTGGCTTGACCAATTTCCACCTGCAGTGTTTATTCTCAGTGATTTCTGTGCTGTTCCATACAAAGCTGTGTGTGTGTAGAACATCTTGAGTGAAAGGGACTGGAGAGCTAATGCAGACTTAGTGCAGATAGTCAATGACTTTCAAAAACATATTGCTTTTTCTGGAATAGGATTTGTCTGTGATGGGATAAATTATTCAAAGTCTAATTGTTTGGTTACAGTTATGAATAAAGCCTGCAATTTCCCTACATTGGTTAAGACCTGTGGCCCTCTATTGCAGTTCTTCATTTCTAAAACGAGTGAATAGAAGGCTATTTAGAAATGTAGAGAGCAGAGTAACTGTTAGCTAGCCCACTCACAGATAAATATCTTTCTGGTGTAAGTGTTTGAGGGTTGAACTGAAATAGATTATTTTACCTAAGTGACTGAATGGCTGAAGGGAAAGAGTCCTGGGTACTCCTAATAAACTCAACAATGGATGAAGAGCTAGGAAGTAATTCAAGCTAAATTCCTATGGTGCAAAATACTCAACTGTACAGTTTATATTTAACCACATATTTCTTATCTGATTCTTCACAAATAATGCTAACTTTTTTCTTCCGAAACATCTGCTGCTTTTAAATTACAGGTGGTACTCAGCTGCCAAAAAGAAAACAGGTATTTTTGTCACCATAACTCTCTTAGGATGTTTAGCCAGTGAGATTATCTTCAAGCTAATTTAGGATCTTCTATAACTAATAAATATTAGTCACTGTAAGATATATTCTTTCCCAATGACTCTTCCCATTGCATTTTGCAACTGTAATGCTTTGCTCAAGGAGAGGCAAAGTAACTGTTGTTGTTGACTACATCAAACTACATCACAAATAAAGGAAGAATGGATTCCAGACTTCAGTGGAACACTTTAAATGCAAAACTGATTCAAACTAATTATCAGTTTCTCCAAACAACCACCATATACTTTAGATGATAACTGCAACAGCACAATTAATAGCTCAAAGAAAAAAATAGAAATGATGAGTACAAAAACCTATTGAAAAATATTTGAATGAATTGCAGACATTTTCCTCCACTGTAATAATGAAATCTAATGTAGTCTGCAAGTATCATATATTTGTTCATACATGTTTCTAAGGGTCCTTAACACAGATATGGAGCTCTCACACTGATCCATCCTCCCATCAAACAGATGGATCATTTCACTTCCAAGAGTTTAAGAAAATGAGGCTGTCTCTTAGAACCAGATGGAATTGAAGACAGAAACAACAGCAGAGGAGAAAAGTTTATATTCTTTGTACTTTTTTTCTTTTTAAGTCAGCGTAAAATAACAATGCAAGGAAAAGACAAAGAAGAGTCTCATTAGGACGTAAGATGAGAAAACCCTTTCCTTCAGTTACAAGTCTGCTCTCAGATACACCTACCTTTGCTTCCTTGGACAAGCTTTCCCTTACCTGCAATTTGTTCAGCTGCTGAAATTTCTAATTTCCCTCAAGAGAAGATTTACATGGAGATTTTCTGCATAAAAAAAAACTGAGTAAATTCACCGAAAAAAAAAAGTATAATTAGCAGACTTTCTGCCATACTAAATGTTCATGATCTTATTTCTCCATGTGGTAACTTGATATCTACTCAGCTATTTTTGCTCCCGCTGCAAAATTTTGTTTAATAATATATACGTGTTGGACTATGAAAAGACATTCTTCAATGCTTGACTAAAGCCCTGGGATAAAAGAGCTCTGTTAGGCATTTTATAGTGCTATTAAGAGGAACGATGAATTACAGCATAACTCTTTGTTTAGAAATATTTCTTTACAGAGAAAATTAGAGTTAGAAAATTATTAAGAATAATGATATAAAGAGTGCAAGCTGATTTCCTACTTCCTAGAGATAGACATCAGACCCTCTCATAACTTAGTAATATGACCTTATTTAAACATTGTTTCTCAGTGAAATTTTTTTTAACATATTAATCACAGAAATATTTTTTGTCTGTTGAATTTTCAACATATTTTTTTTTACATAATCTGGTTTCTTGAAACTTTGTAATGAGTGGAGCCAAGTTCAATAACTCTCTTGGAAAATAAAATCTGATGGAATATTTAATTAGAGTCTTTCTCTATAATGGATGCCCAATATGCTCCAGAGTGCAACATTTGGCAAATATAAAAAATAAGAGGGATTACAACCCACTAATTTTATGAAATTCCATTGGTGTTAAGCCTTATAGAAGTACTATCATTAGATTTCATGGATAATGAATAAAATGAAGAAACAAATTTTGTGATAAAGATGTCTTTTAAGTTCCAAGATTGTTATGGAGAAGGAAAAATGTTTTCATGTTCAGAGCTGAAAAATGCTGCTTAAAAAGCAATATTATTTTAGGAAGTTCAGTTTTTGGCCAGTGCAAGCCCTCTGGACAGACATTTGCCAGCTTATTATAAAGAACTAGATCTAAAATTTGTCTCAGACTGATTAACAAATATTTTAGCTAAAAAGACATTGGTAAGAGAGTATGCTTTCGAAGAACAGCTTTTGAGGAAAAGAATGCCCGTCAGACAGATTTCCATCTCCCCGGTTCAAGTCATTTTGAACCAGATTCCTGCTTTTTGTAGCTCACAATAAGAAAAATGTTCAGAATATAGTTTTCTGGTTCTGTGACTCCATCTACCCCTGAAGATACTCCACTTTGAAAATAAACTATAAATGGCTTTGTTATGTTGTGTTAAATATGTTATAGAGAGTTTGTGTAATTAAATCCAATTCATATTATCATGAAGTAAATCTAAGATATCATAGAAATACTGTATAGGACTTGACCAGCTATTATTTACAAATTTTTTTTTTTTTTTTTTTGGTATTTTACACCTTGTATTTGCACTGTTTTGTGAGACTTATTGAGACCTCTGAAAATGTACCCATTACTACCAATATCCTATTACAAATTCTTTTAAAATTTGAGTGCTTTCAGAAATATTAATATTACCCTACTAATCATTAAACATGTCAATCAACACCACTTCTGCAAACTAAAGCATAAATCTCAGAGAACTGCAAACGTGGCAGACAGAAGAACTAACAATAATCAATAAACAGCCTGTCACCCAGGATTCTCTAAACATTCCTAATTAATTCTGTTCAGAAAATACTGAACAACAGAAATGTAGAAAAAAAAGGACAACATACATCTCAACCACAAAGCCCCTCATTAGACCTTTTTAATTGTCAATAATGCTGATTATAAATTGCTTTTAGGCATTATTAAAAGTTAAGAACTTGTCTAAGTCTTGTCTGCTTTTACTGCTTTATTTTATTTTGGTTTAAAAAGATAAATAGTTTCAAACTTCTGTTATGAAACAAATAACTAATAATTGTAATTAATGACCAAAACTGTTAACAAGATAAGATCAGAAGATTCCTCCTTAAGGGAATTCTCAGTGATGAAAAAGATATAGCCAGACATAATATCTGCCACAAACCCCAAAATATTCCATCTAAATCTATACAACTAATTAATTCATGATCTTGTTTTCCACATGTCACTTTCATTTTGTATAGTTTTGTCCTGATTTTAGGTCAGATAACTGAGATACCTTACTGAAACAATAAATTTACCCTATTTTTAATGCTTGAAAGTTTCTCTTCATAAAATTTTGCTTTAATTTTTTGAAGGAAGAACAAAGTAGAAGAGCAATAGTGTTAGATGAACACTTCAACTTTTTCACTACATGTCTGAAAAACACCTCAAATTAACCTATTGAAAATTTTCTCTCTTGTCAATAGGGACAGAGGGAAATCTCATAAATGTTGCTTTGAGCCCAAAATGCTATAATATAGTGCACAAAATAGATCATTTTTGTTTTATTTTTCCTTCGAACTCTCGAATCAATGCATCTAATTTCTTATCTACTCACATTTAATTTTAGTCTAATGTCTTGTCAGACAGCTGTCACTTCTTACAGCTACTTTCAGAAAGCTGTGTACTGGGCACAAGCATGCTGTGATTTATAGCAGCAACAGTCTGTTGGTGGAATTCATTTAAATCATTTAACTGACCTTGCACCACTTAAAAGGAAGAGCTCACATTCAACCTTGCTCCCCAGAAGTCCATATTGTCATCATAGAAAAACAGAAGTCTTTAGAAAGTGGTTTCTCTAGTACCAAAGTGAGTATTATTTACCTGGGAGAGGGAGGGAATCTCTCTTTTTCTTTCAGCTGTCATGAGAATGAGGATAGTTGTCCAAAACAGTCACGTTAATTTTTTGTATCTAAAGACTGATGGAATGCATGTAGAGGTTTTTCTTGCCCAGATGGCTGGGACTATATAGTAACTGCTGTGAGTGAGAAGTGAATTTTACTGGGAATTTTTAGCTGAATATCTCAATTCAGAACCTAACTGAAATGTGCTAAAAGTAAGATTTCACCACGGCCATTTGGAAGAGAGTAAAGTCACCTTTGGCTTTAGAAAGATGGTGAGAGCAAGAAGAAAGTAGAGCAGATCTAATAGAGCATGGGGGAATTTTCCTCTTTGTAAATTGAAGTAGCAATATATCCCAGGAGGCACTTCCATCTCCTTGACTGATGAGGTAAAAAAATGCTTCAGCTGTATGGATCTCATTTGTCTGCCATATTTGAAGAAATGGTGCAGAGGAACATTGATAAGAGAGCAACAAAGAGTGAAGAAAGAACAGTAATGAAGGCAGAAGTGCATATATGCTGATTATATGCTCTCCCTTGTTTCAAAGTATGGATCAAAGAGAGAGACAAAATTTGCTATCCAGGAGTTGGGTGTAAGTCATTTATCAACCCATCCTCTGTTTAATCTGCAGGTTCAGTACTGACTGTGTGCAATGCACGTGAAGCACCTGCACCAAGTCATGGAGTTGATTACAAATGTGCTTTGGGCCAGTTTCAGAGTTGAAATCATTCCTTTATGTATCTGTAGA
Organism: Lagopus muta; assembly: GCF_023343835.1. NCBI lineage: Eukaryota > Metazoa > Chordata > Aves > Galliformes > Phasianidae > Lagopus > Lagopus muta. The sequence goes on along the minus strand of NC_064439.1, from coordinate 12,183,826 downwards.
GTTCAGAAGAGCAAGGAGGGAGCTGTGAGTTCTGCAGAAATGAATTCCTGGTACACAGCAGGTGGGTAGGTCCCAGTTAATTATTTCTGTCTTCTCTTGACACACTAAAACATTCTGCTACAAGTTCTGCTTTCCCCTTTCCCCATCCTTTCAAGAAATCTACAACTGCTCTTTATTTAGAAGGCTCAGAGATGGTATTTCAGTGGTGATTACTACCCAGTGGTTGTCCATGACAACATGTAGCCTACTATTATTTGCAATTTATGTCCATCAGCAATACTTTATGACCGCATCTGCACTTACTGTCAGCTGAACAGTATTTAATTGCTTGACATATAAGATCTGTTGCATCAACAAACATGCAACCTCAGGCTCTATTATGATTCCAGTGATCTTCCTTCTTTATTATTTGTTCTGCTGCTGGAAATCAGTTTGCTATAATGTGTTCAGTGCTCATGAACAATAAAATCATAAGGTGGTGTTAACCAGAACAAATTCTTGGCTGGAGCATATGTTACTCAAGAGAAAGCAATGAACTTCATTTCTCCTTAAAGAGGCATCATATTCCTTTGTATAGAAAAACTATATTTTCTTGGCCTATGCAGGTCCTCCCCCATCATTTTAGAGTTCTAGTGGAGATGGAAGATCTAAATTTAAAAATGTATTAGTATCAATTTTAAAAGTTCTGTAATGTCCAAAGTTTAAAGAATTGCACTTATGTTAATATTTCCAGAACTATGAGAGTATTGGCAGTTGTATTCATTGGCTTGTGTTCAGACTTAAAACTAGAATATGTATTTATGAAGTTGAGCTTTACGCAGAGCTTAAGCAGTATGTGAAAAATATAGCTTTTACAAGCTATTTATTGTAAATAAGTGGAAAGAGCTCTTCAAGACATTTTCTAGTCCAATGACAAAGTGTTGTATTACAGGAAATAAGAAATGATTCACAAAACAATTTAAAAATATAGAAACCCTACTCATACACTGAAGAAATCAAATGATAATAATAACAGTTGTAGCTGAAATGCTAAGTCACATCTCGAAGCATTGACCTGGTGGGAAGGCAACCCAAGGAAACTCAGCTGCATGCAATGCATCTGAGTGTCTGGAAAGGATGCATCCAGGACCTATCCCTTCCTAGATCTCATTTAAGGGTTGGCAGTGGAAGGAAGGCTGTCTCGCTGAAGATCCTTGTGTATCTGAGGTCTTCTAAGCAGCTTCTTTCCTTTGTTTCTGTGCCCGTGGCTGTTGTATTTGAACAAATCCTTGCTTACTGTAGACTGGAACTTTGCTACTTTTCTATCATTGCTGCACTTTCCATCATGTAACAGTGTTACAAATATAAAATAATAAATGAAGATGAATTTTTGCTCTTTTTAGTTGTAAATGAATGTGAATATGGAACAAATATACAAGATGTTCTTTACATTCTTTGCTTTGGAATATGTTACATGACTCTTAATTGCCTTTCAGAATATTTGTGTCATAATTTGACTGAACAATGGCACCAATATATTTCCTCTTACCATCCTGTAAATATCTTTGTAACTCCCAAGAGACAACCTTTTCTGTATCTCCAGAGAATTTCAAGAATTCTCACAGCATTCTGTGCCAGTAATTCACTGTTTCCTAACATACAGTTATAATCTATAACTCTCACAGCAATTTGAGCCCATTATTTTTTATTCTGTATCTCTCAGACACTGAGAACAGGCTATATCGTTTTCTCTTTACAACAGTTATAGTGAGCACAAGATGTAGGTTATTCATGTGGCTAAAAATGCCAGCTTGTTAGAAAGTAATTACAAATCCTGTTCTTGCATCTCATAAGCCTTGTACTAGCATTTGTTTTGGTGGAGATGATAGAAGATGGAAGGCTTGGATTCTGATTAACAGGAAAACGTGCATTCAAAAAGTCACAGTTCAGGTTCCACTGGAAAGAAGGGAAAACTGAAAACTACTAATTTAAAACTTTCTTAGAAACACCACTGAATTGCCTTGGGCTATATTCTTATGCATGTGTAGATATTAAAATATTTTTATTTCAGGTAACTCCCTCCTATCTCTAATTGTGTCCTGTAGATTTTTATGTCAGGTAGTTACTTCTCTAGAGTCCTAAAAAGTTGTCAGGTTTTGTCTAAAAATATGCTTATTTTTTAGAAACCTTACTTGTTACTGCAAAATTAATCAGCAATATTAAGGAAGTAATTTTAATGATGATTGCTATTTTAATGGGGGCATATTTTTAGCTAAATCTGAAATGCAAGAATGCTTTATGGTTTGGAGAAACTTTGAGTACAAAACTGTAATATATCTACCAAGCATAGATATCTATTATCTTAGTTCAAATTACTAAGGTATTTATAGAACAGACCAGCAAGTGGCAGTACATGTTGCATATAAATCATGAATGATAAGACTAAAATCTCTCAAATGAAACTAAATAGGCAGTCAAACAACCTTTCATGTTCAGTCTTACTAATTTTAGCTGCCTTGCTAAGAATTGTAAAAGCTTCATTCTGTATGACCTTATTTTCCTGGAAGGAGTAAGCATACCACATTTTAGGAATGGTAGGGAAAAAAAACTCTCCTGTAACTGGTGGGATGCATTTGTGCCTCTGTTAATCAAAATGTGTGTACTCTACATTAGCTGAGATTGGAAGATGAAATTTTCCAGAGACTCTACTGTTATAAATTGCCATGACTCATAAGATATTCCAATAAATAATCCCTGTCTAAGGGTAGCATATTGTAATGGATGCAGAATGCTTACTCCAACAGTCTTTGATCCCAGTACCTCTTATGTGAACTCCACTTTATGAAGTTTATTTTCATAGTTGAAATGTTAGGTGAAATCATAATATTTACTACTACAGATTTGTTCAAAGCTTGTGTAACATATCGCTAGGCAACATTCAGTGAGGGGAAAAAAAGAAAAAAAAATGTTGTCTTCAGTCACTCAGTTAGCTAAGAGAACAAATAGTAAATGTGTGTTTTTAGATATTACCCTCCTGAAAGCCCTAGTTGTATGGATACAGCATTCTTAATGGAAGTATGCATTTCTTCTCCAGAAATATTTAGATGAGTGTAGCTTGTGACTGTAATGACTGACAGTCTTTGACATAAAAATAATCTTCGTAGCCTAAAGGCAGAGGTAGGAAGAAATAACACAGGGAACCCTTGGTATCTTGAAAGAGCAGATCATCTCTGCCTCATGGATGACATTGCCGTGGGTGAAGGAGGTACATTTCTTCTGGGGCTCTTTTAACCCATTCCTTTCCAGTTTAGGATATCAGAGTTGTAAATACTGCTGATTTTGAATCTGAATGTTGGCATGTGGATATATCACGTGGCTAAGGAGACTAGTAGTCTTCACAAGACAGCTGTTACACTGAGGACAGCATAGAAATTACCTGTTTCTTGTATTCTTCCTGGAATTGAAGATTATAGGGACACAGCTTGATTCCTGCATAAAATAAGGCAGTCTAAGCATCACATGAGGCACTTCTTTTGTGAAATGTAATTGAGTTGACTGAGAAAATATGGACTACATTGTCTCAACTTCAGAAGATGTTTCTGCACTTTTAGATTACCAGAAGCAGTATACTATATAATTCTCTTATACAGTGATCGAGAACCAAAGGAATACATTCAGGTGCAGTAGGGCTAGGATTCAGACAATGTTCTGGATGTTATGTTTTATTCCCTTTTTTTTCTGTGTTTTATCCTGTTTTAGGAGTTTTCTCTGTCTCTCCTAAGAGTGTTCTGCTTTGTTTGGAGTTATTTTTGAGAAAGTAGAAAGACAGACCATGACTTTTCATCACATAAATGAAAATCATTAGGCTGAAAGGGTCATTCTTTATTCTCTGAATAAACATGTATCCTATTTGAAGTGAAATATACCCAAAGGGAAGAACAAGGAGACACATCTGAATATGTATAAGACTACTGACTATGCATGTTTTCTCGGTGCACTTAGTGAAGTACACTTTTTCTGTGCTCTTAGATGTAAATGTCTGGTTCAAGCTCTTGGAAGAATGTTCCAAAAGCTAAAAAAAGGGAGTGGGATTTGGGACAAATTTTACTTGCTGACTTCAAATGGGAAAAGCTGCTTTTCTCATCCCATAGTTAGGAAATTCTTCTCCATATTGACCATGATGCAAACTTTTTCCACAAAGTTCTTTTTTAGCCAATCGATTCCCAGCCTCTGCTATTCTATAGGGTTCTATTGCTCCAGATATGGAACCTGTGTTTCTTTCTTATCACCTCTTTTCCAGTTTATTTTGAATCACCAAGTGTATCAAGATTCTCTGGACTGAGCATCTGTTGTCATTTGATGAGATTTATTGGTCATGGGGCTGATCAGATATGATCAACACCATAAAAGCTGGGGGGAAGAGAGAGAAGGCTTTCTTGAGCCTTATTTTATAATACTTCCCTCAGAAGAAAGAGATAAAATTACTTTCATTTGACTCATTTTTCCATTTTGTCACATAAGCTTTTTAATGAATAGGCTGTTACACAAAAGATTGACAGCATCATGAAATCAAGTACATTTAGAGTATTCCTAACAGTATAAGTGCCTCAAAGATTTTATTTAAGATCCCACAGAAGTAAAACACAGATACCTAGATGATCAGACCAGGAATGCATTGAAACATTACTTGTTTGCAGGGATTTTTATATCAATATTTCATCTGCTATTTCATCCTTTCAGATGCTAAAGAGGATCTGAAAGGTTAAGGCTCTATCTGGTTATGCCTTCTGAATGTGGTTCACTGAACCTGATCTCAGTTGCACTTTTGTTGCTTAAATCCTATTTTGGATAGGAGCCTCCTCTAATTCAAATTTAGTGATATATTACTTTTTCCTGAGATTGTACAAACATACATACCTACTGAGGACTTCGGCTAAAAGATAACATCTAGTCTGCCATGACTATATTTAATGGGTTAGAAAATGTCAATGTAAATAAGACTCAGACAAAACTAATACAACACTTCTTAGGGGCCTATCATAGCTCTACCTATAGAACACTGAATAATTAGTTACCATGGCTGAAACGTCATAGTGAGGATTCCAGCCTTTCAGAAGGAAAGATTTACAGCATCACATAAATTCTTCTGCTATTGCTTTTTCTTCCTAAAACAAAGGTAAGGGAATCCCCTGAGTGTGTGGTAGCTGGTAATGTTTATTCGGAGATATTTCACAGTTAGTATATCCAGGTGTTCTTTCTGATTCAAAGCTGAGGTCAATAAATGTGATGGAAAATATTAGCAAAATCTTGGCCAGATTCTTTCAATGCCTTTAGGTATCTGAATAAGACTTTCCTACTGGTACAATATCTTCTTTGTTCTCCTTTCCCCAGCTTTTACACGCCCTCTAATTACATGGCAAAGGGAGATTAAAAGGAGAACATATCCTCCAGTTATTTTCCTGAAACAATGATGAAACATTTAGAAAATAATAATAATGTGGCAAGAGTGAAAGAGTAGAACGACTACATGATAAAACATTACTTTATCTGCTAATATTCCTTCCACAAGAAAAAAGTGTCATAGCCTATAATGTATCAGGCCAACATGTCAAATTAGGAAAAAAAATACAAAAGTTCAGGCTGAACAATAAATAATATACATAACATATACAGAAATTCAAATTTGTTAGTAATGACAAAGGCATATGATTACATTTAGTTCCCTTTTTCCTTTTTTTTCCCCTTTTTATTTAAAAGAAAATGTGTCTTTATTTTCAAGGTTCTCCCAGCACTGTAAGTTTAACAAGCAACAAAAATGTTAAGCTGGGGGAGTTTTCATGAATGAATCAGCAACAATTCATTACTATATCTGGAAATAAAATAAACCAAGTATACAACCACAAATACCATCAGACCCAAAAGAACAGCTCCTGCATCCTATGCTGGGTGCTGCTCTCATTCTTACCGTAGTTAGTAATTGTTATGCAAGATATCAACAATTCATAATCAGAAACTTCTTTTCATCACATGTATTCAGGAAAAAAAAAAATAAAAATCCAATGTAAAATCCCAGTAAGCTGTTCTGCATGTTTCATGAATCAAATGAAAACCAGACAAAAATGTCATTTAGGTCAATACTTATCACCTATAGTACAATTTGTGGTCTGTGTTGTTTTCTACTAAAAGAAAAAGATGAGTGGGAAAAGTAAATTACTGAAGGGTAGGAAAAATGTTATGTTGAGTTCAAAATATAGAAATCTTTTTCTTTTTTTCCACCTTTTTTAATAAAAAAAATATTACCATCTGTAAGAACTATCCAGATCAGCATATTTTTGTCATGGAGTCTTGTTGACCTTTTCCATTATATTGAACATCCCATTCCAAAGCAGAAGAAATCTCTCCTTAGTTATATCTCATACAAACAGGAGGGAAAAAAGCACAAATAAATAATCATTACACCCAGACAATTTAAAATAATTCATTATTAACATATCTAAATCTCTGACTAGCAACATATTAATTTAATGAATACTGCTAGATTATTTCTTGCTCTTTTCCTCTCCAGGACAGTTCTACTTCATAGTTATAACTGTTTGTGAGAATAAAGATGCATTGAAGTGACATATTATTGTTTGCTGTTCACTTATATATATTTTTTTGGTTTGCATTAATGTTGTCGTGGAAGTGTGCTCTCAGATGAAAATGGATGTGACAGAAAGGAAGAGCAGGATGGAGTAAAAGAATAAATTCACGAGGAGGCCCTCATGAGAGCTTCAGAAAAAAAAACTTTTTTGACAAGCTAATCATTTGAAAGGTTTTTTTCCCTATATTTTCTTTTGTTATTATCATTGCTATTGGTTGGTTTATTCATATATTGATTCATATTCAGATTTATGAATAACGCCACTGGAGCAAATGGAATAGAATTGATGCTGAAAACTATTTGAAAGAAATAATTTCAGAAATAAGTTTAAGTGTTACAGCTTCATAATTGAAATTTGATTTTTTACATTCTTCAATTTTAATAAGCATCAAATCCTTCTTCTGATTGTTTAGAGTCATCAAAACACTTAATTCTCAGTTCTGCACAAATAAGGTGCATATATATGACATAGTTTTTAAATTGATTTAATGATTAATGATTTATGATTAATTTTGGAAAATTTATTTCCTGGTAGGATCTTAATGAAGAAAGATAGGACTTAAATCAATATTATTTGTCTTTTTCAGGATTCCTACACATTTATTTATTTGTTTGTTTGTTTATGTAGTTTGTAGCAATGAGGCTGCTCTATAAACACTATTTAAGAAATCCAATGACCTTTCTCTACGAATACTAGATAACACTGAAGAAAAAATACACCTTGAATTAACATACCATAAAAAGTATTTTGTTTTCTTTTGAAAGATGGATATTCTTATTTCAAAGGTGTTTTATAAGCCTTATTGTTATCCACTAAAGGCATGCATGTGCAAAAGTGAAAATCACCCACCTATGTGTCAACAGAGGGCATACTTTGTTATTGTATATTTCTACAGCATTTTCAAGAGGAAACTGCACAGTAACCAACTACTCCAGCCTGCACTTGAAGAGGGTATTGATTCCAGATTTATGAGTTTTAGAGTCCTATTGCTGACAAACTCCGCATCTGTGACCACAGCTGTTGTCTTTACTCCCAGGGGACAAAAGAAGAGGAATTGCAGCAGCATAAGTAACATCTGGAAAGGCATGAGATTTCCTGCTTATAGACCTAAATAGCTATGCCAGCTCCTCTCAGCCTTCAGCAAGCCCCCAGTATACTGTGTTTGGTGTTTCTAAGTTATTGTTTGCCAAAGTGATATATAAAGTGTATTTGTTTGTGTTTATGTGCATGTATATATATTTAAGTATTTTGAAAACTATGATTTTTCAAATCTAGAATGTATATAATATATATATTATAATAATGCATGTATATATATTTATGTAAATAATAATGCATGTATATATTAAGTATTTTGAGAAGTGTGAGTTTTCAAATCTAGAAGGCAAAACCAGTACTATAGGTATGTAGTAGGAAATTACAGGTTCTAATGTTACCATTCCTTTCTCTCAAGTTTGTAAAATAATAGAAAATGGTATTCACATGACCTAATGGAAAAAAAGTGGATATACAAGTGTAAGTTAAATATCTTTCACAATAAAAAGACAATGTACTTTAAAAATGAACAAAAAATTAAGGCGGCAGCACATATGAGCTATAAAATATTGCATTTAGTGGAGTATAACTATGAAGTCACTGATTCAAGGCAAAAGAAGTTAAGACATTATAAGAAAAACTTAAAAAAAATAGAGAAAAGATGAGTTGATAGGGCATATAGTTAACGTAACATATATATAGCATAACATAGTTCAGGTATATGAAGAATAAGAAGTCAAAGAGAAGCTAGTGCTTCTAAGAGACAGAAACAAAATAATTTATTAAAGAGAATGTTCCGCTGAGACAAAGATCAGTAATTTTCCTCAGTGTCTATATAAAAGATAGAGGGATGGTACCAGAAGCCAGAAAATTATTTTCAAAACAAGGAAGAAGACATACTATTGTAAAAAAAACATTCATGTTTCTGGAAATAATTGTTGTACAGGTGAGTGGCATCTTTTTCAGAAAACTATAGAAAAATGCATAAATGCAGCTTTTATCAGTGGAACAAAAAGATTCACGACTGAAACAGGGCCCCAAATGAATTTGAAAAACATTGTGCCATGTTTAAAAAGTCACATTACGAAGTACATCAAAATGCAATGCTTCATTAATTATAAACAGATTTTTGCCTTTATGTATTCCAAATGAATTGGAAATTATATTTACTTGCATATATTTGGTGTATACAAATCTTTCTACTCTATTAAGCATTAATTTTTGTGAACATTGTAAATGTGTTTTGTCAGTAGGCAATAGAAATCAAACTGAAAAAAATCCTGGCAAAGTCAAAGGTATTTTCTTAAATAAATCCAATTTCAGATGCCAGCATATTGTAGAGAAGAAAACTAGAGGAACTGAAGCGATATAAATGTTTTTGGCTGTTGTTTTTTTGTTCCATTTTGTTTTTATATTTGGCTCTGGAAGTGCTACAATAACCCCGTGGTGTAACGCATACTGATATATGAAAACTTCTGCACATAGTGTCTGCTAGCTGGATTTCTTGTGTGCAGTATGAGCATCTAGAATTTCTGCAGATATTCCAGTGACATCTTTCATTTACCTGGAATGTTACTTAAGACAACATACAAGCTTTTAGGAAACCTGCACTATGTTTATGTAGGAATATAAGAACTAGAAACTAAAGACATGCATGATCAAGTACTTGAAAGCTTGTCTCAGATCTTATTCCCACAGGTACAAACACGGTAATTCAAACTGAACATGCATGTCAAACACGTACTTGCTGAAAAGCTAATATAAGTAGTTTGATTTTGATACTCGGAAAATGTAGTAAAAAGATCATAATGATATACTGGCAATTTGTTATGGAAATACAAACAAACCGACTGTGAATTGGGTGTGAATGGGGCTATTGTCTCTACTTGGAAAAATAGGATACAAAAAATTATATGACTCTATGTAATACTGTGGAAATAAATACTGAAATAATAACAACAAAAAAATCAAGTTAATTGTAACTATTTGGAATAGAGCAATAATTGAAGTCCATTTTAAACTAGTACAACACAGTATCAATTCAGTCCCTATTTCTGCATCACTTTGTCTGTTGCAAACTTCTGTTAATGTCAGTGCAAGTTAAACATTTCATTCAGTATGTTACTAGTGATCTATTTCTGAGGACAGCAAACTAGCTTAGTTGAGGTGACCACTTGAAAAGCCCTCATATCACCTCTCATTTTTTCACTCTATAAACCAGCATCATGTGAACACCAAGTCATCCATAAACTAAAAAAAAAAATATATGAAAAGAGGAACAGGGAAATCAATAAAAGTGTAAGAAAGCAATAAAAATCAAAATTGCTTAGAAAAGGAAAGGCTGAAGAGATATATTAAATACCTTAAGCACATCAATAAAGTGAAAGATATACTTCAAAACAGAATGAGAATTTAATAAAAATCAAATGAGAAACATATTTCAAAATACTGATTTGAAAACTAATGGCATTTCTAAAATTTCTGCCAGATCTCTGAAAATGGGACCAACTAAAATTTCTGCAGCTTTAATCAAAATATATTTTGTTTCTTCTTTGAGGAATGTTTTTTATTTTAGTCTTGAGGCTTTTGTTTGCCTATTTGTTTGTATTGTTTTGCTTTTTAACGTTTGGATTTCTTTGCAAGAATTGTATCTGTAAAAATTTGCACTAAAAAATAAAAGCTGTGTTTTGTTTGTAATCTCATACTGACAAAAATCTGGGGCTTTAGAAGCATGAGAACAGTGCACATAAATTGTTAGGCACTGTGCACTGTGGAAGTTAACAGAAAAGTTTTGATTTCTCAGTGCTGCAATAGAAGTACAATGGGTGGTAATACCAGACTGTCTGGATAATCTTTAAGGTTTCTTTTTTTTTTTTTTTTTTTTTGTTAGCAAAGTTCCCAGTTTAAAGCTACAGATCCTATAAATAAGCTTGCATGTACTCACTTCTGAAGTACTTATTGAGGCGGAGGATGGTGGTGCATTTTAGCATTTCTAAGTGAGATAAATGTTATTGAACTTGGAACAAAAGTCATTTAGGAAGACCCATGATTTTGTGGAGGAGATAATTAGATTTGGTCAGGACCACCTGGATGAGATTTGGAAGAACTCAGAGCATTTCTAGAGTAGACTATAGGAGAGTCAAGAAAAAGAGCAAACAAGGCCAACTTCTCTACAGGCAAAATGAACTGCAAAATAATCCCACCAGTCCACAGTGAAGACTTAAAGTATTTCTGTGTCCAAACTAGTTTATGTAAAACAATAAGTAGAGGCATCTAGCACAAGCGCAGGTATAGAGATCAGTGTGACAGCAGGGTGGGTAGAAGGAAAACATGCTCACATTGGCCAAAAGTCTAGATTATCCATCTAGATTATCCAAATGTTGTCACTTCTTTTAAAGTGCTGAGCATGAGTCTGGGCTCAACTAGGTAAAATTTATCAGTGTGCCATTAGCAAATAAGTTGTGGCGTACTTTTTTTCTCCATGAAAATTACTGCATTCCAAATAATTATCAGGATGTTTCGAAACATGAGTGAGATTTATGCATTTCACAAAGGCCAGAATTGGCAAAATAGTCTGTTTCATTTTCCTGTATCAGCTAAAACATTATATGAAATCAGTGCAGAGAGAACTGATTTTGAAGGGATTTGGATCAAAATCAATTTTAAAAAAAATATATGTATACATAAAATTTTGAACAGCAAAACAACAATTTTTTTAATTATTAGAAAATACACAACAGTTGATGGAGAGAAGCAAATTATAAATTCTGTAAGTACAATCTCTGTATTAAGATTAAGATGGGTTAAGTGACAAAATATGCTGCCATCAATTTGGCATTATGAAATTTCATAGCTGTGTGTTTGGTTGTTTTGCATCTGTTACTTTTTTGTTTATTTATTTCTACAAGGACAGAAATGGAAGCCTAAGATGTAAGCCCAGAAGAAATCCTTTAAATTATTATGTAAAACCTCAGAAATCACAAACAAAACAGTTGTGTACTCCTACTACATTCTGCATTTTCAAATAAGACATTGTCTCCCTTTCTGCTTACTGGAAAGCAGTTCAAAAACTTCCTCGTGCTGGTGCAGTAGTGAATAATCTATGTTCATAAAGAGAACATAGCTATGAGGCCATATGAAATCTTGTGTGACCCAGGGCGACAGGAAGAAAAATGGCAGTGTTTCCACAGAGTACTTCATGTTCATTATTATCCAGTAAGACAAGTGAATTCTGCTCTGAATAGATGTGGAATCTGTAGCACAAGATACCAGAATAGAAATGATTTATAATTTATTTGTACCAGAAGGTTCAAGTGAAGAAAGGAATTTTTTAAACCAGAACCTGGTTAAATATTAAACCATACTAAGTACCAGTAATACTGGACAAGGTATTAAATCTTGTTCTAGAAGCAAGCAAAAGAAACCCTACAATCTCCTAATCAAAGAAGGATATGAGTGCAAAGCTACAATTAGTCAGGGTCACAGAACATTTAATTGTACAGAAGTTCAAAAAGTTTAAATGTGAACAAAGTACATGTAGTATATACTTGAACAAAGAAAATTATATTTTGAATTCATATCCTGCAAAATTCTCACTAGTACGAAATAGTCCTCCAGAGACATAAAGACATACAAAAATAGCTCATTTATAACTCAATGTGATGCACAAAAAAAGAACATCATAACACATATTGTTTGAAAAGAAAAAAAAGCAAAAAGCACTTAAGGCAATATTCACAGAGGTAGGTTGTCTTAGTATCATTCTAAAAGTAAGTGGTGACTAGTTCCTTGCTGATAGCAAGTTCTAAGGCAGTTGTCTGTTCTCTAGAAAGGGAATATTTGGAATTATCCTTTTCCTTCTGGATTTATTTTTTTTTCTCAGATTAATGTACTACAGATTAGTACATAAGTGGAGATAGGGAGATTCTCATATAGTACTTAGTCGTATCACTTGGGAACTAAAACTCTATAGGTTTATGAAAAGTAGGAAATGTCACCACACAAAAGTGATTTCATGTTGGAAACTGATTTCCACTTCCTCTATAAAAAGAAAGCCCCCCATAGGCTGTGAGTCTATGTGCAGCAAATGAAGAGAAGGACTTCTCAATAAAATGCCTTAGAGGTATATGTAACATATATGCGATTAACTCAGCAACAAACGCAGATTTATCTGCATGTAGAGCTACAGTGTAATTACCCTATGCTCTTTTTGCAGTTATTTAACATCAAGTTAAGATAGTAGGTTGTATTTGAGAAACAACTCATCTATTTTAAAATAAATGCCTAAAACAGATTAGGTTATAACCAAATTGACTACAAACCCAGTTTATAATGTAGTTATCTGCATGTAGGTGTGTAAAGTTTTATTCCTTAACTTTACACCTTCAGTAGTGATGACATATGCTATAACATTCTCAGGTTTTTTCTTCTCTTGAATTCATTTTTAAATAAAAGCTGGACATGGGTCAATTCTATTTATCATGAATGCACACAAAGTTGTAGCAGTTATATTCTTTTCTAAAAAGAGGAGATGTGTAGGTAAGCTTGCTAGTGTTGCCTATTCAGATTATTCTGTAGCAATTATTTGGCTTCTCTGTTCTGTCATCTTAACAAGAGATGCTCTGTAATGTGTTGTTATTCCACATCCCAATGAGTTGGATATGATACGTTTCCTCAGAGTTCTCTCCAATCACTGCAAGCTCAGATTGTGCCAACTCTCAGAGCTTATACAAATGATGTACTGCTGTCTGCTCTGGGTATCAAAAATGGACATCAGTCATGCAGCAGTCAAAATCTGAACTGTACACTATGACAGAGGGAAAGGAAACATCCATCCATAACATTTCTCAGTAATAATCCTGATGGTAATGTATTTTAAAGTTAAAAAGTCTTTGTCTTCACCTTCATGGAGGGTGCAGTTTGGGTCTCAGAAGCTCTGTGTTGCAGACAAGTGTATGTATGTACATATATATATATACGTGTATATGTCTGTATGTATGTATATACGTATGTCTTCTGAATTTACATCTTCGATAATTCTGTGTAAAATGTGAAAAATGTTAATGTTGGCTTTGTCCATATTCACAATATTTCACAGTAAATGAGCTTTTTAAGTTAGAAAGGATGTTTTAACGAATTTGGCAATGAAGTGAGGACTGTCATATTTGAAGATTCGTGTCTATCAGATGAATTCCTCAGCGACTATAAAAAGGGAAATATCACTCCCATTTTTAAGGTGGTAATAAAGGAAGACCTTGAGGACAGAGTCTAGTGAGCCTTATGTCTCTGACTAGAAAGATCATGGAGCAGATCTTTCTGGAAGCTATCTTAAACTCTTCTGAGGCAAGGAACCAGTATGTCTTCACCAAGGGCAGATCACAACTAACTCATCTGATGGCCATCTAAAATGGAGTGATGTGGACAAAGGAAGTGAACTTACGTTGTCTACCTGGACTAGTGCAAGGCCTTTGGCATAGTCTCACACCATATCCTTAGCTCTAAATAGGAAAGAAATGGGTTAAAAGCCTGGACTATTTGTTGAATAAAGAGTTGTTTGGAAGGTCACAGACAGAGGGTTGTGGTCAGTGGTAACCTTGCAGTATGTAGAGTGGAGCTTATAAGCAGAAGACAGACTAAATTTTTCGTGGTCAGATAGAGATAAGACTAGGGGAATTGGTTTTAAATTAAGAGAGGGCATATTTAATTTAGATGTTAGGAATTATTTTTTCATTCACAGGTTGGTGAGGCACTTGAACAAGCTGCCCAGAGAAGTTGTGGATGCCCATGTCTGGAGGCATTATGATACACATTTCTTTAAAATTAAGATACTTCCCTGCTTCAGAGGAGGACTCTTAACAATGTATGATCATGATAATCATGGTAACCCAGTAACTCTTAATTTCAGAGTACTGTTCGTAAAATTAATATTACTGTTAAGTTGCTTCTTTTATTGTTACTTTTATGAGAGTTTCATTTTGGCAAACATTTCTTACCTGAGCAATAGTTTTTAAAATTTGATTATCCTCCGATTATTAAGACCATAGGGTGCTTCCAGCTATAATTAGTGTTGAAAATGTTTTGTCTAATTTCATGACTCCAAAATGTTGATGTGGATAATATATACATAATGTACATAATTATATATAATAATAATATGTACATAATTATTCTATTGCAATTAATTTGACCTAAAATAATATGATTAGCAGATTTTCTTACAAAATCAATATTAAACATACCTGCTACCTGAATTTTCTCTAATAATCTGTGATTTTAACTGGTCCCATTTATTGTAAACATATCATTTCCCAATAAATGTGGGCCATAATTTTGGTTCTGGACCAAGTTGCCCAGATTCCCTCTTGCAAATCTTTCTAAATGAGCATAGCTGTACCGAGCAGTTCAGAATGATCAATCCTTCCAAGATCAGAGCAAATACTTCTTAATGGGGTGACTGGGAGAAAAAAGTACTAGAGACTAGGATCTGTAAAAGCATATTAAGTGATGCTTAGCAGATAGATATGTGAATTGATACATACAGACATTTAAAGATGGAATTGTGGAGCTTAAATTATTCAGTATAGAGGAATAGCTGACACTACTCACATTATAAAAGAAAGAAGGTGAAGATATGAGGGAATAACTTATCTTTACTGGAAAACTGGACAGATCGAAGTGAAAAAGAGGGAGAAAGTAAGAGGAAAAGCAGATGAAGGTGAGGAAGAAAGGAAAATGCAATAGTCAAGTTTAAACCTAGAGAACATCAGATATTTCTTGAAGATATTAGCAGTTAGATGAGAATAAAACAGGGAAATTTCACTGAATAAGCACACTGAAAAACCTTCTGGTGATTTTATGATAGCATTAATTTAATGTGAATAATTTTTTTTAGTTATCACAGAATCACAGAATCACCAAGGTTGGAAAAGACCTACAAGACCATCCAGTCCAACCATCACCAATAGTTCTTACTAAACCATGTCCCTCAACACAAAATCCAAACATTCCTTGAACACCTCCAGGGTTGGTGACTCCACCAACTCCCTGAGCAGCCCATTCCAGTACCTGACAACTGTTTCAGAGAAGCAGTATTTCCTAATGTCCAGCCTAAATCTTCCCTGGTGCAGCTTGAAGCCATTCCCTCTAGTCCTATCACTTGCTACATGAGAGGCTGACCCCCAGCTCACTACAACCTCCCTTCAGGTAGTTACAGGGAGCAATAAGGTCTCCTCTGAGCCTCCTCTTCTCCAGACTGAACAATCCCAGCTCCTTCAGCAGCTCCTCATAAGGCCTGTGCTCCAGACACCTCACCAGCTTTGTTGCCCTTCTTTGAATCCGCTCCAGGACCTCAGTGTCTTTCTTGCAGTGAGGGGCCGAAAACTGGACACAGCACTCGAGGTGCAGTCTCACCAGTGCCGAGTCCAGGGGGACAATCACTTCCCTGTTCCTGCTGGCAACAGTGTTTCTGATGCAAGCCAGGATGCCATTGGCCTTCTTGGCCACACTGCTGGCTCATGTTCAGCCAAGCATCAGTCAATACCCCCAGGTCCATTCCCTCCACACAGTCCTACAGCCACTCTGCCCCAACGGTTATGGTTAATAGTGAAATTTTGCTTTCCTTGGAAAAAATGGATTACAATTACAATGTAATTGTACCATACCCTGGAGTCTAACCCATCTGCCTTGCTACTCACATAGACTTTTATTCCCAATGTGCTACTGGAAAAGAGCATACTTTAGTTTGGAAGCTTGCAAAAGGAAAATTGTGGACCAGTACAGATGGCCATGCACAAAGCTCTATGCCTTCAGTAGTCAGTAAGAATATTTAAAGAATTAATTATGTTTGATGCACTCCAGGGCTTTTCAAAGCCAAATTAACTTGATCTTTAGAAGAATCCTTACGAACCAAGAAGAATTTATTTAGAGACACCATGATCACAAGAAAATGCATGAAAGTCCTCTTGTGTCTCCCTCTCATGCTGTTTCAATACTAGAATATACTCATATTGAAAATGGCTCTGCTCTGCACTTCATCTCTTTGTCCTCTCCAAAGAGAAGGAATATGTTAAGAAGACATAGAAGAATCAGTTTCACTTTGTATTTGTGTCTGCTCCTTACAGAGAATTAATGACTTTGTCTTCTCTCTTGTAGATCAGTTTAGAGCCAAGGCCATCAGCTCTCTAAACCACCAAGCGCAGCTGTAGATTAGTGTTTTCCCTTCATGCAGCCATTGGATTTCCTGTGTTATGTTACAATACCAGAGAGTTCCTCTAGCAAGCTACTAAGAAGTATACCATGGAATAAAGTTTAGTTCAAAATAACCCTATCCTTTGATTTTTCATCTCTATTCCAGGTGTTTTTCTTACTGATTTAGTTATAGAATAAAATATTCCTGCAGGAAATGGCCTGTGCTGATCCAAACAATCAAATGAATTTCCTTTTGGCAGAAATTGCAGCTGCAGCTGTCAGGATAAAATGCTTGCTGAAGTAACATTTCTCAAATATATCAGATGATTTAAATGCATTCTTCTCTGTCATATTTGCCTTTAACTTGTTGGGAAGAGAGCAAATGGCAGTGTATTTTGTAGTATTTATTGATTAAATCACTGACTTAGAGTAAGGTTTTTTTCCAAGGACACAAAAATTTCATATTACTTCACAGGCGTGTAACTAAGATGCATAAAACAGCAGCTATGAATGGAACATGGTTTTCCTCCTTGACAATTTTAGAAAACACTAGTAGGAAGAAAATGATTTTTTTTTTTCCTAAGCACTTTCTCTGTCTGTCTTTTTTTTTAAGCTTTTTTCTTTTTTTTTTTTTCTCTTTTCCCCTTTTCTTATCTTTTCCCTCACCTATTTTTTTATTTGTTCCTATTGTTTTTTTTTCCTTTTCCTTCTCTCAACCCCCTTCCTCTTCTCTTTCCACTTCTTCCCTTTCTCTCTTCCTTCCTTCAGCAAGTTTCCTTCATGGGAAAAGACAAGCAGAAAAAAGAAACACAGCCCACACTGTGATGCCCTTACAATTTGCTAGAAGGCTGACAAGTGAGCTTGAGTCTACGATTATTCAGTTGCTGGAAAGCCTGATGGAAGTAAACCCAGGAGGCCACATCTGTGAGTGCGTGCTGTGTGGAGCCACCTTCTCACACTACAGAAAAGTATGTACCCTGCATGAAAAGGGGGAAAATAATCTGTTTGGTGGATCACTATGGAAACAAACAGATTCATTATCTCTGCCAAACTACAGAAGACAGTGCAGTTTGTGATGATGACTCATTTTGACTGAAGCAGAGGCCTTTAAATGATGTTGATAAAGCAGAAAAATATATAAAAAAGAAGTGCTTTAGAAATGATCTAAGAAAATATAATATGCCAAATTCACATCACTGAGAAATGTATAGTTTATTTTGAGTTTGGAGTGAATTGAGGTCACAAAAATTAGGAAAAGTAATGCTGCTTAGAACATGTTACTGTAAATTATATTTTATGCACAATTCTAAACTTCAAGGAATTTACCTATACCAAGATTCTGTTTGGAGAAATCTTTTTTTGCCTGTGATATCTTGAAATAGGAACAGTGTGAAAAGGGACATTGCACGATGCAGGTATCAATGCAAGTGAACTTCATTTGGAGATCTGCTTTGTCCTTTTCTCTAAATAACCTTTTTCCAAACTGTCAAGATTATAGGGGTACAAATGATATGCCTGCACTCTCCCAGTTGCACAGCGTGCAGTCTATAAAACATAGCTTAATCTCTGACAGTTACTGGATTAATGTTTGCACGTATAATTGTAGAATGATTCTTCTTGAAATACTTAAACTAATGTGGGATTTATAAGTTGCATATAGCTTGCCAGAAACCACAATTTCTTTAACATCATTCCTGACTTACAAAAAAAAAAAAAAAAAAAAAAAAAAAGGCAGATTAAGTACAGCAGTGTTCCTTATAGAAGAGGTTATTGGATTCATTGTAAACTCTTTTTATTAAGGCAGTTCTGTTGTGTGGCATATGATCTAAGGAAATGGTATTTCATTATGGAAAATAGAGCAATATATCTTTGTTTTACAGGCTATAGTCTTTCTATCTCCGCTTTTTTTCCCCCATAGTGTTATCATGTTTTATTTACTGTAACACCTTAGTCACAAGGGGAAATAGAGTATTGAAATCCATAGGGATCTGGCCGTTTAAAAGTTGGCAGTGCAAGGCAGCATGAACATAGATCTTTATAAAGTTCTTTAACACAAAAAGCTGATAACAGATTGGATAAAAACTCCACCAGTAAAAAAAATATTGCCAGTGGTGGGTCTGTTTGTTTGCTCTCTTTAATAGAAGTGCAAACATCCTGAAAATATTGTTATGTACCTTGCGACTGTGTACACTGTACATTTTATTATTCAGACCTTTTGACTGGTAACTAGAAACAGATGAGACTCCTAGAAAATAAATATTTAATCCAGCAGGCCAGTAGCTAATATTTGAGCTCATATTTAGTGAAAGTATAATGGCAGTTATGCTATTGATAGTTGTATGAAACTTATGCCTACAACATTTCTACCCAGCCTTCAATTTTCACAAATGAGCCCTTTGCAGCTAAGAATTTTCTTACCTTGATGACCTCAAATATAGTCTTTACAGAAGGTTAGAAGAGAACGAAAAATCTTTTCAGCTCTTTTTTAGAAATGTCAAGTTGGAAAAAATATGCTCTCTCTTTGGTATTTCTTCTCCTTCTGTATTTCTCAGAAATTACTCTCTTTAAATTAAAATTTTAATGAATAAGAAGTGCTCTCCATGAAGTGGAACTTTCTCTAGCTAGAAGAAAACAGCAATTTAAAGGTATAATTAAGTAATAAATTTCTAAATCATGCTGAGCACCTCAGTAGGTATAAAGAAAAAGACAAGCGTGTTATCAAGGCCAGATAATGTAAAGAACCCATTGCAGAGACACCTGTTTACTTACTTAACTAAGCTGAGTACAAAGGCCTAACTTCCACTCATTTTTGAATATCATATTGCGTTTCCTCCTTTGCAACAAAGCCTAGGAGGTTTGTACACAGTTAAGATTTTGCATTTTTGGTGGAGAAATTGTGAAATTTCTGTAAATAACATATAGAAATTGTTTGAAGACATTTTTTCATGTAGCACAGTCCTCCAATTTGGAATGGAGCTCTTACATAGGTCACGTGAGGACAGGAATGATAGTCAAGGAATGTAGGAGGAAAAAAAGAATTGTGCTTTTTCAACAAAAAGTGGTCACTGAGTTCTTTAGTGGTCATATCCTCTTTCCTAACTTATATGTCAAAAGGTGAGTAAAATTGGCTATAGCATTCACTAAGAAATGCCTTAACTGTTTTCCCAAATATGAGGGTTATCTATGCAGTGCAATGACCAATCTTTCTGTCTTTCAAAAAGTAGCCATGTCTACATGCCTTATTGTAAGGCAGTAGAAATCCCTTATGTTTCTTTTTTGGAGTACATCTTGTATCCTTTTAAAATGTTACCGCAGTACTAGGTTCATTGTGAGATTAAGACCTCCAGTGTTTCAAACAGTACAATAAAAAAAAAAAAAAATTGTTTACTCAAAGGAACTTCAAAACTTCTTATCATAGAGGTTTGACAATGAAACTTTATATGATGCAAAGGCTGTAGACATAGAAATCCCATTTAAAAGTCAAACTTTGATTACTTGCCTGCAATGGGCCAAAGTGTGGGAGGTATCAAGGACTTTTCTGTTGATCACATGGGGTTTGCTAGCTGTATTTAATATTATTATACTTTACTGTTTGCAGTGTAATCTTGGGCAGCTTTGGAGGTCAGAACAGGGCTACTCTTACGATATCTATCAGGAAAACATAAAATATAAAGCATCCCCATCTTCTAGAAGTATGGTACATTAGCTGGGGAATAGCTTTGCTGGGCATACTTTTCCTTCTTCAGTTTTCCTTAAAATAAACTCATAAACTTAGAAATCATGCCTTATGTTTTCCTGCCTCATTCATGTTTAGAATTATTTAATCCACATGTAATCATAGCATTTGCATATACAGTTTACTGTGCAGTCATTTGTTACTCAGCTCATTTGTTTATCAGTTAGTGGAAACCTGAATATTTTACTTTATATAGCATAATGCAATTGACATAAAGAATGATGGAACTTCTGGCACTTCTGTGGCTATGTGGATGAAATGAGTGTGCAAGTATAGCAAAGGATTAGGTGAGAAATCTAGCAGTTTACATCAGCAGTAAATTCAAAACATTGTTGTCTATACCTTATCTTTTAAAGTGATGAAACATGTAGCATGGCAATTAATTTATTAGCCTTTTTCCAGGGGAAAAATAAAGTGGGGGGGGAAAAAAAAAAAAAGAAGAAACCATTGAAATCTAAATCCTCACTACTTAATACTGCTACAGAAGACTAAAAAAAATAAAATCTTTCTCCTTATTGAAATCTATAAATCGGCATTTATGTCAGTAATAATGGAATATACTGTCTTTATCTCACTTACAGCATATTATCCCTGGTTCTCCTGGGATATATTTCACTGTCAATTCACATTAGGCCATTAAAACAAAAATAACTTTGTAAAGTTTTAATGGAAAGTATTTTTTATTGTTGTTTCTCTGGGTAATATAAAATGAAGAGTCTTGCTTTTCAACTTGGTATGGCATTTCTCATCACTGATTGATATTCTGTGCCATATAACCAGCTAGATACACAAAGGGTTCAATTCTCCTGTGTCTTTTTGTGATAGTGTCACATCCATGAACTGTTTCTGACCTGTCAGCTTTTCTGTTTCATCAGCGTCTCAGTTCCTCTTGTCTCAAGAGGTATCTCAATAACACCAATTATTTAAAGTTTATAGGAAAATAGATCTAAAGGCTAGACTCTCATGATTGGAGTTTAGGTTTCTCTTGAAATCAGTGTTACATATTTGTATACATCATTGCTGCTATAGAAAATTGTTGAGTGAGGTTAAACAGCTTAAAGATTTTGTTATGATCTCAGAATGTTTTGAAAGATTTTAGGTAGCATTCTCATCAGGCATTTTGAATTGTCATCATTCTGTTATTTATTTTAGCAGCCATTTAAGTCTCATAAATACAGTCAACAGGACATGATTCATGAATTTAAGGCTCATAAATTAACGTAATTTATCTTTTGACATCTCTGTAGGATATCTGTTTCTTTAAATTACTGCAACATATATAATTTACTGTACATTTTTCCCTGTTTTTACAAAGAACCATTTTGAAGGGTTTGAGGAATATGTGAATAAATAAATTAACACAAACAACTTGCTTGTGGGAAAATTAGCCTTTTTTTCTTGCTGAGGATAATATATTCTATATCCTTCCTAGACAATCCGATACATAAGAAGTACATCCTAAATCTACTCTCTGTAGTACTGCTCCAAATTTTAAATGGAAATAAGCAATTGATTTTTATGTTTGTAATTTTTTGGTCTCATGAATTGCTTTAGAGAAAATTTATTGTGCAGTATGTGAAATGAAGCTTGCCTTACCAATATAGTAAAAGTAAACCTGGTTAAATTATTCATTTTCAAAACATCTAGTTGCAAATGTAGCCCTTTTTGTATTAATTAATCATAGACACAGAAGTCCTAATTTGTAAAATATATCAAGTTGTCCTAATTCCCTATTTTGTTGTACTAGCTGTAGGTGGATGTACTAAAATAGAGAAATCTATGTACTATAGCAGAGTATTAAATAATTGTTAAAATTAAAGTTATCACTATTGCTCATTAGAACTTACTAATTAATGCTTACTAGACTCCTGTTCTTTGAAAACTGCTTAATAGTAATGCCTGCAAGCTGTGGCCTTTGGTAGAACAGCTGCTCATTTTTTTCTCCTAGTTTTTTTTTCACCCTATGGGTGTTGTTTGATACGAGACATTTTAAAGTTAGAAGGAAGCTATTAGGTCCATTGCATTTTCTTTACAGAAACATGTGTGAGCCTGTTTTCAGGTTGTATACAGAGAGAGAGTCTGTTCTTTACTCTCTGCTGTGTGTTTCATATATAAACTCAGCAGTTGTACCTCATATGTTTAGCTGTCAACACTTCAGGGAAATATTCAGTAGATCAAATTATGTCCATACCCTAGTATACATGTTAAACAAAGATTAACTCTGCATCAGTTTTATTTACAGAAACATGAACTTTTTCCTCTCTTGTACCTTTAAATGTAATCTAGTTAAATTCAAGAAACTTAATATCACAGTAGGTATTAGAAATTAAGCGGAATTAATTCTTTTTAATTTGTTGACTTTTCCATAAATATCACTTAGGAATCAGCAAGTATTTACATGGTATCAGTCAGTTGATTTTGACTTAAGCCTCATTTTTCTTTTGTTGATGATGCAACAAAGTTTTCAATAGTAATTACATGAAGTACAACCAATCAGTCAGCTCTTGCTTTACCCTTCCGAGATATTGGGAATATGCTCTGCAGCATCTTCTCCTATGTCACTTGCTTGGTGTAGAAAAAGACTATGGACCTGTAGCCCCCACCTTCCTCCTCTGAAGGCATTACTAGCTTTTCAACTGGATTGTCTTCACTGAGACTTGACTGCATTGTCAGGTTTCGCATTCATTTGA
The DNA here is from genome assembly GCF_023343835.1 of Lagopus muta. Classification (NCBI taxonomy): domain Eukaryota; kingdom Metazoa; phylum Chordata; class Aves; order Galliformes; family Phasianidae; genus Lagopus; species Lagopus muta. The sequence continues at coordinate 12,160,556 of NC_064439.1, read as the reverse complement.
GGGCAGGAATATCAGCAACATCTCTGCCAGATTTGCTCAAGAGTAAAGAATTTATTTTGGTAGATGGATGGAAAATGGATTCTCAACTGTACTGTTAAAGCAAAAATGCCTGGGGTAATTTGACACCTAACAGTTGTTCAATACAACAGCAAAAATTTGAACTTCTTTTGTTTTCTTTAGAGTATCAACTATTCAAACAGCTAAGAAAATGTACTACGTTACATCTTCTAAATATAGAGGGCGTAAGTACACATTAGACACATACTTTGAATTACTGATAGGTTGGGCTTTGAAGAGCTGCAGAACAAAGAAATACACTGAGAAATCATTTGAGTCCTGTTCAAAATAAAAAAAATACATTACCTGTACTTTATCCTAAAGATTTATAGTTGCATTCTTCGGTTTATTCGAATATTTGGAATTGCTCCTAATTTATAAGTGATACTCCCACAAAAACCTTGAGAGTTTGCTTTTATGCAGTAAGGTTAGTCAATAATTCATGAAGAGGATTATTTCTTACAAAAGCATATTATTTTTTTCCCAGGACTCAACCTTAAAACCCACAATACATGGGATTAGAGTTTAACTAAGTCAATATAAAAATGTATAGCTTTTTATGCTCTATTTTAATACTATCGTTGTAATTAAAATACTCCATAGTGACATAAATCAATATTTTAAAAGTGCAGAGCCTAAATGAAGATATTTAAACAGAAGTAGTTCATTTTTCAGAAGTATTGAGCATTTAGAGTTTGACAACATGAGAAGTCAGTGCTTAGTACTGCTGTAATGAATACTGGTAAATTCAAAGAAGAGCCTATTCCTCAGCATCCAGAAGCAAAATTAAATTCAAGGACTCTCCCCAGAGAAAGAAACTTATTGCAAGTCTTGCAGAGGACTTCTCAGCTAGCTATTTGAGTAGCCAACTGCAAATTCCCTGCCTTTTTTTCCCTCACAGATTTAGGGAATCTCCTGGCTAATGATGGCACCTTTTTCATTTAGATCTAACAGTGATAAACATTTTTGTTTCAGTGGAAACCTAAGCCTGTTGATCTTTACCAAAAATAAAAATAAAAACACAAGCAAAATCAAAACAAACAAAAAAAGTTGCCTGCCTGTCACATGTTCTTTACTGTTCTTACAGTGTGCTCTAATTGCCGATAAGAGGAAGAAAAAAAGTTGAGGGAGTATTTTAAATTGTACTGCACTTCAAATACATATTCCATCTGCCTTGGAATAGGAATTTGAACCCAAGTTTCAGATGTTCCAGGCTAACAATTTAATCTGAAGAGTGTGAACTGTTTGAGACTTCTGAAATGTCTCCTGTTAGATTTTTTTTCCACAACATTTCAAAGATTAGATATTCAATGGTATAAAAAAATTCCATCTTGCTAATAACTTACACTAACATTACAGAATCACATACTTTCTCTGCCTTCTGGCTACCACTCTTCCTATTTCCCCTAATTTTGATATACAGTGATTACTTATTAATTCATACCAATGCAAATTCAAGTGGAATTCAAAGAAGTAAGAATTGCATTCTGGAATTATTTTCTAGAGTAAGTAAAAAGACAAGTTTTTTTAGTGGTATATTTCATGTAATTGAAACGTGAATTTAGTTGCTAAGGAAGAATGAAAGCAAAAGATATAACCCATAATATTTTTTGCACATACAGGCACACTAAGGTACTGAAGCAAAAGTTCAGAACAGAAAATTTGAGATTTCTACTAGAAAAAAAAATGTTTATTTTGTTCAGATTTTCTAGGACACAGACTTCTCTGAATGAGAAGAAAATGTATTATGATCCATTGCTATTTACATAAGAGATCCAAATACTTGGAAAACTGCAAGAATTTCCTAATTAAATATTTCTATTTAATCTATTTAATTAAATCTAGTAATTTCTAGCTTAAGTTATTGTATAGGATCAAAATATTGTTACTTGATAATCTTAGCAATTTTTTGCAAAGATTTCCTCAGCTGAGTCTGGATTTGTGAGCATGTTTATTTAGATTAAGTTAGGAATTTCTTAGTGTAAGACATAAATCTATAGCATTCTACGTAAGGTAGAGTTTTTTGTTTTTTTTTTTGTTAGTTTCACATGGAGATTATTTATTCTGAAAACTTCTTAGCCTAGGAATTACTATATAGAGGACAGTTACTTGATAGAAACTTTCAAATTCTCTGGACTATTTTCCCTTCATCATTACCTAGTAATGTTGCCATCCAGTTAATTAGATCTCCTTTGCTTCAATAAATTGTCATCTTTCTTATTTGTTCTAGGTTATTTTTAAATTAACCAGAAATGTCATCCTAACTCTACCACAAATAAATTTTTTAAATCTTCTGACACTTCCCCACCCCAACACCCCCCACTTCCAGCCGTTTGTCTCTTTTTCTGAAACTACACAGAATAATTACTAACCTTATAGAGTAAGATGGTAAAGGTGAAGTTTTCCAGATCTGGGCACTTATGTGACTCTGTCAACTGAGCATTCCTGATGGCCAAGGACAGAGGATGAAGCCTCATAGTGATAGCTGGAAAAATCTGTGTGGAAGGAGGTCATGGAAGAACTGCTCCATGTTGTCACAGTTCTGATGTCATCAGTGAGTTACTTTATCACTTAATTCTACTTGTACTATATCATGCCATGTTTCCAGTGATTTTGGTGTCTGATTGACCCCTATTAATCAAAGCTGTGAACATACTTTCCGTTTGAGCACCTCAAACTTAAGATCATTAACACTAATATGAAATAACATTGTAGATGACTCTAAGATAGTACATCAGTTTTGAAAATGCAGCATCTTTGACTCAGCAACGTAGCTCAAATATTCATAACAGCATTCCTCAAAACAATTTCTAAACACAAAGTTAATATATGGGAGATATTCATCTCACTTTTAAATTTAGTTATCTAAATGTTAGTTTTCTAAGTCTAAATCTCTTAACTTTCACTGTAGTCAGTGGAAAAGAAATTGAGCTCCAGTGTGCTACAGATGACATTATAAGGTAGGTATGTGAATTGTTGTGATAGTTCTGAACGCAACTTATGACTCATTAAAATTAGTGAGAAGAGTGTATGCTTTGAATCTATGCCCTCATGTCATTTCTTCAATGTAAAAACTTAAAGCATGCCTGAATTGAGGCATTTGACTTTTGACCAGTTATGTTTCTGTCCGGGCTCTTCCCAAGGAAAATTTATAGCCATTGCAGTTCTGACCAATGCAAAAACAATAGTTATTAAAATCCAAGATACTATTTCATTCTGAGTAATCAGATAAAGTAAATCAAATGTAATGGACTAAAAGTAGCTATATCTCTCCATTAATAAGAAAGGGACATTGAAGCAACTACACTACATGATGTTTTGATGTGGAATACTGAAACCCAAAAAACCAAAAAACATAGAACCATGACACTAGGGAACCTAGGTTAGAAGCTTCCCATACAGTGTAAACCAATACGCATCAATACTGCTCAGCAACTTTTCTTGAAAACCTTGTTCAAATCCTAAATATCTGGAATTCTCCCTAGCTCTTCTACTTATCTCAAAGGTGGATTGCTCCTGTTGTTATGTTCAGCCTGGATAGGATAATTAACAAAGATGTAGGAGATCTGGTGTCTAATTGTGTTTGGGATCAAATGCTGGAAAGGCTAATATTTAAAAATATTTTTCATTTTTAATTTGTAAGGATTCCAGGTGAGAACTCTGAGGATAAATCCATAGCACTTGAATATTCCTTCTTGCACTTTAGACCATAGTTCTTACTCAATTTATTTTTCAGTTAAATATCATTAGTACAGTGAGTGATCAACATTTTGTACAGGGTACAGAAGAATAATATCTAACATTTTATACAAAAGCTACTCAAGTAACACTAAGCTCTTCAAAGTGATCTACAGCTAGAGAAAATACGATGCTCAAGGACACAGTTTACAATTGCCAAAACTACATTTAGTATATTCTAAAAGCAGGCAGAGGTCTGTTTTTTTAAAGACACTGATAATATCTGGGATACACTGGGAGAAGTATTAAATGACAATACCTACAGCTCTTTCTTTCAGGCAGTGACTTCTGACCTCATAGAATTTCTGCTAAGGACATCTTTTTGTGTGAGGTTGGAAAACAAAGATGCATGAGTAGTATATATGAATTTTCACATGTGCAATGTATTTCTATCTTAGCAGTGATAGTTCTGATAGATATTTTAACTAGCACACTGACGGGAAACAGGAAACAGATATGCTAAGGATGAGCTACAAGACCACTGAAGTAATTTAAAAGAATAAAGACTGTCAAAAGCAATAACATGAATGCATTGATTTCTATTACAGGTGTCACAAGGCAGGCAAAAGAGATAGTGGGACAAATATCCAGAATAAACAACTTATGGCACCACATCAGGAGAAAACAACCACTATGTCAGCCTTCCAAATATCTAGTAGGTTTGCAGTAGGTCTAGTATGGCTTCACCAAAGGAAGGTCATGCCTAACTAATCTTGTGGCCTTCTATGATGGAGTGACGGCATTGGTGGACGAAGGGAAGGCGACCGATGTCATTTACCTGGACCTGAGCAAGGCCTTTGACATGGTCCCCCACCACATCCTCATCTCCAAATTGGAGGGAAGTGGATTTGATGGGTGGACGACCCGATGGATAAGCAATTGGTTGAAAGGCCGCAGACAGAGGGTGGTGGTCAATGGCTCTATGTCCAGGTGGAGGCCGGTAACAAGTGGTGTCCCCAAAGGGTCTGTCTTGGGACCGGTGCTCTTTAACATCTTTATTAATGACATCAATGAGGGAATTGAGTGCACCCTCAGCAAGTTTGCTGACGACACCAAGCTGAGTGGTGCGGTTGATACGGTGGAAGGAAGGGATGCCATTCAGAGGGACCTTGACAGGCTGGAGGGCTGGGCTCGGGTGAACCTAATGAGGTTCAACACGGCAAAGTGCAGGGTTTTGCATTTGGGCCGGAAGAACCCCAGGCACCTGTACAGGCTGGGAGGAGCAGTCCTTGAGAGCAGCTCGGCAGAGAAGGACCTGGGGGTCCTGATGGACGAGAGACTGAATATGAGCCAGCAGTGTGCTCTGGCAGCTCGAAAGGCAAATGGGATCCTGGGCTCCATCAGGAGAGGGGTGGCCAGCAGGGACAGGGAGGTGATTGTCCCTCTCTACTCGGCTCTTGTGAGGCCCCATCTGGAGTACTGTGTCCAGGTGTGGTGCCCTCAGTACAAGAAAGACATTGAGATTTTGGAAAGGGTCCAGAGGAGGGCGACTAAGATGATCAGGGGGCTGGAGCACCTCCCCTATGAGGACAGGCTGAGGGAGTTGGGCTTGTTGAGAAGAGAAGGCTGCGGGGTGACCTCATTGCAGCCTAACAATACCTGAAGGGAACCTACACCCAGGAGGGGAGTAAACTCTTCAAAAGGGCTGACAACAGCAGGACTAGGGGAAACGGTTTTAAGTTGAAGGAGGGAAGACTTAGGTTGGATGTTAGGGGGAAGTTCTTTACTAGGAGAGTGGTTAGGCCCTGGAACGGGCTGCCCAGGGAGGTTGTGGATGCCCCGTCCTTGGACGTGTTTAAGGCCAGGTTGGACGGGGTCCTGGGCAACCTGATCTGAATGTGTATGTTTGGTGGCCCTGCTAGGCAGGGGGGTTGGAACTACATGATCCTTGGGGTCCCTTCCAACCCGGGTGATTCTGTGATTCTGTGATTCTGTGATTCTGTGATTCTGTGCAGGGCTGACCAGCTACATTAACACAGATGACAATGAGCTGATATATATTGGAGTGTTCTGTTACTTGTGCTGAATCTACGTATTTCATTTTGTTTCTGTTGTCTTGGATCTTCATAAAAATCATTTTTTTTTAAATTCTTATGAAAACAAAGAAAAAAAACTGTGATGATTGAGCATGAGAATTCACAATATTGAGACTCTCCAAAAATAACCAGTATTATTTAAGTTAAATTCTAATGAAATTGTGATATTTTGTAAGTTATTAATTTGTATTAGCTTAATTTTCTCCTTTTTTTTTTTTTTCCTTTCGCATTTGGGAATTCTTCAATGGGAAAAAAATAGAAGAAATAGAAGAAAAGGAGAAATTAAAATAGAAGTTTGTAGATACGATCGTTTTAGAAACAAGGATAAAAATAATTAAGCACAATAATAAAACATGCAACTGACAAACGTGGAAAGACATAACATGCTACTAAATTTCCTCACAGTGCAAAAGACTTACATACCCAAGCCCCATTAATTTTTGGTGAAAACTGGATAACTAACTCTTGCTGCCTTAAGAAATGTTCCTGTGATCAATCTCGAAAGAATTTTCAGACTTCTGAAAGTTTTCCTATAAAAATAAATGTACCTTGTACTAATTTCTTGCACTGTCTTTGCAATTACTGCTTATATTTGAAAAGTTTCTCCTATTCTGATCTATCTTGCAAGAAATTCATTAAATAAACTCATTCTTAAGGAATCACTCTCTAGTACTTAAATTTTACTTCAGGGTCAAATACGAAGTCCACACATAGATGGAGTAGAAAACAAATGCTTAATGTAACTGTATACTTGACTGACAAAAATGGCAATTAAAGAAAGGAACAAGAGATTCCAGAATTCTTGAGTAATCTGTCTACCATTAACCTGTTACTAGGCCTTTTTTATAGTGTTATCCTGAGAAGAAAATTTTTATTGAATGGAAAAAATCTTTTTCTCTTCAGTTGTCTTACTTACTTTCTAATCAGTAATTAAGGAACATATTGCAATAAATAATTTAACAGAAACTGGCCTTGGTACAGTATCTGTCTGATCTTTCCCTCACTCATAAATGAAATCAAACATGTTTGACCAAATTAATTGAAATGTCATGTAGGCATACTTATGGTCTACATATTGGAATAATGGCCATAATATGGAATAGTCACATAGTTGAATATTCCTCAAATACTCTCACAGTATTATCAGGATAATCAGCTGATTTGGTTAATTCTAATACTTTCTGTGTGTAATGTAGTTCACAGATCACAGCAACAAATCTTCACAGCTCTGTGTTAACAAACCTCACAGAAAAGATTCTTGTGTTTACTTAGCAGGTGTCCGAAGTATGCATTCGAAACAAAACTCTCTTGAAAAAGGGAAAATGGGATTGGTCCATTGGTACATAAAAATATTACTTTATCTGTATTACATTTCTCTGTTGCTTGATTGTTGTTTATCAGCTGACAGAGCCCAGAAATAGCAGAATGCATACATAAAAAAGTGCATCAAAGAAAAGCAGGGGAACAGATTTTCATAACAGATTATGATATCTTATTTGACTACTTCATAAATCTTCCTAAGAAACTTTCCATTTAATTCTAAGCTATGATCAATAAAAAGAATATGACTTAAAAACTTATTACAAAAGGTGATGAAAATGTAATTTCTGTCTAAGTAGATGAATGAGAAAAATATTTTGTTCTTAATTTTTAAAGAGTCACAATGGCATGCTAATAAATTGATGTGATCCTTGAAGAATACTCAGAAAACTGTCTGCTTCAGTTCATAAATCTTCCAAGTGTTTTGGAATTACTAGTGTCTTTGGGATACATAAACAGAAACCGCTGATTCAATGTCAGTTCTGCAAAAACTGTGAATGCTTAAACAAACAATGAGATAAAAAGTAATGCATAATTAAAGTCTTTCTTCAGAAGAAGTCTGGGTTATATTTATCTTAAGGGTGGTGGAGAAATACATTTGCACCTGTATATGCTCCAAAGGTGTCATTTTCACGAGTCTTACTGCACATATAGGTCCTAAGCACATAATGCATTATTAAAAGGGTTATGCATTTCAAAGTGAAACTACTTGGAAATAAATCTAATATTTGATTTTAATGTTATATCAGAGTTGCTAATATAGTGGTCCAGAACAAGACATTTAAACAGATGTTCAGGAAACAGATCATTTTTTTATTTTTGGCGTTATGCAAAGACCACTTTAAGCAGGGTAATAGGCTTTATCCAATGTAAAATCTTTTCTCTCTTTCGTATGTACTCTGGCAAAGATACTGATCTGAAATCAGTTGATGTTAGTACTACAGCAGCAATATTTGTTTTCACCAGGCAATCTGAACATATTTTAAGTAGCTCAGGAACATAAATTATATGGAACAGATGTCAGAATAGGCTTTTGTGCTCAGCATACAATTCTTCAATTTAATGAATCAAGCAATAGAAACTGGCTTCCAGACTCAAAGACCTTTCTGATATTGGCAAATAAACACTAAATTATTCTGTGAATTTCTGCAAAATGAGGCAAGTGAACCACACGTCTGTAAGCAGTTCAGCATATTTCACAGCAAAGCTTAAATTAGGAAACTTGCCCCTTTAGTTTCTTTATTTCTAACTGGAAATTTCGTGCTCTTCTTGTTAAAGCCCTGGAAACCCAAGTGATATACCCATATCAGCAAGCAGTGAACAACAGCAAGAGAAGAACTGAAGGAAAAAAAAGGAGTTCTTGCTAAAACCCAAACTTCTATTGATCGAATAAGCACAAAGTGGTAAGACTAGACAACTGCGGAATTTCTTTCAGCAGTAATAAATGCTCAACATGAATTAACATTCCTGTATGAGCAACCCTGTAAGCAACCTCAGCAAATGTCTCAGCCTACCCAGCACTGTGGTGATTTGACCACCACATAGTAGACAGGTATAGGTCTCATTCTCTTTCTATTCTGCAGTTCAGTGTATCACCAAAAGGTATTAATTTCTACTGTAATTAGAATGCTGTGAAAAGACTGAACTCATTTCTTTAATGCTAACAAACCAGTTTTAATTAAATGTTGTTTCAAGAAACTTCATTTGACTGGCTAAATCTATAAGTGTTCTGTTGTTTAATTACATGGAAATCTAAATTCCCTCTTCTCAGTAAGCCATCTGACTGGGTAAGCTAGTCATTATCTCCTTAGATACTAGAAGTTAAAAATTAACAACCAATTTTACTGTCTGTCATGCAGCTTTCAAAGCATTCCCATAATGTCTCAGAAGCGATTTTGCTCTCTAAACATTCTTTTTGGCAGGTGTATGATTGCTAGCCTCCATCATACTAGTTATATTTTCTTAAAAATTGACAGACCCATCAAATGTGCACGAACAATTATTCTAACACTATTGCAAGATTTGTGTGGTGTTTTATTTGAAATCAGTTGTGTCTCAAGCAATTGAACTCTGTTTTGTTATTCTTCTGTCTGTTTTTTTGTTCAAGCCTAGGCCTTATATTTCGACATGTTGCTCAACTCAACAGTCAAAGAGAAGACGATCACAGAATCATAGAGTCATAGAATAGTTTGGGTTAGAAGGGACCTTTAAGGTTATCTATTTCCAACCCCCATACTATAGGCAGGGACACCTCACACTAGTCCAGAGTGCTAAAAGCCTCATCCAGCCTGGTCTTGAGTGCTTCCAGGAAGAAGGCAACCACAACCTCTTCGGGCAACCTGTTCCAGTGTCTCACTACCCTCAGAGTAAAGAATGATTCCTTTAACAGCCATGAATTGTTGCAGATTTGGGAGGGATACAAACGTTGCTGTAATCAGGAGTTGCTATCCAAATGGGATCCAATGGCATGAAACATGTATTTTAATGTCTTGAACAGTACCAGAAATGAATGCATTCAATATATATAGACGTTAAAGGCAATTTTATTCTCCTGAATAACTTTTTAGATTTGTATCATACTGTTTTGTTGGATATGTGTCCATGATACATGAACATGAAAGTATATAGTACTTATGACTTTACCATACATTTTTGTGTGCCATAAGTAGCCAAGAAATTCTTTCCTTCCTTCTCACTCATAAAGGAAACAAGAAAAAACTGTGTAGTTAGCCTGAGGTCCATAAAGTAATTATTTTTGTTCTTAAATGAAACGCAAAATATTCAAACTCTGAGGTCCCATGAAAAAATTTCTCTGGCTTTATAAATAAGTGATAATGCCTGTTTACTGATGAGTTCATAAAAAGGTGGAAGCATGCATTTTTCCTTGCACAGGAATGCATACAAAACAGATCTTAAGAAACAACCTTAGCTTGTTTATTTGTTTTCATATAAATAAAGTCTGAAACATATGCAGTTAAATAAAGGGCAGGTACTGAAGATGAAAGGCAAATATGTTTAATGAAGTTGAATTCACAGCCAAACTTCTTGAGAAGGTGAAAAATAGAATTTAGGGTATATCTTCCTGGAAATGCGTGTCATCAAATTACTCTGTCAAGGGTGCTGGAGCAAGTCATTGTTTATTAAAGTGTGTAGCTTCACACTGTAAAAAGTTTGGTCTTCAAGTGGGCTAGATTATTTTTATATTAATAAATCAGCCAATACACAATGAATACAAATTTAATGAGAATATCTTTTTATTATTATTAATCTAAATTGCAAGTAATATCTGACAGTTCAGGATGATGACACTAAGGTGTCATTATAAGACATTTAATCTCATACCATTGGGTTAAGGAAAGACAAATTGAGATTGAGACTAGCTAGATAGGACTGTTCTGAAGTCATATATTACAGAAAATTAGATGGATGACTCCTGTTTGCTAGACTATGTAACTTTGTGTTGGAATACATTTCAAATAAATTAAGTCATTTGGAAATTATGAATTTAGTCCAAGATATCTATGCAGTATTCTTGTGGAGTAGCCAGCCTGTTTTTGCTAATTCCTCTTATTTTTACATTTAAATTAAAATCATAGAATCATAGAATCATAGAATTCACTAAGGTTGGAAAAGACCTAAAAGATCACCCAGTCCAACCGTTCACCTATTCCCAATAGCTCCCACTAAACCATGTCCCTCAACACAACATCCAGCCTTTCCTTGAACACCCCCAGGTTCGGTGACTCCACCACCTCTCCTGGGAAAATAAACCATTTTCCATTTTCACCACCAGCGGTATGCAAATCTCATCTTTCCACCATTTACAGTTTGTCACACCAGGACTTGTTAAACCACTCTATATTGATTCTGTGAATTTCTGCATGGATTTCTTTCCTTTCAATACAATTCCACTTCATGGAAAAGATCTGACCGTACTTTTTACTGCTATAGTTTCTAATTTTCCAACTTCTTTAAAAATTTTTTTAGGTTGAGAGACAGTACTATGATTTTATTTTCTAATTCACACAACTCAAAGAATTGGAAAAGCCTATGTCTAGCACTGTAAAGCTGAAGATCCTAGACAGGTAGATTTATATCATGAAAATGTGCCTAACACAGTCTTCAGAAATGAATGTGTGAAAGGATACTTACCCCTTTCACTTCTGTATTAAGATCAAGTATCAAGGTCCAGATTACAATTTCAGACCATGCAAACAGAGCTCTTGTTTTTCTTGCAAATCAAAATAGCTTGAAAGAAAAATCTCAATATTTTTTTACTCTTAGTGAAATAAAGCAGATCTCAAGTTATTCTCATAATATGTGTGTTAGTACTTTTGATAGTGTAATATAAGAAGGAGAAAGGATCAGCTAATACCTTGGACTTCACAGTAGTTTATGTCTGGTCATACACAGGGAAACTGTGTAATAATGATGATATCGTTAAGAACCTGAGCTTCTTTAAAGGACATAAGCATTAAAACTCTGGAGGATTACAAATATATTATTAAAAAAAATCTTTTTTAGTAAATTATATTAAATATCATTAATAACTGTTCTTTACCAGATTGCATATTATATTGCCAATATTCTATTTATAATGAAATTCAACATAATGGACAAACACTTCAGCATCATAACAGTATGCATCTAAAACTGATTTCAAATGCATTGGTTTTATAATAATGAATCTTTAGATTTAGGGTTACTCTAGTAATACCAAATGTAACTGCAGTCAAAATAAGATCAATGTACATCTCTATTTATGTCTCACTCATCTCTCTATATCAAGCAGACTGCTTGTGCATGAGAAGAAGCTGGATATAAATAGATGAGCTTTCAAAAACAACTGTTTCATTAGTAAAGGATGGATTGAACAGAGAGAAGAGTAGGAATGAAATATTTATGAAGTATATGTAGGAGATACTCATGATAAGAAACCTGAATTTGCCTGGAAGCAGCCTTGCTGAAATGGATTCTTGAGGCTCTGAAGCTTTACTATATCCTTTTTTACTGTAATTTGTCCACCCTTTTATAAAGGAATACATCACTGTGATCAAAATCTCTTGTTCAACTTTTCATTTCATTTCATATTTTGGTGGTATTTCAGCATTATTATGATTCAGGTAATTGCTGAAGAAAATATTAATAATGCACAAGCTACATCCTAATGTGGAGGAGGGTTAGAAAATACTTTCAGTTGTTTAAATTATCAGTCATCACAAATACTGAAGGAAGTATACAGAAAAGTAGGTCAAATAACTTCAGATAAATACAGAATAAATCCTCTAGGGACAAAAATGAGAAATCCAAAGCACAAAATACTATACAGCTAGAAAGGGCTATAAAACACAATGAGAAATAGTGAGCACATGGTCATGAAAAGATTGCAAAAGAAACCTAGTTTGTTACTCAGTAAAGAAAGCTAACAGTTTAGAATAATGTGAAGAATGAATTGTATAATATTACTTTTGCATCAAACTTCAGAAAAAAATTTCAAATGACCTAATTTGAATTTGACATAATAAAACCTGAGTGTTAAAAAAATCAATCTTGAATAAGACATGAATGTCTTCAGATTTATCATGGTTTTATGATTTTTGGTTAACAGTATTCCACATCACAACATCATATAGTGCGCTGGGAGTTAAAGAGTTAATGCTCCAGGTCCAGACACCTGTCTGGAAAAGAAGAAGAATGACATTCCCCAGAACACTTTGCATTCACAGAGGAGATATAACCCCTAGCAAGGTCACCTGATGCCCCTTTTTCAGCTCTCCTCCCTGCTGCTTGTCCCTACGCATTGCCTCAGCACCAGTGCAAGGCCTACAACTTTCAGATACTCTCTTTCATTATATTTGATTTATTAGCTTCAATTCTAATTACACTGTGTTATAACATGTTATCGTGCATTCCAATACAATATTTAGTAAATTAGTTTGCTTCTTCTCAAATCATTGCTGCTGTTTTTAATTATTGAGGGTCCTCTATTTCCCCTTTTCCAGAGGTGGAGATTCACGAATCCCTCTGCCCCGCTAGTCATGGAACTGGGCAGAACCAGTAAAAGTGTTGATGAGATTAAATGAGCCAGGGTGAAATTCACTCTGGGTCAATTCACAAGAAAACTCTAAAACATTAATGGCTATATTTTGAGAATGCATGGAGAATGAATCATATGTTAAAGCCTTTTGAAATGTAATTCATGAGTAAATGTCTTTCAGTGACTAACTTTAAGCATTTAACTCTAAATGAGCTAATTTTCTACAATTGTTTATTATTCAATCCAAATGCATAAAAGTCGTCTATTCTGGAAGGGGTGTCTAATTTGTCTAGGTTCTTAATTAAGATGTCACAGATAAATTCATGAGGTTTTTTTGACTGAGATTGTAATGTATATTCAATAAAAAAAAGAAGGGAAAGAGCTGTGCAGCGATATACCACTTAGAATCTCCTTAGTGTCTCTTCAGTTACAGAAAAATGCTAGGTAAAATTACACAAATCTTTGTGGAAAATAACAGGAAATGTGAAATAACCAAAAAAGATGCACAAGAATAAATAATATACAATCTGGTCATATGCTGTATGATAAATAGTGTCAGCCTGAGGAAGGCTTTTGAAATGTTCTGCATGTTCTGTATGTCCTAAAAATTTGTGTATGCAGATGTACTGTCACATACAGTGAGAAGATAATACTTAAGGAATGCCTAATGGCAAACTGTGCATGCCTGTAGACTTCTGGGGTCATAACTGGATCAGGTACTTCTCTGTTTTCACTAATGACTAATACAAGAGAACACTGTTCATTTAAATTACAAGTTGAATTCTTTTAAAATCTTTGGTGTCGTGCTAATATACTGCATTGGAATCACTATAACAGACTGGAGAAACGTCCTGAAAAATAAGAATAGGCTATACTTATTTGAGAAATAATGCAAACATCTAAATTTTTGTGAAAAATTATCAGCACAGATTTAGAACGAATAAATTTCATTTTTGCATGAAATAGTGTAGGCATATAACAGACGACAAGATAAATAAATGCATGTTATGCCAGTGCAGCAGGTGACTATCAATAGGCAGGAGTTAACAGAAGCAGGACCCATAAGTAATTCCTTCTCTTCACAAAGCATTGGAAAATCTTCATCTGAAGTTTTATGTCCAATACTGCGAAGTGCATTCAAAAAAAGAATCAGAATTCAGGAAACAACTTCAAAACCTGATCTGAAGGAAGAAGGAAAAGAGCTGCAGTTTTCATTTCAAAGAAAGAATCCTGAGATGTGACAAGATGATAGGTAAGCAGAAATTGAAATACGAGAAATATCTTAATGCTACAACCTAAAAAATCTTTAACATAATTGTACTTAGGCCGAAAACGATGATTTTTAAGTCAACAGATTAAGTTCGATGATTGTGGATATAATGATTCATTAAAATTTTTCAGTTATAATTTACACATGCATCAAGTCATAGTACTAAGAAATAAGACATGCTCAAGAAAACTGAATTAATGAGATGAAATGAATGAACTAAAATTCAGCAAAGAATGGGGAAAAAAATAGAACAAGGAAAAACTAATAGAAGTTACTGAAAAATTTAAAGAGAGGAAAAGAAGTAGCTGAACTGTTTCAGAGGATTAGTTTGCCTGGTGCTAATCACAGCAATTTAATGTACTGAAAAATGTTGCTTGTTCTAGTTGAAACCTGTTTCTTGGGACAATAGGAAGCAATTAAAATGAGATAAAGACATGTAAGTAGGTAAGCAGTCTTTTTGTTCGAGACTATATGCTTCCTCATCAACATATGACTGCATAATGAACATCAAGATAAAGAAAACTAATAGCACTTTTATCTTCTTTCTGACTTCAGACCCAGATGCTCACTGCAGGATGCAGACTTCTTGCCATCTTTTCTCCAACAACATACCTGCCAAAATTAAGAAGATTCATTTTTCCTTCCCTCTAACAAACACATTATTTGAGCAGTAAACTCAGCATGTGTACATAACAGCAAAATGTGTCATCAATAAAAATTATGAAAATTTAGAGAGGATTCTGCCTATTCCTGTAAGGAGTAATCTGAATTATCTGTCTTTCTACTACATCTTTTTTTTTCCCTCTTAAATGATTCTAAATAAGTAATATTTGTCACTGCATCCAATATCTGTTTACATTGCTATTTTAAGTATTAATATGGGCTATACAGGCATACTATGAAAAAATTCAGATTCATCAAATCACAGCTGGAAGGGAACCACAAGGATCAAACCATATATTTAAGAATATTGTTCAAGCAGTTCTGGAACTTGGCTTGATGCCATGACCACTTCCCTAGGGAGGCTGTTCTGGTGCCTGGCCACCCTCTCAGTGAAGAACCTGTTCCTAATCTCCACCGTGGCCTACCCTGATTCAGCTTCACATTCATTCACTTGAGTCTTATTGCTGTCAGCAGAGAGCAGAGCTCAGCTCTCCCTGTGAGTAGCTGGATGGCCATGAGACCTCCCCTCAGCTCCTCTGCTCCAGACTAAGCAAATCCAGGGACCTCAGCTACTCCTCTTACATTTTATTCTCTTCACCATTTTTGTACCCCTCCTTTGTCGCTAAGAGTTTTATATCCTTCTTATATTACAGTGCCTAAAAGTGTTTAATGTAGTTACTAACTCAGACAAACCACATGTTGATGAAATCAGGATTTGATGAAGGCATCGCTTAATTAGTTATGCATCAGATATCTCTGTATTATATAAAAATGAGAATTAGTTTAAAATAAAAAGTTATAAATAAAATGATAACAATACATCCATCAGAAAACAGAGCTACTCAAAGAGAAACTTGACCGTGTTAAGAACATTACAGATGGCAGCTTTTCAGACAAACTGATCATTCTTTATGCTTTTTCTTCAGATTAATTTCACAGTTTAGTGTACTGAAGTAAATGTCTTTCAGTTTAAGAGCTGTATTTTTGTGTATGGGTGGAAGTATTTTACTCAGCCACAGTGACATACAGAGAAACAGGCAGGATAAAGAAGGAAGAAGAAATAAAATTAAAAAAAATTGAAAATTAGTATTTTGACATGAGAACTAGTGCTTTATTTCTCTTTTATAGAAGTGGTTGCCATTAATACTTGGGGAGTCATTTGTAACCTAAATTCAGCCTGGAATACTGTGCCTACACTTTAGTGATGAAAAGAACTGAAATAGAGACCCAGAAGGGTTAGCTTTATTATTATTATTATTATTATTATTATTATTATTATTATTATTATTATCATCATCACCATCATCATCATTATTATCATTATTATCATTATCATTATTTGGTATTGTATTTTCATTTCTTTGTTATTTAAACAGCTGTGGAAGCTGAAAGTGAGACTTCTGTACAGTAGATGTCAGGAGCATAGACTATGATAACTATACTTGAAAATAATTTGCCCTGAATTATGTGAGCGGCATAAAGATTTCATTTTAACTGTCAGCTAGTTAAACACTACAAAATTGCATTCTGTTATCTCTTCCAGTGCTGCATTTGTGTTTATACTGAAGTTCTGGTCTTGGTAATGACCTAAGCTGAGTCCTTGTCCCTCTGGAATAGATAGGAATTTTGTTTTTTACTCTGTGGAAGCACAAATTTGTATAACAGAACTGAAGCTGCTTTTTTTATACTCAAAAATCAGAGGAAGTTACTAGTATGTAACTGAAGACCTACTCCAAATCCCACTGAACACAGCAGAATAACCCATTGGTTTCTTTCAAAACTGTGGAAAAGCCTGAAATCAAAAGCAAAATAACATTAGTCATTACATGAGGACTTTTTTTCCATTTATTTTCAATATGCATCAATTATTCACTACAATTTGTCACCTTTCTTTGCTTCCAAACCAATTAAAAAAAAAAAAAAAAAAAGAAAGAAAAAATATTTAGATTCCATACACTTCATTCAGACAAATGTCTTTTGAAATCATACTTCTTACAGTCCTTGGGAATTGATTTAAGGATTTTGTTACACTTCTGAAAGAATATGTATATGTTAAGGCATCTCTGAAAAGAGTAAAAGGAAGTTTCTATGATGAGACAAATCTGTGTCCAAAGAACAACAGGGCCAGAAATAAAAAGGGCAGTGTTTCAGCAAATGTGAAAAGCATCAGCATCAACAGAGTACTTGCAACGAATCTGTCATTTGGAGATCAGCAAATAAGACAGTCAAACAGATAATATTGTACATGGGTTAAAATAAATCAATATCTGACCAAAGGCTGAAAGAAGTTTTAAAACTGATGAGAAATTAATAGTTTCCAAGATGATAAGTAGGATATATCTTTTCATTGTAGAAACTCTCAGCTGACCGCCAAATTGCCTATGTACTCCTGCTGATCATTCATGCTAATTATTTATTATGGGTTTATAATAGCTATGGCCATGAAATTTAGTCTTAATTTGGCAGTAACATAGACTGGTAATGCAGAGACTTCTATTTGAAAATGTTTTCCTGATAGATGTTAATCCTAGAAGGCCACATTCATTCTTGAGTTCAATTGAACAAAAACCAGCTCTCTCAATGACATCAAATGGAATTCTATACATCTAAAAAGAATATAAATTATGATTTTGTTCACCACACAAATCATGTGTGATTCACACAGTTTATTACAAGAACTGCGGTTGAACTGTGACTCCAAAGACAAGATATCTGTGTTTCTCTTTATTTGTTTGTTTTCTAAATAAATGACACTATCAGTTTACTTCTGTTACTATTTTATACTCATAGTAAATATTCTTATTCTTTACAGATACTGGATGAAGTTCAGGGCAGTCACCCTGGATCCCAGGCATAAAACAACCCTGGTGTTCTCCAGCACATGGATGGAAAGTTGATAGAAATTTCTAATGGTACAATCATGGGAAAAGGGTTCCCATGAAAAACTTGTTGATATTTTACTACTGAAGCTAAGCTATTACATTTAGTTCAGATGTAGCTGTTAAACTGCGTATTGTAAAAAAAAAAAAAAAAAAAAAAAAAGTCTTAAGTTGTACAACACATTCTAATAGTATGCATGTAGGGACTAATTATTTTTTATAGTTCTTCTCCTTTGATAATTTCTGACAAATTCTACTCTCCTTGGAATAATTAGGAATTTTTCTCAGGGAAGTTATCGGATAGACTATGTGCTATTCTTGTTCCTGCTTTAATGCTTAAGGTTTTTATTTATTCTCTTTCATTAGGAAAAAGAGCACTACATAAACGGTCACGTTGATTTGCATCATTGTCATTAAAAGTCAGTAGACATCAGCTCTCAGAGAAAGTCCCCTGATGTTTCAGCTCTTCAATAAATCACAGAATCACTGAATTGTAGGGGTTGGAAGGGGCCTCTGGAGATCATGTAGTCCAACCCCCTACTAATGCAGATCCCTTAAAGTAAGTTAAATGTATGTTTCCTTTGGGAATTCACGTACTCTGAAGTGCCTTACCTAGAGAATGGAACTATAGAAATTAGTCTGAGGACAGGAAAATGCTTGATCAAAGATTTCTTACCTCCAAACCAGCATCAAGTTCAAGAACTGAAACTACATGCCAGTCTCTACAGAGCTCTGAAAGACCTTCTGAGCAGTAAAACAAAGCCTCACTTTGTTCGTCACATTCACTGTTACCTACCCAAAACTCACAGAGAAGGATGTATGGGAAACACAGTAAACCTAGACTGAAAATCTCTGACAGGATCAGGGATGTATCCTAGAGAGCTGGTTGTACTGCATCTTCAGATGTAGAAGTGGGCACATAATTACTGTCTAGGAGTGACACTTGCTATATCCTACTACCAAGAACACATACTGATGGCCCACTTATCCTAGTCTGGCTTTTCTGGACTTCAAACGCAAAAACAGATGACAAAGTGAACAATTAAGCAGTCTTCCACTCGGTGCAATTAGGACTGGTCCTTTTTCTTCCTTTTCAACACTTACTCCTCTGAAAATCCCTAATGGGAACTGGGTTGTGGAAAGCCCTTATAATAGACAGAAACATCATGTAACAGGTTACCTTTTTCTTTCTTTTAATGTTCTCTATTAACAACTATATCACTCAGTATTATCAGTTACAATATGGAGATCCTTTTGCAGTCATTGCTAATAAAAGTAAAAATGCTACTTGCAGAACCTTTATTTCCTGAAAAGGCGCTGTAAAAAAAACAAACAAACAAACAAAATCCACCACTAAACAAACAACTTAAATACCCCCACTAAAATATATTACTTATACCAGTAAATAACAAATGGAAAAAGGCTGCATGACAAATAACAATCATTCTTCATTCTTTTTTGACCTATACTAAAGCATAAGTTCCAGTTTTCATGAGTCATCCTAATTAAAGCAGTAATTGAAATTAGATTTGTTTTTTTTTTTCATCACAAAAAGGTCATCCATTAAAATAAATCATCTTATTGTCTTGCGGAACTGTACAGGAGCCATGCAGCACACTGGGTTCTTGAAGCAGTGTGTTCTGGACAATCAATAAGACAAATTTATGAACATGATTTGTTCAGTGAAGTAATTTAATTCTATGTAATCTGATCAAAATGGATTTAGAAAAAGAAGCTGGGAACTGGGAAATGAATAAAGCAGATGCATAGTAACGCAAAAGCAAACCAGTAACATGAAGCTACCAAAATGTTGATTCAAGCTTTCATAAAACGGCCTGTCTTCCTGGCTCAGGAAAATTTTTGCACTAAAATCTGGCAGAATTTACATAGTGCACCCCAGTTGACATTGACAAAGCAATTTGCACTGTTGTAGGAATACTGGCAGTGGTATACCATTAAAACAAACAAACAAACAAACAAGTGAAAGAACTTTGCATATATTTTCCATTCCAAGATGCTGATTGCTACCTCTGGAAATATCTTTCTTGGTGATTAAAAAACAATAATAAAACTTGCATCCAGAGTTCAGAGTTCAGTAGACAAACTTGCAGGACACAGTTAACTACAAGAATGAAATGAGGCATACAGCTCAGGCCTCCAATTTCCAAGAAGGTTCCCTAAAAATACTTAAAGGAACAGCATTCTAGTTTATGTTTAAAGGTTTTGTAGTGAAGCAATCCACAAATGAAAATGAGCTCTTTGCAAAGATGAATTTTAAAAGCCCAAGTAAATGGATTTTACAAAGATATAAGAGGAATAATCCCATTTAACTATGAGTAAAGTCAGACATTCACAGAATCACACAGAATCACAGAGTGGCCAGGGTTGGAAGGGACCTCAAGGATCACGAATCTCCAACGCCCCTGCCACATGCAGGGCCACCAACCTCCCCATTTAATACTAGACCAGGCTGCCCAGGGCCCCATCCTATCTGGCCTTGAACACCTCTAGGGACGGGGCATGCATTCATGTTCTGTGAAAATGGGTCTTAGTGCATCTTGAGCAGGAAGACAGCCTTTCTGGAGTAAACATCACACATTGGTTACATAAATCTCACTCTAGAATGTACCTTAAATATTCTGCAGAGAGGACAATGTATTACTCTGATCATGTTATGGTGTTTGTTCCATGCTGCAAAGCTGAAAGTTCCCATTGAGGCATGGCATGTGACAAAAATAGAATGAGTGACAGAAGCTAAAACATCTCTTTTGAGTATGTCCAGAAAAATGGATCATGATCATCGCCTCAATATGCAGGTCAGATTTGAGTCTACCTACTAGCATCCCGTCTGAGACTACAAGAAAATTGTACCAAATTCCTTTAATCTGTTTTGGTCTTTTGCCACTATAAAAAGATTGAAAGACTAAAAAAACTGTGCTGTCAGCTCTTGCCTTAAAACATAAGCCATTCCTTGTGTATTTGTTAAACAAATGATAACTGAATCAGAGCAAGTTTATATGGTATATATGCTTATGTATGCAAAAGAATGGGCATGACAATGCAGTGAAATAATAAATTTGTTAGCCAGTTACGAACACAGGCCAGAAAAGATCCTTTTGGATGATCAAATCTGGTTCCCTGCTAAAAGGATAACCAGGTCTTTAAGACCGTACACAATCACTTTAATTATCATTTATCTAGCCTGTTCTGGGCCATCTCTGTGCTAACTGCTGTTAACTCAGTCATCATTATTATTATCATAAATTATTTAACATTAACTGCTAGGTTTATATGTAAAATTGTATGAAACTGAGTCCTTAGTAAAAAAGTGTAAAAGAGAAAAGCAAGGCTACCCACAGTTTGATGTTTGTACTTTTCAGAAGGCTTCTGTAATAAATCCTTCCGTTAATTATCAGTAAGAGTATTGATACCAGTACCATAACAGCTTTGAAAGACATCTTGCTTTTATTTTATCATGTGGATTTAAATGTGTAACACCAGAAAATAATGCATTAGTGCTGTAAAACCAAATTTGGCATTCATTCAGAATGGTAAAGAAATCAGAGTCAAACTCATAGAATGTGGTTAAAAATTTGTATTGCTCCGTTAAAAAAAAAAAGTGCCGAGTACTTGGTCATACATTTCTTGAGTATATTAAATATTAATTTCCACACCTCATTACATATTCATAACTTCAACATGTGACATCTGTATTTTCTTGTCAGTCTTGAAAAAGGAAGTCTCCTTGTTTTTGACATCTGTAGTCAACTCTTACCTACATCTGTTTTTGAATCATTTCCAAAGTTGCTAATTATTATAGCATAAACATTCTTTCTTGCCAAAGCAGTGAGAGGTATTCATCAGTTTCATAAAATATTAAAAACAACTCTTCATTTTTCAGTGATGGATTTATTGAGAGGCCACAGGCTCTTCAAAGAAAAAAAAATATTTCTGAGGATGAGGGGAGTAAAAGGAAATGGAAAATAAGCTCTTATCCAATGTAGAAGAAGTGGGAAGACTGAGTGTTCCAGACTGGATCTGCACTTGCAAAAATTCCGTATCGTATAATAATCAGAGCAACCCTTCAGCTTTACTTCAGTTCAGACTCCAAGGGAATAACAGAGATTAGTGGTTCCAGGCTAAATTTTCAAGATCATTGTTACAGCTTTGTCTTCTGTCCTTAATAGGATTTTCTTTTTGTTTTTTGAGCAGCAGATATATAAATCCCAATATTTTATTTTATATAAAGTAGTTCACAAATAAGAATGCATTTAAACTGAAATCGTAACAATGTCTATATGGCAACATTGCTTGTAATTGAATAATAAATTTGTTAAAATCCAAGAAATAGTGACTGTAAACATTACTGTACGTATATGTATAACATACTACAGTAATAAATGCATTATTTCTTACCATTTTCGAGTATTTACTGCAAAAAAGAAAGCATTAAAAAGCTACAGGAGTGTGTTTAGGTGTGAATCACAGAATCAAAGAATTGTAGCATTTAGAAAAGACCTCTGGAGATCATCAAGTTCAACCACCTACTAAAGCAGGTTTCATGCAGTAGGTTGCAAAGGAAAGCATCCAGGAGAGTTCTGAATACCTCCAGAGAAGAGGACTCAGCAGTCTCTCTGGGCAGCTAGTTCCAGTGCTCTGTCACTCACAATGTAAAAATGATCCAGGGGATGGAACACCTCTCTGAAGGAGCTGGGGCTGTTCAGTCTGGAGAAGAGAAGGCTCTGATAGCAGCCTTTCAGTACCTAAAGGGAGGCTATAATAAAGAAGGGGATGGACTCATTAGCAGGGTCTGTAGTGACAGTTTAAGGAGAAATGGCTTCAAACTAAAAGGATAGTGAAGCTTAGGAACAGATTTCCCTTTGAGGCTGTCCTGTCCCTGGAGACACTCAAGGTCAGGCTGGACAGGGCTTTGGACAACCTGCTCTAGCTGTAGACGTCCTTATTCATTGCAGGAGAGTTTGGCTAGGTAACCTTTAAATGTCCCTTCCAAGTCAAACAATTCCATAATTCTATGATTCTATAACTAGACTCTGCACCTCTGATTAGCAACCCTTGAAGCTCTGCTAGTCAACCAGTTCTCATCCACCTCACTGTCCACTCACATGCTCCACTCTTCCTATGAGTACCTATGAGGATAATGTGAGAGACAGTATCAAATGCCTTGCTGAAGTCAAGGTACAAAAAAACACACTGCTCTCCACTCATCTATCCAGAGGGTCATTACATCATAGAGGGCTACCAGACTGGTTACTCACGATTTTCCCTTGAAAATGTTTTTCCATGTTGACTATTTCTGACAACTTTATTCTCTTCCATTTGCTTAGAGATGATATCCAGAATATTTTGTTCATCAAGACATTTTATCAGAGATGCTGATATTTTCTCCAAGCACTTAAAATTTGTTTAGAAATTTATTTGTTCTTCAATTTTCTCTCTAATTTTGCTGAGTTCAATTACTTTTTGTGCAGCATCTGTCTCTGTCCTTCTAATAAGTGGAAAGTTGTGCTGTTATCCTTGGAACAAAGATTTCTGTTTGTCTACTGCTAAAAATGACACAGTACTTTTGACTTATATCCATAACTACTACATTAAACAGGCTAATTTGATTCATCTATAGTTACTTGCAATGATGGATGAGGATTTAAAGTTGAATATTTGAAAGACTGCAGGTTTTTTTTCTAAGTTGACAGTATTTTTTAATATATTAAAACTGATTCTTATTGTTTGAAGGACTTAATTGATTCAATCACAAATGAAAAACAATATTGTTTTATGAAAAGTAGTCAGTTGCTTCAAAGGAGCTTCCAAAATCATTTTCATTATTTATGGGTAATTTTACTAATGCACCTAAACCAGATGCTCCTGTTTCGAACCAGTTTAGTGATCCTTTTATAGATAATAGGGGAAATTCCAGTGAGTAATTTAAAGACCTCAAGATTGTGACTCATTCTCATACTATGCCACATCCAAGAGAAAAACTTCCCACCCATGTTGTATGAATCATCTTGGAACTACTTATGTGTCTCTGTGGACTATATTGTAAAACTAGATATCTATCTCATATAAGGTATCATATTTTTAGGTGTCTGAAGCTATATTACATGAGAACTGATGTCAGATTGGTGTTAGAACACAACCCTAAACCACATAATTATCTGTTTCTTAAAAGTGGTTATTTAAATGCAAGACATTATCATCATTCAGTCTAATTTAATAGAATCAGAAGTGTCAGCTGAGATAGGATACTTATATCAGGTTAAGTTTCTAATTTGATGATACTGTGAAGACTTTTACTAAATATGATTTTCTGCATTTTTTTTCTATTTCACATTATTTCTTTTAATAAAATATATCACTTTATCAATTGAAGAGTATGCCAGTTTCTTTTGTTCTTCTGGAAGTCAGAACTTTAGTGCAGTTTGTAACAAAGATGGCTAATTTAAATCTTTCAAACTAAATGTATTTTACAAAAAGTTTATATGAAACTTTCCTGTCACAGCCTGAGAAGTCCTACAGAGTAATCTAAATTGTCAGTTTTGAGACAGCTAGTATTATGGTGTGACTTCTTCCATGCCACTCTTGAGTTTCCCGGGAAACCGCTGAAGTTTGCTGTCCATGGAGTTTCCCCTTAAATTTGCTCTATGAAATCAGTGTCTGTATCTTGAGGCAAATCTGAAAACTCTGGAATTTGGTCTTATAAGCTGGACTAATATTAATATGCAATGCCAAATAATAGTTATTTCACTGGTCTTCTACAGCAAATCCTAGGTGTAAGATTTGCTACAAAAAAAAAACAACCAAACAAACAATTTTTTGTTTGCCATGAAAGTGCTTTTCTGTGGGGTATCCTTAATAGGTGCAATCTGTTATATTAGCTGTAGTAAAAATACATTCCACAGAATGTATTTCAGTCCTTGAGAGCAGCCCTGCAGAGAAGGACCTGGATGGTGGACCAGTCTGGATCAGCAGACTGGAGCACCTCCCCTTTGAAGACAGGCTGAGGGAGCTGGGCTTGTTCAGCCTGGAGAAAAGAAGGCTGTGGGGTGACCTCAGTGCAGCCTTTCAGTACCTAAAGAGAGCCCACAAAAAGGAGGGGAATCAACTTTTTGAAAGTGTTGATAACTGCAGGACAAGGGGAAAAGGTTTTAAGTTGAGGGAGGAAAGACTTAGGTTGGATATCGGGGGGAAGCTCTCCACAGTGAGAGTGATGTACTGGAACAGGCTGCCCAGAGAGGTTGTGGATGCCCTGTCCCTAGAGGTGTTCAAGGCTAGATTGGACAGAGCCTTGAGCAGCCTGATCTAGTATTAAATGTGGAGGTTGGTGGCCCTGCATGTGTCAGGGGGGTTGGAGATTCATGATCCTTGAGGTCCCTTCCAACCCTGGCCATTCTGTGATTCTGTGATTGTGTGATTGTGTGATTCTGTGAAGTGGAATGTTGACCCTCCAAAAATGTGTTCTTGACTTTCTGGTAAGTTATGAAAAAACAGTATATGTGTTCTGGTGAATTTTCCCATTTACAAAATAGGATATAAGACTACTACTTTAAAAATAGATAATTTTTCTTTAAGGAAAGATTTGGATAATTTTTATTCCATAGCGATTATTTTCCTGCTCAGTTGCAGTCTAATATTTTACTGAAGATATCCAAATGCTGTCTGTCATTCTTTGAGTACACAACATAAAGAAACATATTTAGGGAAAGGAACAGAATAATTCAATTTTCGGCACATTTGTACACATGGACATTATTTATCACATTCTAAATGGCTGTCTTAGCAGTATTTCACCACTAAAAGAAAAACCAATGACACAAAAAACATTGAGAAAGGAGCAAACGAATAAATTGCTACGATAGCAGATCAGTTAAATGGATTCCACTGCATCAATACAACCCTTGTTCACCTAATATTTTGTTTACAGTTCCCTGGGCTTTTATTTTGACAATGGATAATTATGAGCCTTAAACAGATATGTCTGCATTTTGTGGGACAGTGATTCTGTAGAAATCTCATTGCAGAGATTTTTGGAAAATAAGCACCATTAAAAAGTACAGTGATTATTAGCGTTGCTCCATCACAAAGCTTTTGGCTTTACCATGCAGTCATTAAGCAACATGAGGTCACACCTGCCCCAATTTCCAGTGTTGGAAGGTAGTCTGATAAACAGCATCAGTGTGAACAAGCACAGTGGGAGTAGAACTGTACTATCCATGCATAAGAGGAAAGGAGTATTTCTGCAGCAACTCTAAAGAAAGATAGAGGAGACATATGAGCTCTGCTAACAACATTTTGAGATTTCGGATAGTGTTATATGTAGTTTGTACAGACCAGTAGCACTGACTCTACTAACATATTACTCAACTTTCAAAGTAGTCAGTTTAAAAGTCCAGAATTTAAATCATCTAGAAAAATTATCAAAACTGGCAGGTAGCCAAGAATAAGGCAAGTCATAATCTCAGCCCTTCACAGAATCATGAGCTTCATATAATGGAGGTAGAGTATCCACTTTCAACAATATCAAAATGCTGTGCTTATATACAGGATATCTGAAACAGCTTCTCACTGCTGCAGAGAAATTGCCTTGGGCATGAAGAAGGCCGAAACTATAACGTGGTATATGTGGGCAAAAAACTTATTACATCCCACTGCAGCATCTCAGAACTATAATTTTATAATCTTTTTCTTTGTATTATTTTTTTAAGTTATCTTTTTGAATTTACTGAAGGAATTGGTACTTCAGAAACTTATATTTTGTGTGTGTCTCTCCAGGATTCCAAGATGGAACGCTCTCAAAGGACCTTCTAAGTTAAGCGTAATTTTGATGTGGAAAAATTAATAGGGTGTGTACTAATTTTTCTTTGACGTTCCTTATCTAATTTAATAGATAATGCTGAAGAATATGAATACACTTAGACACAGAGAAATGTTTTCCTCTGGAGAGATGAAAGATGGCCTTACATGAATAGTGCTGAACAAACAATGTGACATTTTACCCTTTGCTGTACTTCAAATCTCTTCTGTGTTTTGTTTTGTTTTGTTTTGTTTTTCAATCTTTTTTGCATTTTTCCTCCATTGCTATCCAGAAGACTGAATCAATTTTATCACATCTGTATCCCTTCCTCTTCTTCACCTTTTTGAATGGGTGGTGTGACCCATTTTCCCAATCTTCAGATCTGTCTCTGCCTCTTGAAGTGAATAAAAATTGAGTGAACTTGTAAAAATGCTGCTAATGCTGTGCCGGTTTCACCCCATTTTCTTTCCAGCATTCCTGGGTACGTGGAATCTGGCCAAGGAGACTTGTCAATTTTAAAAATTTATAACCTTTTAACAACTCTTTACTGCTGTATTTTGCATGCTTCCTGATTTCTTATATGCCTTACCTGGATACCTGATTTAGTTACAGTTTTATCACTTTCTTATATAAAAGCAGATATAGACTAATATGTCAACTGTATCTTTCTCTTCTAAGTTACTATTGTCTTTCATCTGCTCTAAGTATTTCTCAAAACAGTGTACATAGTTGATAAAAGAAATTTAAGTCTATCTACACACAAAAACAATCACATGGCTTGAACTACTCATTAGTTTGTTATTAATATCAACTTCATGCTTATATGTATGTAAGAATAAAAATGGAGGTGAAACTGATAAAATTCTGATTTTTTTCAATCCATTTAGAAATTAGGGTTAAATCTCCAATTTATAAAGTACTGCTTTTTTAAGAATGATTACATTCTAGAGACATATTTTCCACTTTTTTCCTTTGGTTCACAAGTAGTTTATGTTATCAATTAATGAAAAAACAATTTAGTAAAAAAAAAAAGAAAGAGAGAGAAAAGGATAAGGAGCACATTTTAAAATGTGGAGAGACCTTCACTTACTATCATCTGATGTGCCTTTGTGATATTTTTAAGTAAATTTTCTTTTAAGATCATTGAATTAATGGATATACTTATTCAGATCAGAAAACTAACAAAAGAATAAAAGGCAAAAAGACAAGTGTTTAGACCCAGTGATCTTTTTTTTAATTAAAATATTTTTATCAACATGAAATTGAAATAGTTCACAGGGTAGTAAGTAGGCAGGTTCTTAAAAGACAGATCTGGTTCCAGCTTTCCTAAGAGAACAAAAAGTAATCTAACCATCAGGTAATTCCAGATTTTTCAACTTCCGCTGTGACCAGAAATTTCTTTCAAAATATGAAAGCCTTTGAAATAAAAGACACACACACACAAACAAACAAAAAACACTAATGTATTCCTGCAAAACTGTTTTAATCTAATATATGAACATTTTCCAACTGGGTGGTTTGTCTAAAATGTTCCTGGTAATATCAAAAGAAATCTTCCACTCTGCCTGAGAAAATAGGTTATCTTCTGTACTTTACTTTCTGGGTCACCTAGTTTATAATGAGAAATCCCATCTACTGTTATTAAAGAGAGTTGTCAGGATAGAACTGATTCCCTGACTCACCTGTAGCATGATTTCAAATGATTTGGAAAGACTATTACCAAATCAATGGGCACTAAAAAGAAAAAGGATTAGTCTATATAAGCTGATCAGTATGAGTAGAATAGACGAACATAGAGGGTCACATAGACAAATAAGAAACAAAGCCTACAGTGTCTTGGAATGGATTTAAAACTTGTAAATGTGCTAGACTAGCTTTACTAGCTTTACTTTGTAAGAAGAGTACATGTGGTGTCATTTTGCATTCTCCTGTGAAGATATTCAGAAGTGGTCCAAGGACAACCATTTAGGTCATGGATTTGTCTCATCAAAAGTCTTTTTAGCTTGGAAACCTAATATACCTAATATAAGTACCCCTTAAGAACACCTCATGAAAAGAACATTTATTAAGCTAGTATTTCACTGTTTAATCTGACAGAATAAAAAGGACATGACTGTCCTGTTATTTACACTACTTCTATCACAGAAATATAGCATGAAAATTCAAGCAGGGTTTAGTAGCAAATCTTGACATTACTTATATGCATACCTTGTGCTAGTGAGCTCTTTGGCTGGCATTTTTCTCGCTGGAGAAAAGAAGTAAGGAGCAATACAGTAATTTGAGTACTGTAGATGACAACCCAACTGACAGTCTTCGATCTCACAAGACTGTGAAACTTCTTGGGAAAAATACATCCTTCTCTCCCAGCATGTTTTTAAAAAATATATTAATTATTTCCTATCAATCTGTGATTTTCCCTGATTTTTTGCCAGTTTCTCTTTTTAGAGAACTTTTGAACATGCTCACAGGTCTGAGTAGGGTAGCAATGATTTTCTGCAGCACCCTTATTTACGCATTTGTTCCACATTTCTGTGTTGTAGTTTTATTTTGCTTGTGATCGATGTACTATCTTGATTCTTAGCACTGAGACATTTCCTTTTTCGGAGGAAACTTTTACAGATATACCAAGACAACAGTAACTGATACCTCATGGGACCACATGATACATAGAGGAGGGCTACAATCACCTCCCTCTCCCTGCTGGCCACCCTTCTTGTGATGCAACCCAGGATACAACTGGCCTTCCAGACACACAATGTAGAAATATTATTTAGAATACAGAACTTTCTTCTAAGCAGAGCAATTGAAGTAAATAGGAAATTTTACTAGTGTGACTTCTTGTCAGCTTCTTCTTTGCACAAATCCTTAATGTTCATCCATTTGGGTATTCAAATATTATTAGAGAAGTTGTTATTGGTCACACTCCTCACACCCAGTTCTTATGATTTTTCAAAGCAATTTTTGGGCTCTGTGGACTATTCTAAGTTAAGATGTTTGACTCTTTCAGCCTGCTGGATTCATGTCCACTCAGAGAGTAGTTATCTTGCAGCAGCTGTCTAGATCTGCACTGTGATTTATGCAGGACAGGAGACATGATTAATGAGCAGCTGGTGAATAACAGACACTAGGGAAAAAATTAAAAAAATTAAAAAAAAAAAAAGAGAGGGAAAATGAAACCAGCTCATAATCAACAGGAAGGGCTAAGGACACCTGTCCTTTCAGCAGCGGTCAAATAATAATTCTGACTAGCCTATGTATTACAGTTTCCTTGAATTTGTAACTGGTGAGTGATATAGCACTGAAGTCAATGGCCCTCATATAGAATTTGAAAGACAGATTTTCTTCTGAACTGTGTCAATAAAACACCTTTAAAAATAAATGCTATCAATCAGAACTGAAAAGGACCTTGTAAAAACCTGTTGCTAATTATGTGGTGGTCAATATTTTACAATTTATTATTTTTAAGAAAATTCACATTAACCAGACATTGTAAGATAACAGTAAATCACTAATGACCAGTAACATTATCTTTGCAAAGACAAGCCAAACTGTGTTTCATAGTCCTTTGTCTAGAACACTGGTTCATTAGTGTTGCACTGTTTCCAATAAAAAGTACATTGAAAGACATTAGCTCTGAAATTAAAACACAAAGCTAGCAAAATGCTGCAAAGGAAACAATATACAGTAGGTCAAACTGCTGATCTGTGAGCATCCCAGACAGGAATTGCACTGAGAAAAAATCGCTTCTGTTGCAGAGATGTACATTTACCTCCTGCAGCAAGAATCCTTTCTTATTTGTAAGAAATATGGATGCATAAATCTCTCTGGTGAAAATAAAAGAGTCTGTTGTTGAAATCATTCTTTTGCTAAACTTACATTAAGAAATGTGCTTTACGGCATAGATATGATGACTATATGGGCTCTGAAATTTACTGTTCTTGAGCACACATTCATGTAAGTCAGTAGGATAAGTCAGTAGCTAATAGGCTTATAAAAAAAACACATTAAATAAATAGTATTACTTGGAAGACATGATTGCGTATCAACAAGATTCAGCACATTTTGTGTACAGATAATTTAGTTTAAATTCTTGATATATTATAGTAAGCATTGCCCAGGCAACTTTAATTTTGTCCTGTTGTGTTTGCCCTGTCTTCTGAATAAAGCATGTATTCTGTAGAAATAAGACTGACAATGACTTTTGATGAAGCACATTTCTTACAAGAACAAGTAGACTTGTCCTGATTATACTCTTTCCTACCTAACATACATAAAAGACAGTAAAAATGATGACCACTGTTCCATGGCACAGGCAGACACTTCTGGAAGTCAGCTCAACCTTACCATCCAGGAAGGTACTGCAGAAGGCAGGCATTATTTAGACAGGCAGAATTTTCATTTAAGCAGATTGGTTGAGGTTATTAGGGATTTTGATTAATGTGACTACTTCCCAGCTTTTCCTTTGCACAGAATAAATGATTTCTAAAGTAAGCTTTTGTCCACTAGGAAAGTTATTGGAAGAAGGAGAAAACAGGCTCAGATAGATCAACATCCTGGGAAACTGCATTCCTGTTGAGAACATCACAGATCATTTGGCACAAAGCATTATAAACTCTTGCCATATGAGAGGTTCAAGGCTGGATTACCTGTCTGTCCATCCTTTCTTAGGAATGCAGTTTTAATAATAATCTGGGAAAGCAGAGAGAAATGCAAAGAGAAGCTGGCAGGGTTACTACATAACATTACACATCTTCTGTTCTGCTTGTGCATTAGCACCAGCTCTCAGAAAAGGAGTTTGTTTGATCTGCCAGCTGGAAGTAAAATGAAATGGATGCCAGAAAGGGTTCATCAAGAAGTTAAAAACTGGGAGAGGTAAGAAGAGGCTTAAACAAAAACAAAAGCAGAAAAAATTTAAATGAGAGAACTTGATAGCTTCATATCTGAGTTTTGGAGTGTACATGTCTGCAGTATCTTCTGTAAGCAACAAGATCTAAAAAGCTTCATAAAACAGTGTACTGAAGCACAGTCATTGCCCACATAATTTCTAATGCTGGAAACAGGACACCAGTCATGAAGTTATTGGATAATTTTTTCTGAAGGCAGAATTTAGTTATTCACACTGGATTTCAGCCAAACCAGCTAGAATTGTATCCCTGCTCCTCTGTAATAAACACCTGCAATATTACACCCACTCAGAATGTTGTGTTAGTTTTCACATGAAAGACAACTCTCACAATAATTTTCACCCAAATATCTGAGACAGGAACCCCTATACAATTCCGTCTCTGAGGGACAAGGACCACTAACTTGGTGTGATGTAAATACTGTTTTCTGTATATTCTGCATTTTCCTGGATGGAATTCCAAGCATTGCTCATGATTGACATTTCTGAAACAGTTGGAACTAATGAAACAAAGTGTAAGGTAGTTAAGGCAGTTAATTTAGCAAGAAGTAACTAAGGATATCATTTGTATACAATTATTCAGATCATGAACGCCTTCGAAAGTATGTCACTATCTTGTGAAAAATATGAGGAACTAATCTATGTGATAATTTGAGGGTATTATCACTTGCATTTGAAAGATATTTTTAAAAAGTGCCCGAGAAGTCCAATTTGTGTGATTTGGCTTGAAATCAATGAATTTAGTGAAAATGTGCTATATTATGAACTGAGGATGTGGACTGAAACTGTTCTGAAACTGCAGTCACTGGGCCATGGTTTACTTATTTTAATGAGGCAGTGATTTCATCACTGGCTATCACAATAAATCTACTAACAGGTGTTACAATTTTCCCATGTGAAAATGCAATTGGTATACTGTATATCACCCCATGCTTATAGCTAAATTCTTACAATATTATCCAAAGAATCGTGCTGATATTGCTGTTATATTTTTTAAACAGAATACTTGAAGTATTAAAGTGAAAGAAGAGATACAATAAATTATTTATTTTAAGTGTTATACCTCCTTTTGGTATATCCTATTATCGGACCATATTTCATTATCACTGTTATTGCTATTATCATAATTACACATATGACGATTATTTTATTGAATGCTTTTACTAAGGTTTCTTGATTTCAGTGATACTCAACTGCCTCTGAATAGTCATTTAATCTTGTTCTTAAAATGATTAGTAAAGATTAAAAGGATTAATAAAAGTTCTTTTCAAGAAAAATAAAGGCATACTATGTTCTGGGAAATGATACTGTCTTTCACGTAGACTTGAAGT
Source organism: Lagopus muta (assembly GCF_023343835.1). Classification (NCBI taxonomy): domain Eukaryota; kingdom Metazoa; phylum Chordata; class Aves; order Galliformes; family Phasianidae; genus Lagopus; species Lagopus muta. The sequence continues at coordinate 12,127,510 of NC_064439.1, read as the reverse complement.
TGAATTAACATATGCAGTCAAGTTTACTGTTAAGTAATGCTGGAATATACCTTAAATAATAATGCATACAGGCTTACAAAACTATTTGGTAAAAATACTAAAGACAATTCCTAACCTAAATTTACATGCTCAGTGTCACTTTTCCTCAGCATTCTTTAATATATCAGCTGAAATCCAGGACAAAATTTTGTTAAGTTTACCATGAGTTATCCCATGGTATTCAGATGAGTTGCAGTACCAAAAAATGCAAAGTTGCATGGTAATTCTTGGTATTAGAATGCACATTTCTGTAGCTTGTTTTGATTTCTGAAATTTAGAACACATCAGTTAAAATTAGTGTAGTAGTTCATAAAACAGTTATTTTACCAAAAATAAGGAGAAATATTAAATCTAAAGCATAGTGACTGTTAATTCATGAAAATAAAACATCTAATGAAAATACTCTGTACTTTATTTTAGATTATTCATGTTATGGAAATTACGTGCTTTTGAAAACACCATAGGCTGAAGTTTTTATTAAGATTTAACTGGTCTTTTACCCTTAATTATTTAATATCTACATAACTATCTATATGAAATAATATTTTTAAAAAATCTCTATAGATCAAAAAATGCTATCAGATACACTTCATTGAGATACCTCTTTCAGTGAAAAAATATATTAAAATATTAAAATTTAAAAGAAAATTACTTATATTTTAATTTTATAATTAATTGCACTTATAAAAGTATTCCTTAGAGGTTGAGAATTATTTTTCTAGTAAAATTCAAGATTAAATGTTGATTTAGAAAAAAATTAAAATTGTCTGTATTAGCAGAAAAAAAACTGGGGATTAGCCACTAATACAGAAGATGTAGCAGTTGAAAACATGTGGCAAAGTACCAGCTAATAGGTCCTACATAGCTGGTATAAGAGTAATTAGAAAATTATTGTGAGACAAAAAGTCAAAACCACAAAAATCATACAACTGTAACACTCAAAACCCAACCAAAAATACATATAGAAATGGAATAATTGGAATGTAGTGTTAATAATTAAATAGCTTCTCACAATGAAATTAAGAAACCAAAATTATGGTAAAAATTTAAATTCATAACATCTGTAAAAATATGCAGAATAAAATACTGTTTCATGTAACTTGTACTGATTTTCTTAATTAAAACTGCTATTGATATGCTTTTTCATTTATCTAACTATTTTCTGGCTCTTGAAAATGTCCCACTTCAAACCAATATTCCCTTAGTGCCATGATATCCTAATATCTGATAAAATATATACGTGTATCTTGGTTAAGCAAATGAAATATCACAAATAGTGATGGATTCACATATGCATCATTACTATGGAATCTGGCATCAAATTTTAAGTGATAAGGTAATGCTGAATGGACCAATGGTATGCTCAAACATCCTTCTTTTTACAGAAGGTATATTTATATATATTTTTCTCTACATATCATGTTTCACTGAATTTGTGAAGACCACAAGACTTCCAACTAAGTAAATTTCAGTTACAAAAGGTTTGAGGTAAATCAGAAATAGATGAAATCTCTACAAAAAAAAAAAATAATAAAATAAAAAATCAGTTATAGATTGTATTATCAAAATTAAAAAAAAAAATCAAAAGCATTGTGGAAAATAATAGAAAAGAATCAGAATTACTGATATGTATGTTGTACTAATGATAACAATTTGTACAATAATTTAAAATGTCATAATAAATTCAGTTTTTTTTAAAATCAGAGGAAGTTTTCAATAAAAATATATTTAATGAAAACATATTTTGTTTGTTCTTATTTTTAAAATTCTTTTCAATTCATTGGTAAATCAGTAACAATCAGCACTAACTGGAACAATTACCCAGACAAATGTTCATTATCCTGATATATTTCTCTCAAGTAAGCAAATATTCTTGCATTTGAAGACTCAGATTCAATTACATTTCTGTCTAAAATAATGCAGACTCATGTCTCCTTCACAGCAACAGAACTCTTCCTTATCCTTCCTGTGGGAGCTGTTAAACTCTGTAAAAAATATCTAAATTTTAATTAAACCAGAGATTAAATAACTCAGTAGAATGCTTGCAATGTTCTCTTGAGAAGGGGAACATGACTATAAGCATCACTTTACTTCTGTAGCTGGGAGATTTGAACTTCATGATCTTTCTTTTCAAATGAATATTTGAATTACCAGATCACCATTTACTTTTTGATGAGGGTAGTTCTCTTCTTTCTCACGGAGTTTTCATACTTGAAATAATGTATCCACAGTTTGTTGTCATATGCAAAGACTTTAGAAAGAGAAGCCTGGAAGGATCCGTAAGTCAAGTGAACATTTAATTGCTCATGCAGAAGGAACCTGTCACATGAAAATAAGAGCACTACTTTGTGTTGCATTTGATTATCCCTTCTGTTAATAATTTGGACTCTTTTCTAAGAGTTATGTATGCATGCAGATCTGTCAGGAAAAAGAACTAAACAATAAACCTCCCCTAAGCAAATTCCTTATCTAGTACACTTTTTCAGAAAGAATTTTTCCTTCTTTTGTTGATATTTATCTGAAGAAACATTTCTTTTCTCTTTGTGCCTTTTTTCACAACTTCTGAAACGAAATTCTTCAACTGATTTGTAAGAAGACATTTATTCTCTACCTCTTACAGTTTCATCTCTCTAATAAAGTCTTGTGGCTGTTGTTTGGCAATTTTCAATAAAATTCAAATATTCATTTTCTTGATCATTATTTCCAGTATTTTAACTAGTGCAGAAATGGGACTTCTTCTGTGTTTTTGTTTAAAAGCATGTTAAGTAAGCCTTCTGGTCTTGTAGTTTCTTCTGCCTCCTTTTCATCTCCTGTTGGTTACAGCCTGGAGCTCTGGAAGGGAAAACAGATAGCATCTGCCCAAGGGTGTGAAGTTACAAGACATTTTAATCTTCTACACAACAAAATATAGAAAATGTATTTTATTTACCAGACATTCACAGGTTCCATCCAACCAGTGTTACCCATTTTTTTGTTTTTTAATTGATCACGTGCTGTGTCACAACACTGAAAAATAAGTTCAGAGTATGAGTAACAGAGAATTATTCTACATGCAAGTGTTGCAATAACCAAAAATTGTATTGGGATATGTCACAAACAGATGCACTTTTATTTTGGGAAGCATATAGATGCCTAGAGCTGAAGCAAATCCAGATTGCATTTCTACTAGAAGTCAGAAAGACAGAAAGAAAACTACCAAGAAATCCAATCCTGTTTTCAACAAGAACTAGAAATTCCAACTGTTCTGGCTTTATGTCAGGTTATTATGTGAATGACACCCTATGAAATCTTGTTATGTGCTGGGTGCTCCAAAAGGAATTTGTTGGCTGTAAATTACCTCTCATTTCACAGAAGCAACTATTTTGATACAAATGATGGGGAATCATTCAGTAGACCAAAAGAGAGCAGGTAGAAATGAATTACTGATTTAATGAAAATGACTTTACTCATCCACAAACCAAAAGGCTATTTTTTTTTCAGTCCTTCCAACTAATACCACATAGATTTGCAGCCACAGAATAATGTTATTTCTTAACCATAACAATCTTGGTGTCGGGTATCCTCAGATAGCGTAAGCTAGTCAAGTGTACAAGAACTTAGAATAGCTTTTCAAACACAAGACTGACAGAGCTGATTACATAATGCTTTCTGTCTTTATAATAATTAGGGCAAAGTAACCAGGCTTGAGATTAGATCCATTTACACTAAAAATAAGGCTCCTGTTGACACTAGTCTTCATGATTCATTTTTATATATTGAAGTATGTGAGACTGAATCCTTCAGAAAGCAACTATCCAATCCACAAAAGATATACAAATAAAGTGAGATCACAGTCTAAAAATGTCATATTTTATTTCCAATTGAGAAGGCACTATTCATAGGTACTTCAGAAAGAGTCTTAACCTAAATACCTTTTAAGAATCATAGAAACATTAAGGTTGGAAAACATCACCACCATACACACTAAACCATATCCATATCTATGATCTACATGTTTCTTGAAAACCTGCAGGGCTGATGGCTTCATCACTTCCCTGGACAGACTGTTCCAGTGTTTCATCATTCATTTAGAGAGTAACTTTTTCCTAATATCCAACTTGAACATCCCCTGGTGCAAACATGGGGCCATTGCCTCAAATCCTATCACTGGTAAAAGAGGGTTAGGATTAGGGTAAAAGAGACTGCCTCCCACCCCACTACAACCTTCTTTCAAGTACTTATAAAGAGAGACAAGATATCCCTGAACCTTCTCTTCTACAGACGAAATAATCCTTGTTCCCTCAGCCACTCATAAGATTTGTGCTCCAGATCCTTCACCAGCTTAGTTGCTCTTCTCTGGACACGCTCCAGTGCCTCAGTATCTTCCTTGGAGAGACACAGACACTTCTATCTGGTCATTTTATTCTGTGAAATGAATTGTACCTACAGTGTTAAGAAAATAATTTCTCACTTTTTATTTTGTGCAGTTTATTAAAAGATATTCTTTAAGAGATTCAAATAACTGATGGTCTTATTTGGGAGAACTGAATTTAGGAAGCTTGAAAGAAAATTAAGATGCATGAAATTTGGTCTCCTTCAAAATCTAGCCTTTGCAATAGTCTTCAAAGTGCCTTGTCATTCTGATAAAGCATCAGTGTTGTCTTGGACTGTCTTGCTTTGAAGCACTGCAGCATTTGTACTGGAGCAGTCTCCCAGGGCAGACTGAGGCAGGTCTCTCTATTGCTCTGCCAGCCCACTGAGCAGGGGCTGATTATGGGCTGTGTCGGGGAGGTTCAGCAGGGGAGGATCTTCCATACTCATGTTTTCTCTTCTGTTATCTCCTGCTGCCAAGCATGACAAAACATGTAGAGAAGTACTGTTCTACCATGTAGAAAATAATACAAGCGTAAAGAACAGTGAAGCTTAGGGGGAAATGGATCCAGATGTGCAAAATCTCGTTTTCCTGTATACCCTCATAGGAAGAAAATCTTCTAATCTTAGCAGTTCTTCAGAGCAAAGTATATTTTACTATTCACTACAAGTGAAATTGTACATGACATAGGTATACACGAGTGCATTGTTATGTCTGTATTCAAATGATGGGTAATTTCCCAGTCCTCTGCAGTTCTGCATTGTGCTGCTTCCATAGCAACCAGCAGTGCTCAGGATGGGGCCAAAGCGCTGCAGAGGTGCTCAGTGCTCAGCAAGCTGCAGATAAGGTGCTGGAAGCAAGCTTCTTCATTTCCAGCCTCGGAGACTGTGGCAGAGTGGAAGAACAAATTTTGCCATAGCACTGTTTAGTTTCTTGTAAATCACTAAACAGATAGGAGCTGGCTTGGTGAGGATAGGACTCAAAACAGCTACTGAGGGGTATTTGTTGCTGCTGTGAGCATTTGAGGGATTCTGGATTTGTATTTCGGAAAAATGTGACCTTTCCCAGAGGGTTACTTAAATATTTGAAGCTACAGTGATCTCAAATATGCACTTATGTATATTCTTATCAGAAATTACTGTAGAAATTATGCTTATGCTGCACTCAGTAAAGCACGTTTACAGTTCATTTCATTTTCATATGGAAAACATATAACATATCAGTTTCACCATGGAAAAGACTCCAAATGGAAAAAATAACATAGTTTACTTATTTATATATATTTTAATGTGATAGTTCTGTATATCTTTCAAATTTACAGGGACATACTACTTTCAGAAAAAAGAAAATATAAGAAGAGGAGATCTCACAAACCTTTTCTTTTTCTTGATTCTCAGACTCTTTCCCCTCCCCCATATTTCAAATCTTATGAAGAATTTGATGTTCAAAACATCTGTCTGCTCCTATTCTCTGAGTTCTTAAAAGTACTAGTTCTCCTTAAAGTCTTAAAGCATAATGTGTGCAACATATGCTTGTCTTCTTATTTATTTGAGCAAAGGTACAGTTTAGAGATAGGACAGCTTTTGTGTGAAGTTAACTTAACACAGTCCTCATCTTCTCCCCTTATTTTTCCTGGAACTTGAAGTCAGAAGTTTTAGAGATCCTATCTAAAGCATCCTCCCCTCCCCAAGCATTTGTCACAGCATAGCTGAAAAGGCAGTAAATTGTTAGGAGGAGGAAGAAAAGTACTGATGAGAGCTGGCTTGAAAAGGAAACCAGCGCATCTCAATTTCTGATATTATGATATTACAGCCACAGAAATTAGCAAACATGGAGTGTCTCTGAAAAAATATAAAGTTAGATATTTATGCTGTAATTTTGGAAGATACTTTAAAATTCAAGGATATTATAGTTTATCCTTATATCTGAGCTAAGCAGAGCACCCTATTAAATGTGTCTATAAATGTTGAATGAATTCAATACAAAATATATTTTTTAGATCTATTAAATGGATTTGCTGTTGACTGACCTGTCATTACAGGCTTATTCACCAGAATAATCCAGATCTCATTTCAGCTAAGGATTTCAGCCATAACTGAATTTAGGGGATATGCATTAGTCACACTGCAGACAGGTGTACACATTCAGTGATGAAGTTGAACTGTGCCATTTGGTAGTTGTTGGGTTTAGCAGAGACAGATTCATCCTTTGCTGCTGGATCAGTATGTGGGTTTCTGTTCAGTGACATACTACAATTAACATTTCTTTAAAATAACACCAACTTGATATCTTCATCATGGTAATAACCCTGCTATAGCACTTCCTTGTACCTCTTTTCCCATTCTTTCCTACTGACATTCACAAAAATATTGTTTGGAATACACATTAAAAAAAAGTGCATCAGTGACAACACACAGCTGTTAGAAGAAAAAGCTTAAAAGTGAGAAACTATAGAGATGAGAAAGAACTGATTTCAATAGACATTCTCATCTTGCACAAATTTCTAGAATAAAAAAGAGATGGAACAAAATATTTAGGGATATGCATACATGGGTTTCAGTGTCTTTGCTTCTTTGTGGCCTGTATGAAGACAACAGAGATGGTGTACCACTACAGGTGCTGAGATACTTTGGAAAAAGAGTAAGAAACAACTAAATAATATGCAACAAATTCCATATAGTTCTGACTTAATTTTAATTATATAAGTTTTGCCTATTAAAACTTCATTAAAAATGCAGTGCTTAGGAAATGGAAAAAAAATAAAGAAATATTTATATAGTCATTACTTAACATTTTATTTTTCTGTCATTCACTATCCATGGTATATTAAATATATATATATTAAATATTAATATATATTTAATATATATATATTAAATATATATAATATATATATATATTAAATATTAAATATATATATATTTAATATGTGGTATATTATATCACATATCCATAGTATATTAAAAGTACACTTCTATAGGCGGGCACATACTCAGGAAAGCATATTTTAATAGCGTTTGTGATTTAAAAAAAAAAATCTGAATGTGGTAATTCCCTTTAATAAGAGCAAAAACGCTTGTCTCCCATGTTGAATTAACAGTGCATTCACAACTTAGAATTTTTTTTTTGTAATAATTGTCACTCTCTCAAATAATGCCCAGGCAGTGTTTAGTGTCAAAAAAATGGTTAAGACTGTGTAATTGTCAGAGAAAAGTGTAATGCAGATGGCTCTCTCAGCTTGTCCTTATAGGAGAAATGTTCCATCTTTTGAACTATTTTTGTGGCACTCGTCTTGACATGCTCCAAAACATGCATGTATACTGTACTGATGTATTGATAATGGGGGTTACCTTGCACTTCGATTTGTTGACTCTCATGGGGTTCCCCTGGAACCACTTCTCCAGCCTGTCCAGGTCTCTCTGAATCAATTTATTCTGTCCCTCAGGCTTGCCTGACTGCACCACACAGCTTGGTGTCATCTTCAAACTTGCTGAGAGTACACTTGATCACACTGTTGATGTCACTGATGAAGACATAAAGCAACACCAGCCCCAGTACTGACCCTGTAGAGATGCCACTATTTCATTCATACATCAGACATGGATCAATTAACTGATACATCGGGGTAAAATCTTGCAACCATTTACTCATGCATCCAACAGTCTGCCCATCAAATTCATAGCTTCTCAATTCAGAGATAATTATGTTTTAGGGGACTGTGTGAAAGGCCTTATTGAAGTCCAGATAGATGACATCAGTGGCTCTTCCTCTGTCCATTGATTCAGTTATATCATCATATAAAACCACTAGGTTGTTCAGTCTGGATTTGCCTTTGGTGAAGATATGCTGAGTGTTTTGTATTGCCTTCTCCTCTTCCATGTGCCTTAACAGTTTCCAGGATCACCTGTTCTATAATCTTTCCCAACACAGAGGGGAGGCTGACAAGTTTGTAGTTCCCTGGGTCATCCTTTCTACACTTCTTAAAAATGGATGAGATATTGCCTATTTTGAATTCACCAGGGACATCTAACCACTATGAATTTTCAGATATAATTGAGAGTGGCTTGGAGACTGCGTCAGCCAATTGCCTCAAGACTCTGGGATGCATCTCATCAGCACCCAGACTTATGGATATTCAGGTTCTTCAGTTGGTTGCAAACCTGGACTTCACCTGTAGCACAAGAGACATTGCTTCCAAGTCCCTAACTTCTGATCCATCTGTTTGAGGGGTGTGTGAAGAGTAATTTCCAGTGAAAACTGAGGGAAAAACTGAGTATCTCAGTCTTCTATCTGTTCATTGTTACCAGCCGGTTTGTATTGCTCACTTGGAGGGGTATGCCCTCCTGGACATTCCTTATTTAGTTTTGTATCTGTAGAAGACTTTTTATTCTTTGCACCTCTTGTCAAGTCCAGTTCCAATTGGGCCTTGGACTTCCTGCCCCATTCCCTATACAGGCTAGCAGCACCTCTATACTCCTCCCAGGGTACCCATCCCTGCTTCCAATGCCTGTGCAATTTCTTCTTGCTCTCCAGCTTGACCAGCAGGTCCCAGTTCAGACATACCTGTCTCTTGACTTCTTTCCTGACTTCCTACACCTGGGGATGGAGAATTCTTGTGCCCTAAGGAAAGATTCCTTAGAGATCTGCCAGCTCTGCTTTTCTCCCTTAGTTTCCTGAGAGGTGGTTGTGGGCTAACTAGCTCTACCTGTAGAGTCAGAAGTTGACTTTCCTAAAATTTATCATCCTGCTTTTACTCTCTGTTTGTCTTACTATATTAGTAAACAGCATGTCTCTCTGACTGGCTTTGACCAGAAGAAACACTACACTAAACCTAAAAAGCGTTCTGATGTAACAGTATTGTCAAATCAAACAATCAGCACAGTCTAAATCAAAATATGAAGGGAGATAATAGAACTACCATTCAGTAAAAGTTTTTATTTGGGCTTTCTAAGATATTTATTTGCCTAAAGGAAAATAAAAATTGACACTATAGAGTCAATACGCTCATTATTTTAGTCTTATTCCAACATCTGCTTTAGAATGAGCTCTATCCTATAGGCTAGCAAGCAACTGTGAAGAAGTCAGTTTCCCTTCGGTCAGAGAAAATTAGTTAAAATAGTTTAGCATAATTCAGAATTAAATATCATAATGAATAATGCAATTATAATGTATTCTGACAAGTTTTATCCTATACTCTTACAGTGGGTTGCATTAGAGATATTAGAATCAATAGATTGCAACAGAAACTGTGAAACCCTGACGAATTTCAAAGGGTTTCCCCCTCCTGAGCTGAATTGCTCTGCAGGAAACAAGCATGTACTGACAAAAATGCTTATTCTAATAATAGAACCAGTGAAACATCACCAAGCATGTAAAACATTACCGGCAAATCTAAATCTCCATGTAAGGTAATTTAAATGTTCAGAAATGTACTTGCAAACACAGAGCAACAAAAGCTCTGTAATATATAGAACATTCAATTTTATCAGTTGCAATTTTGTGAGCAATTCATAAACTTCAGTGGGTTTTGGAAAACTCTTTTGTAAGTACATAAAAAATGTTCTCAATATTGGTAATAAATGACAGGTTAGGAGTCTTGGCAGCAAATGTTTCAACCTTCCTGATGAAATGGATGAATATTTCCCTCCTTACATTAATTCTTGTTTCACCACGTACCCTGGAGAATAATAGGGTTCTTCTCTCATGCTTGTCATGTATAAAAGATTGTATCACTTCATAACATTAAAAGGGTGAATGAGGCCAGACACTGCTTAAAACGAAAAGAGAAACCTGAAGTTTGAAATGTAACATCTTCAGTGTGAAATGTAGTATTCATGAACACTGTCAAATACCAATCTCATGTCAAGTGCTGGCGCCTGTTAATTCTTACTGACAGCTGTTCCTGTGCTTACCTTGAGACATTTGGTTTTAAATGTCAGAGTGGTTAGATCTTACTTCTCTAAACATATACCAACAAGATGAAGAACATGTTAGCTTAAAATTTAAAAAAAAAAAAAAAAAAAGAGGAAGAAAAAAAAAGAAATTGTGCAATGTGAAATTGTGTGAAATATTCTGTAAGGAGATTTTCTTTCAGAGAAAAAAATATCCAGAATAAATTATTACTTTCAGTACCTCTTGAGATTACAAAATAGAGAGGATTTGATGTATACAGTATCTACTACACATGGAAAGATAATGGTCTGCCAGTGGACCTGTTTTTACACTGCTTGCACTAGCATACTCAGATAAAAGGGTGTTTGAAAGGAGGTGTGGGCATGAAAATCTTGATCTCAGCCTTTCCTTTCTCTGTGTGCATCTGAAAAATCTGCTACCTCCCTCATGCCTGTGTGCTCAGTAGACACATCAAAGGCCAGCGGCTGATCCAAAGCCTCTGAAAATCGGCAAACACCTTCCTATTAATCTCCCTATTATGTTCCTCCATCGGTAGTAATGGAGTCTCATTGGCCAGTATTATGGAAGATTTCAAAATAGATGATCTGAAGTGTCCGAATGTATTGGAAGAGTATTCCTTGTCTTTGCCTGCCTAGTCTGTTTAGGCTGAGATTTTTTTGCAAAGATTAACCTCTTTGGATGTATATTCACAGTACTTCATGCAATTAAATACTGTATAAGGGACAAATTAATTATCATGAAGATAACTAAAAGCATAACTGGAATACCCATTTACTCTTTAGTTTGAAAAATCTTGGGACTAATATCACCTTGTGCCAGGTCTCCAAGGAAATTGCTCATGCTACCATGACCAGCAGACTTTTTTGTACTGCCTATAGACAATCACAGACCAGTGTCAGTGCATACTTCAAAAGCAAACATTGCCTGGCAAAGAATCACCAAAATAAAACAACTTGATGAAAGAATTAAGATAACTGATCCCTATAAGTGCTTATGAACAGTAAGTCCTAAAATTCTTCTGCATGAAACATATAGTTTTCTCCCTGTGTATTATGACTCCTGTGGGATGTTTACCGAAAGTCAGTATTTTCCCTGACAGACGCCAGTTCAGCAAAGATATGTGTGCAAAAACCCATCTTGAGGATTCCACAACCATCCTCAGCTGGATGAGTAGACATAGACATTTCATGTTTTGTGCTACATTTTATACAAAAATGAAAGACCTACATCTTTTGCTTGCAAAGATACAGATTTGGCAGTGCTAATTTCTCAGACACATCTGAGCAATGCTTTCTCATTGCACTCACTCTGATCAAAATGCAGAGTATTGTTCCACAGGCATTTACATAACTGAATTTATCCTTATTCAGTTAAAATTCAGGTTCGTTACTGCAGCTGGTGTAAATAGACTTCAGTTCACAACCTTTACAGTTCATTCAACTTGTAAAGAGCCTCCATGATCTTTTATGATCATGGTACTAGTGGGTCACTCTGTCACTGATGTCTGGGGGACATCTTATGCACAGCATAGATTTCAATAGATACTTCTCTGTTCCAGCATTGACTATCAGTTTTTGTCAGAAAACAGCTAGCTAAGAAAATTATTCATAATGTTTTAGCTTATAAATATTTTTCCTTAACTTCTTTATTTAATGGTGGTTTTAGTGGAAACAGAGCTTGAGTCATTTTGGTCAACAACTCATCTGTAAGGGCTGCTCCACAAGTCATGTCTCCTATTATATTGGCCCATGATGTAAGAAGCAGACATTGTTGGTATGACAGCAGAGGCTGAATTGCACCCATGGACATTCGTCTAAGCTTGCTGAACATTTGTGGAGACCAAATAGTGGCTGTGAGGTGGTGGGTGGCGTTTTTCAGCAGTGATAACAATGACAGTCAGTCGCACCTGTCGGTGCAGATTTTAACAAACGCACCATGTTTCTGTTCCTCAATGGGAAAATGTAAAACTAATGGCGGTGGCTATGTTGAAAAATAGTGTTTTGTAGCTGAGCATTTGCTCTATCAAATAGTGTTATTGTGTTTTTTGTATCTGTTATGTTTTACATAGAAATAAATAGAGGGCATTAATTTTGGAGCAACCTATATATTTTAAAAGGCTGGATTATTTTAAAAAAGGTGTAATATTTTTACTAATATACACTGAAGAAGTTTATAGCTTATCAGTTTATCCACTGTGCAGTTCAAATATAGCACAACCAGCAAGTCAATGAATTAAAGCCACAAAATGAAGTGTTAAACATGAACCTTGCATCTGTGAGACCAGTTAGGAGGAAAACTGCAGGTAGTCATCTAGTGACACACAGAGAAACAAAAGGACAACAGAAGAAATGAAAAAGAAAGAATACTAAGTGGGAAAGAAGTTGTAATTAATGTTGTAATCCAATTTGTTTTCTGTGCTAACACATACAGAAATAAATATGCTCATTAGTATGTGCTCTGTGTACACAGTATCTGTGTAAAGTCTATTATGAATTTTAAACTGTATTGCATAATAGCTAGGACTAGATTAAATCTTGTTTCAGCTGTGTTCCTAAGCATAATCCCCAGTTTATTGGGATTGTTTGATCCCAAATATCTTAACAATGCTTCTAGATCCGCAAATTTCCTAAACACCTAGCTGCCACTTTTGCTACTCAACACAGAGACATCAGCTGTGATCTGCAATACTTTAAATATCAGAATTCCAAATTTCACTAGAATTTGTTTGTTTGACCTTAATTAACCTACAGTTTAATATATCTTTTGAAAGCAGAATGTTGTTTCATACCTAGAAATGATTTTGGCTATACTTATACAATCTATATTCTCCGCAAAAAAATCCAAAATTAGCAAGCACCTTCATTAAGAGTGCAGAAGATGTGACAACATCTTCTTTTTATACACATCTGTACAAAAAACACGTCTGGAGCACTTAAGCAGTGGAGAACAGATGAAAAATCTTTAATGGGAAAAATATAGAATCTTCTTTCATGTTCAAATGTCATTAACCACAACGCATTCATTCTTAATATTTTGTGTAAAGACAGGATATTTAGAAATATTTAGATGAGAAAGATGAGAAACAGAAGTCAGACTACTTTCTAAACCAGTGCAGAAATTGAGAGCTCAGAGAATCAATCTTTGCTACTTTGCAAGGCAGAAGAGATTTGAAGACAGGCCATGTAGATCTCAAGTGAATTTCCGGATTACCAGATCACTGATAAGGGCAAGATGAGGGCATAATAGGACCAAAAAAACGTCATCACAAGGTCTTTTCTAGAAGACCTTTTAGTTCCATTCCAGAAATGAGATTAACCCACTGTATAGTGTTTATAATTTACTGGCTCATTGTCTGTATTTCAGAGAACTATTTTGTTTTGTGCAGATGTCGTTTGTTTTTCTACTGTACAACATTGTTGATGGCATTTTGTGTAAACAATTTGTTCTTTGTAGATATTTAGCCTAAGCTATTGCAAAGTGTCCTTCTAAAATTTCACAAGAATTTCCTATAAAATGTTGTAGAGCCTCTTTATAATACCTTACCTAAATTCTGACAAGTTTAAGTATTTCACACCATATGAATATATGTATTTCACAACTTTAAGATCTTTTGTTTCCCACAGTTCTCTCATTTTGGAACAACTTTTGTTAATAGGATGACTTGTGTGTGTGCAACAAGCCTCAACATCTCTGTTCCCAGAACAAATCACATGGAGAAGAAAGCTACTAAATAAGTTGTTTCTCAAGAGGCTGGGCGAGGTTTACGCTTGGAAAGCAACACTGCAAGCCAAGGACAGTATGTTTAAATGTACTTCATTGAGTACATTTTTCACTCCACGGAGACTCATCAGCCCTCCAGGCAGATTCCTCCCATGTTTTCTCAGCACACCCATAAATCTTGAAATCCCTCCCTCTGAAAAAAGCAGCAACAAATGAAACTTACTCCAAGGCAAGCACTAAAAATCAGCTGATATGGCCAGGCAGTTCTGCTTTTATTAAAGACAGATGAATGTGTGGGTTGATCCTTGAGAAAACATTATAGGCTTCTTGCTGACAGTGATGAAGTCTTTTGGCACTTGGGTTTTATTATTTGTAAAGTCTAGCTTTTTAATGCCAAAAAAAGAACACACAATCTTTCTGAAATCAGTGGGGAAGGGAGAAAAGAGTCCTTTAAAGGATGGATTCTCACTACCTACTGCCACAGGTTGAGCACAAAAACATTCTAGGGGAAGCCTTCTTTTCCAGAGTTTAGGGAGATCCCTGTAGCAAGCAGTGCTGACAAAGAGCATCTACATCATTCATTCATTAATCTGCATTACTTCTTTTAATGCTTCTGTTGTTGAAGCCAACTTTGTGATTGCAGTGCATTTGCTCTGGAAGATTTTCTGCTGTATCATGCACTAGGGAGAAATAACTGTTGAGTACAATTTAACTCTGTAAGCTGAGTGGAAAAAAAATGAATAGTAATTATTCCCGCTTGCTTGCCTTTCAGGAAATGTGCATTTTAAAGGCTCATGTAACTATAAAAGCAGTTGCATGCTGAGCAGCTTTGAAAGATTTTTAAACAGTCTGAAATTCATGATATTTACTGCCTCACAAGGACGACTGACAGCTAATATGCATTTGTATCCACTGTTTACTTTTCATAAATCAGCTGTGATTGAAACAGAGAACAGAAGCCTGAATCTCATGAATCATCTGCTTACATATAGTTTCAATGCATTGGGATCTTAAAAATTCACATTACATGAAGCTTTCATAGATAAGAGGTTTTTCTCATATGCATAGCTATGTGTACACTGTAAGCTAGTTGATAAATCAGAGAAAGATTCAGATGTGGAAAGCTTTGTCATACTAATTGCAATACCAATTATTGCTATGTGTTGTATTGCTAGATTAAAGAATAATATAAAATATCCAACACTTCAAGGAGTGTATTAAAGCAAATTGAATATAGACTAATATGTTAATTTATATTCAAAAAGATCTTTGAAGGTCATTTAATTCAACCTCATGTTCAAAACAAGTATGGCTTTAAATTCATTATTAAGTTGTCCAGAATTTTCTCCAACTTTTGAATATTTCCAAAGCTGTCTATTCCACAGTCTTTCTGGGCAAGCTGTTCTAGTGGTTAAATCCTCATTTTATTTATTTATCATTTTTCTGCCTTATATCTATTCCAAATTTCCATTAGTATGATTTATGCACATTGCCTCTTATCTTTTTCAGTGTAGTTCAAAAAAATCATGCTATATTTTCTATAACCACTATCAAGTTATTAAATAAACAAGTTAAATTTCTGTTGAGATTCTCTCTCACATTTTAAGCAAACCTGGGTCCTTCAGCCTTTCCTTTTATGCCCTTTGTAGCCAAACTTCACTGGTCTCTCCATGGCCTTTCACCAATGAGTCAATGTGGATCTACTATTGGGAAAGGATGCCAAAACTGGGCACAGTACTCCAGATGAAACCTCATGAATGCTGAGTGGATGGAGATAATATATTCTCTTGACCACCTATCTGCTTATGGATTATTAATACCACAAGGTGCATACTTAGTCCTCATTTTTGCAATGGCTTACCACTATCATGTTCAGTTACCGTCACTGAGGACTTCATGCAGAGTTGCTCCCTAGTCAGACTCCATGACCTTTGCATTATTTTTCTTTGGACTTCATGAGATTTTTGCAGCCTGTTCATTCAGATTGTCAAAGTCTCTCCAGGATATCCATTGCTCTTCCGTATTTCTTCTAAATTGTGAATATGAAGGAATATCCTAGTCCATCACGCTGTCTGTTGATGAATACTTTAAACAATAGTTACCTCAGATTCAACTCTTCATACCTGGCTGCCTGTCATACTTTGAACAACTGACAATTAGTTTTTCAACATTGTTGTCAAGACGGTCTTTTGCTCACTTTACAGTCCACTCATCCACTCCATATCTCTGTTTAGCTATAATGACACCATGGGGCACCCCGTTAAAAACTTTTCTAAACTCAAAGAAAAAAACATTTCCTCTCAGTCACTAAGACATTTATCTCAACATAGAAGGAAATCAGGCATTTGTTCTATGTGAATTTGTGCTGATTTCTTCCAGTCACCCATGCACAAGGAATTAGCTATCAGGAAGGCTCTTCTGTTAATTCTCCCAGGAAGTGAAGCCAGGTTGACTGACTTACTCTTTTCTGGAACTTTTTTCTTGTCTCTTGTAGATAGTATCAACCATTGGTCTTTTCCAATCATTAGGAAATACACATTGCCATAACAGAAAAAATCCTGGGCAGCAACTCCCACAGAGCCAGGTGATCCATAGAATTTATCAGCTTCTCTCTGACTGCCTCCCCTTAATTAACAGGATTGAAGAGAACAGGAATTGACTTCCTTTATTCTTCATTCTAGGACTGTGTAGTCATTCTAGATTTACTTAAGGTCCCCATTAGCAGTATCACTGATACTCACACGAGCAAGAAACAAACAGCAGCAGCCTGAGGACTGGGTAAAAATCAGCAAATTCTTCACAGTATTCCAGATTTGAGGCACAGATAAGCAGCAAGTGTCTCAAGAAAACAGATAAGTTTTGCAGATGATTTTCATCCTCCTTTACAGTAAAACTGGTGTTTCCTTTCTTGTTTGACTCATGACTTGGATCAGACATAGCAGTTCAGGTGAATCCCCATTTCTCCAACAAAGCAACTCTAAGGATAAGCAGCCTTCTTTTTGTCAGAAATCAACATCTTCCATCTCCTGCTGTGGTGGCAGTGTCTGTACTTACTCCACTTGAGCACAGCAAATAGCTTCTTTCCTCCTAAGCAAAACAGGCTGTACTTTTGCCCATAGAATTCCTCTTAAAATGACACATTGACCTTCTAGTTGTCTTCTCTGCTATTATGCCTTTTCTCCATCTTCAGTCTACTAATCAGGTAGTTCATACATGTCTCCAGAACACAATTATGTAGATTAGACTACACTTTCCCAGCTTGAGCCTCAACATCATTTCTCTCAAAGATCAAGACCTCAGCAGTTCTGTACCCCTCCAATATATCCCACTGGGTTAATTTCAGTGTCTAATCCACTTAAAATGGCCTGATAATCCATGTAATCTTCTTCTAATAAATTGTTTATTTTAAAAATGTCCAGCTTTTTCACTAAAAAAAAAAAAAAAAAAAAAAAAAAAAAAAAAAGCATGTATATGTATAAACTACTTTTTATCTGATTAAAAAAGTAATGAAGTCAATTGTGAAATTACCACTATTCCAGTATTTTCTCCTTTTCTCCCTTCAATCTTTTAACTTTGTCTACAAGGACTGTAAAAAAATACATATTGAGGTTAAAATTCTATATGAGAAATAACTTCATGTTCATACATGAGTGTTTTATGAATTGTTACCCTGAAGCTCTTTCCATGTAGCTTTTGAATTTCCCATCTCACTGTTCTGACAGCTTTTGAAGAATTCTTTCTTGTAACATGCAGCATCCAATCTAGAAATAAGCTTTGTACTTCAGTGAATGTTTAATGTTTATTTAAAATATCCAACCACTTTTAGCTTTTCAGTTTTCAAAGCTGAAATTAACAGCAAAAATGATCTTTCTTAAGTTCTTTCCTATTCCATGATTTGCATTCTTTACCAGTGAGCATTAAAGAATTCAAAAACATACATTATGGACCCATTTAAAATATGTGATTAACTGTTAATATGAGATATTAACTTGCAGTGCTTTGATATAAATGATCATGTACAATTATTTGATTATGGTTATTCAAAATTATATTTTTATTAGATTTTAAAACCAATATGGCCAGTAGCTTCTCACAATGAAGGGGCAGCACTGATCTCTGCCCTCTAGTGATAACGACAGGACCCAAGGGAGTGGCATGGAGTTGCATGAGGTGAAAGTCAGGTTGGGTGCTAGGAAAATATTCTGCACCAGAACAGACTTCTAAAGACAGTGGTCACAGTGACTCGCTGCCAGAGTTCATGGAAAATTTGGACAATTCTCAAAAAATATGGTTTGATTTTTGGGTGATACTATATGGAGCCAGGAGTTGGATTTGATCATCCTTGTTGGTCCCTTCCAAATTGGAATACTGCATGATTCTATCATATATATTCACTGGTGAAGAGAAAGATGTTGGTTCAGGTTTCTGTTCTGAACAGGGCAGTAATGAAGTAACCATCTGAAAGTAGCTTTGCCCTACTCCTGCACTGTAGACTTTGCAAAGACTGTTACGAGTCACAGGATTCCCTTTAATTAATCATCTAAAATTAGTAATTCTAAAGCATTTTTTTAGATAATGATTGCTAAGTAGGAGTCAGTTGAATGCCCTGTGACAAACACCATACGGAAGAGGCAATGAGGGAACCTTCTTGCTGGAAGACATTTTTTGGGTTTTTGTCTCATGCTCTGATTTAATCTGCCAGCTCTGAGCAACAATTAGCAGACTTTTCCAGAAAGTAGTGTTCATAGTGTTCACACTGAGTGAACAACATCTCATGCATGTGATTCTGTATATTGGCTTGTAAGACAATGTGGTTTAGTTAAAAGCAGTGTTTTTTTATACCACGAGGTATAAATATATTCCTACATACCACAAGGAAAACAAAGGATAGGTTGACCATATTACTTGTGGGACCAATTGATTTATCTTGCCGCTGCATCCTTTGCTTTTGTAGTGCAAATCAAGAGGTTTACACAATTAAACTCTTCACTTTAAATTTACAATTAATTTTTCAATTATTACTAAAAATCTGTTGGCCAATTTACATGTACATCAGGTTCCTTATACACAGACTTTAACTGCTGTTAGCTGTGAGAGAAATAACACTGAGGCTGTTCCTATGGGGGAAAAGTGTTAGCATTCAGCTTTCTAATTATTAACACAATTAATCTTCTCTCATGCTTTTTTTAGAATTCCAATCAAAGTACTGAAAAATTTAGAATCTGCTCCATGGGAAAAAGAAATCTCAATAGGGCAGGATGTACAGATTTTCTATTCATAACTGAGGATTTGGGTTAACTACTCCTTGACAATGCAATCGTGAACAAGGGGAGATGCTACTTCTGCTTTCTTTGTAGTAGTTCAGGAGCAAGAAGCCTGGCTTCAAGTCTCCAAAGAGTATTTACAAATGTGAGGTGATTATGCTAATTATCTGTGTGCATAGCAGCAGTTTAAAACTGTTGCAAGATGGATGCATGATTGAAAAATGAACCATTCAAGACTTAAACACCAGCAACAGACAGTGCTACTGTAAAGGTCTCAAAATCATTTAAGCATATCAGTCATCTACTCTTTGCATAAATACATAGCAAACACTAATTTTTTCTCTGTGAGAAGAGTTCCTGATGAAGACAAAAGAAAGTAAATATGATAAAAAAGTAACAAATAAAAAAGAGCATCATCAAGGCAGATAAATAAATAATACAAGTGTTCATATGAAACACTCTGGATTGTTTCTTCTTCTGTCCACAAAACCCTGCCAAGCTCTTCTGTTTTAATACTCACAGAAAATCACACAAGCACTGATTAGACTGAGTTACAATGAGGGAGCCAATTTTATCCATTAAACTGAAGTACAGCGATGGGGAATTTCTCAGAACTGTGCACAAAGAAAATGCAGCAATGTTAATGACAAACAGCCTCACACTGTGAAAATCACCCTTCACTGCTTATGCAAGGGAAGTCCTACCTCCCACCAACTCTGTTGGGGAATTTTTGCCATTGGCTGCAAAGACAGGATTACAGCCAACCAGCCAATAATTCTGAGATAATTTCAACATAATCATCAGTAGAGCTCCATCCTTTAATCAAATCACACAGTGACAGCCTTACACTTGTCTTTACATGAGATCACTTTGTGAAAGATAATATAGGGAAGAAGGGGGAAGGGAGTACTGATATATTTCTTCTTAAAGCAGAATTTCCTCAGATGATAAGTTAAAAGCACTGCTGCTGCAAAATTTGCTTCAAATATTTGTGCTCTAATGTGATGGCTATAACCATACAGGCAAAAAAATCCCACATCTTAGGTCTCCATTATTTTTTTTCTGAAGAACATTCATGCAAAGAATTTTAAATAGAATCAAATATAAAAATAATAAAAATATTTTTGTTTTAAATAGCAACATCTATCTGAAAATCTAGTTAAATAGAATAAGTTTTATACCACAGTTCCCAAATGTTTCCATTCATAACTCCACTTCCATTTGTTCTTCAAGGCTTCCTTCCAGGTTTCCTAGTTTGGGAAATGCTGCTTTGATACCTTGAATTAAAAACTTATGTTGAGATTTTGCATGACTTTTAAAAATTATAAGG
Organism: Lagopus muta; assembly: GCF_023343835.1. Lineage (NCBI taxonomy): Eukaryota > Metazoa > Chordata > Aves > Galliformes > Phasianidae > Lagopus > Lagopus muta. The sequence goes on along the minus strand of NC_064439.1, from coordinate 12,106,893 downwards.
TAGGTGCAGCAGGTGATAAGAAAGCAATAGATGAAAGGGGAGGAAAAAACAACAAGAAGCTATTTTTCCCATCTACACATAAAATTTTCACTTTAAGTATTTTAGAAAATGTTGGGTAGATTTTTTTTGTTTGTTTGTTTGTTTTTAATGTAACTTTCTACATGCCACTTGATGTCTGTATGTGTGCCTATGTGTTAATTTAGTTTTTCCATTTCCCATGAATACATTTGCATCTTTTCTTCTGTTGGTAACAAGAGTAGGGCTCTTATTCCTTCAAGTTTCATAAAAATAAATGTCAAAAACAAGGAAAGAAAACAAGGAAAGACAAGGAAAGACGAGGAAAGAGGAGGTGAGGTGAGGAAAAGAAAGGCTGGAAAGGGAAAGTGAAGAAAATGGGGAAAAAGAAAAAGGAAAAAGGAAAAAGGAAAAAGGAAAAAGGAAAAAGGAAAAAGGAAAAAGGAAAAAAGAAAAAGGAAAAAGGAAAAAGGAAAAAGGAAAAAGGAAAAAGGAAAAAGGAAAAAGGAAGGCTTTACTGTGGTATTTTCTGGAAGACTTCAGTTAGTATTCCCTTCTCTGGTCACTAGAGAATCTACTCTTCTGAGTTGTCTTTGGAGATTCCACCTTCATAGCAGCACCATTAACTCCCACCTTACTTGTTCTCTGGCAACAAGGAGTCCAGTCAAAAGACACAAAACTACAGGAAGCCAGGAATTAAGTTCCTCCTCTCATTATTAATATTCATTATTAATTGATATTGTGTTAGTACCTAGAGGAAAAATGCGTCTGAAACATGGCAGTGTTGGATTGGATGTCAGTAGAGGGAACACAGAGGGTTCAGCAAGGTCAGGTAAATCCAGCAAGCAAATCTCACTGATTCCAGAATACCTACCAGCACTTGGAAGCACACACTGGGAGGTTAATGTGTGATTATCCCTTTTGGAACCACTATAAAGAATTGCCAGCTGAACTGCCTCAAGCCACAAGGAGACAAACTGAACTGGTTTAGACGGTGACTGGAGGAATCTCTAAAGGGCCATTGTTTGTATCTCCATAATACACTTAAACAAAATTGTTTTCGAGAGTGATTTGTAAACCATTTCTCCAGTCTCCTATTTTTCTTGCAGCAAAGCCCAGAAGCTCAGTCTAACTTATTTAGTTGTGTCCTTGAAAATATAATTATGCTTACAAACATAAAGTATCTCTTTACTTTTCCAGTGAACAGTACTGTATTCTGGATAAGTTTCTACCTTTGAACTTTTTTTCTATAAAAGCAAAATTCAAATTATATATATAAATATAAGTATACAGAGGAATAAAATTCTTCTACATCTTACACTAAGATTGAAGCTACAGACTCTATAATTTAGCATCACCTGACTTTTAGAATACTAACAGTAGGTAATTGAACATTCATTTTTGAAGCTGTTTAACACAATAGTAACAATGCAGTTGATAAACAGCATACATGAGCTGAAGTAAAGAAAAAAAAACAACTTGTTCCAAGTTAAGTACCTGATAAGCTTTCGCTGTCAAATGTTTGCATGTAACATCAACATTTCTGCAATGCAAATGACAGTGGATGACAGCTGTCACAAGATACAGGCAGTATTCTGAATGAGCAGAAGTTCCCAAGGGGCAAGTTTTATTTTGCCAGGGAACAATTTTTTTTCCAAAGCAGAGGGAGTTCCCTTTGATGCTCACAAGTAAGGAGTGAAAAAAACAGATATGATTGAAGAAAGAAATGAAAGATTAATTTGGCAGTTTTCAGTGGAGCCTAAGGGAGCTATCTTAGTTCAAAGGCCTCCAGTTCCTGCAGGATTTTTTGAAATTCCCAAGCGGAGCACCACATTGCAACACTGATGTCTGCAGTTACTCAATCAAGAAGTAAAACTTAAGGAAGCTTGTGTAAGAACACTTCATGAGATGGCATTTTAAATAGAATGTAGCTGTAACTGCCTCATGAAATCCATCTTTATTCCCTACTTTCTACAGGGACTTTCCAGTCACCACACTACCATCCACATGTGCATGCACACATGCAGCATTCATCTCTTCCTTCTGATTTTCTGATCCTAATTGGAATATACATGGCTCTTCTACATTAAGATTTGCTCCATATTGTGGCTGGCTGCTGAAGAGTTAAGAATAGCTTCAGTATCTCTCAGAAGGATGCATTTGAAGAGCTGTCTGAGAATCTTTTTGTTATTACTTTGATCCTGAGCATATCTCCACACAAACCTCAAGAAGACAATGAAAGCAGGAGGCCTTAAGATTGCCAATGAAGAAGTTTAGATACACCCAAAACACTGCTCCTTTTACATCCATACTGAAATGTGGTACTGCAATAAATCTGATATGTGCCAGGTTCCTTGGGCTTACTTCACAAACACAAAATTATTTCTGTAAATCATCTGCAGGACAGCTGCATCCAGAACGATGGACCTAAAAACAAATGTATTATACAATAAATTTGTGCACTAATTATATGAATAAACCCGTGAGTTTTAGTGGGAATTCATAGGGCATGCACACTAGGTTGAATGTATGAGGATCATAGGGGCTTCTGGTACATGGTCTGCACATGTGTAGGGAACAAATGTAAAGATTTTTCTAAGGGAAGTATAGATCTTACATTACTTGTGACTAGGAAATCAGGAAAGTTAGAAAAATGAGTAAAACTCTCAAAAATTTCCCACTAGAAAAGGTGAGCTTGTACTATTAAATATATATGGTAGAACTGAGGTTGGGAGTCAAGTAAGGAATACATCTCATGGGATGCTGATGCTTCAAAAACCTAGGAAAATGGCTGAACCATATTACTGAGTTTTGCATTTTTTCACGTAATTATACATTTTATAACTTTCCATCTTCATTATAGATTTTAGACTCCCTACTTAGGACACCTTCAGGGATGTTTCTTAACATCTTTGAATTGGTGGGGTTTCCTCCCTTCTAATTTTCCACTGTATGGGACAATGAGACAGAACCTTTCAACTTACTTGATATCTGTGCTATCATATGTATCTAGTATTGCACAATAATTTTCTCTTTTATAGGCTCAAGGAATAAGACCTACAGTTGTCAGAGGGCCTCTTGTATGAAATACCAGAGCAGTCTGGGACTACTCTTCATGATAAATTGTGGGAGGGAAGGCACACAGCATCTGTCCTGGCCAAGTTTTTCACAGAACTATTAATTTCAAGTACAGATTTGCTTACTTATCATGATAGTTGGCATCATAAGTGCCAGGTTCTTTTTTGCCAGGTTAGTTACTCAAACATTTTTTATATTCACATTGAGTTAAACAAGAATAATTCAAGTTCTCCTTCTTCCCATTATGTAAATCTTCCTTCCTTTTTATTTATTTATTTATTTATTTATTGGATCTCATGAGAGCTATCATTTAAAATATCACAAGAAATTGAATAATTCTTAGATTAACATTGTGCAAGCTATCTATTTTGAGTGACAAATTACTTCAAATTTGGCTGCCCCGTGTTTTGTATTTACTTTTATCAATCTCTCTTCTTTCTTCTCTTGCATTTTTTTTAAATTGTTTTGTAAACAAAATCATTACTAGGAATCACGGCATTTGTAAAGCCTATTTCAAGTTTCAGTAATTAATTTTATTTCATGTATATAAATTAAAAATAATTAGAATGAACAGCTGTTGTTGTCTTTAATGCTTTAGAATATCTTCCTACAGAAGACAAGACTTTTGAGGTTTAGGCTACAAAAGCCCATAACTTATTTCATACATTCCATAAATTTTTTAAGTAGGTCAGTAAGTACAGTAGAAGAGGTGATGTCATTGTATTATGCCATGTGGCTGAAATAGAACATTATCTATTAACCATGCTCACAATCACAGTAAATAAATAGCATCAGATAGGTATAAAGCTTGAGCATGTACTGGCAAATCACTTAGGAGTGTTTGTTTTGGGGACAGATGGAAAGTTAAGTCTCTTGACTCATCAGCTGGAAGCAAAACTTCCACACATTCGCACACACGAGATGAATCAAAACAAAGAGTATGAAAATACCTGTGTCCAGGTGTGGAGCCCTCAGTACAAGAAAGACATTGAGATTTTGGAAAGGGTCCAGAGGAGGGCAACTAAGATGATCAGGGGGCTGGAGCACCTCCCCTATGAGGACAGGCTGAGGGAGTTGGGCTTGTTCAGCCTGGAGAAGAGAAGGCTGTGGGGTGACCTCATTGCAGCCTATCAATACCTGAAGGGAACCTACACCCAGGAGGGGAGTAAACTCTTCAAAAGGGCTGACAATAGCAGGACTAGGGGAAATGGATCCAAGTTGAAGGAGGGAAGATTTAGGTTGGATGTTAGGGGGAAGTTCTTTACAAGGAGAGTGGTTAGGCCCTGGAACGGGCTGCCCAGGGAGATTGTGGATGCCCCGTCCTTGGACGTGTTCAAGGCCAGGTTGGACGGGGTCCTGGGCAACCTGATCGAAATGTGTATGTTTGGTGGCTCTGCCAGGCAGGGGGGTTGGAACTACATGATCCTTGAGGTCCCTTCCAACCCGGGTGATTCTGTGATTCTGTGAAAATTATTTTTACGTAATTATTCAACTTAGACTGGTAATAATACAGTTTAGATCTGTAACATGGAGGTGGAGGGGTAGTGGCAGAAGGAAGTGAGTGATATTTTCCTTTTATTTAATTTTTTAGATACAAAAATGAAGAATCCTGCACGTTAAAAATTGTTCACAAAACACTATGTGAACAACTATTACAATGCTGATCCTGTAGCATAAAAACTGGAAGAGGACACTGCCATACTTAAAAACAAACAAGAAACAATCGTATCAGGAAATGAAGCAGGCCTAGTCATCCTACTGGATCTGAAATCTTCCCTAGGCTGTCTCTTAAGACTCAAATTTGATATTGTTGCATAACTTATGCTGAATTTCCACATTAAATGTAGTTCCCATTTTGATAATGTCCAACCATATGCCCCAGGAGAGCAATACCAGCCTCACTTTCTCACTGTTGACCTTAATACTGCATTACTCACAGAGACGAGAAAAGAAAAAAGTGACATTTGGTCTTCCCTGCGCCTTCATAGAAATCGTTCCTATTCCTCCCTGGAGAATTTCTAAATTGTGATAACAGCCCTAAGCTTACAATTGCAGACACTTATCTAAAGAGGAAAAAAAAAAAAAGAGAGACAATAGAAAATAACACTTTGAAAGAGATGCCATTTATATCCCAGTGTCTAAACATGCATATTATAAAGCTAACAGAGATTTCTTGAAAATATTTTTCCTCTATTATTGCATATTCTCATCACTGCAGCTTTCTGAGAGAGCTCACATAAATTTACAGGTAAAATTTTAATTGTTTCTCATGAAATTCAGGCCTTGTTTTTCACTCATACCAAGTTCTCATCTGTGTTTCTGCATGACTGCTGTTTACTTCCATTTGCAGATACTGAATAGTCAGCATTGTTTCTTATCATAATTAAATGAGTTTTTAGAATGATCATTATAAACAAATGAATGATAATGTAGCAGAGAATTCCTGTAGTAACAGTTAAGAAAATATGAAATACATCAGAGAGGAGGGAAACTCATGCCTGTCATGAAACAAACAAACCACAGACAGCATCCAGACTTAACTACATAGCCAGATACTAAAAGGTTTGCTTTTGGCTGAACATTAATGCTAGAAATGGACCTTAGAATGTGATTTCTTTATGCCTTACCCATAATGGTTATTTTATAATTTATGTATTTTCAGAAAACATTAGCCTCTCACTTGGACTCATAAACACTTACAGCGATTTATTATTTAAGGATGAAGATGACATGTTTTGAACAGCAAAAACAAGTCAGATTTTGGAACTATGTAAAGTGTCCAAAGACTTTCACGTTTGGTGCATACATCCATAAATCTTTATCTTGGCAATAGAATTTCATGTTTTATTAAAAAAAAAAAACATTTGAGTTAAATGAATAATTTAAAGCTCATAGTATCATGAACATTTTATTTTCTCTTTGGAAACAGATTTCTCCTTTCTTCAATGATTTTTAATATTATTTTTAATATTATTTCTTGATTATTTTTATACCTTTTTATCTTTGTGTGTCGATGAAGAATGTCTAGTCCCAATAAAGACTAGGAAAATGTTAAAACTCATATGTTTAAGTTTGTGAAAAACAAAATAGGAATACATAAATAACATGGGGGTTACAGAAATCCAAATATGATTTATGTAGCACACTCTGAAAGTAATGTCTTCTATTTATTTCCATGGAAACTACAACAGAACACAATAACACTACTTCATAGAGAAAATTCTCAGCTACAAAACACTATTATTTGCAACATAGTCACCACCACTATGCTTTTTTGCCAATGTTGAACAAAAGCCCACATGTCACTCTTGTAAAAGTTTGCACCATTAGAGGGGATCCACTGTCACTAATGCCACTGCTGAAACGTACCACCCACCACCTCACACATCTACTGTTTTGTTTCTGTAAACATTCAGTAAATGTTAATCAATGTCAGTGTGTGCAATTTCTTTCTGGATGTAGGAATTCAATTCCACACATTTGCTTCATCTGCATTTCCATGTCATATGCCATATTGCCAGACTGTCCCTCCAGTGCCATATGTCACATGGCAACAAAATGTACTGAAATACTGTCAGGAAGGTCCAGCCCCTGCTGTCATGCCTCCAACATCCACCTATGACATCATGGACCAGCATAATAAAAAGAGGCATTTCTTTTGGAGCAGCATATAAATCTGCCAGAGAAGTCTCACACAATAACAAACTTGGGTAACAGCTAATGCCATTTCTTTTCTTGTTGAAAACAGACTGAGACCAATAGATTTCACCATTCAAAACAAAATTTAAATACCATCCTGGAGATTATTTCCTACAGATCTTGATTTTTGCTGCAGTTTGGTGTTTCCACACTTGCCCTGTACAAGCATAGTCTTAAGGCACTTAAACTGTTATTAAGCTAAAGAACAAAATAATTTGGATAAGTGCAGGATGAATGCAAAACAGTAAGCTTGATGGGCAGATCACTTTTCTTAGAGGATTTTTAATCTCATATCCAATCCATGTTTAATTCTTTCAATGCAGTGGAAAAATATAAAGAACTAATGAATCAGTTTATTCCCAGAAATCAATGGTTAGGCTCTGCCTAGACTGTTCCATGACACGTTTAAATTTGTATTCCTGCAGACAGATCTGAACTTCAGTCTTTCATCTACTCTGCAACCTCTAACTCTTCCACTGGTCAAGGAATTTGGAGTAGTGTTATTTTCAGTTTTTGAGGTACAATGCAAAAAATCATAGGATAGAAGCTTTCACTTGACTGAATTTTCCTGATTATTGTTTCTGTGTTTGTTTATCATTTTAAGTTATGTTTGGAGCTAAATATTAGTTTTCAAACAAAAAGGAAAAGAAAGAAAAGAAAAAAGAAGAGGAAAAAGGAAAGGGAGAGAGAATGGACAGGAAATGGGAAAGACTAAAGGAAAGCAAAAAGGAAAGAGGCAGCATAGTGCTAGAGTCTCAGTTGTGGGCAATAAAGTGCAATACATTGAAATGTTTCTAAAATTCCTGCTGAGAGATTTACAGAATAACATCTGTCTTTGGGGATTTTCACCAAATGTCAGCTAATTATACCTGACATTTATTCTGAGGTCCCGAAGTGAAGAAGCGCACGACTAGCAAGATTTAAGAAACTAATAATAGCCAATTTAAAATATTTACTGACTTGAACCTTGGAAGGAAGAGCCAGAGGGCTCCCCCCATACCTGAGGATATTGCAGCTGTGCTACTGTATACCTGGGAGACATCAAGGATAAAAACAGAGACTAGATGTTGTAAACCCACAGCAAAAAATTTACTTAGCTACACAGATAGCATGTCAGATTTGAGAATATTGTGCTGGCCTATTTTCAGTATTGGAACTGCAGTACACCCAGTGTCTTACAAGTTTTTTACCTGCTAACATACTGGGATGTTTCGGTATTTTCTGTAGTTACTGAAGTGAACCTAAGAATATAGTTATAAACAGACTATTAACTTTTTATTATGGAATAAAGAAAGTATGAGTTTTAATAGAAAAGGGAAAAGAATTTTTTTTATCCTAACTTACTTCAGCAAAGTTGATTTATTTAACTTTCATTAATGATACAGAATATTTATACTTCAAATCAAGAAAAAAAGTTGGAAAACTGGAAATTAGATTTTTATAAAAGATCAAAGTCTGTGGAAAGAAAGGTTTTGTTGCTGACATGCCATTAAAGTTGCATCAAGTTTTGAGCACGAGGACTTTGCAGGAAAGTGGACACTGAGGACAATGGATTTGTTGCCTCAGTTGAGGCAGTAATTACATGAATATCAGCATAAACCACATGCATAACAGAATGAAGGGGATGAAAAGTTGCTGTGCACAACCACTGAGGCCAGAGCTCTTCCCTCTGATTTGGCTATCAGGAGAGGTGAGGGCAGTGCCTTCAGCAAAAAGTGTTTGTATTTATTACAGATGGGTGTGTTCTGTGCAATATTTCTGCTGCTTGTGGCTGTCTTGCCCCTTACTTCTGATATCTCAGCAGTAATGCTGAGATGGATACTGATATCCCAACTGGAAAGTTAAAAATGTTCTTCTCCCAAAACATTGATGCATCATAGCTTTTATAAGTCAAAACTCAAAGTGATTATCAACTCAGCTTGTTCTTCTGTTTTGCTTTGTTCTGTTTTGGCAGAATTGGGACATTCATTATCTTATAGCATTTCTTACGTTAACTGTATAAACAATTGTAATAAAATCAGATATATTTATAGTGGAAACCACATTCTAAAAACTACAAAACAATTTATTTTTTTTTTCTCTATGTATGGCGTGTTAAAATCAGTGTCAAATTATTCATCACTGTCGGTTTCTCAGTTGATCGATCATTCAATTAAAAAAAGAAATATGTAAATATAAACAGTCAAATGCTTTGTCAGGAAATTTCTATAAGAGATTTCTTTGTAACAGAAATTTGAGAATTCTTCCTGGTGGTTAGTATTATTTCTGTGTTCATTCTAATTTCACTGAATTTAATAAAGCTATACATCTTAATTCGAATCTGAATACTGCACAAGTACTACTCTAGTTGAAACTATCTCATATAATAAAAATATATATTCACATGTTGATTCAGTAGAAAATACTCATTTCCAGTGAGGTAGTGATCATCTCCTTATTTAGTAAAATCTTCAGTTCTGATAAACATAAATAAAAAACCTAACCATGTGATCTACATCCATATTCTCCCCAACTCTTTCACCACAAATACTTATGAATTGATCTGTCCCCACAGCGCACAGACATCAAGCTTATCCTTAGCACTCAGGGGCAAAGCATTCGAATCCAGAATGCAATCAACCTCAAAGAGCAATTACTATTTCTTTCCTTTTTGCTTGACTGATATTTCAGAAATGTTCCTCCATGATTCAAATTGCATATAATGTTGTATTAAGAAAAATGAGTTGTGGAATTAGTTTATTCCTCTCAATAATCTTCATGCTCTGGAGACAAAAAAATACAAAACAAAAACAAAACAAAACAAAAAAAAAACCTGTAGGAAATGTTTGTTATGCAATTGATAGGGTAATATGATTTTACATATGTTTCCCAGCAATGCTTCTCTGTAGAAAACCACAGGACCGCTTCAGGGTAACTTACTCATAATCTTCACAGAATCACAGAATCTTCACAGAATCACCAAGGTTGGAAAAGACCTACAAGATCATCCAGTCCAACCACCCATGTATCACCAATAGTACTCACTAAACCATGTCCCTCAACATAAAACCCAAACGTTCCCTGAACACAAAGTCCACAAAATCCAAACACTCCTTGATATTTTATTCATGTCAATGTGAAAACTTCAGTTCTGTTTCACCTACCTTTTGTTTGTGTGCGTTTGTGGGGGGGGGGGGGGGGGGGGGTAGGGTAATATAATTTTACTTGGGAAAAATAGTCAAAATTTATCAAGATTCCACCCACTATTTGATTATTTTCTGACATCTTTGGATAAAACTAAAGTAAATGAATAAATAATTGATTTTACATATAGAAATGCTATGTTTATTCCACAGCAAGCCACCTTTATAAAACCATAAAAGCCAGCTTTAAGCAAGCCAAGAGTCTCATTAACTTCTATGTTCCTCAGCAGGGAAGAGGGCCAGCATCAATGGACTCTGGCAGTTAAATATAATCTAGTACCTAATCCATCAAAAATGTTTGTGCTTGTTAGTGCTCTAGAACAATCTTCCTAGAACATAAAATTCTGAACCATGAAAACGAGCTTTTATTGTTTTCTGAATACAGTGTCATGCATGTTTTAGAGACTTTGCTTTCTCCAAATGCACAACTCTTTTTGCACTAAACTGCATTTTTCAGCTGTTAGATTGGAAATTACTGTCATGTTTGTAGTAGGACTGAAAGTAAAAAAAGTGCAGACATTACCAAGAAATGCAAAGCTGAAAATCTCTCCAGCTCCACTGCCTTCACAGGTTCTAGAAGAAACATAACTCATTCAGTCAAAGTGGAGAGCTAAAAAACAGAAGAGATAAAGATGTCCTTTTAAAGAACTTTGGATGTCACTTAGTGTGAATGAGCACCAAAAGCCTGACTGACTTGCTGATTAGGGATCTGGCTCCCATGAAAATGTATCTGATTGCCAGGGGAGAAACTGAGAGGCAAGACCACATTCCATGAAACTTCCTTTGGGTTCAGAAGCCCAAAGCATTGCTGTATCAGAGACTGGAATGCAGTCCTGCTTCTGACAGGAGTGCTCTGGAACTGGAACTGGGAGAGCTGCATCACCACAAATCTCAGTGCCAGCTGATTAACTTTGATTAAATTGCATTAAATATGACAAGTAATTTTGTACTAAAAATAGAATGAGCTAGTGATTAAAGAATACAATGTGAATACTTGCATATTTTGTAGTATGTAGAAGGACAACTGTAGTAATGAGCAATAAAAAATATATGATATGCCATTGGTAAGATAACATCACTGTGCAGTTCTTAATGCTTAAGCACACAGGATCTCCTCAGACTCTATCTCCACCTACAATCTTGGGAATGGTATGTGCTCTGTTGTGGATGTTGCAGATCATGTCAGCACTAGTTTAGGAGTTTTGTCAGCTCTCTTGAAATCACTTTGATATGCCTCATCTGCCATTTCTTCTCCAACAGTCCTTTTTGTCTTCTCTAATGGATTGTTACACCTAGGATGGTAAGGAGTCCTATGTTCACTTATTTCTATTTCCTACAAATACATGACCCCACCTCCTCACTGAACTCTCCAAACATTATGTATTATCAAAGTATTAAACATCTCATTTTCTTTATATAAAATAGAGTTCCATTAGAATGATAGAATCAAATATCAGAACGACCAAAAGAATGGGACTTGTATGTTAAAATCTGTTCAAAGGAAAGACTTGTACTTTTTTTTCTAACTGAATATGCTCAATACTAATATATGAATTAATAAAGGAATTTTTCTCTCACTTCAGTGTGCAACTCTTCATGTAAAGAGAGAACACTGACATGATGATGACATCTAGGCAAGGCAAAGGCAAAGGCAAAGGAAATCTGACAAAGAAGGGAGCAAAGGTATTTGGCAGTGCCTAGAAGATAATTCACAATTCACTTTACTGAAGAGAACATCAGATCAAGAAAGATATTTTTATGTCTAACTCTTAGAAAGTAAATGGGAGCTAGTTTCCTAAATATTTTCACATTCCTGCCCTCATCTTTTCACTTGATTACAATGGAAAGTAGAAACTTAAGCACATAAGTTTTGGATTCATGTACCTAAAAGGATGCAGGTTGTTAGCCATGCTATGCTCCTGGCAAGGTATATTTTGTAATTATTTCAGCTGGATTACTAAAATTTTCCTGCCCAGATATTTGGTCCTGCAGAAAAAAAATAATATATTGCTTTTCTTCAAGGAAGTGATTACTTTTTAATCTCTATTACTCCTTTCCTCAATTGCAGTACTCATTTCATTTGTACCTTAACATGTACAAAAGTTAAATATTCTGTCAATTAACAAATTACTTATGAAAGAATGCAATTATTTTCTTGGCTGCATGTTTTGAATTCTTTTTCTTCCTGGCATTAGTATGGACCAACCAGGAATTTGGAGCTTTAACAAGTATCTTTTAGTTTATTGGATAATTCAGCATTTCAGTTCATTGGTAAAGCTCTCTTTTAAGTTTCCTGGGCCAACCATTAATCTCAAATGTACAGCACTGCAAAGAAGGTAGTTAAGCAGCTTACACAAAAGGTAGCTGACTGCATGCATGGTCTGGTGCTTCTTCTATGACCACCTGACAAGCTTGCCTTCATATTGAACATCCAGGCTTGTGGCTTATTTCTTCACAACACAGAAACTATTCTTCACCCTGTGAATATCAATTTTGTCTAAAACAGCTTATTAAAATGTGAAAAATATTAGTCTTCAAAGTGCTATTTTTTTTAAACCATATTCTCTATCAGAAATTACCTTCGCTATGTGCCTGGCAATAAAATAAAAACATTTTTCAATACTTTATTTGTTCAGTTCATGCATTTTAAGCATTTAGATTATTCAAGAGCACTGTCCTCTATGAGGAAGTGTGGTGTCACCTGGATTTTGTGTGTTTCTATGTAATGTTTTCATGATAATGCAAAAGGCATATTTCCTCCTTTCTGTCACAAGTAAGCTTCCAAACGCTTGGTCACAAACCATGGCAGACAAAGTTTCATCAAAAATAATGACAAGTAAAGGATTTGAAATTTAAGCAAAGTAAATACACAATCAGTGACATTTATGGCAAGGGGAAAAGCTTAAGTGGTGATAAAAAAAAGTCATATAAATTATCAATTTCATTAGCAACAAAATCATGCAAACTTCTTTTCATTTCTCCTTGGTTCTCTTCACAATACTCACAAGTCTTTCCCACATATTTTTTTCTATCTTCACTCCTCATGCATCTTCCACATGTTTGTCTGGGCAAGAGGAAGCATATGCTGTGACAGATTTATAGCTGCTCCTGTGCTGACTGTCCAAGCATACATGTGTGTTGATTGGCCAGCTGGCTGCTTCATTCTGAAGTGAATATAGGACTGGATTGCAATGGCTTTTCTTTCCAGGGAATGCTAATGAAGGCCTTTGCTATAACCAGGAGGTTTTTTTCATAAAATTAGGGAAAACTTTTAATCTTGAGAATATACTTCTGTCAGATTGCATTGTAGATTTATATAATCAGAAAAAAAACTCCAAGGATGACAACAACAGACAGACGGATGGATGGACAGCATGATTACGCAACTTTCATTTATGTAGAAAGCATGATTAAAATAATTAGCTTTTCCTTGAATTCTTGTACCAAAGTATAATAATCCTACATAATCCCTTCATATCTTACTTCATGCTGATAGATACAAAATATCTTTCTTATTCAGCAAATTTTTTTTTACTGCCATCTTCTTCGGATATGCCCAGATTTCTCATTGAGGTTAATGAAAATTTCAAGCATGGAAAGTGTAGCCAGTTGGAGAGAGGTGTTCAAAAACATATCTGGATCTTAATTAGCCAAAGATTTCCATACAGTTGTTTAGTGGTTTGATGACACTTTTCCTAAGAAAAACAGAGTGGCATTCAACATACAGAAGAAAAATTCTGGAGACAAATTTTGGCCAGAAATACTTGAGAGAAGATAGTCATAGTGAAGCATTGAAGTTATTGGTCAAACAAAACAGTGTTGAGCTTGGAGGACTTAAATATATTGACGAGAAGCTTTAAGAAGTATTAGTACCAGCAGCACTGTGCATAAAAGTGTTCTGTTTAAAATGTGAAATTTTTGAAATTGTTAATTCCTCTTATTTTATTTTTATTTTATTTGTGTCAGATGAGATTAAGGTTGGGCATTAGGAAAAACTTTTTCCCTGACGGGTGGTCAGGCATTGGACTGGGCTGCCCACAGAGGTGGTAGAGTCACCATCCCTGGCGATGTTCAAGAAACATTTAGATGTTGTACTGGGGGACATGGTTTAGTGGGAAATATTGGTGATTTGTGGACGGTTGGACTGGATGATCCTGGAGTTCTTTTCCATCTTCAGTGATTCTATGATTCTGTGATTGTTATACATATAGCATAATTCAGAAAATAAGACATGATGGGGAAAAAAAACACCTTCATCCCAAATGAAACTAGAACATGTGGCCTGTTCTGGCAGCTGAGATGATGACTTACCCACCTTTAGATCTCTGCCTTGTAGTCATATACAAATAAGTTGGTCATTATCAAAATCTCTTCACAGCTAACGAGAAGAAGCAGGCACATGTAGGATTTGCCTGAGCTGTTTTAGACATTTTCTGTAAGATAAAGTGAAGAGAGTCCTAGAAATTCTTTTTTTATCTTCACTGGTTAGAGAAGGCATTTAAAAATATTTCAGTCATAAATACATTTAGATATTAAAATTTTGTCAAACATCAACATCTTCTTTGACATGGTTTAGTGAGCAATATTTGCAATAGGTGGATGGTTGGATCACATGATCCTAGATGCCTGTTCCAACCTTATGATTCTATGATTCTATTTTGATGAAGCAATATTAACAAACTTATTAAAAATTCAGAAATATTTTTCATTACTTCTATTTTCTAACATCTTCTTAAGTGTAAATTGGATGCAATCAGCATTGGATACACCTTGGTTCTTTCTGTGGAATAAGGAGGAGTTTACTTTCTGGTGTTTTTTCTTCAGAGCGCTTAAATAGCGTATTTAAGAAAAAACCCAAAGCTCTACCTCACCTTAGCCAAATCATCTGTTCACCTCCCCTTCCTCAGTTCTCATCTGTTACTGAGTGAACCTCTCTGTTGTTTCATGCCAAAATAAATCATATTTTGATTTTAGGATTCTTCAATTCAGTAACCTTTTGCATAGCATCTGTTTTGATCAGTTTGATAGCTTTTCTGCCTTGAGCACACTGGAAGTGTCTGGTGAATTAATTGACCAGTGATAGTTCTGTGCTCCTTCATCAGCGTGGATCTTATTGGTGATTTCATGGAGTTTACAAATTTAGAGGAGCTTAACTCTCCAGAGAACTACTGCTACAACTCTAATAAAAAGGTGTTGATAGACCTTTGGCAGTGCTATTGGAAGACTCGTTCAAGGTTATTTTAATTTTTTTTCCACTGTATTTTGAGTACATTATTTGTGTTGCTGGATTTTTACAATTAGCAATCCTTTTATGCTCTAAAGAAAAGTGCATAATCCTCTCCTACTTTTATCCCCATTTTATACTTTCAGGTAATTATTTTTTCTTAGGGCATGATACTTGTGTATTTTCACAAGATTCTCTGTAACTGCTCTTCTGTTGAGAAGGTAATATACTTCCTTTCCTCATAAACTTAGTCTTATCTTGATTTTATTATAGTAAATTAATTATAGAGAAATTATGAGTCATCATGACATAGTGAGTATAGAATATTGCATTTATTCAAATTAATCTTCCAGGATGATAAGATTCTCTTACACTGCAATTTTTCTATGTCCCTTGACATTTTAACACTCCTTGTTCTCACATTATTACCTGAAGGTTAAAATGTATTTCTTCTTACATGTTATAAGAAGTGCACATAGAAAATATAAGTCATATTAATGCAGATACAGATTGGTAAGTGTGTATGCACAACAAATTACTTATTTACATGACTAATTGAAAAGATATTCCAACAGTTGAACATCTGTGGAGGGTTTTTTTTTCTTTATCTAGAGCCATCTGACAAAGCAACAGCATTGTGTTTGTAACTGTCCTTTTATAACTATTAATCAGACTGTGAGACTTCTCCTAAAAAGACTTCGATTAATCAAAGACATTGCCTCTGTATTCATCTGGAATTTGTAGAATGTGACAGGTCTTACAGGTGTCACCTTATTCACATATGAAATGAGATTAAAAATACAGCTATTAAACTGAAAACTCATAGCTTATTTCACAAGATCAACGTGTTGGGGTTTTTTTAATGCTACAGTAAAATAGCTTTTGGAGAAAAATAAATGGCATTGTACACTTTAAGGGATTTTGTCCATAATTAGAAGCTTCGGTGGGGGGTGTAAGAGAGTGATACAGACTTTGCAAGCAATATTATTCTTGGAAACATACGATATTACAGAAGCCAGATGCCTTTGTTTGAAAAGTGGCATGTCCAGCAGATGAAAACTGGGCATTAACAAGTGTAGTATCTGAAAGGAAAGAGCTGTCAAAAATAATAATATATGCTCAAAGTTAGTTCATGATTTAAAAAATATTTGCATGTTGCCACATATGGTGACATTAGAAGTGCATAGAATTTGAATGCAGTGAAGGTGCTCTCATCCCCATGAAGTACAGTTTATTTCCTGTCACACTGGTAGGCTCCCAGAATGCCAAGTTATTTGCACTGCATGAACAGATTGCATAATTATCTGTTGACTTCTTGAAAGAGGAGTTGGCAGTGAAGCGTGATTAGGCTTTCCAGAGTTGGCAAAGGCATAGGTGTGAACACAGACTCATGAGGACCATCCCAGGGCAATTTTTAATAATGAACAGAAATCCATGGGACAGTTTTTTTAAACATAGAGATGAGAAAAGTCAGATGTAAGATATACACTTCATAAATTTGGCATGTGCTGTTCAATTGAGTGAATGTGTATGTGTGAGTATTGAATAAGGATGGCAAGGTAACATACTAGCAATGTTCTTGCTATATATGAAAAAAATAGACTTTTTACAAATCTGACAGTCTTGAGATAAAAAAAAAAAAAAAAAAAAAAAAAAAAAAAGCAAATCAAGTATTTTTAATTCTAGCTTGGCACATTAAAAAGTGATTTTTTTTTAAGCCAACTTAAGCAAACTGAAATCCTTTCTAGGGCAATCTTTATCTATTCCACTGAGTGGTATTAGCAGTATTTCTGTTTTGAGCTCACATCTTATTTCTTCTCTGGTGAGATTTCTAAAGATCTGCCTATGCACACTTCACTGAATTCTCCACAACAAAACACGGGTGGAGATATAGCTTGAGCCTGAATTGCCATAGCGATGCAGTAGACCTTAACTGTACATTTTCACTGCTATGAGGAAGAAGAGTTGATCACTGAAAGAAAATGATAACTGAATGAGCCAAATTATACAGCTTGAATTTGATCAACCTTGATGATTTTCTCCTCAGATAGCCAGAACTTGAAACAACAGAAAAACAGAAATAAATTTGGCCAGCAGGAGAAGACTGTTGCTTACATTTTCTCAGTTAATGTTCTGCCTGGTTTGATGAGGATGCCCAAGTGAAGAAAAATGATTTGTGATACATGGATGGCATACAAAGGACAATATTAATTATCTCTGCTCTGGGACAATATTAATTATCTCTGCTCTATGTCCTGGGTTGCCCACCTATACTTACATATCTCTTGTTCTCATATGGAAAAATTCTATTCTGCATTCTGGTAACCAAAAATCTAAACTGTGTGATAGAAAAAAAAAAAAATAATCAAACAGCTGGGACACTTTGTAGAATAAGGAGTGATGCAAGGCACCATGTCACTCCATGAAGATAAAAGCAAGTAAAGAAAGTAAGTAAGTGAAAGTCATACTGAACTGTAATGAAAGTCTCCAATTTATTCTTTTTATTTTTTTTTACTTCTTATTAAGAATAATATTGAAAAAGTAATTTTCTAACTCTAAAGAAGTTTTGAATTATCAGAATTTACACTGAGACATGTTGACTGTGTCAGCGTACAATTCATATGAGATAAAAAAATCAAAACCTAAATTGCTATGTTTCAAGTTACATAATTCTCACTTGCATTTATTTCAAGTGTGGAATATCTTTTTTTTAATTTACTGGAAGACGGAGAAGTGAAACTATACAGTATTTTGATATATTAAAAAAATCTGTGCTTAGAGGCTAACTTTTCTAACTGGAAATGTACATATATGGGAAAACAACATTTGAAATATGACTCAAGAAATACCTTTAAATAACATACAACCATACATATTACTCTTCTGCTATGTTTCCTGAAGCAGGGAAATGTGTGCAGAGCACAGACATTCTGTAGATAACTGATGGTAGAATCTTTAAATACTGCCAGAGTCTTTCCATAGGTTTGTTCAAAAATCTTTAAGTTCTTTGAATTGGTTTCATTCCATATTGGACATCGGGCATGGCAAGGTGTGTATGAAGATGGGTAATTCATTCAGAAGGAAAATCAGAGGTTAAAATTGCAATTTTGTCCAAAGGAAAACTACTCTGTTTTGAATTTTTATTAGCTGTCTGTGTATTATTAACAACCCTACTTAGATTTGACAGGCAAGTAATAACATGGTTATTCATCTCAAAGACAGTGGACCAGAATACTTTTCTGACTATAAATGCCTTTTAAAAGCTAAAAGAGCAATTTGATTATAATAAAGAACAAGATTTGGTGACTGTAATCTTTGGGGGTTTTATTGTTAGATAAACCATTTTTTTTCTAAAACGTTTAAGAAATGCAAGAAATCCCTCTATTTATTAGCAGAAGTAATGCTTGTTGAAAGCTAACAGTGTGGTATTTATTTCAGAATATATTGGGTCAATCTACCTTGTGTGCAATGCCACTAAACATAGTTCAGTCAGACAGATTTGGATTTGGTTCAACAAGGATGTTTTACCATTCCTAGAATAAAACATTTATTCACTAGTGGGTTGCTATGAATATCTTTTATATATAAGGGTAGGTTGTCTGCAGTTTGAAGATATTTTTACTGTGAGTTGATCCCTAGTCTTGATTAAAAAATAAAGGTTTAATAAAAGTAAAATTAAAAATACGAAGAAGAAATATATAGAAAGTATCTCAATACATTCAACTACTTCTCATAAGGAGCCTCCCTGCAGCTCTTACTATATGTACAAATGACAACTGAATGTTAGGTATTTGCAGGTTGTGTTTGTCGAAAAATAATGTGGCACGACTTACATAGTTTAAAGGTAAAAATATAAGGTTTCTGAGCTTCTTTCAGCTCTTCGCTTTCTATAAAATCTCAGAAGCCTTTTTTTTTTCTTTTAGGACATTTAACTGGTAGCAATTTCTATTAGTTTGCCTATAATTATCCTCATTATTATTTATTCTGAATATAGACATTCAGTTATGACGTAAATATCTGTTCAAAAATATCCTATTACCCTGATTATTTCGAAGTGCTGCATTTCAGAAATTGTCCAATACATGAGTTAAGGTAATAATAACAACTTAATATGATGAAAACTATCCCTACTGAAAGTGTGATACCTTTTTGTAGAATATTAAATAAAGGTATTTCCTAAGTAATGGAATCTAATAATGTTTTAAATGACAACATAAAGTTGCAATTTAATGAAAATTTTCTACTCTGTGCTTCTTAGCAGAAGAATATTCCTCTTTTACATCTGTCATTCTAATATGCTGTTCATAAAATACAGATAGGAAAATAAAATGCTTAGAATTTCTTCTTTGCTTTCCCCAGAGAATACTGAATTCTGGTTAGCTGTCTTTAGTTTGTAACTTATTCCTTCAGCTGAGAAACTGCAGTATGAAGGCTTTTCTTGTTTTTGTAAAGTTCTGCCAGCTTGAGTACATTGTTCACCCTAGTCTATGAAGGAAGTGAAATGGAAGTTGCTCTTTAATTACAATAGGAATTGTGTGAAGTCTTACTGAATGGCTTCTAGTTCTTTGGTTGTTCATTTTAAAAATCATTAGTAACATAATACATTTGTTGCCATAACACATTGCTTCAATTTCCACATTCATCAAGTGTTTATAAGTTCATCAGTTGTGAGAGGAAAACAAATAGAGACACTGTACCAAGAATGCTAAATGGCAAGAGAAGAACAAGTCATTTCAGGCACCTGATTGTCAGGTGGGTACCAGACAGAATAGAGCCATAGTCCAGCAAATGGTCATTAAAGACTCTCCTTTGTTCCTGTTCACCTCAAGCAGTGAAGCCATCTGGAAATGTGACACAGCTGAAACTCTGAGCTTTAGACTTTCTGAAATGACTTCTCTAATTCCTACACTCACACACTTTGTATGGCATATCTAAGCCATTCTTCATTCAGAAAAATATTTGTGTCCCAGAAGCTCTGTGAAAGACTTCATTTAATTTTCAGAAAGGCATTGATCTTGTTTTCTTCCGAGCATTTCTTTAAACTGTCTCATGCTACATTTTTTCATATTACGTAACAAATTTTAACTACACAAACAATACTTTAAGCTATTGCTTCTTTTTTTCCTTGGGTCGTTTAGCAATTAAGAATTTTGTAATGTGGTAACACTTTTTCTGGAAGATTTGAGTTCTGAGAGGTCAAATATGAACAGAAGTCAACAGTAATGCTGATAGATTTTCTTTACTTGAAAATGTCAACAAGGAGGCCAGAGACTAATGGAATGAATTATGCATTCATTTTTAGGTCTTGCTTGTAAATTAAGGTTGGAACATTCTGATAAGTTTTGTCTGGGTAGTATTCTTTGCTATTGTCTATATTACACTGAAATAACTTGAATGGCAGGTGTGGTTTATTAAACATGGGGCTTTCCAGAGAGGTGGTGATAAATTCTATTGGGACTTTTCAGAGGTATGATAATAAACATTATTATTTCAAAGCACATCTCAAACCAGAAACATAGCTATGAAGAACAAGACTTGGAAGAAATAGTATCTACTAATTTTTCCTCTGCTAGGTGCAATTACTCCTATCACAGCCCTGAGCAATTGCTGGCACATGAACTTCCCAGTCAGCAAAGGCACAAATCCACAAGTAGCTTCTCATGAACACCAATTTTGGAAAAAAAAAATATATATATATATATATATGGAGGAAAAAAAATGAAAAAAAGAAAGGAGAAGATGAGGAAGAAAGTACAAATCACTTTGGAAGAAAAACATCCTTCTTTATTCTTTGCTTACCCCATCATCCTACACATTTTGAATTTTTGACAGACATGTGACTGTCTTCACACATCTATCAGTCTTACAGATAATTGCAGAATTTCAAATCAAAAGCTACCAATCTGCCATGTTTCACAAGTACTTAACTCGCACAGAAACTAAATTTGTATGACATAATCTTTCTTGAATTCCTAAAATCAGATAATCTATAAGTAATATAGACAGAAGGCACAAAACATAGTTTATGCCCTTTTATCCACATGCTATCAAGTCAATGCACGTCTGTTATCTAAATTGTTGGCAGCAAAGTTAGAATGAGCATTCTCACAGTGATTAGATGTCACTACTGGCTCTGACTCCAGTAACATATGCTACTTGAATATATCTGCCCTATAAACTGGAGGAGTTACTATATCTGTTATAGTTTCTTAGAACATCAAACCAATGCAGCTCTCTATTCATGAGGTCAGAATCATATATAAAATATATAATACACACAAAATATATAAAATATATGAAGTATAAAAAGGCTGTGAAAAGAATGTGAAGATTTCCAATATCTGCCTAGCTAGCAGCTCATCTAATTTTGTATTCCATCTCAAAAACTAACTGGCCTCAGGTTGCTTAGAACAAGGTATAGTAAACCCCATGGGGTCTGTGGATAACCATATATTCAGAAGTTATTAGATACAGATTTACATGGTAAAAGTTAATGACTCAGATTATTTAGCAAAGATTTGTTAAATTCTTTCATTTATCAGTATTAAATGGGAGAATTCTTTATATCTTTTCAAATTTTCCAAAGGTATTGCATAATAAAACATCTTATAATGGTTATATTTACAGAATAATTGGATATCTTTTTCAGAATTGCTTCTACTGAACAGTGTGCAATACGCTCCTTCAGTTTCTTTTTTTTACTGGTTATTCCCCCTATTTGAATTAAAGAACACATTATGATGGAACATTTGTTTTACTGTACATAATTCATTCTTTTTCCCCAACAAATTTCTCACCCATTAGTTATTCTTGTTGCAATTTAAACAATCCCCACATTTTCAAATCCTTGAATATATTTTTCTTTCCTCTATAGCTTTAATTTGTTTCTTGGTTTTGCTTCAATCTGTTTCTGTTATATATTATGAGATTAGGTAGCTAGAGCTATGCCCATATAGAAAATCTACAATTATGTTGTTCAGTATATTCTTAACATTTTTGTATCTGTTTCTATCATCTCCTTTGTAAATTCTTGATTTCTGATGACAGATGTTCACATAACATTCTAATTGTCATTCCCAGGATTTTCTCTCAAGTGTTTATAGTTAGTTTCAAGATTAAATATAAAGCTTATTTAATCTACCGGAAGCATACAGTATTTTACCTACCACTGTAACAAAATCCAATTCAGCAGTCATTAGACTCTGAGAAAGATGTACATTGGTTCACCCATTTGCATTTTAAAAAGATTTTATTTTCTGTCAATTTCATTTACCACAGTATGTACAAAATAAATTCTGATTCAAGTATTATCCTTATTTTTTGAAAACTTGTAGGCTAAGTTTTAGACAGGAATCATAATTTAGATCCTCATTTCAAACTAAAATATAGATTATGAGCTCTTTAACTAACCTTGCTGCTAAGAAGTGTGAGGTTTTCTTTCTCCAGAAGGTATGGTGTGTATTATGACATCTGATGGCATTTTGGAACCATAGCTATCATAGCCAACTCTCACTAGTTCACAAGATCTTCATGGATACTGAACAAGCAACAGTTAGTCTTTATCACTGGCCTAGACCAAGAACAAAAGGTAATTCAGATACTGTAGAGGCTGAATAGCCCTCTACTGACATCTGTTTTCACCAGCTTTATGAGAGTATGAGATATGCACGTTCTTAATTCACTCATTGCAATTTAATATATAGAGTTTGGTAGCATTAACCTATATCATTGTCTTGCTTTGCGCAGGATCATTACTGCAGCACATTTTGCTGAAGTCCAAAAGGAAGGAGTGGAAGTCAGAAGCCAAAGTGATTCTTCTAATGTCTGCAGATGTTTCTCCAAAAATAAGAGGAAGACAAGTTAGCATAATTGGAAATTTCTGTAAGACTTCTGTAAGTTGTGGCCAGTCCATTTCTCCTATCCTCCTCCTTTTTGTAGTCCAGCCCATACATAAAAAGCAGTGAAGACCACAGAAAGAAAACCTTTGAAAGAAATGGCTGGAACATTTCCATAACTTGAGGACATAAACCTAGAAATATAGAAGGGGACTTGAAATCAACTCCAGTTTGAGCAGAATATGTTTTTCTTGGCTGTTTCTTGGTATACAACCTTGAATATAATTGTTCTGTTCTTTAATGCACATTTCTGAGCCACTTCACTTACTCCATAGACATATCCAGGTAAAATCTAGTTTCAATTTAGAAGTCATTTAACCCCTTTAATACAGATTCAACACAAGATGAAAGCCTGCCATCATTTCATTAGAATTTAGCTATGCAGCATATGAATAAAGCTATCCTACCACCAAATGTTTCAAAGTATGAACAAGATAAATTTAGTCTTCTTTGAAAGGATTACAACGACGACAAAGATAGTAGGATGGATAGATGAATAGATGGAAAACATTAAAAAGTTAGTTGGATGGTTAGTTCACCTTTGTAGAGAAAAATCTCAAGTCCCATACTTATTATTTGAACGTCATAATTATTTAATGAAAGAAAATTTTTCTCATATTGTACCTTTGGAGTTGGCTCACTGGAAAAAGACATCTTCTGATCAAACCTAATCTTCTGCTTAAACAAGCATGGAATATTCCCATGATTCTTACAATGAAATAGCAGCAAGATGCTGACCTGAACATAATGTTAAAATGACATTTGGGACCTTCTGCTTGACCAGGAACTTCCCTTGCAACATTGAACAAACTCATTCCCACTTTATAGAACTAAATAAAAAAAGATCTCTCTGCTTGCTTAGTTGTTGTCTTAGTAGTTGCTAGTAAATTTGGAATTTATTGGTTTTGTAGGAACATCTTTCTCTTACATTACAAGCCTAAGAGTTTCAGATCCCTAGATGTGCATTAAGTACCATAATTTAAAAAAAAATAAAAAATAAAAAATAAAAAATAAAAAGCAGTGTTCATACCTGAGCCAAGAGCAAACACCTCCAGCAGAAAATAGATTCGGAACAAGTGAACTTCTTCATGAGCACTACCAGTATTTTATTACATTTTTATTAATATCTTCAATCTCTGTTGATAGGATAATTAATCATAATTATAAAGATAACCTAGGTTAGTGGGGCTTGCTCTGCAGTGGAGTTGTGAAATTAATTTTTAGATGGCCTTTGTACATACAGCAGGATTTCCAATGCTTATGAGAGAAAATGCCTTCACTGAACAAAAACATTGATAATGACATAACTCATCTTTTTTTTCTGACTGAAAAAAAAGACCGAATAAACTACTGGTCAGATCCCAAATTGCTTAATTTCGAGAATGACAACAGTAAGTATCATGAACAGACATATAAATCTGCATACTTCATTAACGAATGTGTATTCTTTAGATATTTTAGCAAATATTTTTGACACTGGTCAGTAGGTAAAGGGAAGTTTTATCAGAATACATTTTAGAAAATCAAAATATCTGTAAATATGTAGGATTTATCTGCTAGTTGCTTTATATCTAAGACAGAATATAATAAAAGCATCCCACTGCCACAGCATTCTCAGAGCTTTGGCTGCAGGATTGTAGAATTTACAGATGCTCATCCCCAATGTCTCTATACTTAGCGCAGAGTAATAGGCTTTTTTAAGGTGTAAATCATCTGTCATGTTTAAAACAATCACTTTAGAATTTGATGAGTCTCACCTTAGATTCCACTGCCAGCACTAATGAAAGCTCCTTAGCTCCGAAGGAAGTCTGTGGTGACTGACTCAGACAAATTCAGAAAAACAGCCTAATATATAGGAATCATAATCTCTTCCATTATTATTTTTGGAAATGCTTGATTCCTACATGTGGAAAATGATATTTTTTTCAGAGGCAAAATTACAAATATTAATTTGCTTTCCAGGAGTCTGGCAACCTTGACTGCTCAGTGAAAGACAAATTATTGAGCACCATAATAACTTTTAAAATCAGATGACTACGGTGTTTAGTTTTGGTGATAATGCTTTTCATTTGTCTGTGTTGACTGTTCCATTTGTTAACTATATAATATTTATTAACATTAATTATAATATTAGACTTATAGTGACCTGGTTTTCATTTATTCACTCAGGTTTACAAAGTGCTTGATAATCTCAAAAGGATACAGATGCCAAACATTATTAGCCATGTTGTTTTTCTTTATATATGAGTGAGATTCATGTGTTCCTGTTGTTTATTCATAGACATTTTCATTTCAGTTTGAATTTTTAATCTTATTCATCTCCTCTTTCTGACTAAATAGGATCCTTACCAGCTCATCACTGTGCCTTGAATCCCCTGAATTTTTCACGTTAGTACATTTGTGATTCAGAACACATCCTATAGCACCATTTTCCACTTTGTATTGGATGTGCCTTCCATATGCTATTAAAGATTCAGCATCACAAGCTATCATTATATTAATTTAAGACACGTTTTTAACAGCAGATGAACAATCACAATGATTAAAAATGCTTCTCCTCTCAAGGGCTCATACAGTATTTTGCATTCTCTGGCATGTTGATTAGTTACGTTGATTGAAAATGAGTGAAAAACAGAGACAACTTATTAGCTGGTTTAGTCAGCTCCTACTTACATTAATGAAAATGTCTGGATACAAGCCCATTAAGAGTACTTGGGAGATCAGAGGTTGAAAAGTGATTCCTTTGCTTCTCCCTCTTGACAGTTTGGAAAGGAGCATATCCATAAATAGCTGCTGAAGCATGCAGAACCTCCACAAGGAAACATTATGGCACAGGAGCCCAGTTCAAACCAGAGCTCTCTTGGGAGCAAGGGAGTCACACTCGGCCAGTGTTTGCACGGCACCTCCCTGAAGGCTGGCAGCACAGGTGCTTTGGCAGAGCTAGCAATAGTTACATTATTGCCACTACTAACAAACAACATTTGTCTTTTGTTGCCAGAGAGGCACTGGTGGAAACAAGGAAGAGCGCATGGCTGTTTTTCTGAATCTTTGTTTTTCCTTCAGTAATTATTTGCATAAACGGCTGCTTCAGAGTGGCTTTAAGGCCATAAAGCAGAATTTCAGATGACACGCACCAGGGTGCTTCATGCTAAGTAAAGAATTCACTTTCTCTGCTTTGTACATCTAGTAAAATGCACTGCTGGCCAGTGGGGAGCAGGAGGAAGCTAGAGAGAAGGGTAAAAGAAATGTTACTATGATTGCTATTTCATGTTTGGAATCTCAAGGGTAAAATCATTAATGTGATTTGCCCAAGGTGATGCAGAAAGTGCCAGGAACTGAATCCGGATCTCCTGAGTCACAGCCTAATGCCTAATCAGCTGATCATGTTTCCAAGCATTTGATTGTACAGAATTTGTTGACCTGATTTACTGGCAAAGTCTTAAAAAAAATATTCAGTGAACTAAAAAATATATATATAGCAGGGTGGTTTTTTTATTATCTTTTTTTTTTTATTTATTTTGTTTTTAATTGTAAACGTATCCTATATTCCTTGCAAGACTGATAAATAAATAAATAAATAAATAAATAAATAAATAAGCAAAAGAAGCAGGATTCAGTAAGCAACAGAAACCTGGCTTAGTGGTAGTGCAGGACCCATTTCAGCATCACTTCAGGAGTCAGGTGGCAACACTTCGTCATAAAGAACTGTGCTTTGGAATGAAAGACGGGGATCTGGTCACTGAGAAAACATCTGCTACTTATAACCTGCTGTGGGAAAGGTCTAAGAAAAAGTCTGAAGCACTTTGCTTGTTATTCTTAGACTGCTGCAGAAACATTTTCTTTTTCCAAACACTCGTTACTTGAGCAAAGAAATCAGATTTCATCCTCACTTTTCTTGAACTCTGTTGAGTGGATTTCAACCAGAGTATGTTCTAAAATCTGCCTGGGTTAGGTAACACAGATGTCAGTTCCAGTACTTAGTATTCAGAATTGGTGAGAATATAATTTTAAATCTGTTTTCGAGAATTTTACTTATAGTTTTGATGATACTATTCCTACTCAGTGATAAATACATATATATATATATGATTAATCAAGTCATTCACATTTTGAATCATTTATGAAACCACATAGGTAGACTAAAATATGTTCTTATTTTGCTGATGTGAGCTTTGGTTAACTGGTGCAATAATGTTACCCATTTCTGATGCTTCAGAGTTAATGTTGTTAAAATATTGAATTACTGAAAGAATTAGTGCATATATCAGAGAACTATTGAATTAGCACTGGAAAATTCAAATTATTTTTGCAGTTTTAACAGATTCCAGTATCAAAATGGGTATTTTATGTTATTTGATGCCTAAACTGGGAACACATATTTAATTAGTAGCAGCTTTCCTTTCCTAGCCAGGTTGTGTTTTTGAAAAAGTGAGGACTAACAATTACAGCAAAGAGACACTGCTGGAGAAAGGCTTTACCAGCGTCTTTTGCAATTCTCTATACACAGCTAGGGTTTTTGTCCCTTGTGGGTGACAGCTGTAATCCTGTCTCCAGAGGAAAGGCTCTGCCTGGAGAGCAGTCTCACCTGCATGTGTCACCGGTATATGCAGAGTTGCATGGCAGACGCAATTGTTGAGTGCAACAATTTCTTCAGCAGATAGAAAACATTCTGTTGTGCAATCCATAGGCATCTTTTGGGATACATTTATCCGCTATACTTCACTTTCCAGGTAGATTCATAGACAATGTTAGCACAGAGAAAAACATATTAAAAAAAAAAAATAAAAATAAAAGAAGAAAAAAAAAAAAAGAAAAAAGAAAGAGCTTCTACTTTCTATTGGTATGCTACTGAGATATCATTAGTGTACTAAAATTAGCATATATCAGCAAGTCTGCAACACGTGTGTTCCATTCTCTCCTACTTTAATCTACAAATTGTATTTACTGCTACTAAAACAGCTATTATGGGAAGTGCTTCATTTTCCAATAGTAGTGACAATTTGCTTGGGCAAACTCCAGAAATGCCACTGAAGTCTGCAGTGAAAAAGAGAAAAAACATCCAATAGTAACCCAGAAAACAGTAATAGAGAGAGCAATCACACTCTCAGCTGTTTCTAAGGTGCCTGTTACATATTGCTCCTGTAGAAGAAGATAGATAATCGTCAACTAGAGAAATTAAATTTTCATTTCTTTTCCTTTTTAATAAGAAAGTTTTCTCCAGCAGGCAACTATCAGACCAACTGATTAGCAATACTTATTCTTACTTTTTCAAGTAAGCTTGAACATATTGATCTTCTGTATGTGCAATTCCCTAACATCCTGGTAGAAATACTTCATCTAGTTTTGGTGTTAAAAGGAAAGCTTACAGGATTTGTAGACTTTTATTTAAAATAAAATTTTAAAAAAGCCATGAGACAATGTTGTGATTTAAATGGATAAAAAAAATTCTAAACTGACCTGGAAAGAGCTTTGGATGGTTTTAACCAGGCATAATAATGAAAAGGAGAGGGGAAGTATAAGGTGTTTTAATTCAGCTAAAGAAATGGCTTTCTTATCAGATTTTGAATGATTAAAAGTCCATTGGAATAAAACAGTATGAAATGGAATAAAGCTTACATAAGGTAAGCTGAAAGTACTTTGAGTAAAAAGAAATTCAGATCTATCTATGATAGAAGAGGATGGAATAATAATCCCATGTTGTCAGCCTCCCCAAACAAGGATTTTAAAAGAGAAAGAAGATGTGAAAAAATCAGGAAAATAAATATATTTTATTTTATTTTACTGAGTGGTAACATGAAAGAAAATAAGCAAAACAAACCAAAACAAAACAAAAAAAAGAAAGAAGTGGGCCAAAAAGAACGTTCATATAATCCTGAGTTAGCAGACAGGAGATCAAATTTGCACCTGAGGAATATGCTTTTCTGATAACAGTAAAAATGTGCATTGTGAAATAGCATGAATATTAAGTATGGCAAGATAAAAACACATCTCATTTCTGAGCACAAAAATAACATTATTTAATTTCCTCTGAAATGTGTCATAAATGTGCCTTTTATTCAGTATTTTGAAAGAAAAATGAATAATATTATACTTCTCTGTAGTATAGTTCTGCAATTCAATGGGGGATGAAATGTCATGATTTAATAAATAGGATGAAGATTAGTAAAATAATCTAATCATTGCTCTTTCTTATATTCAGTCATCACTAAGGATGGAAAAGAGCAGGAGAGAGAATAATTTTAGGCTTTATGCCAATATGGGTCAGTACCCCAAAGATTTCCTGTTTTTTGTAAGTGCTAACACACTTCAGTAAAGAGAAGATCACTGAAAATGAGAGTGATTATAAATGCAGCCTACACTTCCTTTAGCAAACAGCAGCAGCAGTGTGTTTCTCCTTTCAGGGGGCAGCTGGACATGGTCAGGTCTGCTCTGGTCCCAAGAAAGAACACAGGATGAAGGAGAGCACTAGTTTGGTCTTCGTTGCTCTGTCTATACTTGGACATTTTTAGGGCATGTTACCCAACAAATACCTTCAGAAAAACTCATAATGCATGTGTTCCTGTGTGTTACAAAGCTGAAAGGAGGCCTCATGGTGGCCTACAGCTTCCTCACCAGCGGAATGGAGGGGCAGGCACTGATCTTTGCAGTCTAGTGACTGTGATGGGGCCCAAGGGAAAGACATGGAGCTGCATCAGGGGAGGGTAAGGTTGCGTGTTAAGAAAAGGTTCTATCCCAAGGGAGTGGTGAAGCTCTAGAAGAGACTACTCCCCAGGGATCCTGCCATAGTTCAAGAAGTATTTTGACAATACTCTCAGAAATACAATTTGATTTGTGGTGGTGATGTGAGGATGAGGAGTTGGACTTGATGATCCTGGCAGAGGTCTTCCATATTGGGCTTTCCATGGTTTTGTGATTCTATAATTC
This sequence comes from Lagopus muta, assembly GCF_023343835.1. Lineage (NCBI taxonomy): Eukaryota > Metazoa > Chordata > Aves > Galliformes > Phasianidae > Lagopus > Lagopus muta. The sequence goes on along the minus strand of NC_064439.1, from coordinate 12,076,876 downwards.
TATAGGGTCTGATTGAACTGTCGTTACTGTCCCAATTCCTTCAGAGCACTATCATGTAACCATGGCTGAATAGAAAAAAAAATGTGAACTTGAATTAGTTTTAAACACAAAGAATCAGATATTTCCCAGTTTTCTGGATTCCTTCATTAGAGTCCATCACTGGAGGTACAACACTCCCAGCAAATCCCACCTCCTAGAAGGCCTGTGAGCCAGTAAGTATAAGATATGTTAAGCAGATCTGTGTAAGGCTCTGTCTCACTGTATATTTTTTCAGAGGAACATGTTGTCTAACGCCTACACTGCTATTTCAGGCATTAGGCATGTTGAATTAATTACAAGCATTTGATGGTACCCATATGAGTTGGTGATTTCAGCAGCCACATATGATACTTTCTGCTTTTACACAGTAGAGAGCCGCAGCTTCATCCTGAACCTGATTTCTCAGCAGATTTGACCTCCCTAGTGCTACACCTGTCTTCTACAACACATCCAAATGGAGAATCAGATTTGTAATGTCATAATCAGATATGCCACGGTTCTCTCAAGTGAACTGTCATTTACAGATGGCATTTTTCCTTTTTACAATATATGTCTGTAACTTTGTTAGGGTTTTTGTTTGTTTGTTTTTTTTTTTTTGTTTTTTTTTTAAACTTCTTGTTTTGAGGTTTCAGTCAGTTATTCACTCTGCAGCCTCAGGTTGCCATGAAGTCTAAAAATCTCTGCACAGTCCAGATGCACGTTTTTAGATGCTATTTATTTAGCCTCTGGCTAAAAGAGTAAAGGCTTTTTCTGGGTTCACTTCAGTCCTGACAAAGCAATTGTACAACACGTTAACATTTTGTGACTGTGCCAGTGATGACAGGGACTTATGAGGCTGGAGTGTCGAGTCATAAAAGACATCTAAGAGAATATCTGACAGCAAGTCCAGGTCTTAGGAGTGTCATGGTTTTATGATTTTTGGTCATCAGTATTCCACACCATAACATCATGTAATGCATTGGGGGTGGGGTTTGATATCTGCCGAATGTTCATCCGTCGGAGAAGAACTACTTTTCCCCAGGAGACTTTGCGGTCAGCAAGGGGATATAACTGCAAGCAAGGTCACCTGATCCTTCTTCTTCGCCTGCTCTTCGCTGTCTGCGCTTCGCTATCTGCGCTTCGCCGCCTGCGCTTCGCCGCCTGCGCTTCGCCGTCTGTACTTCAGTCACTCAACTGGACTGCACTTCTCACCCCAGCATTGTGGTGAGGTCTATACAATTCAAACAGACTCTCTCTCTCTCTCTCTCTCTCTCTCATTGTATTTTACTAATACTATATTTAGTAAAATCATTTGTTTCACCTCAGATCAGTGCTGTTGTTTTCAAGTATTTTGGGGTCCCCTGCTTCCCCTTTCCCAGAGGCGCGGATCCGCAGATCCCTCCGCCCTGCTGGTCACGGAACTGGGCCGGACCAGCCCATAAACCGTTGACAAGGAGAAACACTAGACTGGACACCAAAAACAGTTCAAGGTTGAACATTCTGGTTTAAAGTCTGGCTAAAAATTCCCTAAAGTTAGGGCAAAGGTGATTTCTTTCTGAATCAATATCAACAGTTCATGTAAGCAGAGTTCTGGCTGTATGATTTCAGTACAAGGTCAGAAAACTGAACTGTTCAGTACTCATATGTGTTGTTATTCCTTACTTTTCATCACTATCAGAAACAGGTGTGTGTAAAGTAAGCTTGTTTAATCTGCCATACTTATTAAATCAAGGTTGCTGGATGGAACAATGGTAATGTTTACTAAAACAGAAAAGATCTGTGTTGCACTGCTGAGTAGAATCTGTGTCATGTGAGGTATGTGACCCAGGACAATGAATGCTGTCATAGGAAAGCCTGAAGCAACAAGATATGAGGCAGTTTAGAGGGAAAAAATAACAGGCATAAATAGAAGTAAAATGAACATGATTGTGCTGACTCCATTGCCTGCAGCAGAGAGATGTAAACTCAGGGCAACCCTGGCTGTTGGTACACAAAGAAAGACAGTTCCTGTTAGTACAGGTGGGAGGACACAACAGATCTAACCAGAGGTCAGGTTTTCCTGTCTTTTGGTCAAACTGAACACATTTTTCAGGCTTCTCTGTTCCTTTCCTCCCCATCAACACGTTTCCCCTCTGACATTCCAACCTAACTCTATTGCTTCCTCATCATTATCCTCTTTCCTTAACAAGAAGCTGAGCAAGGCTCCAGCTCCTCGTCTCCAAGGTGTCAAAATTCATCTTAGTCCTCATTGCTGAAGAATCTTTAGGCCACTCTGAAGTTCATTCATGTGATATTTAAAAGTCCCAACAATCATCTGATGCTATCAGAGCACATGCAGATGAGTTGCCTCCCTGAGGCAACACAAGGCAATGTTTGCTGAGTCTCAAAAGCTGTTTACCATGAAAACAGAAGTGCTCCATGGAAATGTGGTACTGCACCTTTCATCACATGAACATTATGTCAGAATTTCTGCTTTTTTCCTGTTTTATCTGCTGTGCTTATAAAGCATGCAGTGAATAAAGGATCTTGGAATAATGGCAATGTTTACAGTAATAGCAAAGACCTGTGTTGTATTGCCTGGGCAGAATTTGTGGTCCTGTGAAATATGTGTCTAAGGAAGGTGAATGTTGTCATAAAAAGACAACAGTATGAATTAATGATTGATTTTCCTTTTTTTATACTGACATTTAGAAGTGCTGAAAGACATTTCCATAAACTTAAAGATAAATCTTTGTTCTAGTCAGATAGAACCAGTCTGAATTGGTGAAGTTATTCAAGAAATCTGCTTCATATGAATTTTGGGTTCAAAATCAAACTAGAAAAAAATTGCACTTTTGTTGGGCCTCCCTTGGTGAGGTTACCACCAAGAAAGAAAAAGTAAGATTCCATCTCCTCTCTTTATTCCTGACTAATTCATAGACATTTCAAGCTCTACCTTTGAGGAGTTTTACTGCTCCTTCTTCACCAGTTGATGGAAGACGGGAGTTGCATCTTGCCCTCAGTCCACCCTGCTGCTATGGGTAGCCATTTGAAACACTGAGAAGGGAAAGAACGACAATTTTTCTTTCTGTTATCAGGAGATGGGAAGTTTCTCACATTCTCTCCATAGGTCCTCCCAGTGCTTGTGTACTGGGAGACAGATTAGACACTTAGTATGTGTAACTTGTAGTGAATAACAGCTATATAAGTACATCTTTCTCCAGGATTGACCGAAGAATGATATTTCTGTAACTGTTTGGCAGGTTTCAAACACCTGGATTTTCACAAAAACTGCTAAGGATGCATATCTTCTTTCTTCTTAGATGGGTCATTCAGGACAACTAGCCATGGATCTAACTGGGGGCTGGTGATGGAGGAATCCTTCATATCAATATTAGGAATAACTGAAAATTTTCCATCAGCCTAGTAGGAGTACTTCTAACCCTGAAATCTTTTTGAGGGCTCTAGAGCCCAGTGTATCTGTAACATAGACCTATTTGTGTCAGAATGGGCAGACATATAATTCCAGTTTGCAGTAGGGCTATTAGAGAAAATAACTCACCAGTCTGAAGTGAGCTCCTGTACTTCCCTACATGATGGGGAACCCTTCTAGCAATCAAGTCATGTGGATTTCCCTTCTGCATAACTTGCTTTCCTTATAAATTTCCAGCCTAAAACAATAGAGGAGTTTCCAACAATAAGGGAATTTTCAGCACTTCAAGATTAGTCATTTCCTATTACTCAAAGAAAGAAAATGAAAAGTTCCAATTCAGTCTCTGGCTGGTGGTCTAGCCACCACTTATGTATCTGTTTATGTGAAAAATTAAACTTCAGAACAGCAGGGGTATTGCCTCTCTATGAAATTTTCGTGGTATTTTATAACAACTGTTCAAAATGTTATTGTAAATGGCTTTCAGTGTAACATAATTTGCAGTGGACATTAATGTTTCCATGGTAACAGGATGCTGCTGTGTTTTTGTTTTGTTTAGCTGGATATTAAAGGAAAACCATTTGCACAGTTGCAACATTAAGTATTATATTGTAGCGATCATTGCAACACATCTATCTGAAGAAATAAGAATACTGCTGCTCCAAAGGCTATCTTGACAGTAGCTATGGGTATATAAGCACATATTTGGCAACTAAATACTAATGCCAAGGATTATACTAGGTTGTGTTTCAGGGCTAAGGACTTCTTATCACAATTTCAAAATGCCATTCCTTTCCTTTCCTTTCCTTTCCTTTCCTTTCCTTTCCTTTCCTTTCCTTTCCTTTCCTTTCCTTTCCTTTCCTTTCCTTTCCTTTCCTTTCCTTTCCTTTCCTTTCCTTTCCTTTCCTTTCCTTTCCTTTCCTTTCCTTTCCTTTCCTTTCCTTTCCTTTCCTTTCCTTTCCTTTCCTTTCCTTTCCTTTCCTTTCCTTTCCTTTCCTTTCCTTTCCTTTCCTTTCCTTTCCTTTCCTTTCCTTTCCCTTTCCCTTTCCCTTTCCTTTCCCTTTCCTTTCCCTTTCCTTTCCCTTTCCTTTCCCTTTCCTTTCCCTTTCCTTTTCCCTTTCCTTTCCCTTTCCTTTCCCTTTCCTTTCCCTTTCCTTTCCCTTTCCTTTCCCTTTCCTTTCCCTTTCCTTTCCCTTTCCCTTTCCTTTCTCTTTCCTTTCTCTTTCCTTTCTCTTTCTTTTCTTCTTTCTCTCATTCTTTCTTTCATTCTATCTGTCTGTCTGTCTTTGAATATTCATAGAATTTTACAGTATTATTTTATGATATATCAGGAGAGGTATTGTGCTGTCATATCATAGAGGTCATTTGGTCAAACCCTCTGTTCAAAGCAGAGTTTACATCATTAGATCAGGTTGCTTTGGACTTTCCCGGATGAGTTTTTCATATCTCCAACAGTGGATATCACACAGCAACTATGACATAGCATGGAGAATAATTGTTTCACGTGCCTGTGTGCCTGTCCTTGCCTGTGTCCTGCAATGGTACCCAATGCAGCTATATATATCCTGGTGTCCCTCAGAGGTCTGTATTGAAACTAGTACTGTTTAATAACTTCATTATGACATAGGCAGTAGGAGAGAACACATTCTCAGCAAGTTTACAGATGACATTGGGCAGAGTTATGTAGTCAAAACACTGGAGAAGTGTCATCCAAAGGAATCTGGACAGGCTCGAGAAGTGAGTTCATGTGTACTTCATGAAATGTAAGGAGGCCAATTGCAAGATGCTGCATCTGGGTTGGATCAATCCTAAATATCCATACAGACTGGGGAATTAATGGATTGTGATTATCCCCGAGAATAAGAATTTGGGAATACTCTGAGTGAAAAAAACTAAGTCATGAGCAAGCAGCATATATTTGCAACCCAGAAAGTCAGCCTTATCCTGAACTGCACTAAGGAAATGAACAAACAAACATGGCCAGCAGGCCACATAGGTTGTTGTCTCCTGCTACTTTGCCCTCCTGATGCCCCAGCTCAGCTGAAGCATTGTGCTCAGCTCTGGGGCACCCAGCACAAAAAAGATGTGGAGCTATTGAAGTGGGTCCAGAGAAAGATCATGAGGATGATCAGGGGGCTGGAGCACCTTTGCTATGAAGACAGGGAGACAAAGTTTTGTAGCCTGGGGAAGGTTTCAGAGAGACATTATTGAAACCTTCTAATACTTAAAGAGGACTTAAGAGAAAGACAAGGAGGTTTGTAGTTAGGGCCTACAGGGACAAGACAAAGAGTAAGGGTTTTAAACTAAGAGTGTAGTTGTAGATTACATTAAAAACAAATTCTTTACTCAGGGCGGTAAGGCACAGGCACAGGCTGTCCAGAGATGCTGTGGATGTCCCATCCCTGGGGATGTTCAAGATCAGTTTGGATGAGGCCTGATCTTGTGGGTGGTGTCACTGCCCATGGCAAGGAGTTGGAACTGAGTGATTTGTGAGGTCTCTTCCAACCCTGGTTATTCTATGATTCTGCAATTTCTGAAAGCAAAAACAGATATTAGTGGGAAATATTATGCTTTAAAAGTATTATCTGCCATTTTGAACACCCTAGCACTGTTTTTCTGTCCTCTGTTCATTAATTCCTTCTGATAACATTCTGTTCCATTGTAAGCAATGGGGATTTTGCATCTAATTCCCATAACTCCTTCTTAATCACCTTCTCTGTCTGTAATATCTGAAAGAATATGAAAGTTCCTTTTTTGTTTTATTTTATTTTATTTTTCTTTTTTTTTTTTTTTTGAGGGGGGGGGGGGGAAGGGCAAAATTTTCTGGAGAGCTCCTTATTAAAATTAAACCCAAACTCAATGTACCCAAATTACACCTTCATTTTGTTCAGTTCAATTTTAAACTGGCATGCTTTTCCTTTGTTTTGTTTTAATGAAGACAACCCCAGCGCTTTCCCATCAAATTGTTTATCCACAGTTTCTTCAGGAAATATCTGGTTAAGTGTTCTAATTATTAATTAATAATACTGAAAGAAAAATATTTCTTATTTTGAAAACCTTAACCAATTTTTGTCCACTTATCTTAGAAACTGTTTTCCTAAACTGAGTTCTGTAAATTTCAAGTACTAGAAAACCGTTAGAAAAACAAAAAAATAAAAAACAAAAAAACTTCTCAGATTTCAGAAACATAAGCAGTCCTTATGATCATAGAAGTCATGAGGTGAATCAGGATTGGCATGCTACTGCTTGCCTGGTCACTCTTTCCTACACAGAATGTCAAAACAGTTTTAGAACAGCTGATTCAGGGCAGCTTTCCCATATCATGTGATTACCATAAAGCACATATCACAGTAACAAGCATTATTTCATAGTTCTGAGTGGTCCTTGTTCTTTAATCAGATGATACCAATGAACAAAAATAGTTCATGTGTTTTCCTTCTTGTGATTACTGCATGCTGTTCAAGGAGCTGTAAAGGTCTGCAGATATGGAAAGTAAATAAATACAACAAATGAAGTGAATTACCTAAGCAGAGAAGTTGTCCAATGTCAATACTTGAACCATTTTGCTTCTAACTTCTGATGTAAGCATAATGAAAACCATTACAACAAGGATTAGTTTAACAAACATTTTTAATGTTGCTACTTCTTTGGTGTTTTCTATCATAGAGCAGACAGTTAGGAAATTCAGAGGGACATCGACAGGCTTGAAAGGTGAGCCTGGGTGAACCTGATGAGGTTCAATACAGCAAAGTGCAAGGTTTTGCACTTAGGTCGGAGGAATCTCAGGCATTCATACAGACTGTAAGGAGCAGTCCCTGAGAGCAGCCCTTCGGAGAAGGACCTGAGGGTCTTGACTGATGAAAAGCTTTACATGAGCCAGTAGTGTGCTCTTGCAGCTCAGAAAGCAAATGGCATCCTGGGCACCATCAGAAGAGGGGTGGCCAGCAGGGACAGGGAAGTGATTGTCCACCTCTACTCTGCTCTTGTGAGCTTCCCATCTGGAATACTGTGTCCAGGTCTAGAGCCCCCAGTACAAGAAAGACAGAGAAGTGTTGGAGAGGGTCCAGAGGAGAGCCACAAAAAAGATCAGGGGACTGGAACACCTCCCCTATGAAAACAGGCTGAGGGAGCTGGGCTTGTTCAGCCTGGAGAAAAGAAGGCTGTGGAGTGACCTCAATGCTGCCTTTCAGTACCTAAAGGGAGCCTACAAACAGGAGTGGAATGAACTCTTTGAAAGGGTTGATAACTGCAGGACAAAGAGAAATGTTTTTAAGTTGAGGGAGGGAAGATTTAGCTTGGATGTCAGGGGGAAGTTCTTTACTACAAGAGTGATGAGGTGCTGGAACAGGCTGCCCAGAGTGGTTGTGGATGCCCCATCCCTAGAGGTGTTCAAGGCCAGATTGGATGGGGCCCTGGGCAGCCTGGTCTAGTATTAAATGGGGAGGTTGGTGGCCCTGCATGTGACAGGGGGGTTGAAGATTCATGATCCTTGAGGTCCCTTCCAAGCCTGGCCATTCTGTGATTCTGTGTGATTCTGTGTGGTTCTGTGATAGTTGTATATGAGTTGATGAATTAATACATATACACAGGAATCACTACCACAACAAATCTACAAGATGTTTTAAGATAAGCAATGCCAAAAATTAATCTGAAAACAAGACAGCCCTATAAAGGCTTCCCCAAATCTTATTTTTTCAGTCATGAAATAAGATTTCACTAATTATCACAAATGGGTAGATTTCTCAGATTCATGGACAAAATAAAGCCAAATACAATTTCTGGTAGTTCAGAAAAAAATAGACAAAACTTCTTAACATTAATGCAGTTAATATATGAGCAAAAGACTAGCTTATGCAAAAAGACATATAAACATATATCCAAGACAATGAGCTTCTTTACAGAATGATAATAGCCATTGCAATATTAGCTTTTGCAATACTTGTAATAGCAACCAATTCCTCATTTGATATTAGGTTATGTTGGAAATAATAAATACTACTTAATAATTATACTTCACATACAACATAGAAATGTATATAGAAGTGAAGACCAATATAGAAATATGACTAAAATTCAACTAAAATTTTTACTATTTCATCCTACCAGGCAAGATTTTTCAAATATTTTTTTTTTCTCCTGGAATAGCCAGTGAAAACACATAAAGCCCCAGTTAATTCAGTTTTCTTACATATCATTTAAGTACATTTTCTTGCTTAATCATTTAAGCAAACTGCTTCAAGAATATGAACATTGGTTTCATGTTACATTTTAGATTTCTAAACAAGCCACAAAACCAAATATTTTCCATTGAAGACAGAGGAGATTCTTAGCATTGCATTCATCTAGTCTGATGCATCTGATCAAAGAAGTCTTTCTAAGCACTTTGTTTGTCCAACAGAAATTACTAACACTTTCTGAGGTTCATCTGAAGATGAATAAGAAAACATGGTAAAGATTCTTACCTTCTAGAAATATTAACTATAATGAGATGAATAGGCAGTTGACAAGAGGAGAGATGATTGGATAATCAAAATATTTTTCTATGATGGTGACATATTTGTTCTCATTTCTTATGATTGTATATTTCCAAGAAGATAGAAAAGCTGGAGAAAGACAGAATGAAAAGTTAAAAATAAATGTGGGGATTTTTTTTTGTGTGTGTGTAAATAAAATACTGTATAGCAAGAACAGTTGGGTTTTTACAGTTTCTTGTTTAGAAAACTATAATAACCTACCCTTGAGTAATTGTCCTTCCAAAGTTATGACAATAAAACTTCATATTGTCATTCACTGCCACGTAGTCTACAGATACTTCCATACAATGTAAAACAACGCTAAAATATCTTTCTCTTCCCACACTGAAAACTTGCATGAATCCTCCCCCAGAACATGCTTGTTTAGAACACATTTTTATAGCAAAGTTGTAAACTCAGTAACATGCAGTGATTTATCTTGGGAATACAGATCCAAGAGTAACTGCCTTGAAAGCAATATGGCAGGAAAAGAAGAGATCTGGACCATCTGTGTGAAAATGCGTAGCTTTGAAAAATGTTTAGAAAAAAAAAAAAACAACAACAAAAATTGATACAAATCTGGAAGTGAAAAGTTCTGAATTCAACTCAGAATTTTGTCACTCACTACCTCTCTGACTTTTGCCATAATGCTAGTGGTTGATTTTCAGAATTGCATAGTGGTCACATCTTCTTTATAGTCAAATAACTGCAGGAAATTGGGCTAAAACTTGGTTCTCCATCTGGAAATGATGTGCAATCAACAGCTATTTAACAACTGTGGAACAAGAACTAATGGGTTCTTTAGTTATCTTTGCCTCACAGAAGTCATTTAGAGAAATTGTTAAATTAGCATAACCGTTGCAGAGCCACTTCCCTCTCTCAGCTATGCTATTTCTGATCATGATATGAACATAATGATGACAGTAATAACCCCTTGCCTGAAATGCAGGAGCCCTTGTCACATGCAATATTCAGTTAATTATATCTAAAGAAATGTTGCTGTTTTTTTTTCTTTATCGATGAATAATGGAGATTGCCCAAAAGGTAACCAGAAAAAGGTAATAGAAGACAGAAACATGGGATCCCACAGGTGATTGGAAAGAGAGGCCTTTGCTTTCCAATGTTCCATTTTTATTTGTTCATTAAGAAATAACCATGAGGTAAAACATTTCATGGCAGCAATTCATGTGCTGGTAATATCAGCTTGCATATTTTATCCATTCAGCGTAGCACAGCTTGTTTTTGCGACACTCCTGAATCTGCCTTCATATGTCTATGTTCAGTCATATTTTCTTCCCATTTAATTTCTTCAACTACTCTCTACAAAGTGTCAATCAGGGCAGCAATTTTACAATTGGATTTTTTTTTGTTATGAACAGAAAGGTGTCTGTCTGCAAAGAGTTGCTTCAGTTCTCTGTGAGTCAGGTCTGTCTGCCTGACTGCTTCAGTGCTAATCAAAAGTTAAAGCATACTCATGAGGGCATTATCAAAATGTTTCTTGTATACTGACAATCATGGAGCATTAACCACCTCTTGAGGACATCTGTTCCAGTGTTTGTCCACCCTACGGGTAAAGACATTTTCCCGAATGTCCAGTTGGAACCTCCCCAGGTGCAGCTTTGTGCTTTCTCTCCTCAGAGAAATGCAGATAGGGAGGAGGTTGTTTATTTTCCTTCTTTTCTCCAGATCAGACAACACAGTTGTTCTCAGCTTCTCGTCACAGCCCTTTTACAAGCTTGGTTGCACTAGTCTGGATGCTTTCAAGAAACTCAGTATCCTTCTTATATTGTGGAAATCAGAACAATGCATAATATTCAAGATGAGAGCACACCAACACTAAATATAGCAGGATAATCATCTAATTTACTGGGAGGATACACTGTGTTTTATACACTCCACTTCATGGTTTGCCCTGTTGGCTGCCAGGACTCACTGTTGTCTTTGCCTTTTGTCACCAGCAACCCCCAGGTTCCTTTTTGCTCAGCAGTTCTCCTGTATTTGTATCCTAGTCTGTGCCTTTGTCCGACATTGCTCTGTCCCAAGTGCAGCATCAAGGGCATTTACTGTTGTTGCATTTCATGTCATTGCTGATTGTTCAGAGCTCCAGTCTATCTAGATCTCTCTTGCAAGGCCTCATCTATCATAGTTTAAGGAAGATTATTTCTTTTGGAATATTAGAGAACCTTTCTCTTAAGTAAAAATAGTCAAAAGACATCGCCATATCCAATAGTTGCTTTCCTCATGAGGTGACAGAAAAGTACCCTGCATAACATCAGTGCCCCAGACTATGAACAAGACAAAATTGAGGAAAAGCCAGACTTGTTTTTTCCCCATCCTGTTCTCTGATATTATGCAGAACCACTGGCTCGCACAGGATGATAAATCCACTGTTTGGATGATACATGGTAAATGCATCTGAATACATCCCAGATGCATGCAGTATGTAAAGGATGAAGTTGTCATCCTTGATAAAAGAAATTAAATCGCACCCTTACCTATGTTAGACTTTAATATTCTAGGAGGTCCTAAGACTTAACATATATCTCTGAAATGTTATATCTCCGCAGAAAGTCAAAGGGTCTGTGTTATTAAAGAAAGGTAGGAGAAAATATAAATTTTTTTAAGAAGGCAATCTAAGGAATATTCATTAGGTCTTTTTTTTTTAAGTTTTGGGATCAGTGAAAAATGAGCAGAATTTCACATCCCAGATAAAAAACTCTCACAAACATCTCACCTACAGGAGCTCCTTGCTCCAAATATCAAAACCTCTCTCATAACAATAACCATGAAACTATACTAAAATTCCACTGAGCTACAAACTGTTACAAACAACCACATTCTCTTTCCACACCTTCTGTTCCACAGAAAAACAAAATCCAAATTGTTACGTAGATATATGTAGGTTCGCACAGCTCCCAAAACAGAAAAAGTGGAGGAGGCATTGTACACACTTAAGCATGCAGCAAAGGCATCAGAAAGGTGGGAAAAGATGTAAAAGATGAAAAAGAAACAAGAGGATCTCTTTCCCAGATTTTTTCTTTCCTCAGCATGTCGTGGGGATGCCTTTGTTGCCCTTTGGAGGCTGCCAAGAGAGGAGAATGGAGCTGGAAGAACTGCTCCTGGGATAGCTGATATCTAACACTAGCACCCAGTAAAAGCAGGAGGTGACATCCTGGACAACGCATCTGTGGAAAGCAGCATCTCCCTGCCCCTCTGAGATCTCTATTCAGATGAAAGACATTTCTGATGCTTTTAGCCTAAGAGAAAACTACCCGGGACTAAGTTCTGTTTAAAAGTGGAAAAGACAAAGAATGCTCACAAACTTATCATGGTAAAGGAAAGTGATTCCTTAAGCAGAGCAGTCAACAGCACAACTCATGATCAAACTTGTGAATATCCTTCTATCCACATACAGAGAACTCTTTTCAGTTAAATATATATAAATACACACACACTACAAATAAAACAGAATCCCTCCATGCTCTGCAGGAAAAATATAACAGCTAATTATGAGAATTACCCATTGCCATCTTCTACTGAGTAAAAATATCAAATTATTATCAGAATAATGTTTTATCAGAATAAATTCTAAAATATTATCAGAAATTATCAGAAAAAATGACAAGTTATGAAAAAAAGATACTTGGATGTATTATAAATAAGACTACACAGTTTCTTTAGTTATGTAGAAATATCACTCTGTGAGAGGGATTATAAGAGGTCATTTGTACCTTGAGAATTTATGGAATGATGTTCCAACATGTCCAATCACTTTTCATCTTTAGTATGCAACACTTTTCCTCTCTCTAACCTTTCCCTGATGTTTTGGGAAGCTTTTAAAGGAAAACTTTATTCTCAGATATGCTCCATGAGTCTTCCTTCCATTCATCTGCATACATTAGTCTGTATTCATAGATGCTGTCTTGTGCAGTCTCCATACAGAGATCCTATGGAGAGATACATGTTCTCCTGAATATTCAGACTTGACAGCAGAACATTTCTCTTAAATTATTGATGTTTGATTGCTCTAAAAATACAACATAAATGCCTCTAGAGATATTATTTGTGCATGGCGAATGTGAGAATCTTTGCAGCTTTGCTTTGCCATGCTAAAGTTGCTAGAAAAGCTAACATTTGCAAACTTACATATCTGCTACCAAAATATTTCCCTTCTGATCCTTAACAGTATGAACACTATAAAACAGAAAGGCAAACAGCTCAGAAAATTCCTACAGAAAAACATCTTACAAACTGGAAGTACAAAAGCTCTTTACATATCACTGAAGAAAGAGGCAAAATACTCAGTGAGAAAAACTGAAACTATAAGAAATAGTTGCAAAAAAGAAGAGAAAAAGATCAATGGTGAAAAACAAGTGCCTTCAAGGATTGGGAAATGAAAAATGAAAAAACAATAGAGAGTATTTTCTGGCCTAATCTAATCAAGACCTACAGCTAAATCCACCAATCTTACCTTTCTTCATCAGTTACATTTCTCATCTGTTTACCTCATTAACCATTAAGAGCGATTTAGTAATGTTCATGGGCTCTAACAAATGCAGACTTGATTTAATTAGCAGACAAGCTTTATGATTTAATTGTAATGGACTTCCTATTCGAGATAATGTTCGCTCATTTTATTCTGCTGCCAAAATAATCCACATAGTATGCAATTGTTTAAGTTTCATCTAAATGTCTGATTTTCTAGTACCTTGAAAATTACGACAAATCCTCCCGCTCAACCTAGTGGTTTTACTTTGCCACCAGAACAAAAAAGCACTCTTCTAGAAGGCCACTATCAGCTATTCTGCACAGAAATTGATTAATCCCTAGAGAAATGGATTAGCTAATTTGAAATGGTGCATATGATATCTAAGATGCACTAATTCATGGTATGAACAAAGAAATTTGCTGAAAGAGATCAGACTGAAAAATACATCACTTCAGGACTGGCTGCTGAGATGTTTTGATCCTCTGTGGCAGATGCGAATTGTACTCTCCTTCCAAGGCAGGTGTTGAGAAAGCTCTCACTGGCGATACAGAATACAGAGAACAGGGACTGAGTTGAACAGATTCATGGTTACCCTTCAAAGTAAAGACAGCATTTTCCCTTAACCTATCTGAGTTTGTGTTTAGAAGTTAAACAGAGGAAACACCTCACTTCTAGTGTGTACCTTCACTATCCTTTTCATTGTTTAGTTCTTTACTATGAGAGTGGTGAAGTACTAGAATAGGCTAGTACTAGAAAAGACTTCTGTTGTACAGCATAGGAACTCATGCCATTGAAGAGTAACATATTGCTTTTCCTTATGAATCAAAATATGACCATTATTTACTAGAGTGTTGCCCCTCAGATGTTAAAAACATGAAAAAAGAGCAGCTGTTTAAAGGTATGATATTTTCTTTCCACTGATGAACGTTGCCTCTCATCTCTGAAAAGATATCTTCCGAATTTAGAAGCCTTTTTTTTTCCCTATAATTAATAGTAAAACCACCATACAGTTACCCAAAGTTCCTGGTGAGTTCCCTGTGCAGTCCACTGTCCCACAAGTCCCACAAGTGCAGTGTTCCTGGTTCTCACATTCTTATACATGTTTTTGCCATAAGCAAAACTCTTGGCTTATATTCTTTGTTGCTCCAGAGGCAAAAAATATAGCTAAATCTTGGTCAATAGTGTCTTTACTTTGCAGATTACAAGAATAGCCAAATTTACAAATTCCTGAAAGAAAATATAATTTTAGCAGACAACACTTCATAAGAGTAATATTTGGTCTTGATCCTGTGATTATTTCTCATGTGAATGGTAACCTTAATGTCAACTCTTAGACACAATAGGACTGGTTTACATCAGCAAGGTTTGAAGATGTACAATCATATGACTATATACACAACATTAGCTCAGGCACAGATTTTTAAGACAGCCTGAAGCACTATGCATCTAAAGACAATCAAAAGTAATTACTTTGTTCCTATCTTCTGTGTGTCTTTAAAAAAAAAAAAAAAAAAAAAAAAAAAAAAAAAAAAAAAAAAGGAAAAAATTATTATTATCCTATAATTAGATATCTTAATTATACCTAATAACAATTATTATAAACATTAAAGGCTGCTGAAATACTTCATTTCCACACTTTTATATTCTCATAAGGAAATATCAAGTATGCTGTATTTTTAATTTTTTTGTAAGGTGTATTACAAATTATTATAAGATAGTATCATCAAGCCAAATTAAAAGTCATTTTAATATTCTTGAATTTTCATTCACTTGTGTTCTTCAGTATAAAATGTATAGGATTAAACTGGAATGGATTTTTTTTTCAGACAAACTATTTTGTATCAGTGCATTGACCATATCAGAATGGAATTCTTCACACGTGATTTCAGAGTTCTAGAAGTTGGAAATCCAAGTCTAAGCTATTATCATTCCCCCAAAGTCAGTAAAGAGACACAGACCTCTCTAGAGGGCAGTTTATCAAATCTGCCCTAGACACCAATCTTCTAAAGAGATGAATCACTCTCTGGTGATGGCATTTCTCTGCACGGACTGTTAAAAGAGCATGGTGTTTGAGAGTAACTCTCTTAGTCACTCTGTAACTTAGTTACCATGTTAATGCCGAATTCAGAGCAGATGGGTCTCTTTTTAGGTGACGTTTTTACTTTTATTACATTCCAGGCTTGAAAGAGTAGTACTGAGCAAATCAGTGTATGTTTCTGCAACTCCATTTTCTATGCATATGCGAACATCTATTTTGGAAGCTAATAGAAGTATTTCTTCAGTCTTTTATCTTACTACCAATTTTTCCACAGATAGTAAATGCCAGATATTTGTTGAGGTGTTCCATGCATGTAGTTGTTTGTCTTTGGAAACCTGTTGGATCACGATTTCTCAGTCTTCGTGTTAAAGCAGCATAATGCCAAGTTACATGCACATGCAAGCAAGGAATACAATAAAGAAGTGTAAAATAATAATAATAAAGACTCCCTTTTTCTTTTTAAGAGAACATAAAGTGCTAAAAGCTGAAGTTTTTCAAAAACAGGTAAACTCTACTAAAATCATACATGAGAAAATGAATAATATTAAATTTTGATAGTTAAGGAAGTGGAAAGAAACATTGTTAATAGTGTTTATGGAGAAACTCATTAGCTTTTTATTGCCGTTTTGAAAGGTTTTATGGATTGTTACACTACTGGCCTTTCACGTCTATTACTAAAGGTTTAGAACTCCCCCATTCAGCTTTTCTCACTAATCTTTATCACAGCAGTTATACTACACTGAAGAGGAGAATAAGAATTATCTGCCTAAAAACAGCCATAGGGCTTTGTGAGTAATGGAGACTGTAATCTAGAGAGATAAGAAGGGAGAAGGAGCAGAAATAAGAAATTTAGTCTTTGCCATCAGTTTTCACACATACTATTTAAGGAGATACGGGACTTCTTTTCTACAGTTCTCTTTTCTCAGTTTCATTTAGTTGCACCATGCATGAGCCAGAATTGAAAATATTAAATGATTTATCATATCTATATATATCTATAAATATTGTCAAATATATCTATACATTTCTATGCCTAGGAGTAACAAACAAAAGCAGAAGGGAGTACAGGTGATAGATATGCAGAATTTAGTTTGTCATTATTTCTGTGTTAAAGAAAACCTATGTGACAATGCTACATAGTGTAGTGTATAGCACAGTGTAGCGTGTAGCACAGTGTAAAGTGCAGTGTTGAACTTTCTTTTGGTTCCAAAAATCTGTAAGGAGTGAAAGAGGAATACTTTAAAAGTTTGAAAGACATTAGTGTTATACATCAGCCTGATCAAATAAAAGATGAGTTATGGTGCTAAATACAAAATCATGTGCTGTTGTTGGACTTCTGCACTATCTTATCTAAGTCAGTTCTTCAACAATAAGACTATTGGTTCTTGACATCCCAAATGAAAATAGAGATGATTGATTTCTACATGTTTTAAATGCTTTTGTAAATTTTTGTACATGCTGGCAGTTTGATACTACGACAATTCTTCCTTCTGCATTCTCATTTTGCCACTTGAAGTTTATAATTTTTTAGATTAAAAACAGAGATCATAACAACAATAACAAAAATCCCCTTTCCTTAAAAATAAATAAATCTATCTTTGTCAGTATTCTTCTCTAGACTGTCCCTGTCTTGTCTATGACTTTTTTTGAGATATGGTGTCAAAAACATCCCGTTTAAAACTTCATCATTTCTGAGAGCAGTGGAATAATTACTTGTCTGATATATGAGACTTCTATTAACGTATACCAAATGAAATTTGCTCTTTGCAATAACATCACTATATTGATTCATATTTATTTGAAATGCACTATACCACTTACATCCTTTCCTGTAGTGTTGATTTGCCATATGATCCCAAGTCTCTATTTAAGAAATTGAATTGCCCTTAAAAACAACAGGTTTTTGCTCAGAAAGTCCAGTGCTGTTCTTAAAGTTTTCAAAATTCTAAAGCCAGTACTTCTATTGTACCTTTCTAAATACTGTCTTTAGTTACAAAATGAGAAAATATTCAATTACTAAATCAAATTATTAAATTTACATCATACTTCCAAAAGCATAGCAATTTTTTAGTGAGTTTTTAGGAGGGAGAGATCTGTTGATACACTCATTGAATCCAAAGTCACAAATAGAAGTAGCATTTGTTTTTATTTAATTGCCAATTTATTAATTTTTGAGGAATTTTCTGAAGTCCTGTGGACTGCTTTCATCCACTCTTTAGCTGGTATAGTCCTTCAAACTTACAAGTGTTTTAAAGGATCCATCACAGTCATTACAAAACAGATTACACTGAATGACCCTCAGGACAGACCCCAGCAGAGCCTTGCTGGAAGTGATGTTCTCATCTGCCAGAAAACTCCAATGGTTTACAAGCCTCTTACTTTTCTTTTAGCAATACACAGGTTTTCTTTTGTTATGCAATTTTCTAACAGATGCTTACAAATGCAACAAAGCAACACATTCTTTACAGCTAATTCAATAATGCATCATCTTATTTAAAATTTTAGATCAACATATGCTGAAAGGATTAAACCTGAATTTTGGTACCATTTAGAGGTGCAACTCAATGAAAAGGATTACTCATATTTTGATATTGTCTCAACTACTTTCTGCTCATTTCTATAAACTCATTGCCTGACATTGAAAGCTTCATTTGCACATGATTGTTCTCAGTGTATGCAAAATTTTTGGGCAACACAATTTATCTCTACAGACAGATCTCTGTGATCTTTCCAGCACATTTGGAAGCAGCTGAGAATGTAGTTTCTGTCTATTATATTTAATGTTGTGTTTCCAAACACATTTAATCCATTTTAATAGCACTCACTGCAACTTCACTACTTTCTGTTTTAATTCTGTTAGATGTTATGGGTTAATTGGGTTCATCTGAGCTCAGTGTTTTAATTTAAAGCCTCTGAGAATGTATCAAATGTTATAGGGAGAATCAGAATTACTGGTGAATCAGTAGAATTGGTTGTAAAGGCGGAGAACATCTGACATGTGTTGTTACAATATAATGCGCTTTCCCATGAGATGATATAGGTCCTGGTCATGCACTATCATTTAATCATAATGACTTTATGAAAATAATGTTACTACTTCTAATGCTTCTGTTAAGTTGTGGTGCTGATAATTGTATTGTACTAACTTAAATTGTTATTGAATATTCATAGGAAAAAAATGTATTTTTAGTTTTCATTCCAAATAGTATATTGTATGTATATTTATCTTCAGCAAAATCATTAATGTGAATATTAAGTAAGCTGCCAAATTACAGTTGAATTTATCCAGGTAGATTGACTCACTCCACATCATAAGCCACATGTTTCACAAGCTATCCCTCCTACTGGACTCAACGGCCTGTGTTTCGCTAAATAGGTTTTAAACCACATTTAATTTCAATGAGTTAATCCAAATAAGTAATTCAAGTTTCATATAATAAAAGTTTTGTTGTCATCATGGTTAATCTTTATGTGGTTGACATATTTGTCAATGGCAATTTTATTTTTATTTCCATCTCACGAAGGAAAATATTGAATGCCATATAAAATGAGTTTTGTATGTATGCACTCCAGAAGCATCTCTCTAGATGATTAATTCCCATAGATAACCTTTTTTTTTAGTGTGTTAGTTATTTCTTAATCTCTTTAATATACACTATATTAATATTGTATGGCACTAATACCTTCACCAGAATGTCAAGAGAACTAACTATATTGTCAGTTACCATAATGCTTGCAGTATCCAATAAATGCAAAAATTACAAGAATTTTAAGCCTCAGAATAACTGTTAAATAAGAAAATCAGATGTGAATTCATTATGATGTGTAACATCTAGAATACTACAGAGAGAAAAACAAGGTTCAAAGGGACCTGATTCTGTTGTCCACACAAATATTTAGTCTGATTTTCAGTTGCCACTTCAATAGCTGTATTCTTGGCACCCATTGTCACATCTGCTAGCCTTATGTCTTATAAAACCTACCTCAGCTTGAGTGGCATTACATATGTATTACAGGACAATTGGAATGAGACCTAGACAGTGTTATTAAAAATGAAAAAAATGCATGTGAATTCTCATTAAAACTCTTACTCTGTAAATTGTTCATTCTATCCAGAAGTTTGGATTTGAATCTAGTTTTAGATTTAAATCTGATACAGTTTAGATATGTCTATACTGTTTATTAGTATGAGGAATATTTCTTCTGCATTCTATGCAGACAGATGTTACTCAGCTTTGTATGTGTCATCATGTATCTAAACACAAATGAGTATGACTGTATCTGGGCTCTTCAACATTGCATATCAATCATGCACCACTGAACATGAAAAATCAACAATAAAAACAACAATAATAAAATAAATTTTAAAAGATTTTCTGGTCACATAGTTGAAATTCATGGCCTAGTGAGTAAGTTTTACAATGACTGCTTACCCCAAAGAATACAGATTTTTTTAAATGAGACACAGTGTAGAGATACCCAAACTCTAAAACACAAGCTGGCAAGTCTGCATTCCTTAATAAAGCAAATATGACACTGCTGCATCAGACTAAAAATGATGCATTGATGGTTTAAATGCTTGCACTATGTTCCCAAATATTTTCTGATTCCAGTGTAAATACGCGTTGGACTAGGTCACGTTCAACCATGTATATGACCCAAAAAATTTAGTAAGCCTCAATAATAGAAGGGAAAAATGTACCAAATTAGAAAACTCAGTTACAAGGTATTTATGGATCAGATTCAATGGGGTTTGGATCAGACAGTGTAATTCATGCACTGAGTTGTTACTTAAGCAAATAAGAATAGTTGGACAGACCCTCTGTATGTCACCTTACCCAATCCCCACTACTAAATCTTGACTGATTAAATCACGGAATCTTCTCCTCTAAGGCTCAGTGAGGGATTTGTCACTGGCTTTCAGAAGATCAGGATAGCCCAACTCATTTTTAAAAGCTTCCACTCAGTAGAAAGAAAAATAGCCACCTCTTAATTTTTATCTTCCTAAAAATTACTGAGACAAATTCATTAGTGGATTATTGTAATCATGCCAGAGAATTATATCCGTGAAGTCACTAGCATTGTTGCATATTATCACATCTGCTGCCCTTTCAATGATACATTTAAATTAATCTCTGAATAACAGGATCACATCTCCTCAATTAACACATTAAGTGACTAAATAAAAAAGATAAGTTATTTAATTAACAGAAAAAAAGATTCATTCAGTGTTTAAAGAGACAAATAACTGTTCCTGGAAAAATTCCAGGATATCACATGTGAAGAGGAGGAGGATAGTGAAGATGGAGGGATAATTCTTTTTTTGTCAGGGAAAGCGTAGAACTTGGAAATGGTAGTGGGCCAGCTTTTGCCACACTTCCATATGCTGAATTACATTTTTTAAACGGCTTCTCCGAACTCATGTAAGAAGTTGCTTCACAAAGGAAATCCCTGTTAAGACCATATAAATTAATGATTATGCATTATAAAAACGGTGAAAGTATTTTCTTGGCAGATACAGGAAGAACATCTTAATCTGCAAACATGTAAGTCAAACAGTTTGAACCTTTGACCACTGACTTCCTTCATTTCTTTTAAAACAACTTTTCTTCTGCAGTTTAGAAAGCAATGCTTTTAAACAGGCCATCAGTGCCCTTAATCTAATATATATCAACTGTCTATCCAGATGGCAGCTTTCAAATTGATGGTATTTCAAGCTTTTCAATTTAAAACACAATACTGTTTCTTTAATGAGAAAATCACTGCTGGAACTGACATAAACATTAATATTATCTTGTTTTCCTTATATTTTTTCTTGATTTAATACATTCATGTATATGTATTTTTCCATTATTGTCCACTGAAGAAAATAAGATGAAATTTGATTCTGAGAACAGTAATAAGACTAGTACATGTAAAATGAACACTTATGATCCCTCCTGGATTTGTGCAGAATGATATATATGATACATGAGATACTCATAGATAGGATTAATTAAGGTAAGTGTACATTTTCTATAGTGTTTTCCTGGAAAGTATAAGGATGCTAATAGAAACATTAAACTTTAATAATGAAACTATAAAGAAATTTCCAATGACATTTCATTACATCATCTCTCTACTGGACAGACTACATAGGATGCAGAGTGATCTACTGTGTTACCTATTACTGCCTTTACCTTTGGGGGAAATCTGAAAGATTGTGACTGAAACTTCAATACTAAAAGAGCCAAGGAAAATCCATGTCTGTCACTCATAAATGAGAATTCACTAGAATATCCCAAACTCATGTTTGGAACATTTTCTTACTTCCTGTAAGCCATTTATTTCCTGATTATTTTCATGAATATATATATAAACATTACTGATAAGACAGTAAAATTACAACAGTAAAAAACATGGTCTGTTAACGAAGAAAATATTAATAAACATCTAGGATAACTGATTTACACAAGATGTGTGTTTTCATGAGCTTGTTTAAATCGTTAACAGTAGTTCCCTCTGATTCACAATCCACAAAAACTAGAAATGGCTCAGATGTGCACTACAAGAAAATCTTCTCAAAAGAAGGAATTGACATTCATGTTAAGTCTACAGTTGAATTCACCACGTTGTTGACATCAGCAGTATGAATCTGTAGAAGAGTTTTGCAACACAAAACTGAATTTTATACATATTTACATAAGCCCCCCCCTTTCAGCGCAAAAACACTTAAGTGAACATTTAAAAAACAACAAAAACAACAAAAAACAATGGTGTGGTAAACTAGCAAAGTAAGGTAACAATTATAGTGGTTTCCAGAAGTCCTGAAATTTCATACAGCATTCTATCTTTTGCCTTCTACTAACTTGTCTGTCTGCTATACTCAGAGGCATCTGAGAATGTGAGTTAACTTTAAATTGCATTGAATAAAGACTTATATGTCAGGTACCTGATCACTTTCATGGCTCTGTGTTTGCATATTGCACATATTTACATACTTATTTGTATGTGTACACATATGCAGAAGTGTGTTAAGGTGTGTGTAGGTGTAGATGTGTCCTCATACTTCTATTAATTAATAGCCCAGTGACAGAGCTTATAGCTGAATAGATAGATGCAAGATCTGGAGGTTAATCTTGGTTCCCCATAATTAAAGAATGTGACTTCTGAAATATTATTAGTAGAGACAAATTATTTGACCTAAAAAATCTTTTGAAAACATAACTGTTCCAAAGATTTAGACATACAGAAAAATGCATACAATCTACAAAGTATGGAGTGAAACTTTTCTAAGGATACAAAAGACAGGAGACAAAATGTGCAACACATTCATTTCAATTTTAATGGACTACTTAGTTTCTCTACTATCTAAATGATACTGGTGGAAATATTTGCAATTCTAGTATTGCTAATATTTAATACATCTAGTCTGTTCTGTTAGGCATTAAATAACACTCCCATTCTCATTTTAAAGAACAGTGTCTAATCTTTGTTTACACTAATGCGTCCTTTGTTGACTGCCACTGATAATTGTTTATTATTGTTTAATTAGGATCTCAATTATTCCTATGTTTTAATGATTACTGTTGAACAACTTAAAAGAAATGTTATTCCCAAAACAACAAAGCACAAATTGGCTTTTATTTATTTTACTTAAAATTATTATGATTGTGTTATAAGATCTCCAAGTTATGCATTTTTTACTAATTAAAATATCTCACATTTTCCTCTCAGTAATACGTACAAAAAAAACCCACAAAAACAACGATAAAAAACTGTCCATGCTGCTGAATTCTGTATCTTCAAGAAAAGAAATAAATAAATATAAACAAACTTACACAGATAAACTGATCAAAGCTGGCTCCACAGTTAATTTCCAGTTTGCAGATATGAAGTATCTTCTTGCTTCATATTTATAATCATTCAGGAAGACTAAAAGTGTGGAAAAGAATGTCCATCATCTGTTAATTATGTTTTCAATATTAGAAGTAAAACTCAAAACAAGAAATTATTGATAATTGACAGCTTATAAATGCTGATTTTTACATAGAGAAGGGCACAGCTTACACCTTCATTAGCTAGTGCAAGCATTTATTTTTTTGTCATGAAATATTGATGATCACTAAAATAATAATGAGGAAAAATTGCACGAGCTAAAATTTGCATGAGGTAGAGCAGCACACGGTTTCAAATGTAATATTTCATGTAAAAACTGAATAAGGCAAGCATATTAAAATAAATACTGCATCTAAATCAGATGATAGTTGGCTAAATGTAAATGGGCTATCTCCTGTACTTTTCTGAAAATGCACAACTTTAATACATTTTTCTGGAGGGGATTTTATTATTACTCATCATTTGCCTTGTAAATCTAAAAAAAGAAAAGAAATATTAAAACACAAATTTGAAAGAAATGATAAAATCAAGATTTAAAAAAACAAAACAAAACAAAACAAAACTGAAATATTCATATTATAAATATTTTCAAAAATCCTGTATTTCTTTGTGCTGGTTTACAATGTCAGAGTCCTATCTGCCCTTTCTTAAAATATGTTTTTAAAGCAGTATGTATTTATGAAGTGATTTGCTGTGTTAACTCAGTCATTTTTGATAGACTAATGCTGAAACGGAAAATTTGCAGCCTAATCTAGTTATCACCATTTGATTCTATTCTAAAGCATTTGAAGAATCTACCTAACTCCTTTTCCTTGTTTCTATGGGTCATGCAAGACAGCTTCTCTCACTCTTAGCAGTCTACCAGAGTTTAATAAAGTAGTTGTAGGGAACATGTTATATATAATTTTATGTTATAGACTCCACAAAATATATTCTAGCTCTCTTAAAAATAATATTCTTAAAAGTATTTCTTCAGCATCCTAATGTTCTGGTAACTTTCTTTGTGATTTAAGCTTTCTTTTAGTGGTTCTCTATCAAATGCTGTATCCAGACACCAGTTTTGCTTGCAAAATTTGAGATGGATGTGTTATTAACACAATTTTATTTTCCTGGATTTTCTTTCACATTTCTGGCAGAAGACTCTCTCTAAATATAACTTTAAAGCTATTTAGACATTCCACAGCTTATTTACTCCTGTTTCCTTTGTGTGTGGGGGGGGGGGGGGGGAGGGGGGGAAGGGGGGGGGGGGGAAGACAGAGAGATATCCCTGATGTACTTCTGTCATAAAAATAATGCATTGAATTTCTGAAAAGACATAAGAAAAATAAAATAAAATAAGCAAAAACAAAAACTAGCAGTGACCTTAAGAAAGTGTCATACTTGGATAACAGATTACTGCCCTTGCAGTCAATCACAAAACTAGCAATCACATTTATGGCAACTGGGCCATACTACTTATTGACATGAGAATATAGATAGATAGTAAGGAGGCTTCTGAAGATCTCTCTTCCAGAAACACTAAGTCAGAACAAGATTTAGTCCTGCATATGCTACAAACTGTGAAGAAAACTTTCTGAGAAGACAGAACTTTGAGTCAATTCCTTGCTCAGTAAAATAACAAGGAAAGTCAGGAAAAATGAATCACTTTCCTATTTACACAACAAAATTGGAAGCACAAATGTATTGTGTGTAAATTGTTTAAACATACGGATGTGCTCTGTGACAGAAACAAAAAATGGAATATAAAACTAAATGTCAAAGACAGGATTTACCTTTTGAAGGATATATGTAGGTTCCTAAATCTTCCTTCTGAAGTTTTCTAAGTTACTTATAAAATGTGCCTAAACTTCAAATCAGCAGAAAAAGTTTTATTATTTTTCTTAATGAATAGTTCTGCCATTAGATTTTTCTTTCATTCTCCACTTCTTGAAAAGTTACATATTCCTCTAATACATTCTGACCAAATATAAATGTTTAGATCACTGAATGTATTGAAATACTACCTGACAATATCCTGCATTTTCGATATGTGTATGTATGTCTCTATGGTACATTTCTCTATGAATCTACTTACGATGTCAATGACAAATGGTAGAGTGGCTTATTAATCATGTCACCTGCCTTGTAATATTAATCCATACACCAATTCTTCATATTGTATCTGTCTAAACAACAATTCTACAGTCACCAAGTGTATTAAAAAAAAATTAAATCCATGTTCCTTATCCTTAAATTAAAATAACAAAAAATTGGATTAAAAGAGATGGGAAATGACGTCAGTGTTATCATATCCAGATCCAGTCCCAGACACTGCTGTGTCAGGAAAATGTGTCAAATTCCATTTCCCAGAATGTTAAAGTCAGTTTAGTCTCCTGCTAGAAGATCACTAAGACAGAACTGATGATATTGATAAATAGGAGCCTTTTGTTTCTACCCTAGGACTAGGATCAGCTAATTTATTTTTGTCCCAGTACTATCTTTAGATATCTATCTTCTTTCAGCATAAGTTCAGGGAACCTATGAAGATCAGTGTGTTTTAATTATTATTTTTCCTGAGATTAAAAAAGTCCTTTAATTTTCCTTTGTGTTATTTTAATAACACTTTCACTTCTTTGTTCAGTCTGGTAGCTCCTTTAGTAAATTTCCTAGTGTGAATGCTATTCTTTTGAATAAAATCACTACAGCTATGATTTACATTGTATAAAACATTTTAATTGTGTCTTCTTTACACTCTCCTCTATTTATTTTACTGTGTTTTGCCTGATACTTACTAGGGTTAAAATTGTTTGTGTGTGATCACTTCTGATTAATGGTTTACAGGTGCCTATAAGTCATGCGTCATCATCATCATATGTAATCATCAGTGGATAAGTTGACAATTTCTAAAACTTTTTGCTATTTATTGCTTGAAAGGCCTATTTTTTTTTCCCCTATCAAAACATATATTTAGTGATTTTTATTCTGAAGGGATATGCTTCCATTCTAAAAGTTTGATGGAATTATTAGGAATATTTCTATCAGACTTGCAATTTCCTACAGTAATTCTTGCATTCAAAAATGGACATTACTATTTACTCCTTAATTAGCATACATATAATGATCTGAATATATACATATTAACAGCTAATTGGACTGTCTTATTGTCCACATATGTGTGTTTACCATTTCTGAGTTTTCTTTTTATATTACTGATTTGCCATTTTCCCAAAACACCTTCAAATATGTCTCTTCTATACAATCTCTACATCCTCATGCCAATGTCTAGTGCATCAGTCACACCTCATAAACAGCATGATATAAAACTTCTATCATGGCACAGCACTTATTTCATCTATTCTCTTTGATGAAAAAAAAGAAATCATACGTTTGAAGTCCACCAGATATGTCTCAGAAGAACTTTAGGCCAAGAATTATGAAATGTGGATGCAGAAGTCTGCTCTAGATTAAGGAACTCTGACCTGTGTAATCATGACCAGTGCTCTAGCACGTAGTCTGAGTGACAAAGAACTTATCTTAAAATGATGTCTTTTTTGATATAGTTTTTACATTTGGGAATTTTTTTAGGTAACAGTAATTTCTACATTGTTTTGTTCATCTCCAGTAGCCTTCAAACCTGATTCATGATCTACATCTTTGTCTAAGTTGAAAATAATTCATCTGGTTCTATGTCCTTTCAAAGTTAATATCTGCCTTTATGTTAAAATTACTGTATCGCAAATTCCACTTTGGCTTTCATTTTAATTTTTGTAGTTAATGATCACTTTTTCTTTTGTGCTGTTTTTCTTTTTTTTCCCCAAAATCTAACACAGATGTTAAATATTCACTCAAACAACACATCTCTCCTTCTTACCCCATTTCAGGGTTTATTCCCTATGTACAGTCTCTCTCAACTTTTTCTGTATAATTCAAAAAGTCATGAGCATCAATCTCTTGAACACTCAAATAAATAGGAGTGGGAGAAGGAGCAAGAGTAAAGGATATTATCCAGTTATTCTCTCAGTATCAAAGTTATCAAAGATAGACATCAAAGTATTTATAGATTCTAGACTCAAGCTACAGAGCTACCAAAGAAAAATAGCAAAACGCGCTCAGTAGGAGTTCATCAGAGCATCTGCTTGACTATAGATCTTAAAAGCAAAATGGAAAAACCGATGAAGTCAAAGAACACATGTTAAGAACTAACCAAGTGGTAGACTACATGATTCAAGCATGATTCAAGAAGCAGTCACTCACCAGATTCAGGTATGACAAACTGCTAATGGAAGATTTTTAACACAGTGAGTCGCCTCATCTACCCAAACTTGGGCAACTAAAAATTAAACATTTGAAACTGAAGAAATTACTCAAGACACAACTCAGATTCAGAAGATAAAATGCGTTTCCACAGTGCAATCTATTTTAAGATAATCATCTCACTGAGAAGACAACATCCACCTCCTTTTTTTCTTGACTGCAAAGTGAGCATCATTGACTAAATTAGATTCAGTTATCTAACTAAACCAAGGTGTCACTACTGTGTGGGAAGTTCTTGTTTCTCACCACTGACAAAGGAATAAAAAGAAGGTAGCTCTATTTCTACATTATAAGCCTGATTTAACTACTTAAGATTAATAAATATACCCTGAGTATTAACATTTTGTAATTTTAAAAGGTCAAAAAAAAAAAAGCAGCAGCACTCACAAGTCTGAACTGGAATCCTCAGTTCCATCCACACTGAATGAGGTTTGTTCTAGAACTTCAAAATATCTAGCATTATGGAAATGGAATATTTCATATATTGTTTATCTAATTTATTCTTAATGCAAAAGTATGTCTTTCACACAGAGACTGTAAGATCATCCCTTTTCCCACAAGAGTGACTTTTCAATTCTACTTTACTGCAACTACTTCCTTTCCAGCTTCATGAACTAGTCTCCCTTCTTCTTTACTGCAAACTTACTTACATACTAGTGCCCTGATATATGCAGGAGAAGCTGCAGATGTCCCATCCCTGGAGGTGTTCAAGGCCAAGTAGCATGGGGTCCTGCTGTCCATGGCAAGTAGGTTGGAACTAGATGACTTTTAAAGTTCCTTCCACCCCAAGCCATTCTGTGATTCCTTGATTGAAGATAAGTGCCTGGGATGTATATTCAGACTGGTCTAGTCTGGCAAAGAACACTTCAATTCCACTTTCAAATGGACTAAAAGAGTGCTCCAGACTCATTTTTAGTGCAAAAATTAGGCTCTGGTCTCAGAATTAATATGGCCGGGCAGCTTCTGCTGAAGTCAGTCCTAAGTGAAGTCTGAAGGACGAGTTGTGGAACTAGAGCAGGAATGGACATTTCTGTCTACTGAGCAAAACATACATAGGAGAGAAAGTTCTGATTTTTTTTTTTCATAAGTATCCAACTCCTAATATTAACAGAATTAGTCTCATTGAGATGTGAATTGACTTAGTCCACAGAACGTGGGTTGCCACTTCCCACACTGCCTCCTCAAAACGTGTTGGAGTAGGCAGGTAATAAAATGCGACAAAATAGAAAGCCTTGAACAAAGCAATTATCATCCATGCCAAGCAAACACTGGTAAAGAGAGTAGCTCTTTCAAAACAGGGTTCAGTGTTTCAGGTTTTTCCAGCTTCACACTGTTTTATGTGACAGAATGTCTTTAATTAGGTTAGAAAAGGCTGAGATAATGTCTGTGTTTGGCAAATGTGCTGCGCAATAGCCTAAGGCTTCTCTGTGGTGCTGAGCATCTTCAGCTCCTGTGAATGTTTAAGATTACAGGCTAAAACCTCCATTCTAGGCAAATGGTTACATCATTAGTAAGCAGTTAATTACTTTCTCTTTTATCTTAACTAGATCATGACTTTTTTGAAGGTTTTATACTCTGTTTTCTCCCACTTGTCTGTTTAAATATTGAATGAGAATCTCCACTGTGCATTTGCAGGCTCTTGAGCAATTTCTCCCAGGGAAGTAAAGACAGACATTGTATTATATGTGTTCTCCATGGACTAAAGAAAATATAAATTATTCACCTGGGTTGCAGATAAGGGTGGTCTTCCTTGCTGCAGAAAGAATTTCCAGGTATGTACTCCTACCTTCTCATGAGGATAGTGCAAAATTTTCAGGAAGCAGTTTGTAACAGTAAAAGTAGTAACTGAAATAAGACCGACAAAACTCAAGTTGCACTTTTTTATTTTTGGGTTGGAGTATATTGTTCTTTTCTCTCTTATTTTCATTTTCCCTGCTTAGAGAAATGTTTTTAACTAGTTCTATCTCCATTACAAGTTATGTCATATATGCATCACACTTACATTTTAATGTATGTGAACTTAATTTGACTTTAAATGGAAGTTTTCAGTCATTTGAACTTAAACCTCTGATAAAATGTTTTGCAGCATCAGGCTGTGAGAAGGAACATAAGCTTTAAATGTGTATTTCAATTAAAAAAAAAAAAAAGCTTATATGTGAATATATCGATCACACACAATCATCTTGTTATGATAGATGAATTCTTTATTAAGAGAAGTAGAGGAAACAAACTTTCACAGTGATACTCCATGCTGCCCACCATAATATGGAAAATAAAGACAATCTGATTGGTGGTAACCAACGTGGCTTCACCAAAAGTTAGTTGTGCCTGACAAACTTGGTAGCCTTTCATTATGGAGTTACAGAGTCAGTAGATAAAGAAAGAGCTGGATCAATCACTGGGTAAGGAACTGGCTGGATGGTTGCACTCAGAATGTTGTGGTCAATACTTCAATCTCTCTCAGATGAAGACAGGTGATGAGTGGCAATCCTCAGGGATCAGTGTTGGGACTGTTGGTATTTAATATCTTTTTTAGACAACATGGACAGTGGGATTATGTGCACCCTCGGTAAGCTTGCAGGTCCTGCATGTGGGTCAGAGCAACTGCAAGCACAGATAGAGGATGGGCAGAGAATGACTTGAGAGAAGCCCTGAGGGGAAGGATTTGGGATTGTTGATGTGCACTTGCAGCCCAGAAGGCCAACTGTATCCTGGACTGCATCAAGAGAAGTGTGACCAGCATGTTGAAGGAAGTGACTGTGCCCCTCTACTCTACTCTCATGAGACTCCACCTGGAGCATCCAGCTCCGAAGCCCCCAACACAAGGACATGGAGTTGTTGTGAGCAGGTCCAGGGCAGGGCCACGAAGATGATCAGAGGGCTGGAGCACTTCCTCTAAGAGGACATGCTGAAAGAGCTGGGGATCTTCAGCCTGGAGAAGGGAAGGTTCTAATTAGTCCTTGTAGTGGCTTTCCAGTACCTGAAGGGAGGGCCTATAGGAAAGCTTGGGAGGAATTCTTACAAGGGTATGTAGTGAGAGGATGAGGGGAAATAGTCTTAAAGTGGAAGAGGGTAAATTTAGACTAAATATTAGGAAGAAATTCTTTACTAGGAGAGTAGTGAGACGCTAGAACAGGTTGCCCAGTGAGGTTCTGAATACCCCACCCTGGAAGCACTCAAGACCAGGCTGGATGGGACTTTGAGCAACCTGGTCTAGAGGGAGGTGTCCCTGCCTATAGCAGTTGGGTTGGAACTAGATGATCTTAGTTTGTATTGGAAACACCTTCCAATACAAACTATTCTATGATTCTATGATAACAGAATGGAAGGTTGATTCTGGATGTGTTACTGTGATTGCTAAATTAATTGAATATTTTCCCATTTACTTTAATGAAAAAAGGAACTACTTTTGTTTTAGATAGTATAGATGACGTTTAAGAAAATTGTGTAAACCATTTACCTCAATTAGCTCTACTATTACAACACTGTCCTGTAAGTTTCCAAGTGTAATTTATAAATAAAATTTTATAAGTAATTTAATTATTGTTATTTTTTTCTTTTTCTTTTTTTTTTTTTTTTCTTTCTTTCAGGAAACAAGCAAACAAACAAAAAAGATCTTATGCTCATCTCCATGGGATGGATTACAGCATTCTCTATTCATTTACTTTTTTCTGCTCGTATAATCCATCAGAATTTCAGGAAATGTTATAGAAAATGTAATTTTGCTTAAATATAGAGAAGCCTATGTAACAAAAAAACAAATTTTACTTGTAGGATAGAATAAAAGCAGCAGTAGAAAAGGAATCCTCAGAAATTATTAAGAAAAGTCAAAAGCTTTAAGGATAATTGCAACCTAATTAGAAATAGAGATGCTATCAGAATGATAATAGTTGCCATTTTATTCATGCCAATACACAATTTCTCTCAGTGGCAAAATGTGTTTCTATCCTGAAAGTATGCACTCATAAATTGCTCACAGCAGTTAATGGTTGAAATAGTACGATAACTGTGTTTTGTTTTCTGTATCAAATTGCCTAAGTACTGATCTGATCATTTAAATTAATAATTGGGAGTATTTATGGAAATTACCATTAGATGCCAAAGTGTTCATTATGAGAAATAATTTATATTTGAACTAAAATGTTAACTATAAAAAAACCACGTTAATACCAGAGTAATGCTAGTTGTGATGGAAGAAAATAGAAACATTCATAACTGGAAAAAAAATGTGAGAATAATTCTGAAAATTATAAAAAGAGTGATAGCATTTAGTGTAAAACACTGAGCTACAGGGTACTGTAACTGGAATTTTATCATTATTATTATTTTTTGTTATAATCTTCAGTTAATACAATTTTACCAAAACAATACTCTTCACAAATAGGATATTTTAAAAGATTTCTCTGGATTATCAGCATGACATTGCTTAATGCCTTTATTAATATATTTACTCTAGGAAACATTGTATTTCATTTATCATAAAGATTAGGACATTTAATTATTATTTATAAAATGTTCAGGAATTTAGGAACAAAAATGAAACCACGGAAGAAAGAAGGCTGATCATTCATTTTGTCTTCTAAAGTGCCTCTTGTCCCATTACAAACATGGTAGATAAATTACTAAATGTAGCCAGATATATATTTCCTTTTCTTCAAATTCTCATAATGTTCCTGCAATCCAATACAACCCTTCATCAGCCAAGAACTTTGGTTTTAAATGTAATCAAAAAGCATGGACTTAATTTGATTTATTTTTTTATCTATTTTGATAATGAGCACTATTTAGAACTTTCCAGAAAATGTTTTAATATTCTGGCAGTGCAACAAAAAAGGACTGAATATCCTAAATTCTGTTCTTTTTTCTTGTTGTTGCTGTTGTTTTTTCATTTTTTTTCCTGTGTGAACCCACTAATAATGCAATGAACCAATACAGTTGTCAATTCTCATAAATTCTTGTTGAAGGCTGACTCCTACAACAATGTTCAGGAGTAACTAGAAGGGATAGGTGCCATAATTTCCGTAGTTTATAGTAAAAAAATGAAATCACACATTATATTTTTTATTATTTTTAGTCTTGAATTTCTGTCAAAAGATTTATGTCTGCAGTGTCTATCAATCTAGAGACAGCACTCAACCAAACTTCCTATTCATGGTCTACAAAGAGTGACATCTAGTAACTGCCCCAGAGGCATTGTTTGATAAAAAGCTTTAAGCTTTGACTGGAGGTAAAAGAAAACCCACTGGCTGAGAATTCCTTTGTGTTTTAAGTTTCAGACACACTTCATTTGTAGTAGGCTTTTTTTTTTTTCTTTTTTTGTTATCGAGGTGTTTTTTTGTTGGCTTTTTTTTTTTTTTTCCTGTTATTATAATTATCATGCTACTTTTAGACATGATGTGACTTCACAGCCTTCAGTTTGGTGAATCTGCAAGTGAGAATAGTTTCCTTTAGATAGAGATGTTACCTCATGATATACGATGTTGTGATGCAGATAACAAATTTCATACAGATTCAAGCTGAAGTCTTGTTAAAATTGCAATCAAGTGAACTTCTCCAAAGGACCTTTGTTTTACTTGAAATAGTCATTATTAATATATGTTATTGATAACTTATTTATTTATCTCTTGGTTGAGAAATAAGCATTTTCTGCCAGAAAACATTTCACTCCTTCACATTCAGGCTCTTCCACAGTCACTGCTGACTGCTTTAACAGTCACAGTTCAACCTTCTAGATAAAGTGGACATAGTGCTAGCTAAGCCAAAGCATAGACATCTGCATTGTGAACATATGCATCACAGCCAGACTCTTAAATTCCCTTTTTAGACAGTGGAATGAAGTAGGAATTTTTATTATTAACTTCTATTTCAGAAAAAATGTCCACATAAGCAACTTCCATCTCATTCAAAACCACTTTTTTTTTTTTTTTTCCCCTACAGTCAGACCACTGAATCTTTAGAAAACCCACACCTATATCACTTTCCTTCAGTTTCATCATCTTTCTCCTGACCACGAGCAACTGAAGAAATGACATAGTAAGATATCAGAACTTTGCCATTTGTATGAAATGCTTTGGAGTATTTTCTATCTCAGTAATTAAACCGCTTGTTCAAGTTCTCACACCATTATTCAAGCACTGCATTATTATGAAATGGGATGATTGGCTGATCAGACATGAAAACCATGATTTCTTGTTCCCATGTTGTGGATCCAAAAGTTTGTAATGGGAGGAGCTGGATTTTGGGAGAAAGAATACATTTTCCAAAAAAGCAGAAAACACTAAGTCTCAATAACAAACCATGACTACTTTAGCAAATAGAATATGGTTTTCCTCCCACAAAAGTAAGTGGTCCAGTTGCTAAAGAGTGATACATTCATTATAGTCCACAATATCTGATCATTACAACATTATTTTAAACAAATATTCCTTTGACCACAGCATAATATTCCTGCAGACAAGCAATTTTATTCATTCACGAACGACTCCATAAAAGAGGGCTTAGCCTCTCAGTTTATCTTCTTGGAGAGCTGTTGGCTGTTGTTAATCCTGCTCAGAAGCAGGTATTATTTGCAAATACTGCCAAGTTCTAGTGCCCTAGGCAGAGCCATCTACACATCTACACTTTCAGCTGGCAAAACTTACCAAATATTCTCCCCTAATTTCTTCATCAGCATTGAGCATTACATTCTTGACCCAGAACTTTGTGCACTTTTGCAAGAGCATTTTTAAGTACCACTAACCTACTGATTTGCAGAGGCTTTTTGATCTAAATAAAAAATTTATTCTTGACCTTACAGTAATAACACTGACTTAAATATTTTAAATGCCTCTAAGTAGCTATGGGAATGTATTTGTGAGTTTTTATGACCTTGACTGAAAGCAATATTTCAATTGCAATTTCAGTATGAGCTTGGAAAGAGAATTTCCAAGGAAAGTGAACTCTTAATCAATCTTAATCAATGCTTCATCTTCATCAGCAGTAATTCTTGTTCAAGCAGTTTATCAGAGAATAGTTCTGTGACAATCTCCTACTTCCTGTTCAGAATATGACTGCCTGAAAAGGATGGTTTGATGCCAAATTGCTATCAAGAATATACAGAGAGTCTTACAACACATCACACTTCAGTATAAAAGAACAAAATGAGATCCTGGAAATGCTGAACCAGTAATGCTTGGCACTTTTCCCCAGAGTATCCAAATTCAAATCCTCTTCCCTATCTTTTATTAACACTAGCAATATGAAAGATTAAAAAAGGCTGCTTGCTAAATGTTTGCTTTGGATTCAGTACATAATACTTCATAAGATCTTAAAATTCCATTGGAAACCATCCAGTAGGATGTGGCTATTTCTTTTATCTAGGTATCAAAGCTGTAGACATCTTAGAAAGTGGTGTGAGGAATAATCTTAGATAGGTACATCACACATGTAACTGATCATTTGATTAAAGCTGTTGGTGTTGGTGTAGTCTATATATGAATCAAGTGTACATCATTAATTTGTCAGATGTATTAATTAAGACATGAAATATTAAGGCAAATCAATGCTGGCTAACACCTATTTTTCCTACGTGCCAATGAAATTTGAAACAAGCAATAGTTGAAGTATTTACCTCCTAAGACCAGACAATATATTATTGTTGTTTTCCTCATAATCAGAAATGATCTTATATTCTCAGTCTCCTTTGGCATATTGTCACACTCAGTTACTTTATTCCTTCTTCAGATAATGTCTTGGAGAATGTATCTGCACTTATAAGTATTTACTTCCTGAGAGATGGTAAGTAATCCACTCCATTTTTTCCTCTCACTTACTTATTAGACATTTCACTGTGGATATCCTTTCACCTTTCATTATTGAAAGCATTCGGACTGGATTGTCTTTATTCCCTAAGTTTTTCTTGTTCATGTATTTTATCTTGTCATAGTGAACGAATCCTACATTTTATTAATTTATTTCTTTACATTGTGTCTTAGCAGAAATGAAATCTCCAATAAAGGCAAAAATTTATTTAATACTAAAGTAACCCTAAAGTGGGAGAGGTAAAATCTTCATTCCACATAAAATAAAGTTAAAATATTCAGGTAAACTTTTCTATTCAGGGACTTTTTACCAATCTGTAGGTAAAAATCTGTTGCTTTTTTTTTTTTTTAACCTTAGTAGTATCAGTTGGTATAATAAAGGGTGCCTATCCTTTTAAAGTCTAGTCTGCTGCTATTATTAGACCAGTACAACACTTAGCTAACACAGAATTATGGAAAAGTAGTGCTCAGAATGGCGCTTCAGAGGCACACAGACAATGATGCCTGCAATGGTGCCTCAACCTTCAATCATCTCTAAAAATTGAAAGTAGCAAAATAGTTCAGATAATTCAGATGTAAATGGAAATTAGCTGGCCTTGGGAAATTCTGCTTAGAGCTGCAAAACTTGATATACAAGCAAAATATTTTTTCCACAGTGATAAATAACAGTTACATTCAAAAATTCCTAGTAGTTTCCACAGTATCACTGATAAAAAAAAAAAAAAAAAAAAAATTATATTCTCATTTGACACGGTGAAATTATTCATTCTATATAAGATGAGAACTGACATTTCTAGGCTAATTCAGCTGAGTTATTTTTAAATTCTACCTCAAGTAGGTAAGAACTGACTATATTGACTAATCAACAGTAGTAACACCAAGATGCCTATACAATTAAATCAAAGCAGATGTCCGCAATTTAGTCAGATTAATCCCATACCTAAGTGAAAAATATCATCTAAGATGTATCTTCAGAATTAAATTTTCCTTGTTTATAAATGCCATGTTGAATGACAATTCAAAACAGCTTTTTGAGAAGTATTTTCCATCTCTGCAGGGAGTTAGTGTACAGAACCCCTTGGGAAAATGTCCACAAGGACAAGGGAGTGGAGCAGAGCTGACAGATCTCTGAGGAGGCTTTCCTTAGGACACAAGTGCTCTCCATCCCCAGATGTAAGAAGTCAGGAAAGAAGTCAAGAGACAGGCATGTCTGCACTGGGACCTACTGGTCAAACTAGAGAGCAAGAAGAAAATGCATAGGCAGTGGAAGAAGGGGCAAGTACCCTGGGAGGAGCACAGAGTTGCTAGTAGCTTGTGTAGGGACTAGGTCAGGAAGTCCAAGGACCAATTGGAACTGGACTTGGCAAGGGGTGCAAAGAATAAGAAAGGCTTCTATGAGTACAACAACCAAATAAGGATAGTCCAGGAGAGCATACCCCTCCATGTGAGCGATATAGGCAAGTAATATACAGCTATAGTAATACAAATAGGACTGAGATACTCAACAACTTTTTACCTGGTGTAGGATAATCAGCAAGGCTTCACCAAGGTGAGATCCTTCCTGGCTAACTTTGTGGCCATCTATTAATATGTAGGCAATCTATAATTATCTATTAATAAGTGGGCAAAGGAAGAGCTACTGATGTCACCTACCTAAATTTCAGTAAAGCCTTTGGCACAGTTTCCCACAACATTCTTCTCTCCAAACTGGAAACAGAAGGTTTTTATGGGTGGACTGTTCCATGAATGAGGATCCGAGTGCAAGATCATGCCCAGAGAATGGCAGTCAACAGCTCAATGTCTAGATGGAGATCAGTGACAAGTGGCATCCCTCAGGGGTCAGTACAGGGTCAAATGCTCTTTAATATCTTCATCAATAACAAAGACAGTGGGATTGAGTGTACCATCAGCAAGTTTGTGGATGATGCCAAACTGAGTAGACAGGATGCCATCCAGAGACACCTAAATAGGCTCAAGCAGTGGACCCAAGAGGATCTCATGAGGTTCAAAAAATCCAAGTGCAAGATCTTGCTCTTGGTTATGGCAACCCTCACTATCAGTACAAACTGGAGGGCAAAAGGATTGAGCACAGCTCTACTGAAAAAGTCGTGGGGATACCAGTGGATGGCAATCTGGATATGAACCAGCAACCTTGCAGCCCTGAAAGCTAATAATGTCTTGGGCTACATCAAAGGAAGCATGACCAGCAGGTCAGGGAGGTCATCCTGCCCCTCTGCTCTGCACTATGAGACCTCACCTTGGGCACTACATTCAGATGTGGACATAGACCCATTGGAGTGCATCCAGAGGGGGGCCTTAAAAGTGATCCAAAGGATGGAACAACTTTTCTGTGAGCACAGGCTCTCTTCTTTCTTTCTTTCTTTCTTTCTTTCTTTCTTTCTTTCTTTCTTTCTTTCTTTCTTTCTTTCTTTCTTTCTTTCTTTCTTTCTTTCTTTCTTTCTTTCTTTCTTTCTTTCTTTCTTTCTTTCTTTCTTTCTTTCTTTCTTTCTTTCTTTCTTTCTTTCTTTCTTTCTTCCTTCCTTCCTTCCTTCCTTCCTTCCTTCCTTCCTTCCTTCCTTCCTTCCTTCCTTCCTTCCTTCCTTCCTTCCTTCCTTCTTTCCTTCTTTCCTTCTTTCCTTCTTTCCTTCTTTCCTTCTTTCCTTCTTTCCTTCTTTCCTTCTTTCCTTCTTTCCTTCTTTCCTTCTTTCCTTCTTTCCTTCTTTCTTTCTTTCTTTCTTTCTTTCTTTCTTTCTTTCTTTTTCTTTCTTTCTTTCTTTCTTTCTTTCTTCTTCCTTCCTTCCTTCCTTCCTTCCTTCCTTCCTTCCTTCCTTCCTTCCTTCCTTCCTTCCTTCCTTCCTTCCTTCCTTCCTTCCTTCGTTTCTTTTCTTTTCTTTTCTTTTCTTTTCTTTCTTTCTTTTCTTTTCTTTTCTTTTCTTTTCTTTTCTTTTCTTTTCTTTTCTTTTCTTTTCTTTTCTTTTCTTTTCTTTTCTTTTCTTTTCTTTTCTTTTCTTTTCTTTTCTTTTCTTTTCTTTTCTTTTCTTTTCTTTTCTTTTCTTTTCTTTTCTTTTCTTTTCTTTTCTTTCTTTTTGTTTTTAAATATATTGCTTACTTACAACATGACATAAATAAAACTTTCAGAGTTTACATCAGGTGCAGTTGAGTTTCCTCATTTTAAATAGAAGAGAGGAAGTTTATGCCCAGTATTCTTTCTGAAAGTTTCAGTAGAATTTTTACTACATAATCACAAATTATAATTGTGTCATTATGCATAATTGCTCTACAACATTACATCACATAATTGGATCAGTTCAAGTTTTAATTGTATAGTTAGAGAGATTTACTCTAAGTGTGTTTGGGATATAATTACACTAATTTCATAATTCTGGGACCCATAGAGTCTAAATTTTGTTGGATTAATATCTATTTTTGTGGTTCTTTCTCACAGCAAGAAAATCTTAAGATGGTGTTTCGGTTGTATTGTAGACCCCATTTGTTTCCACAAGTATGTTATTAATCTCTATTTATATTTGTAATGTATTAATATCTATCTGTATATGCAAAGATTGGAGTTAGAGTATAGCAATGTTAAACCTGCTTATAATGCTACCCTCAGCCAGTGGTCTACAAATGAAAATAAGCAAACATAGTGGTCAGCACATGGCAAGAAGCAGATGGGCAGAGACCAGCAGGACCAGAGCCAGCTGGTGTACAAGTGGCAGAGTCTGCTTCACAGTCTTGTGAGGAGCTCGCACAGAGATGCTGATGTGGTATTATTACTGGGACACTATTAATATCCTAGTATTTTAATGAAACATCTGTGGGTGGGCCTGTGGCAAGACAGACACCACTCAGAGTATTGCTGTCTTTAGAAGACTGAATCAATCAGATAGAGGAAATAAATAAATAAATAAACAAAATAATAATAATAATTAAAAAAAATCCTGACATTGACCTTACAATATTGTCATCAAAAGTATTCAGATTATGTTTACTATTCTGTATCCCATATTTTGACTTTTAAATGAACATCTGCTCTTCTTCTAATAGTAATCAACATATGACAATTTCAAGTTGAAAAGTCAGTAAGGCACAGTTTCCCTTATTTCATCTATTTGATCCTTTGAATTAGTGGAGCTACATTCATTTCCTTTTATTATCTTGAGTTTTTTAATTTCTCCCTGTGTCCACAGCAGGCATTAGAAAATAGGTGCACTATATTCAAAATGGTATGAAAACATTCTAGGTATTTTGTATTCAGTAATTTCATATCCAAAATATTGAAAATACTGATAAACAAGACTAATCTAAGAAAAAAAAACACCCACAAACATCAGAAATACATAAAATATCCAGCTGTAATAAATGCATGTATTAAAAATTGCTATCATGATCCTCAGAGCGAAATCCCAGCAAAATCACAAGTCACTGAGACGATTCTGAAGGAGTATGCACTGAAGACCCAATTCAGTTGTTTATATAAACTCACAAAAAATCATAGTCTAGTTAGGATCAGAAGAGACATGGAAGTTGTCTCGCTCACACCTCTTGTTTAGACCATGGACAAACAAATCAGGCTGCTAGGGACATTGTCTAGTTGGATTTGTAACCTCTCTAAAGATGGACACTCCACAGCTTCTCTAGGCAATCTGTTCTGGTGACCATCCTTGTTGTTTATATGTTCTTCATCACATTTAAATAGAATTTTTGCTACTTCAATTTGAGACCATTTGCTTTTTACCTTTCTTTAGGCATCAATGAGAAGAGCCTGGCTCTATCTTTATCCCCTCCCATCATGTATTAATACACAGGTATAAGATCTCCACTGAGTCTTTTCTTCCTATGCAGAACACTCCCAGCTCTGCCAGCTGCTTCTTTTACAACAGATGACTAGTTACTTAACCACCTTTGCAGTCCTGCTCTGGACTTGTTACAGTATAAGTGGGTCTCTATTGTATTGAGGAGACAAGAATGTGTCTGCAATTACTGAGAAGAAGGTGTCACTTCCCTTCATCTACCGACAGTGCTTGTTGTAATGCAGCCCAGGAGGTCACTGACACGTTTTTTTACTACTATGGCACATTAATGGCTTATATCCAACTGTGTGTCCACCATAACCTACAGGGTCTTATCTGCAAAGCTTCTTTCCAGTCTATCCTGGTGCATAGGTTTTTTCCTCATCAAATGCACCATTTTCTTTCATTGACATCATGAGGTTCCTGTCTACACTCTACTGACAATAGTGACTCAATTTTCAATGACCACGAGACTATTTCTGACATCTAAGTTCTCTTAGACATATATGTATGGACACCTAAAGAAAGATATTTGTACATAGTCTACCTACAACAGTTATTGTGATTCAAAAACATCTGGCAACCACTAACTCTTCAACTGTGATCTAACTGATAATAGAGGCCATCATTGTTTTTCAGTCTTCCTTTCTGTACCAAAAAGTAATTTATGACTGAATCAATGTTAACAGAAGGAATCCTGGGTTTCAATAAAAATATGTTTGTTTTGACAGATGGACAAAAAATGCAGGAATTATGAGTATCAGTCTGTTGCTTCCTTACTTTACTCAGTATATCAGTCCTGAGAAGAAACACTCTGCCTAAACCATTAAGCATTCACCAAATATATTTTGATTTTAAAAGTACTAGTTCAAACTTTGGTGACCATTTGCGTATAATAGATGCCATTTTCTACCATTTACTGTCACAGAATCACAGAATCACAGAATCACCCGGGTTGGAAGGGACCCCAAGGATCATGTAGTTCCAACCCCCCTGCCTAGCAGGGCCACCAAACATACACATTCAGATCAGGTTGCCCAGGACCCCGTCCAGCCTGGCCTTAAACACGTCCAAGGACGGGGCATCCACAACCTCCCTGGGCAGCCCGTTCCAGGGCCTAACCACTCTCCTAGTAAAGAACTTCCCCCTAACATCTAACCTAAATCTTCCCTCCTTCAACTTAAAACCATTTCCCCTAGTCCTGCTGTTGTCAGCCCTTTTGAAAAGTTTACTCCCCTCCTGGGTGTAGGTTCCCTTCAGGTACTGATAGGCTGCAATGAGGTCACCCCGCAGCCTTCTCTTCTCCAGGCTGAACAAGCCCAACTCCCTCAGCCTGTCCTCATAGGGGAGGTGCTCCAGCCCCCTGATCATCTTAGTCGCCCTCCTCTGGACCCTTTCCAAAATCTCAATGTCTTTCTTGTACTGAGGGCTCCACACCTGGACACAGTACTCCAGGTGGGGCCTCACAAGAGCCGAGTAGAGAGGGACAATCACCTCCCTGTCCCTGCTGGCCACCCCTCTCCTGATGGAGCCCTGGATCCCATTTGCCTTTCGAGCTGATCCCATTTGCCTTTCGAGCTGAAAACTCTGAAAAACTGTCCAACACGGAAAAACTGTCCAACAATGAAAAAATAATTATGTGAGAAGAATTCACTTTTGCTCCTTCATACAATTCTAGAGTCTATCCCAGTCACACTATTTCACTTGTGCTTTGTGTTTTTCTCACTATTTACATGATTTTCTCTTTGTAAGAATCTCTCCTTAACCTGCCACCACTATTTCTTTTCTTAGCATCCTCTCTGAGTTCACTTCTTCTTTTGCTGCATTTAATCTACAACCTAAAGCCCATACTTTCAGCTCCATTTCAGCTGAGCACAGCTCTCTGGGACTACAGACCACAGGAATGTCAACATTTCTTGCATTTTCCTACCAGCAGGAAGATATTTGACCAACTGATACGGAAGAATTTGCCACAGAGTTTCTAGGATCTAGTACATACAACCATGTGCTATTACAGCACAAAGCAAGCATAGGAAATAAAAGTGACACAGCAGCACATCACAATACATCTCCATAGGAAGGAGCTTATCCTGCTTCTGTACTATTTGGGTTTTATGTACAACTCATGCTGAGGTTAGAAATAAATTATTAAACTAAAGAGGCAGTATCTTTTTACTGATAATCATAATTAATCAAAATTGCTGGTCATTGTTTTATAAAATTGCACACAATTTCATAATACTGTTTGTTTAATTCTTTATTTATTTTTGTTTATTATCACTTATTTTTCTTTTAATTTTCTATTACTTAGACTATAACAGAAATTTCTTTGTAGTTTTACGTACATTAATACATGTGCAGTTCACTCCATATTGTCAGACAAAACAGTAAGTATCATAATGCCAATGTTTCTGCTGATAGAATGAATAAGAAATTATTATTTTTTCCCTTCCAAATTAAACAGAAAAAACCTGATCTGAGTCTACTTTTGATTTATCTTTTTGGTTATAATTACCATTCCGTAGAATGGATTATAAATCTTAAACTAAATAAAATTCTGCAACTATGAACTTTTATGTTTTGTAGTATAATTAAAGGATAATCAGTATAGCTCTAGACTGCCCAAAGTAATAAATAGTGTTTTCAGATAATTAAATGCCAGTGCAAAGCTGAAGTATTTTATGACCTTAAAAGTCATTTAGTGTGAGTATAAGCTAATGTTTTCTTTCTCTGCAACCACATTTTTAAAAGATAATCGGGCATAAGAAACCTCATTGGAACAAATGATCATTCTCTGTTGCCCATAAAAACATTTTTGCTTCTTTTCTTTTTTTTTTTTTTTTTTTTTTTTTTGAGCTTTATTTATTTTTCAAGAATTCTATTCAAGGTTTTCTATGGTAAACTGCATGAATCTATTTTTTTTTCCCCAGGAAAAAAGTACTGAAATGATTTATCTTCCATTCACAGGAGAATAATAGATAGGCTAATTAAAAAAAAAAAAAAAAAAAGCAGAACTTTCTGAGTGTGTGTTTTTATGCAATTATATTCTACAGAGAGGGAGGAGAGAGCGATAAAAAATGGAAAGAAGGAAAGCAAGATAGAAGGACAGAAAGGGAAAGTAAAAAAGGAAAAGGAAAAATGAAAAATGAAAGGAAGAAAAAGAAAAAAGGAAAAAAAGGGAAAAGGAAATAGATTATTCTTTCAAAGAGTGGCTAGGAATATTGGTATTAAACAGGAAATTATGAAAGCATCTAAAAATAATATGAATATATTTTTTACTGCTGTGAACTTTTTTGTGAAAAAAATACTGTATTTAATCAGTTAAATAAATAATAGTTTGCTTCTGGGAATAAAACCATTGCACTTTTCAACTGCTTGTCAAGAGATCACTTAAGAGAAAATAGATGTGGAACTGGAAAAAATAGAAGTCAAATCTGATAAATACCTGCCCTTCAGATGTCACCTGTAGCCACTCTTTAAAAAGATATTTGGTTTTGTAAAATTGAGGTCCCACTTAGACTTTCTGCTTCTGTTGCATGTCG
This sequence comes from Lagopus muta, assembly GCF_023343835.1. Classification (NCBI taxonomy): domain Eukaryota; kingdom Metazoa; phylum Chordata; class Aves; order Galliformes; family Phasianidae; genus Lagopus; species Lagopus muta. The sequence continues at coordinate 12,033,104 of NC_064439.1, read as the reverse complement.
GGCTGATATTCAAACGATGAAGAGGATTTGTCAGCTTCTAAGGTTTCCCTGGGTGAAAAAAAAAGTAAAAGAAATCCTAAAGGAATTTCTTATTGAAATCTTAGGGTATTCAATACTCGTAAGACCTGAATGCCACATGTGGAAGGGAAACACCTTTTAGATGGTAGGCACTACGGATCAGAAGACATGTTCTTTATTAGAAAAAAAAGATGATAGGTGTGTTTGTTCCCTCCCTCTGTAACTCTAGATTCTCTGTATCTTTGCTTTTTCAGAATGAAGTCACGCATTAATAGTACTTAGTCGGTAATTGCTATGTTTTGTAAATGGACTTAATGAAGATAATTATCTTGTTAAATAATAATTGTTATAACTTTTTGCTTTTATTGATATTCTATTTATATCCCAAGAAAAACTAAATCTCCATTATATTACACATTATAAAAATGCATGGAATGAAAAAATCATTCAGGGAGTTAACACTAAACGGGCACAGCAAATGGGTAGGAAAGGAAATGGAAGAGATTATGGTCTAAAAAAAGCTTCACAGCAGAGACAAGAATAGAATTGTCTTTCTCCAAGCTTTTCTCAACTATGATACCAGTCTGATTTTAATAATCTGTTTCTTAGAATTAGTGGAATCAAAATCTGCCAGCAAAGCTGATCTTATGAAGGAACTTAGTGAAATCTACAGAAAATATAAGGATCCATTCTTCCTTTTACATGTATACATACAACATATAGACCAAAGGTAATTGCAAACAACAAAACCATCCTTTTTTGTCTAGGCAGCCTTCTCTAGACTGCTTATACAGATTGCAATAGAATCTGAAAATAATAGTCACTATCCAGACTGATAGGAAAAACCAAAAATGAAACTGAACAAACAAACGAACAAAGTGATGAGATTTTCTTCTGAAATAGTATTCTGAGGAGAATGTTCTGATAGGTGTAAAGAGAGGAGTAGAATGAAAATTTATTCCTACCCTCAGAAAGGCATAACATGTTAAAACCTAGATTAAAGCTTTCTGAAAGAATGTTGGCTTAACTGTCTGTTTTTTAGTAGGCTTATTTTTCATGATTTTTTTTTTTTTTAATTCTATTGGACTGCCAAATATGGTAGCAAGCTATCAACAGTCTGGCTGTCTACAAGATGCAATAGTGATCCTAATTAAGACCCACAACAGAAAGTACAAGCAGTTGAATGCAAATTGCAACATTCAACTGATTATTTTTACAAGAATGAAAATTATCTTCTCCTGATTAAATTTGTCTATAGAGGGTAAATTTGTAATTGATCATTTCTCTGGTGTTTTGAGAATAGTGACTAGAATGAACAGCTTGAATTTATTTGTGTTATTTGAGTGAGAATCCTGAAAGCTTGCCTAACTACAAGACTCTCTTTGACTTGTAAGTCACACTAATAATATTTCTAAACCTTTCTAATGATCTTTCCTTCTAGGTGACACACAAATCTAACTTATCATTTTTATTTTAAACCCTCCACACATGAAGGGTGGGAATGACTACAAAGTGTACAGGGCCTCTGAGATTTAACGTCTGATTTTAAAAGGGCCCTTTATGCTCTCCACAAACAAGTAAATCTCAGTAGACAGTGCACCTGATGAGCAGATTTTCAGCCTGCTAACATATTATATAAAATCTTGTTTTGATCTTGGTACACTGAAATTTATTTCAGCTGTAACTAATTACACCATAACTTCTATGACAAAAGGTGGCATATCCTATCAAACAAAACTAGAGGCAAAATTATCACAGTTCACACCTGAACATGTTGCTTGCCAGAGGCCTTCCACAGAGATCATCTTCAGTTTTGGCTCTTTCTACAGCTTGAGACAGGTGAGAGAATGGACTTTGGATGTATAACACTACCAAAAGCTGACATATGTTGGAGGATTGCTGAGACTTGTCAACTTCTTTGATGGCTTCACCCACATAAAACAGATGGAAATGTGGTTGTGAAATTCCTATACATTGATTTCCTGTCTGTGGTATCAGCTAACTAAATAAATAAGAACTTCTAAACCATATGGTCCTTCAGCTTGCTCTTGATTTTCTACTTTAAGGAAAGGAGAAATGTGAGCTTTACAGTACATCATTCAATTGAAAATTATATGTGAGAAGGTACTACCAAGACTATTTCCTTATACTGTGTTAACGCCCAAGAAAAATCTACAAGAACTGTACACTGCACACTGGCTTCAGTGAAGACAGCTGGGGACTCATTATTTTTCCTCCATGATGTCTGTGTGTTGTGTTTTCAGAGCACACAGTTTATAGTCTGGTCAAGTATGCACAGGAGGTAATAACTTTCCATAAATTCAGAAAATGATAGGCTAGCAAAATTTAGTTCAACATATTGATTCTGATACAATTTAAAGAATTATAAAAAATATTGACTGCAAATGCACTCTCAAGCAAAGTTGCGGCTACATACCAGCGTTTACTGTGAACTTATATCTGCAGACATTGCAATCTCTTCCACAATGCTACCTTCAAATTTTCCTTATGACAGGAATTTACTGAGCAATACATGAATCCTTTAGCAAAAAGGTACCTTAAGAAAATAAAAAAAATATATTGGTACAACAGCAGGATCGGATTTTCTGAAAGACCACAGTTGTACTATTTTGCCTCTTGAAAGGATTCTTCTCTGCATATGCTGTTGAAAATATCACAGGCTGCACAAATCAGAATGCCTAGAGAGAAGCAGAAACAGAAACAAAGAAAAGAAAAGAATCTTTCACTTTTCTTCGCATCTTTCAGTTTGTCTTTGTTTTTCTAAAAGAAATAACAAAAAAAAAAAAAAAGACTGTTCTAGTAAGAGTTTGTTAAAAAAAAAAAAAAAGGAAATTGAGTTATCTCAGAGGTAAATTTTGTCTGTTATTAGGCCTTGAAATTCTTTTATGTAAGCAGTACGATTGCATCTCTCAGTAGCCAACGAAAGGTAGCCTTACAAATTTATACTGAGGTACCTTCTCTCTGTAAATGAACAGGCTGAGAAGTTAATTTGTTTCTGTTTAGACTGAGAAGTCAGCAGCTGTGACATGTTCTCCTGGTGTATGTCTGACCCTGTTGCAACTTGCCTGTTATTAAATAAAAAATCTCTTTTGTTAGTTTATCTTGAATGTGAATCCCTGGTCATGGTAAAGGCGAATCTGATATAATGGCTGGTTGGAATTCAGGAAAACATTCTCTCTCTACGTTTTCTTGTCTTCTGAGACAAGCTCTGCTGGTGACCTGCCTTTTCAGTATGTTCACTGTTTTTAACAATGCAGGCAATGTTCATTTCTATTTTCCTACAGTTCAAAGTAAGTTCTCAGACAGGGTGCACTCCATGTTCTTTCACTGAGGTTACAGTTAATTGAATTAGGCTATAATTTTTTGATCAATATCACAGAAATACTGTAGTACCTCGATCAACAGAGATCAAGGCTACAATGTCAAGTTCTGGGAAATCACTGGAAGACACCAGATAGTCCCTTGTGAAAAACCATAGGCAGAAAAATATATGCTACAAAAATTGTAAGGGGTGTAGGTATGTAATGATGGTTGGCCAACGTCATGTTTGAATCAAAACTGGAAATGTAAGCAGCAATGAAGGTGAATCAACCAAATGATGTCTTGTCAGAAGAAGAAAAATGCTCAAGAAAAAATGCTCTACAGTTTAGGAAATGGCTTCTATTCACTGAATGTGCAGTGGTGCAATGGAGGATTTGATAGTAAAGGAGAACATTAGCAGTCACCACCTGTCAGGTGGTCTAATCATTTAATTGAGCTGGTTATGCTTGTCCAAAGAAATTTCACTGAGCAGAACTTTTTCAGTCAGATATATTTTCACAAAATGAAGCCAAGAAGAAAAAAATATGTGCACATTAATTTTGTCAACAAGATGTGAGAAATGGCTGCTGCTGAGAATGAGCCATTCAGTACTGCTACTTAGAAGCTGTGTCTAGACTTAAGACCATGCCCTGATGTACTTAGGACAATACTCTGCCCTTTTTGCTTATTTGAGTGGATCATAGGCCTGTCAGGGCTAAGAACATGGCTTCCTCTGTATAGAAGCTAGAAAGCAGGAAGGAGAACTGTATTTCTTTGGGGCATAACTTAATTTGGAATCCAGAGACTACTAAATCATGTATGTTCCTGTTGTGGTTTTATGACTTTTGTTATCAGTATTCCACATCATTACACCATGTAGTGCACTGGGAATAAAAGAGTTCATGCTGCAGTCACATGGATTGTCAGTAGTTCCAGGTAACTCTCTCAGAAGAGAACTACAGCTCCCAGAATATTTTGCTTTTCTGTTTCTGGGAAAGATAAAACTGCTTGAGAGTCAAGGGACTGTCTCCTTCTGCTCGTCTTTGCGATATGTACTTTCCTAGATTTCTTGCCTTCAGCAATAGAGTAAGGACTTTGGTTTTTGGACACACTCTCTCATTTATTTGATTTATTAGCTACAATTCCAATTATGTTGTATTATAATGTGTTATCACACATTTCGCTATCATATTTCATAAATTAATCTTCTCCCTTATCTCACTGTGGCTGTTTTGTTTGTAGACCCATCTCCCTACCTTTTCCCTACCCCTCTTCCCTTTTTCCTGGGGCATGAGACCATGGGTCCTTGTGTCCCCTGTCACGGAACCAGGCCTAACTGTGACAGTCTCACAGAGGGAACTTGAAAATTCTCTTAAATCTATAAGAATCATATTCTAAGGAAACTCAAAGGATAAAAAGGGTCTCTTTTTTTTTTCAGTGAGTATCACATCCTCTTACTAGGTGCTAGTGCTTCCAAGAAGGGAGTTTGCATGACTGTCCCTTTATTCCTACTTTCTTTGCATATAGCTCAAATCACTGTTTCAGTTTTGAATCAGTCCCAGAAGTATCAAAAGTCTGGAAACTCAGAGTTGTTTTTGGTGAAGCATCATTTGAATAGGCAACACTGTCTTTGACTGTCATAGATCACATTAACATAGGCTTCGCCATTATTATCTATCATTTCAGCTGTGACAGAATAACTCATTTTATTTCTCCATTTGACCATCACTGACTTGTGCCATGGATGCCTATACTAGTTTTCATCTAATAACAGGTCCAAGACTGCTTGATTTCTACTTCATACAAGCTCAGCTGCATTTACCTGAATGAAGAAATATGGAGTGAAAAAGAAAAAGCCAAATTTGATACTAGGAAGCAAGAACTGGATTGACAATGCTGGTAGACAAGTAAAGATTACAGTTATTGTTTAATTGTCATGGCAACTAAATATAGCCTTTTTGCTGAAATAGTATCATGCTTACACCTAACTCATTGAAAAAATAATAATCAGTCAATCCTAGAATTGCTTTTGGGGTTGTGCTTGAGTGAAAACTATAGACTTAGGAAAGAAAGGTTAATAAAAAACACAGAACAGAAAACAAGGTTAGAGGTGATGTTTTGCCTGTGAGGCGTTTTTGAGAATGCAGAAGAAAAAGATTAGCTGCAGAGACAAGATGAACATTAGCTTTCCGATTTCTCCTTTCCACCAATAACCTTTTAAGAGCCTTTCCAAAGTGCACAAAAGTCCCTGCAGCCATGATGCCACCTTCAACCTTGTTATCTATCCCAGTTTTAAATATATATTGCTATCAATTCTTTTTGTTGTGATCTTTTGAGGCAGACAAGAATTGTAATTATTTTTCATTCTTATTAGAAATCTGGATCTCTGAGTAGTATGACAACTTTATTTGAGCTTATTTTCCAGCTTCTAAGAATACTGAAAATTTGTGAAATAGAAGCATCGGGAGTGATACTTCTCTTAATATTTTGCTTTATGAGTATATAATCTAAAAATATCCAATAAAGAAATTTTACCATTTCATTTTGCCCTATTCTATTCTATTGTGACAATGTTCTGTTAAAATACAGACTAGTACAATACACCATGAGAAAAATAAAATACTTGATCATCTCAGAACTTTGTTCTTACTACTGTTTGCTATGCATATCCATATATTACTGTTTAATTTTTTATAAGCTTTTAAATAGCTGAATCTGGAGAGATTCATTTGATGTTACACTTTAGCTTTCAAACATTTTGCATACTGAGAAGTGCACAGGAACAAAGAATAACTATAAAGCTCAAAGTCAGTGCACTTAAAGAGAAGAAGTAAGAATTTGAAAAGGGGACAGAAGAAGAAACAAGAATTCTCACACTTTTAACTTACACTTTCAGCTATTGGGCAAGAGTTAGCTGTTAATTCCAGTTAATGCCCTTACGAAAAGTTGTACACTTTGAAGATCTGGGAAAAATATGTCATGAAAGGGAGCATGTATTGTTTCAGAAATGTGTTAAGGATGATATTCAGTCTATCTGTGTTTTCAGATTGTTAATTTGACCATGATTTTTTTTTTTCCAAATGTGTATAAATTAGAATCTCAAATTTTCTAGGTACGAATAGAGAGACTAGCAATAACAAGTAGCTTAGAAGCTGCTTGTCACCATTTGGGTAGAAAAGTTGTACTGAACCTCATGTTCATAGCCAGCTCTCATTTAATTTATTATTAGATCTTAAATATAATAATATATATTTCCTCCTAAACAGGTTTTTTCCCCTCAAAATATGCATTTTTACAATTCAGTGTACATCTTGAGTTTAGAAGGACTCTAGATAAAATGAAGAACCTTAGTTTGTTCCTATTTAATATGCTATTTTGAACAGTAGTCTGCAAGATAAGCAGGCCTGAGTATTTGTGTTGAGTGCTTTCATAAAACAATTTCTGAAGACTTAGATGTGGTTAGTGGCAGTGCTACATTAAAGAAGGTAGATTTATATTTTATATATTTATTTTCATTTCTGCGCACTAACACTCCTGCCCATCAGGTTTTACCTGGAGGCACAGAGCTTTCAGTTAGTATGAGGACACTGAATTAACACAACAAATTTTTCTTCGAGTGCTATTCACAAGCAATATCCATGGATCAGTTTAATGGACCAGCTTAATTTAAAAACAGCTTTACTTTTTAATAATGTTTTCAATTAAATCCAAACAAAACAAAACATAACAAAGCAAACAAACAAACACATGACAAAAATAAAACAACCACAGATATTCTAAGAGCAGTTAACTGGGGAGATATAACGACAGACATACAAAGACATAGAAGGAAGTATTTTCTGCATTGTTGGATGGAATAATACCATAAACATGTATTTTATATTTGATAATATATAACTTTCTCAGATTAAATTAAAATCAAATCAAATAAAAGATCAAATCTCAACTGCACACACACGAAAACATTGAATTTTTTTTTTCACTTGATTTTGTATGTTTATTCTTTTATTGATGCAAAAGCAAAGTATACTATTGTCACATAATAAAGTAACTATAGATTGTGTATTTGAATTCAAATAATGGACTTCTGACAAGCAGCAATTAAAGTTTCTAATCTTTTCTTAAAAAAAAAAAAATAATAATCTTATTACTGAATCAGCTGGAGGCATTGGTCAGATTCAAAGTATTTAGTAGAATACCAGTACGTCACAGAACACAATGCTTCTGTGTCTCAAGGGCTATTTTATAGTTAAACAGTTCTTCTGTGGACTGTCCATCTCTGACTGGGATGTAATTTTTGCCAGCAGTAACCCTAAGGAAATAAAGGAAATCAAATGATCCTATAATTTTTCTGCACTACCTATATCCACTCTGGAACCTTTACTCTAATATATGACTTCAGCTAAAAGCTTCAAAGGAAGAAATTGATAGCCTGCTTCTTTAAAATCTTCAAAATGTAATGATAAGTAAAAGACTGCTATTAAACAGGGGGAAATTTTCTGTTTTACCTTGTAACATATAAAATAATGAGACTAGCCATTTTGCTTTCCTAAAATCATGTTTACAAAACTGAACAATTATCCCAATCTAACCATTCATTGTCACTTTAAATATCCATAGATATTTTTTGAAAAAGTGTTTTTTAAAATCCTAGACCTGCTCTCAGTAAAGGAAAATACAGTATCCCTTTCTGACTGATGTAGAAATATAAAAATGAAAAAAATAATGATTTCTCAAAACTGCTCAAGCCAGTAAAATGGAGTAGTTTGACTTTTTTTGAGACTTGCATATGCAGAATCTGTATGTTTCCGAGACTTTGAGTTAAGACCACTATCAGCAGATTTAGGGTATGCTCTATTTTCCTTTTTCCAGTGTTTCCTCTGTGTATCCTCACACAATTAGTATAAACTCATGATGGTGAATACAAGTGGATGATGAAAACCTGCGTTATCGTTGTGTCTAATATAACTTGGCAAAAACTGCTCAAGATTTTGAAATTTGAAATCATCAAAATAATCTTAATAAGAAACATTATTACCTCAGAGAAACCATTAGTTGTCTTTCTAAAGATGAGACTATTATTAATATACTGGGAAATATTATTTTCCAAATGGTTAAGAAAAGGACATTGAGAGTTCTGTACTTTTTTATTACTAATGAAATTGTAAACTAATCCTTGTGGATTTGTCAAAGTAAAGAAATTAGCAAATTTCATAACACTTCCATGCAGTGTGCTAAGCTAAATAACAGGTTTCTGGAATTGTGTTCGGTAGTGCTGGCAGAATAATGCCAAAGGAGAGTTACACTAATTCTATCCATAGTTGCATTCAATCTCAAAATATTTATTTATAACCTTTGAAGTTCCATGCAGAACTCATATTCTTCTTACGTATTTCAAGTAGGTTGCTATATGCTTAGAACTCATTGGGTCTTACCAATTATTTTAGCAAAGTTTCCATGTGGTCTTGTAAAACCTCACTTAAGAAACTATTAGAGTTTTATGCTAAAATGAGATCTGATAAAGCAGTTAAAAGCATAATTGATTTAATTCATCTCTGTAAGTGGCTTACCATCTCCCCAGATAAACACATATATACAGGGTCAGAATGGGAAATTCATGGAGGCTAAATATACCAGTAGCTGTTAAATGAAATTATGTGGATGCAATTCTACTCTGAAACTCCCCAAATACTATTAATTGCAAGGGCACCCCTGGCAGGGATCTATGAGTTTAACTAGTCATACATTTTCTGGCATTCTAAGAAAATATTTCTATTAGGCTTTATACTTTTAATACTGAGGAAGTATTCTAAAATTATTTAGAAAACCTATTTTAAACCAAACTAATCAAAACTCCAGCCATAGAGTTATTGCCTATCTTCTTCTTCGAATATTAAAGAAAAGAAAAAAAAAAGTGAGAGGAATACTCAGTGTAAAGCAGAGAGTCTGGTTGAAATAGCTGTAAACAAAAACAACTCTTTTGAAGATATCTCAGAAATTGTAAGTTATTGTACATAGCCAAGCAGGGTCATCTGCAGGGAATTGTTAACAATTTATTCTAATTTTTCTATGCTTAGCTATTATGTTTGCTGGAGTAAACTGCTGAAGTTTTATGTGGATGTACTTCATTGCCCACAGCATTTTGGAAGCTTGCAGTAAGGACTGGGAAGAAAACAAACAAACAAAGAAAAGACCAACAGCAATAAAACATGAAAAAACTGTCTCTAATTCAGGAAAGATAATGTTAGATCTTTATTATGCCAGTAAAACAAAGGTTGGGCCTTTGCTATGTATTTCCATTTCCTAAAGAGTTATTTGTTATGACTATATACGCTGCTTTGCATCTCCCAAAGATTAACTGAACAGTTTTCAGGTGGGACAGAAAACCTTTTTCTATAGACTGTGCACTGTTTGCTTTGCTACCTTTTTAGAAAGGCTGAAAGGCTTTTACCTGCAATAGTGTAGATCTAGAGACTTTTCTATACCAGGACCTCAAATTCTTTTCAATGTCAGTATATTTACATATAATGGCCTGTGCCTAACTTCATTTCACACATTCCTTTCTGTCCAATACCTCAATTTCTGATTTGCACAAGAATTTTCATATTTCATCCATCATAAGCAGATTGTCCTGCCACTGACAGAAGCTGGCTCCCCATTTGAGTCTCTTTAGCCATATTGAGCTTAGCAGAATTATCTCATATCGAGATGAACTGATTCTTCATTTGCTACATATACTCTCCAGCCACAAGGAGAAAACAAAAGAAAACAAAACAAAACAAAAAACACCACACATGAAAACTCTTGATTTCATAGAAAATAGGTGATAAAAATAACTGTAGTACTGTGCTGATCATGACTAATACTTTATGAGCATCTGAGATGCCTAAATAGATTCTGCCCTACAATTTTTATGTTTCTTCAAAGGAAGTGGTTATATAGGTGCTATTTGCCTAAATGTACTTCTTCATTATCAGAATCATTTCCTGATTTTGGAGAAAGTAAGCTCTTCAGAGATGAGTACATAAGATAAGGCAATTACTATGAAAATACAACCTCTAGGATTTAAAAAAAAAATTAAGAAAAAAAAAAAAAAAAAAAAGCTTTGCCTACTTTAAAAGGATGATTCATCTGTTCCTCAGTGGACCTTGTAAGTTTGGAGTTAAATTATGCAGTGCTACACATGTTAAGCAAATGTTTATTTCCTGCATTACTGCTGGATAAAGCTTAATGAAAAGGTTAAGTGACTGGCCAAGCAATCACAAGAAGAAGTGCTGTCCTCTTTGAATCAATAACAATGTGTTCTCAATGGGGATAAGATTTTCCTGCAGCTGGAAGTAACACCTTCCTCAGAGTATCTCACTTTACCATTGCACTCTTCATCACGTTGCCCTACTGATGGAGAGCTTGCACTGGAGACATCTTTTTACTTATGCACAATTCATATGCAGAAGAGGATATAACCTGTTTTCAAATAATTGTTCCCATGGTTAAGCATCTGCAAAGCTGGCATGTTGAGAGCTATCTGGGTATTCAGGAAACAAACAGGTGACTAAAGGGCCAATTTCATAGTTGAATTCACCTTATTCAGTACAAGATCACACAAGCCTTGCTTAGGGGCAAGATTTTATCTGGCCTGGGATTTAAGGTTGAAACCGAAACCAAAATAAACGGAAAGAAAAGTTTTCAGGAAACTTATCTTACAGGTATTCTAGCAACTGCGTCCAGAAGGAGGCTTCTGACAGACTCTGTTCAGGTGCCAGTTAAACCTCAAGTTGCCTACCCTTAAAAGGTTATTTGCTTCTCTAACCGTCCCAAAAAGCTTAACTTCTTCATTACTACAAAAGTACTTCTTTTGGCATAGTTAAACAGTGTAAAATTCAGTTCACACTGAAGACCAGGCTGAGTGCCCAGCAGGCATTCCTTCACTGAAGTCCCCATGGTTTTTCTTGACATAGTCGGGATTATCAGGGTACGTCTTAAACACGTAGACCAGGTCAGATCCCTAGAGAACATGCAGTGTTTTCACAGCTCCTGGATTCTTGGAAGACACAACGTAACTAGTGATATCCCTAGTACTGGCTAGGTGTACTTGCTGGAGTACTCAATCACTTTATTTAAAGACGTTGTGGATTCTCCAGGACATTGGAGGTGAAAGCTAATTCCATTTTTTGTCAAAGGGATTACAGCCTTATCTTTTTTGCCTTCTTCTTCCAGTAGTAATAGGCTATTCACAAAGAATGAAGAAGAAATATAAAGAGCTTTTTGGGTCAGAAAGAAACTTGTCCTTTGTGACTTGACTACTAAGCAAGTGGTTATATCAGCTGTGATTTTTGTTTTAAACTCCCTGAATCCTGCATTCCTTTCTACAGAGCAACAAAGCAAGATTCAGCAAGCACGTGGAATTCATCTTTCCTCCTCCAGCTGCCAGTGTTACCTGTAGCCCCACAGTTATTGCATTTTTCTGAGTTCTGAGGATAAGCAGTGAGGAACTGTAAGATTCCCCAAAATTGAAAAAACCCACTTGAGCTGTGCCATATTCATACACAAAGTGAATGGAAGTGACTCTGGATGGTATCTACTTCAGGCTGAACACAAATTTTTAGCTATTGCTTGCCATAATTTGGTCTCTCTGGCAGTAGCAAACGTCATATAAAACAGCAATGTTTATCACAGGAAATCAAAGAAGATGCAAAAACAGAAGGAATGAACATGGAGGTTCAGTATCTGCTCAATAAGATTTTCTTTTAGAGACAGAGATAAAAAGCATAACATAATTATGTATTAGTCATCCTTGGTACAACACAAAATCAGAAATTAACCTCCTTTAGACATGTAGCAAAAATTCTAGTTTTTCACACCATAGCTTGTAAATAAATAATTAATTAAGCAATTTTTCCAGCTTGTCTTTAAAGTAAGGATGAGTAGAGTCTTATTTATATGCAAAGAATTTTACATTATGCAAATACACTGGAAATTCAGATGTCTGTATCTTTATGTATACACATATAAAAATATATATGTATATAGATATGCATATATCTGTCTACACTTGTATACATATATAAATGTGCAAATGTATGTGTATTTACAAGGAATCATAGAATCATAGAGTGATTAGGGTTAGACAAGCCCTCTAAGCTCCTTGAGTTCAACTGTCAACCTAGCACTCTTATGCCCACTAAAACTTTGTCCCATAATGCCACATATACACATTTTTTTAACACCTCTAGAGATAGTGATTCCACTGCTTCCCTGGGCAACCTGTTCTAATGCTTGACCACATACACGTGACTAGATTTACATATTCTCATGCAAAGGTATATTTGCACAATTTTATATATGACAATCATACATCAGTTTCTTGGTATCAGATCAGATCAGACATTGCATTCCAACATAGAATCATTATAACTACTCTTTAAAAATTACATGTGGCTCAATTCCATGCAGCTATTCACTGGACAGAGCTGTGTGAAATCTCATTATAAAACCTGAAATTAATTAAATCTCACCTAGTTGAGGCTTTGTTAATAGCTTGGCATTCACATTTATTTCACTGTAATGCCTGTCTGATCTTTTAGAGGATGTAGTAGCTGTATCTGTACAGATTTTTTTTTTTTTTTTTTTTTTTTTTAAGCAGACAGTACCGGAAATAAAGTTTTATATAAATGATATTGAGAATACAAAAGGATAAAAAGCATACTTGATTGTTTAGAACAATAGCGAATTCAGTTTTATGGAACGTTATCTTTTCTGTTTATCTGCCAGAGTATTTGTATCAGCAAATTCTTGTTTACCTAGCATATAAGCAAGTTGTGTCATGCAAATATGTATGCACAAGTGTTTTTGCTGGGACAGCTTGAGAGCTGATGTTGGCATGGGAATTTATCCAACAGGAAAACAGAAACAATGTCATATACGAAAGAGCTGAACAATTACTTTAAGAAGTCAAACATAATAAATATAGTGAAAAAGTCAAAATAGCCAGTCATATATGATGGCTGCTCCAGAAGTAATGCCACCAATTTTATGTTGCCCACGACAGAGGGCAGAGAGACAGTTGTCAGTGATGAGGCAGTAGAGGTTGAACCTTCCCATCAGTATTCTATTACATTTTGTTGCCCTGTGGCAGATGGCAGAAGGGAAGCAGTCTGACGAATTGATGTCTGACATGGAAGTGCATATGAACCAAAGGTGTGTTACTGAATCTCTTTATACAGAAAAAGTTGCACCCATTGACATTCATTGATGCTTGCTAAATGTTATGGAGACCAAACAGTGGGTATGAACACAGTGAAGTGGTGGGTTGTCTGTTTCAGCAGTGGAGACAGTAATACCAAAGACAAGCCACATTCTGGATGACTGTGTAATGCTGTCACACCACAAAATGTAGAGCACCACAACCAGCTCATACCTGCAAATTGGCAGATTACAAACAGATAACTATGTACAAAGCAAGAAATTGGCTTTGATGCATTGGAAACAATGGTGTCAATGTTGGAATGTCACATTTTCTATCAGGTGACTCCCAAGAATGCTCACACAGGAACAGAAGGACTAGAGGGAATTAGGACTAGAGGGAATGGCTTCAAGCTGCACCATAGGAGATGTAGGCTGGACATTAGGAAATACTACTTTTCTGAAAGAGTGGTCAGGCACTGGAATGGGCTGTCCAGGGAGATGGTGGAGTCACTGTCCCTGGAGGTATTCAAGGAATGTTTGGATTTTGTGTTGAGGGACATGGTTTAGTGAGAACTACTGGTGATAAGTGGATGGTTGGACTGGGTGATCTTGTAGCTCTTTTCCAACCTTGGTGATTCTGTGATGCTGTGATGCTGTGAATGTGCTAGTTTGTCAGGAACTACTGAACTAACATGAGGCCGAAAGTGACAGTTTCTTGGATTGCAACATTATCGGTTGAGACATGGTATCACCACTATGAATCAGAATCAAAATGGCAGTGAATGGAGAGGTGTCGTGTGAATTCCTCACTGAAGAAAACATTCAAGACACAGCCCTCAGAGAGTAAAGTTATGTGCACTGTCTTTTGAGATACAAAAGGGGTGATCCTTCCGGATTTCTTGGAATGCTGACAAGTTACCAACTCTGACCACTACTTCGCAGTGCTAAGTTGAAGACTCGAACCTCCAGAATCAGGCCAGTGAAGAAGACAACCTTTCTATTGCAACATGATAATACCAGGCCCCATATCAGTTTGAAGACAGTGGAGCACATTGCCAATCTTGCCTAGATTGTGCTTTTTCATCCACAGTACAGTCTGAATTTGACACCTTCCTACTTCCATCTGTTTTGGCCAGTGAAAGATGGACTGCTTGGACAACATTTTCCTAGCAGTGAGATCATCATAACAACTGAGACAGAGGGTCACCTTCACTAGTGCAGATTTTGAGAAACATGGCATGCAGGCTCTTGTTCATCGCTGGTGAAAATGCATGTCTAATGGTGGGGACTATGTTGAAAAATATTATTTTGTAGCTGACAATTAGTGTTATCGTCCTCTTTGTGCCTGTTTTAGTTTCCATGGAAACAAATAGGAGATATTACATTCAGATAGATCTACATATGTTTGGATCTGCTTTTTACTACTGAAGTGGTAGTGTGCTGAGTGTGGCACACAGACAAGGTGCCACAGGCAATTCACAGTCAACCTTTGACTGAAGGATGTCGTTTGGTGAGCAATTTCAAATGCTAAGCATGCTGGAGCATGTCAGAACAGAATTGCATGCATTTCAAATACAGTTAAACTTGCTGAATAAATATTTTTTGCTCACTAACTTCCATTGGAGCCTAAAACCTAAATGCAAAATTAAACCCAGGGAGAGGATCACTCTTATGTATCTAAAACAAAGCATGATACAATTACACAGATAAAACTCCAGGTGAGATTACTTCCCAATTACTAGTTCTAATTTTTAGTGCTCACTAAATTGCTTGGTTGAGCCAGTCATATATGACAGTGCGACTGACCTTGCTTCAACCCTAGGTTTAAGTAGGTGCAAATGTAAAATTATTAACAAGGATTGTCAAATAACACTTGATAAATTTAGCAGTAACATAAATTTAAAGGAATGTATACATGTATTAACAGTTAAACAGTTTTATGGCATACAAAACAACTTCTTTAATGAAAAACAAATATTACTGCTACACTCTGCATTCCTTTCCCATTTTCCTCAGCTGAATGTTCAAGTTAATGTTCAGCACATTTAATGTTTACAAATCTGGCTGGATTGCATCATTTATTTAGTTATCTATAACATATGTTCATAATGCTATGCAAAAAAGGACCACAAAATGATAATCAGAAGTTGTTTGACATTGATTAAAAACATGTTTTTAAGTACACAGATGCACTTGATAAAATTTTAAGATTTCTTTCAACTCAGTAACCCAAAACTTCAGATCATGCTTGATGACAATACTCTGATAACTATGAAGAACCAAGATGCTTTTTTCATCAGCAGTGTATTGCACCTTATAAGGTTGTTGTGGTGTTTTTTGCTTTTTTTCTTCATTTTTTTTAACAGTCACTGACCAGGAAATCATATGTGAAACTTCAAAATCCAGAATCATGATGAATATTTAGGTCAAGTCTGCTCTTCTTTTTTTTTTCTTTTTTTTTTTTTCTTTTTTTTTTCTTTCTTTTTTTTTTTTTCTTTTTTTTTCTTTCTTTTTTTTTTTTTTTCTTTTTTTTTCCCAGTTAGAATGATTGATAAATATCTCTCTAGAGAGGAGTAATTTTTGACTGACAGATTACTTCCTTCTTAGGGGTTTTGAATCAAACTAACACAGACATTTTGATCACACTTCATTCTTTTATACTAATACAGCATAAAATCCTCCCACAGCTACACTTCAGATAAAAAATCTTATATATAATTCATAAATATTTATTTATAACAAATCTTAAGCCTGAAGTTTCCTAGATTACTAATAAAAAGCGTAAAGACAATGGAACTATCTTCCGCATAAACTCTAAATACTGACTACAGTCATTTAAATGATATAGATAAAGGACATGAAAGTGATAGACATCAGCCCTGTGGCTTTTATTTTTACAGATCCTCAAAGAATGCTCTGCAGATTAAAATATAAACAGAAAAAGCTTTGCCCCAGGCTGGTTTTATCTAACATTAAATGCAACTTAGTGGTTCCAAATATTACAAGGGAAAAGAGAATGAATGGTACAACAAGATCATGAAGGAGGTCATCATAATTGCCTGCCCCAGGCTTTTTCACATGAGACCATTCGGGGTTAAAGGTTTAAAGGCAGTTGTCCAGATCCAACGCTCCTGTAAAGGAGCCTGATCTCCTTGAAGTCAATAGAGGCAGACTAATTTACACTGAAGAGACTACTATCTCCAAACAGGTAACTTAGCAATTCGATGATGGCTAGTTAACGAGCTGTCAAAGCTTAAACACCAATCATTCAGTTGCCTGAACCTAGAAAAGTGATATACAGCCAGAACTATATGTGTAGCATTTAAGCAACTGCCACAGATGGGGAATTTAGAACACTTGCTGAAATTATTCCAGGAATCCCTAAACCATATTTGAGCATCATCAAGTGTATATAGAAAAGCATGGTTATCAAGAATGCCATCTAGTGTACCCTCCAGCAAAACTCAGCTATAACAAACACTGCACACAGAAGCAAAGTGAAATGATTATAAACATCACCCTGGATTATGATAGATAGTGCCATTAATAGCAACCTGAGAAAAATCAGACGGCTGGATGTAATGGAAATCACATGACTTCTCAAATCAACTCAGGACTGTTCTGTTCTGCAGGATAGCACAATCCTTATATACAATTAAATAAAACTATTCTGGACCCATCTAGCCTATCTCACTAATCTTTCACAAAGATGCTTTGTGGTAAGTCTATAACCAGAGTACCCCATCTTCCTCTATCTTTGAGTCAACCAAAACATAGGGAAGAAGACATTTTGTAAAACATCCGGCTCCCGGATAGTTCCCTGAACTCTGAGATAAACATTAAGCAGTGCAACCTCAATAAAGATGCTTGATATGATGTTATCTGAAAGTGGTTAATCTTCATTTTACTATCTCATAGTTGCCCTGGCATGCAGTAACAAATTGTAAATAGCTAAATGTTTTCCACCATCCATGTCACATCTTTTATTTCTTCACAGACAAGTCTCAACGACTGCGCCTCATCTCCAGCTGACTTATGTGATAGCAAAATGTGTGTATCAACAGCAAAGGCTTACACGCTCATTCCAAATCTACTGACTTGTAGTGGTTTGCTGCTCTACTTCAAGTCAGTTGTGGGTAATGCTACTGTGAATTATTTACATAAAAATAATTGTATTTTTCATACAGCCTGCATAAATTTCCAGGAAAAGATGTCTCTGTGATTCCTACTATATTCTGGTTTGTATTAAGCAATTGGTCAGCCACATCTAATAATTATCGTTGGTCATGCAAAAGCATTAGAATTTGTGTTCTACCTGTAGTACATTTCACAGTAAACAACTCCTTTGTTTTCATCTGTGAGAACAAAGAGGACTTCATGACAAAGAAAGGTCTAATGAACAGGGAACTAATCTAGCATTTAACTTCTCTAGTCACTGTGTGCTTCCTGTATGACTTCAGGTGAGGTGTTCAGCTGTACTCTAGCTTCCTCCCTTGAAACCCAGAGGTAAAGGCACAGCTGCCACTCTACAGAATTTTGAGAGAGTAAATAATGTTGAAGACCATGAAGTGTTTGAACAGAGCACTAATAGAAGCAAGTAATACTTTAGAGAGATTCTATGGTTTGCCTCACTTCCAGCAGTGCAAGTTCCTGCTCACATCTCTGTGACATGTTTGCAGTAAGCTTTGTCAACAATTCTTCCAGTTTGTTTTAAATCTATTAATGAAAAGAGTAGATGCTTCAGGTGCTTAGTAAGATTGTCCTGAGCATCATCTGCAGCTTAGCTGTCAGCTGCAGCATACCAATGATTCTGCCCCAGGAGGAAGATAGCTGCATTTTTGTACTCTCAGACGGCTGCACAGACACCATGAAGGCTGACAGCACTTAGACTGTGAAAAGCATGGAAATTATAGTTCAATAAACGGACTTACCACAGAATGGCAAATGTTTCTCTCTCCTGCATATTTTTCATTGAGCTGAAACCCTTGTATGATTTACAGAACCACTAATAAAAATTTGCAATAAGATGCATCTTTACTGCTGTTAAAAGAACCACTCAGTTCAACAAAAATATACAAACTCAACTCATGCAGGAATGTATTTATATTATTGTCTATAATTTATTTTTTTATTAAATAATGACAGCAAATTACCCATCACTATCCTGGTAATTTATATGTTACACTCTAAGAATGGAATAAATCAGAATTAGAGCTCATGAATAAAGTGTCTTTGGGCACTTTGCTTAAGATCTCCATCTGCCATGGTCTCATAGCAGATTCTACACAGTATCTCACTCTGATTAGTATGTGTGAATTTAGAAAGAAAACAGAAATAGAACAAACGAGATAAATATTGCACATTTAGGGAAAGCAATATTACCTGCTGAAAGACCTGTCTGCTCATACTGCAGATGCCCCTCTAAACTTCTGGTATATGACAAGCATCACTCTTCTGTTACATTAGTCACAGTACTTTGGAAGCATCTGGACAGCCTCTTAGCAGGAGCTGTGATTCTCTCACAGTTGTTATGCACTGAAAACAGTGAATGAAAACCTTCTTTTACAGGTAACTGAATTGAAAATCTGACAGATGGCTGCATCTTCACTATTCTGGGAAACAATCTGCATCTTGAAAATAAAATATCAAGGAAATTCAGAGTTAAAGAAATATCACAAGTAGTAGGAAAAAACATCAATGATTTAGTGAACATAAATTGAATTATTTTCCATAAGTAAGACTCTCTCAGAGAGTGGTCAGGCACTGGAATGGCTGCCCAGGGAGGTGGTGGAGTCGCCGTCCCTGGCAGTGTTCAAGAGGTGTCTGGATGACGTGCTGCATGATATGGTTTAGTGCTAGTGGTGGCAATGGTGATGAGGAGACGGTTGGACTGGATGACCTTATAGGTCGTTTCCAACCTTGTGATTCTATGATTCTATGATTCTTTGAAAGACTGCACACCATTCAAAGCCAAAAACTGATAGGTTGCATATTACAGACACATGAGAAAAAGCTTCATGATCTGGTTATAGATCTCTGTACAAATATATGAAAGCATTTAATGTTATTTAAAAATATTCTAAATCACATGTACACGTGCAGGATAACTCAGTAAATCAGTATCCATAAAGGAATTCAGAAGTGGATAAATTTCTTGTTAACGCCAGTATAGCTGCTTAGACTTCACACTGTCAAATTTGTCAATCTTTTTCCAGAAGACTTGGATATCTTTTCTTTCTAAAGAACTGACTGACTTCAGCCAAGCAACCTCTCTGAGTCTTCACAGTTTTTAAATGATGGATAAGAATTTTCAGCTGCACAAAGAAACATTATCCAGATGTCCAGATGGCCTCAATTTCATATGTTCAGGATCTGCTGTAACTACTGTCCCAACATGATATGTAGCAGGTACCCAATACCTGAATGAAAAATGAGGCTATGTAAGGAATTGCTTTGGATAAATTCCATACCTCCGTACAAAATAAGCCCTGTGAACTCTGTAAACATGATACAAGAAACCACCAAGCAAGCACAAACACATGTAGTTCTCCCTTTGCACTAATAGAAGAAACTCCGCCCCTATTAAGTTCCATTTGGCCCAACGTCAGCCACTATGAAGGCAATGTTATTTCCTATGATTTAAATCACTTGAAAAGCAATAGAGAGAAAGGTTTACAGGCTAAATGCTGCATTGGAAATATTTATAAATCTTCCTGTAGCAGTGACAAATACTATCTGCTGTGTGAATTTATCACCTTCCAGGTAGATTTTCTCTGGATATTTCTTCTCCCTGAGGGACAATAGTAGATCAGGAAATTAAAAATAAACCTAATAGACGATCAGATTATTAAGTAATTAACAAAGGCCAAAAGTCACAGTGAAAAGCTTCTTACTACATGATTGTGGGTTATCTATAAGTTCTCATTTGGCAAAGACTGTCAATAAATGACAGTTCTTAAGGTTTATAAGGACAATTTCCATTGATTTCGGTTTAATTCATTTATGAAGCTTTTTGTATATAGTTATTTGGTTTGAGAGGAATTTTGGTGGCTGCACTTTCTGTGCATACATTTCACATTTTTCAATAAGATTTAAGTGTGAATGCAAAAAAAAACCAAAAAACAAAAAACAAAAAACAAAAACCCAACAACAAAAAAAAACAACAGAAAAACAAAAAGAACAGATGTACTTTTATTCCTGAAAAATGTGGCAGTTCTCTCTGTTATTGTTAAAAACAAAAAATACCAACCACTTTTCAAAAGATGGGATGTATACAAAAAAATGTCACAAATACACACAATTAAAGATGAAATACCTCAAAATTCAGAGATTACAGAACTCTATCTGGGTAACTAATCTGACAGTAGATCTAGAGGAGACATGACCGACATGCTAACAGTGAAAATATGGGCTTTAAGGTATAGTAGACAATAATGGTTGGAAACCAAATCAACCCTATTCAAAACAACAGAAGAGAAAGATTGTTAAGAGTGAGGGTGATTCATCATCAAAACAAAAATATCAAGAGAAGTGATATATTCTCCCAATTTATATTTCAAATGAAAGTGTTGCATGAAAACATGCTGTAGTCATACTCAAAACTACTCAAAACATACTCAAAAGGCAAAATTATATGCCAGGGGTCAGAATAACAATTTAGTTCTGCTTAGTTTTCAATCTCATCAGTCAAACTCAGTGATTCCGCAAAATCATATAGGCAGGATTATGCCATATAAAAATTTCTTTGGAACTTTTATGTAATGCTAAGTAAATATTACCTTCCTTTAAGCTGATTTACCTCTAACAAATTTAGGCAGATTTATTCAGCGAAAGGTCAGGCATTTCCATTCAGAATGATAAATACATCATCATAGATACCCTACGGATCACTAGAGGAAAGAAAATCACTAAAGACTGTACAGTTTGCTATAAAATTTATAATATTTCATTTGTACTACAAACAATTTTGTCAGGGTTTTATTAAGGTTAGAGAATATGTTTCCTAGGGGGAAGTAATTGAATAAGAGGTTTTATTATGAATTAAGCATACCTTATTTTGTAAGGATAAGACTAATAAATCAAATTACATTAGATGCTGAAGAGAATATTTTGTAGTCTAGTGACTGCATGTTGGTTATCCAAACATGCAAATTTTGTGAAAATGTTGCAAAGAAAGGAACGGAAAGTAGTAATGACTTATGAATTAATATTCTTTATTTTTATTCACATTTCTCATGCATTTTTTTTTTTTTCTAAAAGGTAACTTAGTGTGTGAGTTTGTAGCTACATGTCAGAGAACATGTAGCACAAGTGCATGGCCCATATCTTCACACCCTGAAGAGACACAGCATCTCAAAATCATCAACACAGCCCAATGTGCAGGTGCTCTATAAGCTAGAGAAACATGTGCATCTCTCCTTACAGATTAGGAGATGTATGACAAGAGAAAATTAACACATGCATCTACAGTGTCTAGTATGGTTCCAGATATGAAATTAGCCTGGAAAATCCCAACTAAAATGTCTTAAAGTCTGAAAAAGCAGAAAAAAACAAACAAACTCAAGAATATATATATATATAAATATGTTTACATCATTTATTCAGGAAAAGATTTGTTCTGCTTTCAAATTCTTCTATGAAAAAAAAAAAAAAAAAAAAAAAAAAGTATTTGGAGAGGCTTCCCAAATGATTCGTGACATAATGTCAGGAGAAAATATACCAATTTTCTCCTGTAATTCAGAGTTCCACAGCTACAATTTTTTTGGCAATACAGAGATTTTTTTTCTTCATTTGGCACCCACTTTGTCAGTTTTAGCTGAGTGGCAACAATTGAAAAAGAAGAAAAAAAACTGGATTCTTTTTGCTCAAGAATTTTAAGCACAAGAAAAAACAACTCCATACTGAGCTGCATTTGCCCAGCAGGTTGGTGGGTTTTGTTCATTGACACTGCCTTTTTTTTGGAGTTAGGTTATGGAAAGAGTACTACAAGATGAGATCCAGAGTGTTTACTTTGTGCCTGAAATGAAAGTTGGATGAAAAGTAGGCATTTAAATCCAAGAAAGTGATCCAGAAACCCTATGCAGCAAGTGGTGTCAAAGCCAGCAGACACTAACACTCAAAAATCACCTTTTTAATCAGTCTAAGACATTTCCAGATGCTTATTCTCATGTCCAACTCCTTCCTTTGCTTCCCAGACCCTCAGGGGTGACAAGGAACGTGCCCAGTATCCAGCTGAGCTCTGCAACAGTCTGTGTCATGGTGTCTGTCAAACTGAGTTCAACCCGAAGAACAGCTGCTTCCACAACATGCAGAAAATGAATCACAGGATAAGATGGCAAAGCTGCTTTTGCCCTACTTCTTGGAAATTCATCACCTGGGTTTTGATGGATCTACATGATGCTTATGTCCCAGGCTCTTGTTCCCCCCTAGCTGTCCAGCTCCTGTCTTGGGGTGAGAAGCTGTGAGCCTGGCTGTCAGGCTCAGCTTGCCCTGCTTGTCACATGGAGAATCTCCATGGATCCTTGCTCTCCACCACAGCAGCCATCTTTCCACATGATGTTCTTCCCTTCCACTGGCCCAGAGCCTCCACAGTGCTTGCCCATTGTCCAACCCCTCCATACAAAGAGAAATGGTCTCAGATGTTCTCGCTGCTCAGTACCTACTCAAAAACATGAGACCTTCAGAGGTCAGTATAGAAACTAAGAGAAAAGTCACTTTCTTCAACTGACTTTTTTTTTGTTGTTTTGTTTTGTTTATCTAGGAATAAAAGTACTCTAATGTGCTCCTCAGAGGGAAAAACAGCATTACAAACATATTGAGTCAAGCTGTCACTGCCCTAAAATTTGCTTTTATGAGATAGGGAAATTCCACTATCCCAGAATGACAGCCATAGAGCTTCTGAGAAACCTCTGTAAATCTCGACTGAGAGCCAATGTGCTGTTTTAGCCAGGTTTATTACTAGGAGGAAGTGGGGAAAAAAATGAGAAAGCCCATTCTTATGAAATCAAAACTGCAAGATTTTTCTCTGCAGCAAACTAAATGCCTAAAATCTTTAATGCTTCACTCGTTGCACAGACATCTCCACATAAATCAGTCAAGCATTATGAGGTAATAAAATTTAATTCATGCACAAATATCCTGGCAATTAGTTATACTGGAGAGGAAATTCAGATCACTGTATGGGAACTGAGGAGATTGTCCAGAAGAGTAACTTAGGCATCCCATACCAGGATGTGGCGTGGTCTCCTTACATTCATAACTACTTTCATGCATACTATTGTTTTCTTTTTACTACAACTGAGAATGCCTGTAGAACCTTTTTGGTTCTATATTTCAGTTTATACTAGTAATCCAATAGAAATAGCACTTACTGAACTTTACAATCAACCTGTAAAAATACACTTGGAATTAAAACTCAAAGCTTTGCATGTGAAGGACAGGCAGAAGTGCTGCCCGAAAGAAGTCTCTCACTTTGACTTCCCAATTTTAAAATACAGAGACACATAATTACTTGTATGTATTAAAAGAACCAACTGAATATTTTTTAAACAGATTTTTTACAAAATACCACAGAACTCATATTGACATCTTCTATTAGAAAAGTTTTAAATAGCTAATGCTTAGCTAAAAATAAGAAATGTTCAAGGCATTTATTACGCCAGGTGATAGAGAAAAAGCATTTGAGTTTCTTATAGGTTATATGCTATATATGTAGCTTCAATATTTTGAAGGGACCATAACATCAGCAGCCCAGAGCATGGAAGATTTTCCCTCTGACACACAGAGATTATCTCCCTGTTATATCAGAGACACATGGAACAGGAAGCACACAAGGACTGAATTTGTTTCAGTTTATGTCAAGAAGTCCTAATTAAGTATATTTTCCTTTTGTCTCTTCCTTTTAGTATTGAGCCACTTTAAGAGAGGGGAAAGTCAAGCATCTTGAATTTCTGAGCAACAGAAGACTATCAAGACATACAATATACAGTCTCTGGAAGAGGAGTCCTCTTTGGATTCCTTCATCTTATCACACTGCCAAGGCCACTCAACATCACTATTAAACGAAATATTCCTTTGCTAGAGTGCCATAAGATACTTATTGAGAGAGTAATGATTTGAGAACCTGTGAGGAAGTAGAGAGCTGTAGAAAAGCTTACTCCAACACATTAGCAGACCTCAGGGATCGCCAAGATTTTAGGGACCAAATCGCTTTACTCACCTAAAAATTCATCCTCCCAGCCTTATTTCCTCCCTCTTGCCTCTACAATGTCTCCACATTGACACAAAGTATGATGTGAGGGAAAGAGTGAAACTCCTCAAACTTTCCTACTCTTGGACTCTTAAACATACTTTTCCTTCAAAAATTAAATCTGACCCAGCACCAAGAGACCAAAAAAGATGGAAAAATACAGTCAAGTTGTGAGTTGCACATAGTATTTTTGTTTTGTTTTGTTCTTTTTCCATCAGAGACAATAGTCTGGATAGAATTAGAGAATGTAATAGAAGGCACATTTGAAGGAAAGAAAGGTCTCCTGATACTACTCCAAGAAAAGTAATTTTTTTACTTCTGTCTAGAAGCATTACCTTTTCAGGAACCGAGGCCTGGGGAGTATTTAAAGCCTTTAAGCTAAATTGTTTTAGGTAGCCATTGAACAGTGGAGTGGAACAGAGAAAAGAATTAACATGAGTGACTCAGATTCCATGTAAATCTAGTTCAGGAGCAGTTTGGGCAGTGTGAGCTGTTTTTTGTTTGTTTTGTTTTGTTTTGTTTGTTTTCTTCTTGATATCTAAGTAATTGTGCAGAATGTAGACAAACGTAAATCATCAGTCCCAGTAAAAAGCAGCTGGAAGGAAATCAGTGTTTTATGGGAATTCCAATTTTATATGCTCATAATGAGTCACGGATTTAAAAGCTTTCTACTTCTGAGCTCCACATCTTTAAGAGCAAGGCAAATTCTCTCAGTGCTCCCAAGTAGTTCAGGAATCTATTGGCTCAGGCTTGTGGCAGTTCTAAAGTGGCTTAATTGCTGTTAGCACGGAACTACTATGAACGTTCACAAGCTCTTCTTAGTTTTGAGGTAATGTGATGTTAAAAAAAAATCTCCATTTAACAGATTCAGCCCTCCTGCCAGGCACAGGCTCACAGTGTGCATGCAGACATTTCCTCCAGTTCTACTGATGGGTAGTAATTTGTTAAATTGACATAATTCTGGATGGATTCAGGGCAAAGGTCTCATATATTACAGCTACAGAAATGAGTCTCATCTTTTCATTTGAAACTTTATTTCTATTTCAGGAAGGCCAGGTTAGGAATGCAGCTTCAGCAGCATTATCATTATTGCCATTCCTTTCCTTTTATTTTGAAACTGTTCCACCTTCACCTTTTTTGTGAACCAGCAAGAAAACATGTATTGACATCTAAAGAATATCATTCTTTACAGTGGGATGCAGCAGGTAGACAATATTGATGTATTCTATTTCTCCCAAATACACAGTTTCTGTATCTCTTCAATCCAAACAATAATAACAGTGATAATTCTTCATGAAATGTAGCATTTGTAAATTTAATCACATATTTATCTGTAGTTTGTAGCTAAGTACCTCATACATCCTCTTACACGTATAAAAGTTCAGAACGAGATCTAGGCTTTCAAGCACTCTCTCCATGTTTCTAATGTCCATTTATAACTCTTATATTCAAGCATCTCAGCAAAATAGACACTTTCAGTAACACATTTACCACCAAAAAGACATTTTTAAATGACTTTAAGTATTTTCCATAATTTCCAAGCATAAATACTGGCTGAGTGGAAAATGACTTTAGAGCAGCCCTGAAGAGAAGGATTTGGGGGTGCCAGCTGATGAAGGACTCAACACAAGCCAACGATGAATTCTTGTAGCCCAGAAGGCCAATGGTATCCTGGGTTGTAACAAGAGAAATGTGGCCAGCATATCAAGGGTGGTGATTCTGTCCCTTGTACTCTGCTCTCATGAGACTCCACATGGAATCCTGCATCCAGTTCTGGGGCTGGCAACATAAGAAGGACATGGAGCTGTTGGAGCAGGTCCAGGGGAAGGCCCCGAAGATGAGGGCTGCAGCACCTCCCCTATGAGGACAGGCTGAGACAGTTGGGGCTCTTCAGCCTGGAGAAGAGAAGGCTCCTGGGAGATATTATAGTTGCCTTCCAGTACCTCAGGAGGGACTTCAGGGAAGCTGAGGATGGACTTGTTATAAGGACAAGTAGCAACAGGATGAGGGGAAATACATTTAACGTGGAAGAGGATAGATTCAGAATAGATATTAGGAAGAAATTATTCACTCTGAGGGAGGTGAGACACTGGAACAGGTTGCCCAGACACGTTGTGGATGCTCCCTCCCTCAAGGTGTGCAAGGCCAGGCTGGATGGGGCTTTGAGCAACCTGGTCTAGTGTGAGCTGTCCCTGCCTATAGCAGGGGCATTGGAACTCAAACCATTGTATAATTCTATGATTCTATTATAATGCCTATTTTTCTCAAAGACTCCTTGAAAAGTCTCATTCATTTTTGAAATTGCATACATTTGTATCTGTTCTCATTCAAGTGAGTGCAAGCTGTGGCACTGACTTCAGTGTTGACAGGATCGTATCTAGTTTGCAGCAACTTCCTAGTTCGAAAATAATGTTAGATCATTTCCCTCTAATCCAGGTTGATTTTTACAAATAAAACAGTTTTCATAGACCATGCCTCTGCTTTGATGATTTATCTCTCTCTAATTAAGAACTCTGAATCATCTTCATTCTGTTATTTTGTATCAATGGTTCATTTTCCTCAGCCAGATGAAGGCAAAATTGACTGTCTGCTGCTTTCCATTTTTACCTTCACATAGATGGTCTAACAAAAGGAACTAACATTTTCTTTTTTGTTCATTTTTATTCATTTGCATTGGTATTTCTGTACAAAGACTGCAACCTTTTTGTTCCCCTTGTTTTGCTCATTGTAACATTACCATGTACACATTTCTTGTTTAAACACCTTAGATTATTTATTTATTTAAATTTTCCCCTGCAGCACAGAGTAGCACTGTTCTTGAAAAAAAATATATATATTTTAATAGATACTTTTGGCCTCATTAAACAATTACAAAATAAACCAGAAGGAGCTGGTTCCAACAATTATATGGGAGATAAACAGCTTTTAAAATGTGGCCTAATTAAATAATTACTCAATAGACCACAACGATTCTGCTCTGTCATGTAGCTAATGTGCAGTGTTCAAAAACTACCTAATTAAAGTAATTATACAATAGAGTTGATGGTTCAAAGTGAACCAATTCTTTTTCTTGGGTACTTGATACAAAAATGTTAAAGCAACATAACTGAGTAATTTCTTTAAGGCAGCACACTGATCTATGAATCAATAATATACTAGAGTCTTCTCCCACTTTTACTGTTCAGCTTTTTAAACTGTGAATCTGTTGAAATCATCACAGACTTTGGTGATTTCCAGGTGTAAAATGAGTGGTTATTTCAATCTTACACAAAAATCAGAGATGCCTCTTCAGTGACTGTGTAACTATTTCTTTCCCTGTTTGCTATATTCTCATTTAAAAGGAAATGTCAGAGACCTCCTTGTAAATGTTGACTCTTTGTATGACACCTATTTATCCTATCCTATCAGCAGTGTAAGTATACATTCTTGAGGTGCCAGTATGAGATACTGTCAACTGGATGATTTCAATCACTGATATAGTGCTTCCTAATATGAATGTATTTTATACCAATAATACTGTTCTTAGCTTAGAATCATTTAATATTATACTGCTTCTCTCCTTCTTCCTCTTCCCCTCTACATGCTTTTGAATGAAAGTGTCAGCAAAAGCACAGTTCAGCCAGTATCACTGTGCTTGCATCAGCAATTTCACCAGAGTAGTTCAGTCAATCACATTTAACACTTTACTACCCCCTTCATCTACACATCCAGCAAAATTTTGTATTATGGAAAATCTCATTAAAATAGCCAAGAGTCAGTGGGATACAAAGCCATATAGAAACATTTGGAAAACAGTAACTTCCTATTTTCTATTCAGTTTAATAGTTTTGAACTTAAAAAGAAATTGAAATTGTTTTCAAATTTTGACCTGCATTTTCCATGGCTAATTTTGATTTATTTATTCACCAGAAATCTAGTAGCTTTCCGGACAGCTCTCTTCTGTCTTCAGCTGTTTTTATTTTCTGGTCACAGAGCTATGACTGGAGACCACTGAAGGAGAATCTGAAAGAAGAGGTATATCTAAATAGTTTCAAGAAATTGGGATAAAGACTTATATACTACTGGAAAGAGCCTAGAGAGATGGAGGAGCAAAAAGAACTTTTTGTTAAGTGCCTTAAAGAAATTTAAATTTCCAGAACACCTTTTTAACTTTGATGGGAGATATATCAGCTCTCATCCTGTCAGGTTTAGGGATGGTAGTCTTTTATTTAGGATCTTATACAAATCGCTGAATATTTAATGTTAATCATCCAAGTGTAAATTTATCATATTTATTTTTAGAACTATACTTAACCTTCTATGACTCCTTGCATTGGTAACTGTAATTAAATGGCATTTGTTATTCACTGTGCTATTTCTGATACGTAATGAAGCTTGTAGCACATATCTATTCATATGTTAACCTAATTGACTCCAAAACTTCATAGGCATAATACAAACCAGCAGATCATTTAGCTATGACAGTGAAAGCCCAACTATTCACTACAGTGTGACAGCATTAATGTCTGTAACAATGAAAGGCAACCTACCCAACACTACACAATCCACACAGCTGTTCAGAGGAGCTTTGGTCTGGAACAGAGCACAGAGCGTGCTGAAAAGCCACTAGAGAGATGAAAGCCATAAACTTGTATCAGAACTGGGGTTATCGAAACACTAAATCTATTTTCAGGAATTTCTCTTGTTTAAGATTATCAACAGTGACAATATGACAAAGGAAACACTTTTGTTTCAGTCTGAAAAAAATCTGTATTAGTTGATAATGTAAACGCTATCCTTGCTTTTACAATAACAACAGAGAAAATGAGTTGAAAAAATTCCACTGCCAATTTTAAAATGTTTATATTTCATATAAACACAAAAAAAGACACAAAAAAAGATCATAATTATAATTTATTTTCCACAGAAAGATTTTATACTTTCTTTCTTAAAATCCTTTTTGCTGCAAGTATAGAAACAAACCAGATTTTCGACTAATAAGCAATGAATTTGCGATTTCTTAAAACTTATCTTTTTCTTCCTCAACCATATCAGTCATTAAGAAACTTTCATAACAGCAGATCCAGATTTCTTTGACATGCATGATGAAACTCACATACATTCCTAGGAAAACACATTTGATTGTTTGATACTCTATTTCGTGAAAAAAAAAAATCCTAGTACATATTCTTTGATAACGAAAAGGGAGGGGCTTATGAAATGTAGTGCCAGGGCCTACATTTGAGATCTGCAAAGATATACTGATTTTCTTCAGCTTCTAAAGTACAAGTAGAGTATATCTTTTCTCTGTTAAAGTAAGTCCCATGCTATAATTTTCTTGCATGTGGAAGCATATTACTGCACCTTCTTCTAGCATTTAAGATCACTCCTGAAATAACTTCTTTCTTGTCATTCTTTGGTGATTAGTGGTGTGGAAAAAAATTAGAGAGGTGTGTGGGGAGAGGGAAAATGGTGGGTTTTTTTTGTTTGTTTTTTGTTTTTTTAAATTGAAATGCTATTTAAGAAAATGGGAGGCTGAGGATAAAATATAACAAATTTAAATAAGATATTTGCAGTTTCCGTTCCTTTTTTTTTTTTTCTTAATCAAAGGTACAAATGGGCTCAAGGAGGGATAACTCAAATGAGGATGAGTTCATTACTGACAATTATCTGTGACAGTCCAAATACAACCTTTGCCTGAGAGAGTTTCTATGTTACTGATTAGATAAGATGGGAAAAAGTGTGTTAGAGAAAGACTTACTTGTCTAGTTTTTAGGCTGAAGTTTCACAATGATATAAGTGCTGCACTTCCTCCCATCCTGAACACGTTTCCTGCCTTGTCCCTCTAGCCAGCTAGCCCAGGAGACTAACTGAAAACCCAGTGTTGCCAGACAAGTCAGTTTTGTGATTTCATCGCATACGAAAAGTTGCTTAATTTTTGAATATAATCATCTGCTACTGATGGATTGAAGGTGGTTCATGATGTCCTACCAATCTATGGTCAACCCTAGTATCACGGGCTTAACGCTAATCAAGAATGATCCTTTCTCATCAGTATCTTCCAGTGGGGGAAACATGGGAAGGCAGTGGTGCAGAGTAGACTGATGGTTTTGTGGTAACTACCCACAGTCCAAATGCTAATCTTTTCCTTCACTTCTCTCCCAGGGTAACAGACAATTTGAAAAGTACTCTGCTAGCCTCCGAGCTGGTAATCATGACAAGACATGGCCCTTCTGTCAGTATTTAGAAGTAATCCCCTGTGTGGGTCTGTATTTCTTCTGACACTTCTCAGCAACTGTTTTGTCTTAAACTTCATTGTAAGTAGCTGTGTTTCTACCAACAACTATTCTACAATGACATGTAAAATATTTTACTCCAAAAGTGCTGTTAAATTATCTCTTAATTTTATTAACTCATCAGCTCAATCTCTGGTAAGATAACAACAAGATAAATGCTCTTTCTATGTGCATGAGTGCAGCTGTGTACCCTTTCCCACTTTGCAAGCCTTATCTGACTTCAAGACAAAGTCATAGAAAATATAGCATGGTGAAATATTTTCAGGGCATGTGGGCCTGTCTATGCTATGTTTTAAAAGCTTCACTGGTTCAAGTGCCATGCATATTTTCTGCTGCATTGATTCATCACTGTACTCCAGTGAGAATGGCAGTAGTGTCCTGAATCAACAAGAGCACTTATTCATGTTACCTTTCAGATTGTTATGATTCCCACTGATGTCAATAGGGACACAAGGGTTAACTGTTTAAATTTAAACAGATGTCTCAGGGCTTTTAGACTTGAGAACAAAAATCATCTCTATTAGTATATATATGGACAGTTGAATAAAACTGGGTTACTGTTACTGTTTCCTGAATCCTTTGAAAAGTAGATTCTCAAAGAATGGCTTTGGAGGAATATTAGAACTATCTGAAGTTGCAATAGTACTAAACAGGTAGTTACAATCATGGGAAGCAGGAAAAAATTCCAAAAGACTCAAAAATATTTCATATCAAAGATTTAAAAAAAAAATGCTGAATTGCTTATTGCTTCATGTTGTTTTACCACAATCATGAGAAAGCACTTTTCTTCTTAAATGATTGTATCGTTTTAAAGAAAGAAAAGAGGATTCAAACAAAACTAAGTAATTCATAGTTGAAAACCATATTTCATCTTGGAATTCAATTTTTTCTTTCTTTTGACCTGACATTTAAAATTGTATCTGTATTTTGTGTCACATAGATCAGTTTCCAAGTCCTAGTATCTTGACTACCAGAAATAGTACATTTGTGGAGTATTTCTTTTTCAACTGAACCACCTACTGAAGTAAAAATATCATATTATTCCACTTTTAAATGATGGAGAGGGGAGAGAAAATAGCTTTTGGTGGATTAGCTGCATTGTGAAGTTTTTAACCAGTGTTCCTTTTTTTTTTTTTTTTTTTTTTTTTAAATTGTTATAATTTCATTTAAATATGCACTGGGAAGTTGCATTATCTTAAATCTTCCAGACTCTCCAGCTCTCTTTATCAATGCCAATTGGTTATTTGGGGATGCACTCTACATGAGTGGAGCAGGTGAAACAATCCAGTGATTGCCTGGCTTTGTTTTTATTCTTATATTTGTTAATATTATCTTTGTTTAAGCGGTTCAGCACGCAGTCACCCTTGGCCCTCTTCCTTTTTTAGTGTCTTAAAATTATGCATAGTGGATCTAGCATATTAACAAGTTAGAATATTAATGATTTGCACCCATTTGTCACATAAACAGATGAATGCACAAGGCTCAGAACATTAGGTAGTCAACCTCTCATTGTGTTTAATAGCACTGTATTCCAGTTTCAATTGTTTTTCACACAACGAGGTGCCATCATGCTACAAAGAGAAACATATCACCTTTCAGTATAACATCTCTCAAAAACTGCGATCATGCTTTTCTTCACATAGTCAAGATATTCTGTTGTGGGGGAATAATACGACATCAAGGTCAGTGGTGGAATTTTGGAAATTTGATACTAAGACATAAGCAATAAATTATCTCACAAGGACATGGAAATTCTACAAGA
Source organism: Lagopus muta (assembly GCF_023343835.1). Classification (NCBI taxonomy): domain Eukaryota; kingdom Metazoa; phylum Chordata; class Aves; order Galliformes; family Phasianidae; genus Lagopus; species Lagopus muta. Next base: position 12,000,295 of record NC_064439.1, on the reverse strand, counting down.
TAGGAAAAAAAGAATAGGACTGTGAATGGACTTTCGATTTTCCTTATGAAAAAATTTGTCAATTTCATTTCTTCCCCTCCCTGCCCTTGATGGGTGCGATCAGTACTATCAGAAATGCGAGAAAAAATCCTGGACACACTGAACTAAACAACAGAAATGTCACTGCTTTTTGCAGGTCATGATTTCACATGGAAGAACCAATACGAGCATTTTAGAACTATTGGAAAGAAAAATGAATGTCCTTTATTTGGAAACATAACCTCAAATGATATATTCATTAGACATTACCTATCCTTCAGTAATCAAAATGGAAGTTTTAGAGCAGCCACTCATTACAATTGTAAATACTCATCACCACAAATATTCACACACTAAATTGCTGCAAAACTCTGCACATAAAATGACATCACCCTCCTTGTTCAATATTAACTCCCTGTTACTTTGGCTTTATCTTCAAGTAAAATAACTATAGTACTAAATGCTGTTGGAAGACTTTCATCTACAGCGATTACCCCATGCTTCTGGAGTTTCTTGTTGAAAAACAGATTACTCTGAATACCATACGTACTTCAACCACTTTTGTCCCATGGGGGAATAAAAAAAATAGACAAGAACCAAGAATGTCTTTATTTACATAGTTTTGTAGCTGCTTGTATGTATTCATACAAACTGTACTAGTGACTTAATGAAGAACATAATCAAATAGTTTTTTTAAAGGATTATTCTATGAAATGTAGTTAAATATGATTTTGAATAATTATTCTATGGAAGCTGAACAGTCAGTCACAGACAATGATGGATGAATGATTCAATCACTGATGTGCTACCTATTTCAAGTTTTTTGACTCCTTTATCTCTATATTTGAAAAACTAAGCAGTGGAGTTGTGATTCAGTTTGCTTTGAGTATATATATGCAACTTATGCAATAATAGTCAGGCTTTACAAGACATGGAAAGCATTTGTCTTTAGTTCTGAGAGGTCCAGAATGAAAGGATATACACAGCTTAAAATCTATACATAAATGCTTTATCATTAATGAAAGAGTGATGAGGTGATCTTAGACTGGGCATTATTCTGGAGGCATTAGTCTTGTTATAGCTGATTTTTTTACAATGTTCATTGAAGAAAAGTATGCCTGAAGATTTTACCCACGCTGGAGATATTTATATGCATTGAGATTCAGTTCAGTCAGCTCTGCATCTAAAAATAATGAATGCAGACTATATTTCTGAATGGAAGACTGTTCTCTTCCACTTGTTTTATAATTACTTTTGTAGGTTTTTTTCTTTTCTTTGGTTAGTTGTCGTTGTTGTGGTGTTGATGATTTTGGGTCTGGTTGGCTTTTTTTTTTTTAGTTACTGTTTCCTAGAATAGTTTAATGATCATGACATTCTTCTCTGACATGATGCTTAAGGTGGATAATAAATCAAAAGGATGCCAATAAATAGTAGAGGTAAGAATATCAAATTACTCTTTTTTTTTCTTTTTTTTTTTTTCTTGAAACCAACTGATATGTCAAGTATCAAATACATTTATCAAAAATGAAACAGCTCCAATAAGAACACCTAAATACAGGTTTTAGAGCTAAAAGCTGTCTGGAAGTTTAACCAATCTCCTAGGATACAAATTATTGACCTTAAGGACTTTCACATGATAAACATTTAGATAATTATTCAAAGCAGGGTATCTCTGGCAGGAAAAAGTGGGAAAGACATACTTGCAAATCTGTAGTGATTTGAAAGACACCATTTTGGATTCTCAGTAGGAGACAAATCTTGGTCTGAAAGAGACAGAACCACTAACTACAGTATTTCCTATTTTGCTCTGAGCAAGATAACTGTTAGACTCTTGGTGCACGGTTGATCCTTTTTTCTCTTCCCTGTCTCTTCCCAGGCTCTGCTTTTCTTTGGAACTGCTAAGTTACTGTGAGAAGTTCCCCTTCCCACAACATGGAATTTCACAAGGAAGGAAATTTATCATTAAAAAGTACCCAATTAATTTTGCTATTATTGCCCAAGAAATTAGCTCCTGAAGTACCTCTGGGTGAGGCTTCCAAGTTCTCTATATTGATGAAAAACATCTGTACCTCCTGGGAACTGTAAAAAGCATTCCTCAGATGAGAAAGAACAGCCTTAAGGTGTTGCAGCTAGTAATTGTAGTTCTGGGGCTGGTGATAATAGTCATAAAAATATATATTTTTAAAAAATTCAGGTGGACATTTCTTTATTCCTAAGTAAGGTCCTTAAGTCATCCACGAAGGAAAACAAAAGAACACTACATTTCTTAGGTCACCACTGGATTTTGATGTGGGTGATTAACTGACAATAGAAAAAAGCATTAAATGCTTACTGAGCATTTCTGAATTACAAACAAATCTATAAAAAATCTGAAATTTAAATGCTTTTTTTTGATCTTTCGCAAGCAGAAAAGGGAGTGAAATAAATCAAATGCATTATTCACCACAAAATATTCTCCCAAGTCCTCTTTTTCCCTTTATCTAGCAAACTACAGAACCAACCATTGCTTTCTGGGGATTTCATTAGTATGTGGAAGGCATATTGTAAAAAAATCTTTCTTCTCCACTAGGGAAGCATTATCTTTTACTGACAATCTGTGAATGCTACTGATAAACGACCTTTTACTTATACAAAATATTAATGTCTTCATCTCAGGAAAGAATTTCAAATCTAAATCACACATGAAAATTGAATATCATTTTTCTTTTCACTCTGGATCTGAATGCTTCATAATGTCTGTATAATTCTCTGCTTTACATTCACCTTGTGCCATATTATAAGATAACTGGAAGTTATTATGTTTCATAAGGCTATTGTAGTATTTTTGTCATTTGGAATGAAAACTGTAGACTTCATACAAATAATTATATATGTAAATTTTTTCTTTTTTTCTGACAGACATAAATTGTGAACAATGAGAATTAATATCTACAGCTACTATTTAAATATTCTCTGTAGCTCTACACAGCCCTCTCAAAAATCCATTAATATAAAGGTTCTGAAAAAGATCATTACTCCCTGAGTACATGGAAACTTTTTATTCTGTAAGGTTTTCTTTAGCTTACAAGCATGTCTAAGCCGGATCCAAGACAACAGTGGCTTGCTCAGCCTAGATGCTCAGGTATCTTACTGTTCTCCCAGTTCTAAAAAAACAGAGTCCAAAAGTGACTGTGTCTGAGGAACAGCCACAATCAGGTTGAGAGCTTGAGGGTTAAAATCAAGGATCAGTCCAGTAAAGGGCATCTAGTGGTTGATGTCTGCTACAGGCCACCTGATCAGAAGGAACCTGTTGACAAGGCCTTCTTGCTTCAACTGCAGGAGGTGTTGTGCTCATGGGCTCTTGTCCTGATGGAGGATTTCAGCCACCCAGATATCTGCTGGGATAGTGGCATGGCAGGTGGCAGACAATCCAGGAGATTCCTGAAGTCTGTCGAGGACAACTTCCTGGTCCAGGTAATAGATGGACCAACCTGAGGTGAAGCCTTTCTGGACCTAGCACTCACTAATGCAGAGGAGAGTGTTTGAGAGGTTAAGATTGGAGGCAGCCTGGGCTACACTGACCATGCCTTTGTGGAATTTGTGATCTTGAAGAATGAGGGCCCGGCAAAAAGCAGAGCTAGGACCCTATGCTTCAGAGAGCAAAATTCTGGCCGCTCAAGGAACTGCTGAGTGGGATCCCCTGGGAAACAGTCCTTAAGGGCAGTTAATGGGTACAGAACAGAGCTAGCAGCTCTTTAAGGATGCTCTTCTTAGAGCTCAATGTCTCTCCATCCCCTAGCAGAAGTCAAGCAGGGGAGGAAAGCGACTGTCGTGGCTGTGCAAGGATCTGCAGCTTAAACCAAGGGAAAAGAGGGAAATCTACAGGAAGTGAAAGCAGGGTTGTGTAGCCTGGGAAGAATACAGGGCTGTTGTCCATGTGTGTAAAGATAGCATTAGGAAAGTCAAGGCGCAGCTGGAGCTGAACTTGGTGAGGGATGTGAAAGATAACAAGAAGGGGTTCTACAGGTACATAGGCAGGAGGAGACAGGCCAAGGAGAGTATTCCACCGCTGATGAAAGGTAACCAGGAACTGGCTTTCTCAGACATAGAAAAAGCTGAGGTACTCAGTGAGTGCTTTGCCTCAGTCTTCATGGGTGGTCAGGCTTCCCATGTCTGCCAGGACCATGTCTGCCTCTTCCCATGTCTGCCTCTAAGTGAGGGGGTGGTGAGTGGTTTCTGTCCCACTGTAGCACTAGAACAGTCCAAGCCCTCCTCATGAAATTGAATGTGTTTAAGTCCATGCGGCCAGATGATATCCATCCCAGGGTTCTGAAAGAGATAGCTGGTGTGATTGCCGAGCAGCTCTCCATCACACTTAAAAAAATATGGCTGGTGAAGTCCCCAGAGACTGGAAAAAGGAAAATATTACTCCCATTTTTAAGAAAGTGTGAAAGGAAGACCTGGGGAACAGGCCGGTGAGCCTCACCTCTGTGCCTGGAAAGATCATGGAGCAGATCCTCGTAGAAGCTAAGGTAAGGCACATATGAGATAAAGAGGTGATTAGAGACAGCCTGCATGGCTTCACCAAGGGCAGATCATATCTGATCAATCTGGTGGCCTTCTATGAGAGTGACAGCTTCAGTGGATGGGGGAAGGATAGATGGATAGATGTCATCTACTTGGACTTCTGCAAAGCCTCTGACACGGTCCCTCACCACATCCTTCTCTCTAAGTTGGAGAGGCATGGATTTGAAGGATGGACTGTTCAGTGGATTATGAGTTGATTGGCTAGGCGCAGCCAAAGGGTTGTGATCAGTGATTCTGTGTCAAGGTAGAGGCTGGTCAGAAGCGGTGTCCCTCAGGGGTCAGTCTTGGGACCGGTGCTCTTCAACATCTTCATCAATGTCATAGAGATGGCATCGAGTGCACCCTCAGCAAATTTGCAGATGACACCAAGCTGAGCGGTGCAGTCAGTACACTGGAAGGAAGGGAAGCCATCCAGAGGGACCTAGATAGGGTGGAGATGTGGGTCCATGAAAACCTAATGAGGTTCAGTCAGGCCAAGTGCAGGGTGCTGTGCTTGGGCTGGGGCAATCCCAGGTATTTATAAAAACTGGAGGAAGACCTCCTTGAGAGCAGCCCTGCAGAGAAGGACTTGGGTGTTCTGCTAGACAAGAAGCTGGACATGAGCCAGCAGTGTGTGTTTGCAGCCTGGAAGGCCAACTGTGTTCTGGACTGCATTAAAAAAGAGGTGGCCAGCAGGGAGAGAGAGGTGATTGTCCCCCTCTACTCAGCTCTTGTGAGGCCCCATCTGCCTGGGGCCCTTGGTACAGGAAGGACGTGGAGCTCTTGGAGCAAGTCCAGAGGAGGGCCACAAAGATGATCAGAGGGCTGGAGCACCTCTCCCATGAGGAAAGATTGAGGGAACTAAGCTTTTTTAGCTTAGAGAAGAGAAGGCTCTGGGGAGATCTCATTGTGGCCTTCCAGTACTTGAAGGGAGCATATAAACAGGAGGGGGAACAGCTTACAAGGGTGGATAGAGATAGGACAAGGGGGAATGGTTTTAAACTGAGACAGGGGATGTTTAGTTTAAATATAAGGAGGAGGTTTTTCACTCAGAGAGTGGTGACACACTGGAACAGGTTGCCCCAGGAAGTTGTGGATGCCCCATCCCTGGAGGTATTCAAGGCCAGGCTGGATGTGGCTCTGGGCAGCCTGGTCTGCTGGTTGGTGACCTGCACATAGCAGGGGCTTGAAACTAGATGATCACTGTGGTCTTTTTCAACCCAGGTCATTCTATGATTCTATGAAAAGGAAAACAGGGTGAGCAGTGAAGTCTCCTTTATGTTATGTAAGTGATGCTTACATCACTTCACTGATGACTTCACAGTGCTTACATCTTTTCAGGAAAGCAGATACAGAATTCCCACACTACATTTCATCCTCTGTGGATGGTACTACATTGCCAACTATGTACACTTCTCTATCTTAAAGCATCATACCACCCTGGAGGTCATAAGCAATGAGAAAAAAATTAAAGAGAGAGTTAGTCTCAAAGTGCAGGTCCAAAGCTTAAAGCCTTAAGTTGGTTCTTGAATAACACGATTAAGCTTGATCTCAATTTTTTATTGCCAACCACAGGGAAAAACAAAACAAAACTATAAATTATAAAAAAAGATCAGAATGTAAAAAAAGGGAGTTATATTACACATATTTGAGAAATAACAAGTTCAATTGGCTTAGTGAGTTGGTTGGCCTATCTGAGTTAAATTTTTTTTTGCAGAATTTCTTATATCCTTCACTTTTGACATCAAGCGTATCTGTTTCTTCCTCCATATTGCCATACTGGTTTGACGTTACTGAGTAGTTCAGAAAGCACAAATTTCCTTTAAAAAAACTCAGTGGGTTATTAATATTATCAATAAGCATTTTTAATGTTGAGGTTGAATTATTTTTCTTAGGACTCAGCAGGTATGCCTTAGTTTACAAGCCAAGGACTAACTCTTAACTTCTTACAAAATTATTTGCAAGAATAATTTTGTCATACCAGAAGGCACAGTCCCAGTCCTACCTCCTTTACCATCAACCTCAGAAAGGTGCTGCTGCCTTTGATTCAAATCTAAGGCTCACTGAGCCAGTTTGGCTTGCTAAACAACTAGAAAAAAAAATTTAAATTAAAAAAAAAAAAAAAATGTTGACATGACTTTGATTTGGTTTAGTTAGGTCCTGTAAAAAAGGCACATGCTAGAACTTCATCTTGTGATTCAGTTCCACAGATGTATATACAGGAATTAAAGAACTTGCACAAGATTCAGGAAAAGCTTTCTTTCATGAAGTACGCAATTTGTAAGAACTGAGTAAAATACAGAAATGCAAACATCTTCTCAGAATGAAAATAGAGTGCTTACACTGCATTTATGTTTCTTTTACTCCCTCCATTTGAAGATGCCAGATCACTACTAGTTAATAGACTGTTTTCAGAGATTTTAAAATTTCTATATGTGCACAGCATTGCACAGGTCAGAATGGAATCTCATGCAGAAGGATCTAATATTGCCTAGTTTAAATGCTGTTATAATGTGACTTGAGAATTCAGAAGCTAAAAGAAAGGTGATTTTAAGAATTTGCAATTGGCAGCATTGCCAAAACAGTGGGGGAGTTGTGTTTGTTTTTTTTTTAAAGCATTAATATTAACATGCCTACTGTAACACTGTAGTATGGGGATTTTAGGTCAGTTTCATTTTAAAGGGATAAATAATGAATTGAAGTGTCAAATCATTTTGTGGAAACATCCTGTAAAGCAAACGTCTCTAAAAAGGAAAAAGAAGTAACACAGGAAATCTGTCCCTGGTGTTTCCTTGGGAAGTGCACCAAAATTTACGATAGACTCCTTCCCTCATTTTATCCATGAAAACTTGTGCTTTTTCTAGGCTGCAATGCACTTTCTACTAAGGCCTCTAAATTTGATAATGGCAGTAAAGATACTAATGCCTCTTCTATATGGTGAAGTTTTTTCCAAAGGTAGCAGAACAGACTTTTCCATTTTCCAGTCACCTACACAGTCCATGATATAACAAAAATTGATGATGTCTAAGTGTGAACAGAAGTGGTGATGAGATACCAATGGGTGTCTTTCTTAACTGTCTGATTTCTAACAAAGACTAGAAAGGATCACTGAGGGCCTTAAAATCTAAAAATGATAAAATAAAAATGTCAGTGTTTTGCTACTGGAGCTCCTAGTTATTTTTCTCCTCATATCCTAAACTCCTATGTTAGGATTTACTGAAACTACACATGAAGTATAAAAGCGCACAAGTACTTTTTGCTTCATGCCTCAGTCCGACTAATGAATGAAATACCATTTTTTACAGAGATTTTAAAGTTATATTCAGTGTGGTTTTATTTTGTGTTTGTTTATGTTCTCTTTAGCCTTTTATCAGTTCACAGCTCTCTCTTGTACCAGGTGTCAGGAGACAAAAAGAGCTAAAATACTAGCCTAATATTACCTCTTTTTCTCAAATCTCATAAACAAATAGTTTAGATTTCAATAATATTGAGCAATTCTTGTCACTTCCCACTTTCCAGAATGTTAGGCATATAAAAGATAGCTATGATAATGGAGAGAAGTTGGGATGAACCATAAATGACAGTCACTCATGAAATAGAAAATATAAACTTGTAGTGCCTAAGACACTCATTTTTTCAGTGAATAATGGAACTTGTAGCTTTTCCACCACTTGTTGAAAATATTTTAGCTAAAGACAAGGAAGGATTGAATTTAACATCCTTTGGACTGCTGTTGATCACGAGTTATGTCACTGAAATCAATTAATTTCCTCTACTTACAGATGCTAAATGAGAACCTAACTCAATATCCAACACAAAATTCACTAAGAGAAAAAACAAAACAAAACAAAACAAAACAAAACAAAAAGCACCTCTCCATAAAATGCATTACTCTTCATTATATTATAGAATAAATATGTCTTTAGAGTTCTGTGATTTACTAGTCTGTGAATTAGGTCCACACATCTCCACAGATAAGGATTTACATGGCTAACACTTCCTAAGGATGTGTGAAAAGCCTTATTTTGGAGCATGTGGGTCATTCAGATAAAAGATTCATTACAAATTTAGCGCCATGGTTTCATGGCTTTTCATGGGTATTCCACATCATAATACAATCTCCACGGTAGGAAAACTGAACACTTTGATTAGGCTAACTGAAGAAGTTGAAAGGATAAAAAAATTTCAGTAGCTATTCAATATTTAGTAAAAGTGAATAAAAACACAGACAACATTTGTATACTAATCTTGCCACATGAGTCAGTCCTTTTATCTATAGCAAAGTAAATTCTTCTACATAAAAACAGGCTAAGAAGAAATTACTAAGCTGTCCGATCCTCTATGTTATTGAGAATTCCCGCTAGGTTATAAAAAGCTTAGTAAACTTAAGCACATTCTGATCTATATTTTTCCTCCAATAATGGACAAAATTCTTGCTTCAGCTGAAATTTTCTGTCTGCTTGAATGCTATGCATATCATTAATAAGATAAATTGCATTCAGTCATAAGAACACATGCACTGATCATGTGTTTTACATGATTCACTAAAGGGCAAGTAGTATCAGCTGGTGCCCAGAAGCTAGCTTTTTTCACATGTGATTCTAATTAAGAGTAATGAGTGCAATGAATTCACAAATAACTCCCCAGTTTCAGAAAATGCAGAATAAGATCATAAATTTGATTAATAATCTGTGCTAAGTTGTCATTTACTGCATGGTTCCATTTCTCAGTCTCTGAAGACTATTTTATAATTGAGAGTCATCTGACAGCTGCAATCTGCATTACAATGTTGTTTTCACACATGAGACAGCACTGATTACTAGAGTACATCCAACAGAGTGTTAAAAGAGCAAACTCAATATAGCTCCAGATATTCAGGCCGCTTACACCACACCCATGCTCTTGTCTTTACCTCAGAGTCAGACAAATGTGATTAATACTTGCATGTCCTAATAACTTCTTCCAAGGTCTTTCAACATTATTTTTATTTGATATTGCATCTTCAGCAATATGTGAACATATTATATTGATGAATTTGTAATGAGTGTTTGATACTCAGTGAGCTTTAAATCAATGACAATTGGCAACTGATATGAGATAGAGCTCAAGACTGATTTCTCACTTTACATGGCTGATTGAGTAGATCAAAATGTTCCCATCAAAGGACAGGAGGCTTCTTCCACACATTTGCCAAACCAGTACAGAATTCTAATGCATAATTTTCTTACAAATTGCACTATGAGAATAAGTTACAGTTAGACAGGCTTAGGGCAGCCCAAATAGAATCACTTCTTGCTCTAAAAACAGTATTAGAATCAAGCTTCAGCTCAATAAGTCAAGGCTGTGGGAATACATAATAACAGCTCCTAATAATGTTTTGCCTTGAGAAGTTTTACCAGAGCAGTTAATATAAAATAGTATGCTACCAGAAGCAAGAAGCCATGATCTGGAGTTGCAGCAAGTCCCAGGTCAGCTATGCTGAGAACATGTGCTTGATCAAAATGGAAACAGATGCAGCACTCTTTTTTTTTTTGTTCCTGAAATGAGGATACAAACTCAAATGCAAACACTGCAGCTTCAAAGAAGCTATACATCACTAATGCTGGGAAATGTCATGAATTTGTCTCTGCAAGGGAATAAATGTAATAGCTAAACATTAAAGAAAAAAGTGAACAAATAATTTCACTGAGTTTAGTATACCTTGTTCATACAGGTATTCAAAGATAAATATAAATGAAAAGATTCTGAGTGATGGAAACATTACTTTGAAAGCCTAGTCACCAGAAATTCCCAACATGTCTAAAGCTGTAAGAGATATTCCAGCTTTCTGGAATGCTAACAAATGAAGAGCCAATTCTCAAAGTTGCTGGCTCAGGAAACGTTATAGTATCAAATTCACAGCTTCTTTTGGAAAATGAATGCAGTAAATGCTTAATAAAATTGGTTATTTTTATAATTACAATTACAAACTGTGTGGTTAATTCAAAATCACATATTTCAAAAATGCAAGCCTGCAATTGTGAGGGTACACTAAGCTTAAAGAGAGGAAAGCAACAGTAATTTTCTTCAAAATACAGACAAGTACAAAGAGAACTGTAATATTTCTGCTAATCAGCAAATATTAACAAACATTTCCATTTTCTCAGGCTACTAGGACATCTATACAAGCTTTGTGACTTCAGGGGAGTGAAAGGGCTATAAAATTAATTGCTGATAATTCCTATTTTCTGTTCTTAAAACAGGTCCTGAGAATGTGGTGAGAGCTGTCAGATCCTTTTGATCACACTGAGATCTAGTCCCTTTCTGGGCCCATAACATCCTTATCTACAATGTCACTGTAGACTCTGATATAGGAGCATAGCATACAGAAATTTGTTACACATTCTCTGATACTGCAAGTAAATTAAGAATTTCTGTGATCACCTGTGGTACTGAAACAAGTCAAAGTATCATCAGAAGACTGATACATCAAAATAACACAGATATTAAGTGAGGAAAAAGATTTTAGAAGTCCATTTTGGAAATGTTAAAATTGAACAAGGATTATTGCTATTTATTGAAATGGAGCATGGCAAAATTCTGTAAGACCAAATTGGAACAATCAGCAAAAAAAAGGGAATGTTTCAAGCAGAAATGTGGCAAGAGAACAGTAATACAGCATTAAAGTCAATATTTCCTTGCAGTAAATATCAGCATAAACAAATTAAGATTTTACTTGATGAAGAATAACAAACATCAATATAGACTGCTAGCCATTCTCATGAAGGTTGTGAAATATATTAGAACATCTAGTCAATAAGGGCAGGACCTATTTGATAAGATGTGGATAACTACACTGGCAATGCCTAGGAAGACCTTAAATACTTATTTTATTACAAGTTAGTATACTCACTAAGGGCTCTCCAAACAATACCATGAAATTTTTCCTTGCAAGTGCTATTTCTTTCCAAAAAGTATAAAGCAAGCTGAGTGACTAAATAATCTATAGACTTCTGTGATTAAATTAAATGAATCCCATCCTGATATCGTAATGGTGCAATTATTAAATGCTGTGTGTACTCAGCGATACTTCATATCAATGCAGTATTTAAATGAACTGGCAATATCTCTGCTATTTTCACAGTATGATGTTTTGGCTTTGACTTTTATTGTAATTTGGTTGTTTCATAAAAGTTCCTTATAATGAAGCTAAATGACTGCTTGAATTTAACCCCCAAATAGCAGTATCTTCTAGAAGTATAATACATACTTTCATTGTATCATGCATGTGGAAACACACATGCTTATTTATATCTATAAATTTTATTAACTCATTTAATTCCTAATTGTAGAGGAAGAATGAATGTCAGAATTTGTGAGATCAGAGACTGCTTTTTGGCAGCTGAGTGATGAAAGATGAATGATTATTTAGTTAATATTCACCTGAAGACTGAGCTGAAATGCCAGACTTTGCTATGAAATAGCTGAGATAAAAGATCACACTCATATACTGAGATCAGGAAGAAATGCAGAGCAAAACATTGCAGTTAAACTGTATTTTAAACTTCTGCAGCAAAACAACAATGCCTACAGAATAAGAATGCTTATTTGATAACTTGATTGTTATAGTTTTTGCCTATAAAGATGTGCAGTACATGTGATTTGATTGTGTATATTACGATTTTTTTTTACTTGGATCTGAAAAAAAAAGCATAAAAAAGCACAGATCACAGCAAAATTTAAACATCTGCAGCAATGGTTAAAGACAGGCTGAGAAAGTACTTACAAGCTGCTCTGTGCCACAATGCCTATGAAAAGGTAAACAAGGCATAAAAAATGCAAATGAAGAAATAAGATGATATTTATCCAGGTAGAATTTGTCTTGAAGGAGAAAAGAGACAGAGTGAAGGGAGCAAGTTATAATTATGCCTTTCTTTTTATCCGAATATGGATGTGCCATTTCACTGTTTCATGGGAATCATTCACAGCTGTATGTGTATTCAGATGAAAGAAGGAGATACAATTGAGAAAGGCTAAGGAATTCCCTTTTTGGTGAACTTCCCTCCTGTACCCAATCACTGCTTTCAGAGATCTGTGCCTCCAGGCACTTGGTAACTTATAAAATTTGCTGTAAACTGACAGGAAAAAGACATACCCATGCTCCCTGTCCAAAGCAAACAAACAAAAAAAACTTTATGATAATTCTGTGTTTGAGTGAAACCAAGGGAGTTATTTAATGTTGCATTACCACAATGATTAATTTTGTTTTTAAACTTATAAAAGAACTAATTGTTCTAATAAAAATGTAAAGGCTCTCACCTACTAAAAAGTTTGTCTCACAAGATGGTAGTGTTTCCATGTGACTAATTTAATGGCAATGACCTTAAAAGGGCCTGAATTGTCAAGCTCTCTCTGCTGCAACTTGGGCTAGAGCTGCTCCAATGGGAATTGCTTCTCCTGTGAAACCAAAGATTGTGTTTGCCAAATTCAAGCAGGACAGCTCATTTGAAAACTATGTCTAGCAGTTACTGCATCGGTTTGAATGAACAGATCCTCTTTCCTCGAGTCGTTTTACTGCTGTTCTTCCAGTGTTTGTTTTCTGTTGCCATTCATACTGCTGTGTAATTATTTAAAGTATAGGTGACCTCAATTAGTGTTGATTTGATATTTATTCTCTTACTTGTCATCTGACCCAATATCCAGGGAAGTCAGAGCCCCATTGTGTTGAAACTGCAGGAGCTGGATGCCAGTCCACACACTGAAATACAAACGATGACTAAGCCCAAGTGCACACAAGCAGCTGTACACTAATTCTTTCCAGTCTTCCCCTCCTCTGAAGACAAGGAGCTTTCTCATGATAAAAAGCAGCCCAAATTAAAGAATGTGTTCCCACCCCAGAATTCTTCATGTCAAAAGAGCACTGCAGTTCCTCAAATTCATATGTATATATATATACACATATATATATATATATAAAACCTGAAATCCCCTACTTAAACTTTTTGTATTCAGTTTTCCTGTGGAGAGGGTAAATCTGTCTTTCTGAATGTATTTAGCTTCAGCCTTAGAAGTGTATGAGTCATCCAAGAAACATCCTTGATCCCTGTGAAGAGGAACCTTGATCTCCCCATGCAGATCAGTACAACCAGATCCTGACTGGGGCAATTCACATGCTCTCAGCAGCGGAGAAAAACAAACACAGTCAGTCAGATGACAGTATTGCATCAGATTTCATCTACTGTGCAAAGGTGTTTAATTCAAATAAGTAGAAGATCCTGTGATACAGAATACAGCAAAGCCTGTCAAACCCACGTTGTATTCTTATCTCCTTAAGATGCCTTATAGGTAATATCTTTTATTCAGCACTGCCACCTCTTCAATTTTTCATTTCAATCTCAAAGCAAATGTGCTGACTGAGATTCTTCTAATGGGCTAATGCATAATAGTCAAATCCATTTTGGGGGCAGCTGAAACTTCTTTTAGTATTGCACTGACAATAAAATCATGTCAGAGCCTGTCCTGGAAAACTCCTAGCATAAATCTGTAATTTCAGACCCTCCTTGTTCCAGTTGACAAATTTGCTAATCTATCTGAGACTGTAGTACTCTTAAAGGCAGACTTCTCCAGTGCCTGCTCTCCCAGTACATGAGGCATTCTGCATGGGGTCACATGAAGCTGGCCTTCACTGATAAGTGGTGCAGTGTGATGGGAGAGGACTTGCCATGCTAATCTGCAGCTTGGTAATATGTAGGTTGTGAGGTTGGGACTCAAATGGATGGAAGTGCTTGGTAACTGTCTCCCTTAGAAATCCCTTTTTGTGTGTCAGGTGAGACAGAAAGACTTAATTTAGTATTTTGCAGCAGTGTTGCAAATTGCAGACTCAGCTGCGAGGGAGGTATGCAAATAGGAAACCGAAGTGTGTAAGAATTTATGAGTGAGCTCTGAGAACGATGGTGAGGGTTAATAACACATTATCTTCCAGTTTTCTTCAGCTTCCAGCAGTGAAGAGGGCTGAGAACTGACTCCCTTTTTAGATATCTTACTCTAGTTCTTGGGGCTGATTGCCTCACAGGGGGCTGCTCTCCATGAGATTTTATTACCGTGACTAGCATAGTGTTAACAAGCCCTGATATGAGTTATATACCTAGCAGTGCATTTCGAGGGTTTTTAAAGATGATGTTTTGCTTTCTTTGTAGTTTATTCTGCTGGGCTTTAAACATTTAAGTTGCTCTGAAATTAATGCCTCCCATTTATTTCTGTGAAAACTACAACAGATACAGAGAGTACAATAACACAATTTGGTAGAGCAAATTCTCAGCTACAAAACACTACTTTTTTTAACATAGACACCATCATGAGCTATGTATTTTTGCTCTTTAAAACATGCATCAGCGGCGGTGACAAACCATCAGTGTCACCATTGCTGAAACGTACCATCCACTGTGCTGACATTCCCTGTTTGTTCTCCATAAATGTTCACTATGCATCAATGAATGTGACTGCAATATTTTCCTCATACAGGAGTTCAATCCCACACCTTTGCTTCATACAATCATAGAATCACCAAGGTTGGAGAAGACCTTCAAGACCATCCAGTTCATCTGGATGCCAACTATTAGATGGTACAAAAAATGTAACAGAATATTGCAACCTACATCCACTTCTGACTTTGTGGGCCAACATAGCAACATAGCAGATTCTGCTATCAGAGCAGCCTTCGTAGATACATGCATACATATATATATACAACTTTTTTTTATCTGACTGCTGTGATTGGGAAAATTCTGCTTCAGATTTTCCATTTTTTTTAATGTTATCTTTTAAAATACAATAAAGAGACCTTTATGTTGCTTTACCAGCTTGCAAAGCACTGACGCTTCTGACCACTCAATCCTTAAGGTCAGCCAAGTATCCCCAGACTGATTCATGAGATTCAAAGAATACTGAGTCCTTTGGGAATTTCTTTCTGTACTCAAGATTCAGAGAACTA
This sequence comes from Lagopus muta, assembly GCF_023343835.1. Classification (NCBI taxonomy): domain Eukaryota; kingdom Metazoa; phylum Chordata; class Aves; order Galliformes; family Phasianidae; genus Lagopus; species Lagopus muta. Next base: position 11,984,763 of record NC_064439.1, on the reverse strand, counting down.
CCTGCCTGAAAATTTCAATCACAAAAACTGGATAAATTTCACTATTTACTACTTGCCAAATAATGTTAATGTAATTCACTGCACACAGGTGATTTTAAGTCAGCCACCAGCTACTGTAATTAAACAACTTTGAGAAAGATGGTTCAGTTGTGACAAAGAAGTTTCTACATGTCATAATAATGCAGGAACTGAAAGTAGAATGTGTGTTAAAACAAACTACAGCCCTATTCCTTTCTTCTTCTTTCTTACAATGAAAAGAAAAAAGAAGGAAAAAAAGGAGCAGCAACCTCAGATATAATGACTTCTTGGCACTTACATGAGCCTTCCGAAGTAAGTTACATTCACTTCAGACTTGCCAAGTAGGCCACAGCAGCTATCCAGGCACCTTTTTTTAGGCAAGAATAATGCAGTGTGCACTGCACAGGTCTACTGTAATGCTTTGAGCCTCCTCATTACTACAACCACCACAAGTAGCAGAAAGTTACTTGTGACAGCTAAATAAAGGAGTAAGCTAAAACACTCTACTACTGCATGTTTTCCACCAAGCAATTTCTTCAAGTGATGTGAGTCCTTGCTTTTTCTGGGTAGATGCACTTATCAATATACACATGAGAAGATAGCAAGCAGGGTGAAAATTCAAGTGAATTCAAGCACATATTTCTAATGTATGGCTCTTTTCCAGAGAGAAGCAAGATAAAACATCAGTGAGGATTTCTGTTCCTAGAAGCAGGAAATCCTTTAGACTTTTCTTTCATTTTAGAAGTTTACCTGTGGTGAACAGTAATTGCTACATCCTTGCAGGAGGAGACAGATCTCTGCCCATTTAGAAGGAGATACCACACTTTCCAAGATAAAATAGAATGGCTTTCTCTGGACTTGCTCTCTTGTCTCCAGGGTATGTGGTACCTGAAGACTAGCCTTAGCAATAAAGACTGAAGCAAAGAAGGTATCCAGTAACTCTGCCTTCTCTGTATCCTTCATCACCAGAGCCCCCACCCCGTTCAGCAGTATTCCACATTTTCCCTACCGTTTCTTTTGCTACTGATATGTTTAAAGAAGCCTTTTTTCTTGTCCGTGACATTCCTTGCCAGATTTAATTCTAAATGGGCCTTAGCCATGCTCATTACATTCCTACATACTCTGACAATGTTCTTATATAAAGCAGAGATAATAGTAAGTCTTCAGCCCAAGGCCACAGAGTCATCTGCTGCTATATTAGTAAAAAATTCATATCAGACTATTTGTATAAATATATTGAATGAACAAACTTCTTTATTTCAAAATCCAAGGCTGGTTAACATATGTAAATTAAGTACATCCCCTGGAAGTCCTCAACATCCTTGCTCAGCAGTCCCCATCTGATTGGTAAAACGAACATCTGAGGAGGGTGGGTTTGTTTTTGCCTGATGAGGATTTGTAAACATTCCTGGTGTTGAAGTTCTGACCTGACAAGTTCTGAATCTTCCACATAGTGAAAGATTTGACTATAGCTTTGTACACTTTCAGGTGAACCATATTCTAAATTCACTTATGTTTTCTTGGTTTACCCAAGTGAGTTTTAACCTACATGTTTTTAATAATGCTGAAACACTGAATGTGATATTGCTTCTCTTTTCAATATTGCAGTCTCTAAATATAAATTTCCTTATATTATTTGAGAATGTAACATTGATGCAGCTTCAGTGATCTATATAGCTAAACAATTTATTCTTCATAATGTTTTATCAAGCCAAACAAAGAAAAAAAAAGTCTTTCCCTTTTTAAACCTATGTATACATGAAAAACACAACAGTGATCCTTAGATCATCTTAAAGATAGTTTCTTTTCATTTAAGTTACAAAGATAAACAATTTTAAATGCCACATTGAGACTGTGGTGGGTATCAGGTATTTGCTATGGTTACAATATTTTAAGCATTTAAACAATTTAATATGCTGATATCAAATATCAAATATATTATGGCTCTCATAAGCTTGTGATCATACAATCTGTGATGCACATTTAAGCCAGATACGGTTTCAGGTGAGGTTGCTAATTCTTCAGTGAACAGATGTACTGTAATGAGGAGCACATTCTGAATACATTTTTTTGCATTCATGTAAGTATTTTGAGTAATAATTTGAATAATAAAAATTATTTAAAATAATTCCTTGAACTGCATATATTTTATCTGACTTCTAAAACCAAGTAAATATTATGATTTCATTCAAGTGAAATATGAGGCCCAGAGTTGAAGTTACGTAGCCAGAGTAAAAGGGACAGAAAGATTTTAATCTTCTTAAACTATTACTTAATACTTTTGGAAAAACTTGGTGATTTTCCTTGCTGGACTTTTAGTAAAATGTGCATTAAAATAACAACTAGACGATACCATAAAAGATGTCATACATTGTTCACATTCTCTTTCAATTCAAATTTACCATTTGCTTACAATAGCATACCATAATGGCATTCAAATTAAGTTATTGCTGTGCAGCTTGTTTATAGCACACCACATGTTCCCATAGCAACAACCATACTCCGTTTCTGTGGTAACAGACACAGTAATGTAAACTGTGATACCAAAAAGCGGAAGTTAGCAAGCAGAAGTTACTAATTCTAAGAAAAACTTGACTTAGTTAAATATTTCCTGTAACAATAATCTATTTTATGTAACTGGGCAATTTTTATAAATCCTAGTTTCAACCTCAAATCTCCTGAAGGATCCGAGGTATTCACACAGGGAGTTTTGCTGATGTCAACAGTGCAGTCTGTGTGGGGTGAGCACTGCTTCTGATCTCAGAGGCTGTGCTTGATTCACAAGTTACTAAGCACAATTTGCTCACATCAGTCCACAAAGAAGTCCTGCAAAGGCAAAGATTTTTATTTTCCAATGTTGTGTAAGAAATATACAGAATTACTGTTTTAGGTTTTTTCCTCTCACTGGAAATCATTATAACATTTGAAAAAACAGTGTACCAGAGTAGAAGATATACATAAATTAAATATCCTCTAAAGAGATTCAGATTGGTCCTCTGGCGATATTTATTTATTTCAAATAGCAATAGCAAGAACTTATTTTTTTTTCAGTTTTGATAACCTGAACCACACAATTGCTGAAAATACCATCCTTAAACCATTCAAAACAATCATGCAATCAGAACACAAATAATGGATGAGATTTATTTTAAATTACTAAAAAACAAGCGAACAAAAATAAATATAGCAAACCTAGAGCATTCCCTCATAAAAATACTTCTTTAGGCACCAATGGAGTTCAAGAATTCATGAGCTTTTTCTCCGTGAAGTTTTCCAAAGATGTATCCTGATCACAAGATCACGCTGGAAAGCTGATTACAGAAGGAAGTTACAAAGGTCAAAATTTTGTTTTTGTGTGCAAATAATGTCTATATACTTTTATAAATGTCAGAACTATATTTAGCCATAGCTGACAACAATAAATGTGTTAGAACAAATAACGCATTTTGTGTTCAGGCAATCTGTCAGAGATCAGTATGAGTTCTGGGGCCAAATTAATGCAGCTTTTGTATCATTTCCTATAGAACTGGCTCTGATCCAGTGGAGGATAATGGCCTACATGATCTTTGGTCAAAGATATGATTTTCTGTTTCCAGATTTCCTGCCTAAGTCCATTTTTTTTTTCAATGAACATTCAGTTTTCCAGTCTTAATTTTGGCAGTTGTGAATCTGGTGGCAACATACAGGATAAAAGATGGTAGGTCAAAAAACCATGGCTCTGAATTTACCTCTGGTTAGAAGCAGAATCCCACCAAGGGAGCAGAGCTTTTTCTAACAGGAGAGCTTCAAGGAGGTGCTTGTATACAGTTATATAACTCCATAAATTTTGTGGACTCTTGCCTATTCATATCAAACTAGATTGCCTCTCAGGGCACATTCCACCCACCACTACAAATGATAGTGAGAACAAACTCACGTTTTAATTGGATGAAGAACATAAGGCCTTCAGTGAGTTTTGATCATAAAGAAATTACTTGGAAGTCTTAAAAAGCAGTCGTAAAGTTTTTTGTCTATGTCACAGACTGGGTGACTTTCAGAAGAACTTTTGTTTTTTATTAACTTCAATATTCTGAGCAAAAAGAAAGAAATTACAGCACAATTTTCCATTCCACTGTGCTGTTATACCACAGTAAATTTATTGAATTCAGAATCATTACGTTGGCTGAAGCCCAGAGAGACAAAGTAAATAGTCGTGGCCAAATGTTAATATTTTTTAAAATTATTTTATGAAATATGTTGCAAAATCTGAAGTCTCAAGAAATAACTTTTTTTCCATCAAAGCTAGGATTCTTGGAAAACAGTCATACAAAACACCCTAATCAATAGTTTAATTCCAGTAAAAAATAATTTGTTTTAATTTTTTACTGAAAAGTTGAGTTTTTTCATGAAATATTGAAATTGCTTTTTTACTCACTTTTATTGAAAATATAATGGTACCAGTACAATGCACTAACGATTCAAAATTACCTTATATTAGCACTAAAAAGTACTTCTACAGTGTGGAAGCACTGCTGTCAGGATAACATTACAAACTCCTGCAATATGTGGCAAGTTTTCTAGCTAACAGACTAGAAGTATGTACTGGATACAGTTTTTTCACATTATTTTCATTAATTATATGGATGAACATATCAGTTAAAGTTGAAGGTGACATTATATTAAGACATATTACCAAATTCCAAAAGGACAGTAGAATGAAAAAAATATTCAAATACAATTTTTGAATAATCAGTTATATATCCAAATGATACTAAGGCAAGAAGTTTGATGCTAGTAAAGCAAAAATAAGTCAGAAATGATTTTGCAATTTAAGCTGCCAGCTGGCGTTTTTTTCCCATAGTTTTCATGTTTTTTGTTTTGATTTGTGTTTGTCTGTTTGTTTGCTTTGTTTTTTGATTACATTCTATGTATATTTGGTTTGATTGCTAAATCATTCATTAACAGACTCCAGAAAAAGCACATCTTATTTTTGTTTCTGGGCATCACATTAAATCTGGCTCACCATCTATATTAGAGCTCCTTGACTGTAGTGAATGACATATCTAATCAAACTATTCATGAAGCAATTATACTTTTTTACTCTATAAATATTTGATGAATACTTTGGACAAGTGATACTCTGCTGATGATGTGTTTGCAAACTAATCATTCTGGTCATTCATCACTTGGTCTTTGTTATTCACAGTTGGTCACCCACATCACAGAGCATTAAAGACATCTGAAAAACTGTGATAACTGTTTTTGGAGTGAGAGAACAGTTTTGATACTTTTTATTACCTGCTTTCATGGGATGATCAGAACAACAAATCTTTTCTGCAATAAAAAAACATTTTCCATTTCTAAGTGTTTATGGTTCCTGAAAGGATAAACAAAAATGTTTTGAGGGTAAAAAAAGTGAATGAAATATAATGGGTGTTCATTCAGAAGTCTTTGGAGTAAAATCTATAAGTAGTTCTTGAGGAAGAAGACATTTGTATTACTGCAGAATTAAGCTGGATTTTGATTTTGATCAAATCAGGAAAATCATAATTGGAGTGTGTTAAACCTAATAAAGATAAAAATAAAGAAATGAATGATAAATTGTTTGGAAGTTTCTGTGTGAGAAAAAAACCAAAGAAATTTGTAGAACTTGTACTTCTTGTACACCTCAACTGCTAACAACAGTAAAAATAATTGCTAATTTTTAAAAACAAAAGAACCTGTTTCAGTTTATTCTGAAAAAAGTATTTTATAAAATAATCTTTCACTTCCTGTTTGACGACATGGTTTTCTTTCTCTGGTCTGCATCTGAAAATGCTTGTTTAAGTCCTTGTGAATAATAATTTTATATGTCAGGAATTATTTTTCAAAAAATCATTTTGGATAATGAATTTTGAGTAATAAACTTAATTTTAGGTTTGGACATAGATTTTTTAAAGAATTGCAAATGTTAAAAACAAACAAATAAATAAATAAATAAAAAGGATATTTTATATGTGGTCTACAGAACATCAGCATTATGAAGTTTAATGTTAACACTTACTTGCTTGTGCTTTAAACTAAAAATAGGAGAGGGAAGAACAGAATATGGACATCACACTTAATGAGAGGTTTCAGCTTCAGATTGCCCGTGTTGTGCAGAGGGAGAATAAAGCAAAGGAGAAGAAATAGTAGTGAGGGATGAAATATTGCAGTGTTGAAACAGAAGAAATAAGAACTTGTCATTATGAATATTGAAAGGCACAAAGAAATAGTCTAGACACAAAGTGCTGAATCATCAAGAATTTTTTTTATCAGCTGCTCCCCAGATACCAGAGGTGGTTCCCGGGGGAGGAATGAAATGAGGAGATGGAGGAATATTAGTAGGTCTGTGCATAAAGCAGACTTTGGGATAGAAGAACAACTATTATAAATGGCAATATGCAATGTTTGTATTAAGCTTTTCTTGGAAGTGATTGTAAAATTTGATTCTCACCCTTTTTTGTTTTTTCTTTCTATCATCATCTATTTTCATAGAAAAAGAGGAAAATTAGAAAAGAGATTCAAAAAATCTTCAGAAAAATTAGAAAAGAGAAAAATTAGTGTAAACTAAGGGTGAGAAATCTGAAAAATCTGATTTTATGTTATTTAGTGAAGAAGTTCAAATTCATCTGGACAAAGTTGGGAAGATTGAATACTTTTCCTGACTTACAGAAATACCAACCAATATACTATCATACATTAACTTCATTCAGACTTATCATTCTGTTTGGTTCTACTGTGAGCCTGAGTAACTAAACATATCAGTGATCTCTTTCTGAATTTAATCAGAAATGGCATATATCTTAAAAGACTTTAATTAAATTCTGCTTAACAACATATCCCCTCAAAAAAGACAAATTTAGCTTCTGTTATTACATAGTTACACGCAAAAAATGTCTTTCTTCTGTATTAAATGTTCCAAACAGACAAAAAGTTATATGGAATTTTTTATTTACTGAGTAAAAAATACATATATTAATAAACAAACAAACAAACTACATCTCGTATTTTTTTACAAAGTCAAAATGTAAAAAATTTCAATAGTCTTAGTACTATGCAAATGGAAATATACACTGTCAGGATAAATAATATTACAAAATGAAGAATAAGGGCAGCTGCTACACAAAAGCAAATGACCAGGAAATAACGTAGGCTGGAAATGAAAATTTTCAAGTTGTCTTGTAATCTCAGTTTTGGAAAAGTTGTAATTTAGGATTTGAAGGTAAGAAAAAAAAATAATAATCCAGGGGAATCTGACAGAGCTAAGGAAGTAGTTTTACATAATTAGGACATGGCTATGGGAAGTGGACTTACTAATTAGGAAGCTTCTTCTACAGTAAGTATCTCAAATCTCATCTAGAATAGATATGGAGAGAAAGGAAAGCTGTAAAGGAAATTCAAAATATTTATTTCAAAGTCCTTGGCTTTGCCTAAACCATAAGGTATTCTTGTTCAAATGTTGATTCTGGTAAACCAATCAGATGTAACTTACATCTAAAACACCAACAGAGCTAATTTTGTTGTAGAGTCAGCACCAGTTGATACAGTGGCTGTTCACTCTATCAACTTTGCTGTTCCTTTATTAGGTAAATTTATTTTGCAGCTTTTGAGGTAATAATACACTCATACCATAAACATAAGGACAAAACTTTAACTGGTGTAAACACATAGTTCCTTCGGACAAATTTGAGATTGTTTTAGCAATCATGGAATTATTTTTTTTTAATGGGAAACACAAAACAAATCTTGACTGAGATTTGCCTCATGGTCCCAAAAGTAAGATTACATCATTTAATGTCATTCATTGTGCTCTTTTCTTCTTCTTTTTTTTTTTTTTTTTTCCTATGAAAACAAGAATCTTGTGTCTTCATCTGAGATTTAATGCAACTACTTAATATGGCAAGATTTGCATTAAAATCACAGAAGTTGATGACAGTGAAATTTACTTCACTTTACAGTTTGGACTGATTATTATGTTTTCTTCCTTGAAAGATAATTCAATTTCAAAATGCAGTCTTTTCTATTGATATATTTTTGTTTACCTTTTGTGGGAGATCTATTGTAAGATTTTAGTAATAAACATAGGAAGCAAGAAGCCATGTGGTTTGCTTTGAACATCATGCCATGTGCAGAGGGAAGCCTCTGTAGAACACATACAGGAAACAATGCACTATTGTTTCCAATGTAAATTGCTACATTAGAGGTTAATTATACAGATAATATCACCAATATTTGTGAACTGTTGCTATGTTCTTACGATGTTACAATGGAATTACAGTGTACATCCATTGTGCAGAATTAGCTGCTAAATGAGAAGGTGGAGTTTTCCACATCATCAGTGACAGCTCAGTGTAATCTGTAATTCAGTTTCTCAACTACATTATGACAGTGCTCACTTGTTAGTAAAAAAAATATAAATGCCATAGTTAGAAACGATGCTGCTGACTACAGATATTTTAAAAGCTTTAAATAAAAATGTTCTGAGATGTGGACTCTCTATACTGGATGATTTCCAGAACAGATTGGAAGAACATCTGTAAGGAAGGACTTTACATTCCTTGTGACATAGACACAGAGAACACTGAACTTGACACATTCCTGAGGTCTTTTCTAGTTTTGTCAGTAAGAGTAGACTATTTGCAGGTGGTCAGAGAATAAGAGGGGACTTTAATTTGTGCTTCAGTGTTAGCACTTAACAAGGTATTGTTCTCCATTCTAATCTCACTTTGATCAGCGTTTTATCTCAGATACAAGAAAAAAAAGAAAAATATCTACTGAAAAAAGCACATTTCCATAAGATTCTTTTGTTCCAAGTCAACATTTTACAGCTGAAGGAAAGCAAGCCCTTAACCAAATAATGTCAAACAACTGGAGAGACCATGGAAATATAAATCTAGTAATACAGATATTTGTACTATTTTGGAAACATGGTATTTATTCAGATACGTTTTAGCAAAAGGAAAAGACAGATATGCTCATTTGCTCTGAGAAAATGCAGAACTTCAGAACTTTTACAGTCACAGCTACTGTCAGTGTTTTAAGGATTAAAAAAAAACAAAAACAACACAAAAAGTCAGAATACTGTACACTGCATGGCTTGGAACACACCATCTTCTTCTTAAGTATAGCTGGGCATTGTTGCTTATGTAACAAAAAGAAAAGAAAACAACACAACCATAACCAGACAACAGAGAAACAGAAAAAAAATCAACCAGCATAAATCCTGGAAATTACTCTGGCCCAGGATAAGTAATAACTATGTCAGCCTCAACATTTTAGAAAAGTTTCCATTGTGGTTTTACATTAGAAGTGGATCTAATTAGTTTTTGATGACCTTATTCTCATTTTAGAAGAAAACAAAACCTGACGTAAGTTTTAAGGAGCATATGGAGTACTCAGAAATTATGAAGGGAAATTTGTGGATTTGTACTCGATGTGATAGTAACATGTGAAACCCAGCCTGGCCTCTGCTTCTTTAACAGTTTGGAAATGATAAGCTGTACTCTCCAATTCCTCAAAGGAAAAAATACCATACACAGTATGGGACATACCCAAATTCCACTTTCTTTTTGGGATCTATCCCCAGGTTCTGGCTTAACAAATGTATATAAAAATGAGAGCGAAGCATCTGAAGAACTTGATTCTATCCACCTGAGTTTTTATTTTCACTGATTGCTGAGTAGGATTAATCAAACCTGGGAAATTCATAAGGGCTCATATGAATGCACTCCAACACATGTTGTCTGTTGTATTTCAATATAATAGTTTTCAAATTTATGAATGAATGTGATAATGCAAATAGACTTTCTTTTGTTTACTCCAGAATTTCACACCATTGCTTGAACAGTAATTACAAAGACAAGAGGAGCAAACTTTTCTCAGTAGACACAGACAACATAGCAACATTCAGTAGCAACAAATAGCTGCTTGGAAGGTTTGGGTTCACTGAACAGATTATGCTTCTTCATTAGAAGGAACGAAATGACAGAAAAGGTGGCCCAGGGACCCTGAGGAATCTCCACCCTCGGAGTTTTTAAAGATTTGTGTAGACAAAGACATGGTTGACTTCTCTAGTGCTGGTGACAGGCCTGCCTCAAGCAAGAGTTTTATGTCAGTGTGTTCAGAGGTTCCTTTCCACCCGTGTTTCCACTCTGATTTCTATGGTTCTGTGGAAATTTCTTCCTCCATTACCACAGCAATGCAAAACAAATGAATGTATAAAACTGGGTTACCACACCAAAAAGGGTAATAAATATGTGTATTTTTGAGTTGTTTTAAAAATGTATAAGTAGATCTTCATCACAGGTAAATTTTGCTAGTGTATAGGAGTATTGCTTTTCCTCCTTTGACCCATCCATTCAGAGCAATGGCTGTAGCACTACTTCTGTGTTCTGGTGTCTGCTGGCACAAAGACAATTTACAGCTAAGAGGGCAAGTTAATATGTCAGCCAGTGCTTTATAATTTGCATACAACCCTTAAATTTCAGTCTGAAGATCTAATACTTCTGCAACTGGTTATGTGCAAACAGTCCCCATGTAGCATCTAAATCAGTGTTGCATTGTTCTGACCTTTAGCTCAAGTGTTTTGCTTTGGAAAAACAGACTGCATTGCAAGAAAGTCAGCTCATGTATTCAATAGGAAGTCAGTTAATTGAAATAAATGTGAAAATCTTGCTTGGTAAGAGCTTTACTTTTCACAAGCGTAGTCACCAAATACAAATCTTATATGTTATTTGAGCAAAACATAGAGCAAAAGGTTATTTTGCAGCAGGGATTAAAAACAGAAATAGAAGAGGAGAAAGTGATGCTTTTTTTCCTGTGATGCATCTCACTATCAGTTCTACTTTAAAGAGAATACATAAGTTCAAGGTATTCAGGAAAAAAAAAATCTAACAGAATTAAATTAGCAAATGAAAAATCTTGTACAAGTCAGGGGTTTGGAAAGCTGGTAGGAGTCACCATTTGACTATCAAAGAAAGCACAGCATCTGCAGGGGTGAAAAGTCATTCCCTTTGGGCTCTGACTTATTGAGAGAAAGGTTATTCCATAGCAGCCTGTCAATCTTCAGCCAAAACCACCATTGGTGCTTTTCCCTTTAGGCATTTTTTAGGAGATCCCATCTTCTAAGACTTGGAGAGGACTTGTAAGGCTTCTCACAGGTCTTGCCTCCAGGCACGATCACCTCACATCCTGCTAGCTCACTGCTGGTGAGAAGCTCTCATGTCTGACACTCCCGGTACAAGCAAATGAGACAAGGACTCAGTAAAACTGGATGTGAAAGTCCTAGCAGATTTCTGGTCTGTTTCTGCAGTCTACACAAGAACCCTTCCTGGGGTTTATCTTCAAGCCAAACTGAAGTGCCAGGAAGATGCCTCTGAAGTGCTCTCTTATAGTCACTTTGTTCACATGATGTTCCATTGTAGTATTTGAATGAATGCGCTCTTCACAAAAAAAAAAAAAAAAAAAAAAAAAAAAAAAAAAAAAAAATTGAAGGCAATTTTTGACTGATTTTTTTTTTTTTTTTTTTTTTTTTTTTTTTTTTTGCAGGGGGGGTTGGGGGGGGAAGGGAATAGGGAGTAGGGGAAGGCCAAGAAAACTTATTATAATAATTATATTAATAATCACATTGTTTCCTCTGAAAATAATCCCAGTGAATTTTTTCCCCCAAGCCTTTACCATGCATGGCTGTGAAGCACAATTCAAAGAGTTCACATACTTCAATGCTCCGGATGTAATAGGGGAATAGATGCTTTTTAACATAAGCAGCAGATTCATGATCTATTCATTTGGACTGAGGTGTCTAATTTTACTCAGTGTCTTTGTGCTTCAGACTATCTAATTTAAAACATGATATAATGTTCATTGTTTATCTCCAATGGCTAACAGAGACTAAATATACATCTTAATATATACACAAAGTATTTTACAGTCCAAATAAAACTGACATACTTAAATGCAATTGTTACAAACACAGGAATAAATGCTGCTGTCATTTACCCTAGTGTCAAATGGGACTAATCCCATTGCAAATTAAGGATTTGCACGTGGGAAAAGTCAGTGTAAGAATCAAATAATGTCAGCTGCCCTTGTCACCAAAGTTAAGCTCAGCAAAGCATTTTGAGCCCTGTTTTAGTCCATGACTTACCATTCCTTTTCTGAGCAGAGCCACAAGAGGCTGCAAGTTACAAACCAAGACTCAGGCTGAGCACAGAGCCTCTCTTGACAACCTCTGTGTTGCTGACTCATCACTTACTTCCCAATGGAAAATGGGGCACCAAGAGGCCTACACAAATTTCGGAGGGCTGTGTTGAGCCTAAGACTGGTCAGTGATGGGGGGAAAGGCATAGCATTAGAGCACACAAAACAAATGCAAAAAGAAGCAAAGCAATGAATGAAGCCACCGGGTCCCAGGCAGCTGCTGACACACACAGGAGCGCGGGCTGCTGGAGATTTTCACTGCCAGGGATCTGGCAGCAATCACACTGAATGCTGTGAGCTGTTGACAGCTGAAGATGAGCAGCTTTTGCAGAAGGAGAAATCCTCTGGACTTACAGTAAGTCCTGTGACACTGTATCATTTGACTCAATTAGCTCAAACAACTGGGGTATAATTGAACAAACTATAACATAAGTTGTGACTCATGCTGCATCTCAAACTGCCCATGTCAGAGTGGTAAATTAATTCATAGTCTGCTAAGTGAAAGTTAATAGCCAACAGCAGTTCTTGGCATATCAGAGGGATATTTCGTATAAAGGCATAGTTAGAGAAGGAAGGCTCTTATGAAACTCTTGATCTGTTGACTGATTTCAAAACCAAAAGTGAATGAGGGCTAGAAACAAGAGACCAGAGTGGAGAAATATGTTAGGTCAACAAAAATAACAGACAGGAGTTATTTCTGGCATTATATCTGGTAACTGTGTTTGAACGTTGATGATTAATGTATTAGTTATGTGTGCGTGTGATGCAAGAGGCTTGGTAAGAGGTCTGCTTGCATATCCAGTCCTGTTCACTTTGTCCAGACAAAATCACCAGCATAAAGGGCTTATCTCACAAATTAGCCAGCACAGTCATCCCAAGATTTTATTTATTTTAAGCTGTGGGCCCCAGTGTGTCAGGCACACCCAGTTCAAAAACTATTGCCGTTTGCAGTAGCATTTTTTAACTTGCTCTGAATCTTGCTTTTTTTCCCCCCAGTGTGGCAAACAAATTGATGGATTCAATTTACTGGCAAGACTGACAGTAGGAGAATTTGACTCTATTGGATACTGTTTCATTTCCAAGCAGAACTTGGCTCCAGTATTTAAAAGCACAATGGTTATATGTAGGGGGAAGCATGAAGTGAAAGAAGGGCTGGAGAGAGGCTAAAGGATAGCTAGCAGTACTCTGTGAAAAAGTGAAGTGAAGAAACAAAGTGGTAAACAGTAGCAAAAAATCTGGAATCTGAAAGGGAAAAGTAGGAAACCAAAGGAAATAAATATAAGAACATTTTTATAGGATAAGTGGTTCAAAAGAGATAATGCAGAGTGCACATAATCCTACTAAAAACACTCATTTGGATTCACTGTGGTAAGGTGGAAGAGCTGAGTACTGTTGTCTGGGGAGTTTGTAGAAGAGTTGGGCCCTGCAAGACATACTGATTTTTAAGAGATTTGCCTTTCTCAGAAGTGCTTAATAACTTTAATTTTAAGTGGTCTGAAACACATGATAGTGTGAATCATGCTTCCTGTGGTAACCCTGTGGTAAAATGTTGTGGCAGAAGTAGTATAACAGCTTATTAGAAAGCGAACATATATTTTTCAAATAAACATGGATATAGCAAAGATATTTTGAAGACTGAAAGTCAGCTTATCCAAAGAATATGTTTCTGTTTGAAACATAAAAACCTTTCACATACCCCAGACACAAACAAGTCTACCTACTGCTTTCAGCCATTCCTATAAAACAAAGAGTTTATACGGAAACAGAACTAAGAGCTCTGAAATATACTCAGCACCAAAAATACTTTTTATTTTCACAACTATGCCATTACGCTAAAAAGTTCACTTCAAGCACTGAGATTTGCCATTAAAGGCTTTGAAAATATGTATAAGGTGACTGAGGTTTTCCTCAGATGGACATAGAAGGTCACATTCCTAGCTGGTATAAAGATGAGGTAGGTCCGGATAGGTTTGAATTTGTAATCTTGATGCCTTTTTCAGGTAGCATCCTAAAAAAGTCTTGACATACTTCTTCATTTGTCTTAATTTCAGCTGGGACAGAATTGTTTTCTTTTGAGTGAATGATGTTACATTTCTAGTTCTAGGAGAAAAACAATGTTGATAACACACTGAAATTTATAGCTGCCGTTAAGCAGTGTTGTGCAGAGCCCAGGCCATTCTCAGCAAAGGGTCCAAGGAACTGGGTGGGAATAAAATTAGGACAGCTGACTTAAACTGGCCAAAGGAATATTGCATACCATATGACATCATGTGGGAGGAGTTTTGAAGGGCTGGGAGTTCATCTGTCTCTTTGACTGCTTGGGGGGCTAGTAAGGCAGTGTTTAGGGGGTGATGAGCAATTGTTTGTACATCACTTGTTATATACATTCATACATGTACGTGTATACAGTCACAACTAATATCCTTTTTCTTTTCTCTGTCTTAGTGATTAGTTTTATCTCAGCCCACAAGTTCTGCTTTTTTTTTCTGATTCTCTTCCCCATCCCACTGGGAAGGAGGGGAGTGAGCAAACAACCATGTGCTGCTAAGCCACCTGCAGGGTTAAGTCAGAACACCATTACAGGTTTATCTTCCAGGAAACTGGAATATACATACTCCTTTTTTTTAACTTAAAATATAAAAACAAGATCCTTAGCAGATAAGTAAAAAGTAGTATTTCTCACCTTAATGCATTTTCTAGTTTTTATTCAGATTTTATTTCTCTGGGGAAAAAAAAAAAAAAAAAAAAAAAAAAAAAAGCAGCCCTTAGCCCTTATTCAGCTTTATTCAGCTTGCCTCCCTGTTGTAATCTTCTCTAGCTTACAGCAAGCAAACTTCAAGCCAGTAATGCTGGGCATAAAGGTGGGGAGGCTCATGATGATCATGATGAAAAATTGTCTGTTGGGAGAGAGGTAGACCAAAAGTAGAGGGTAAGTTACTGTTAGGGCAAAAAGCTGTTGTGTTCCTAGATGTGTTGCTGCCTCAGTTTCTAGGTGAGATTCTAGAGACTTTCCAAAGTCCTGATTGACTTAGATTGACTGATGACTGTTAATGTCTGTCGCTCTCCTGGTTAGAATATCAGTTTCTAAATCAAGGAACAACCACTATTCTTCCTTTCACCGATATTCTTTTCTCTCAGTAACTTCACAGAAATGCTGTCCTATCAAACATTGTGCTTAACAAATTAGTTACCTTTCACATAACTCACTAGTTGTGAATAACCGTGTACATTTAGGCCTAGGTCCAAAAGCCAAGCACCAGTTCTGTCAAGAATGTCCTAATTATAACCTGAGATACCTTTCCATAAACAGCTTCCAAGATCCTTGGAAGAAACATTAAGGATATAAATACTTATTTTCCTATGTGAATAATTGCATCCACCCTTTACCGTGCCAGAAATGTTTTTGTGGCAATTCCTGGACTGCCTTTTCTAGTGTTGCAACTATTTGCTTTAATCTGCAATTTATCTCTCACTTCAAGGAGTCAAAATACCTCCCGCAAACTATATAGGTATAGTTCAAATGTGAACTGCAGCATAGTTTTTAGCCGTAAGATCTAAGGCAATAACAAGGATATCTGGATTTAAACCTTACTTCTGCATGGGATAAGTGATTTCGCCAATCAGTGAACATCACCAGGCAAATTACTAGACCACCTCCAGTTTGGTTTATGATCTTTAGTCCCAAGCTCTGCTCCAGTACCTCAGTTTTGGGGTCATTTTGTACCAGAGGAGTGGATAATGCAGTTGCTGAATTATTACTTTCTGATCTGGAGGGCACTTACTTGCCTGTCACGATGTAAAGCTGGCATTTAATGGCCTTCAAACAGAAATCTGCAGTGCTGAATTCCCCATAGCCCTGAATCATCACAGTGCATTATTCCACTGACTGACTTGTACAAGCCAAGTCATAGTGTTATCTGAAATCTCTATTTTTCTGTCTGTTGTGAAAGCAGAATCCACAGCATGTGTCTGAATAAAGAATTCTTGCTCAAGAAGATGTTTTGATATTTTTTTAAGCAGTAGTTATATCATTTAACCTGTGCAGGAGGAAAAAATAAGCTTGCTATCTAGATGCCATGAGAGGTGTTTGTACTCTTATTACTATAAAACAGAGTTCTCATGCAAAGCTTTTTGTCTCAGAGGGTTTTACTTCTATGTACTTCTGTGTCTCTATCCAAAAGGTCTGAGCATCATCCAATAAGGAATGAGATGCATGTCTTTTCTAGCTGCTAGAATAACAGTGTTACCAAATCACAGACTGTACAGTCCACTTGGAAAAACAGTAGTACTGCCTAAGCAGGTCAAAGTAGGCATGGCTTTATCAAAACCACACAATTTACACTGACTGAAGGCTGACCTGCCATCAGCAGAGTAGTGCAGCTTACACTGACTTAGGAAGGAAGAGAAACAAAAGTTCTCCCTCGTGATCAGAAATTGTACACTGGAATTGTAAGAGAATGTGACCACATTAAGCTGTGGTCAGCATGGCTTGAATTATAATGTGGACAGTACCTAATTTAGGAAAGACACGGGAGAAGCTGAATGTAAATGCACGTAGGGGAATGTAAACGACTGTCAGTAGTATCACTTTCACTTTGTTATTAAAAATAATCCCAGTGCTTTGGAAGCAAACAGGCACCAGAGTGATGAACTGGGCAGAGTCCGTCTCGTTTTAACTCTTAGTGAATGTTAAATTTGATAAAGATAGCCTGGTGGAACTGGGAAGAAATCTTTTCATCTTGCCAACAGAGGCTGCTCCATCTGAGTTCTGTTTTTAAGAAAGTCACTCAGGTTTTATGTCAAACCAGTTCCTAGACAAAAGCCAATTTCTTCCTTATGAGAACTTCTAGTTTTGTCACTGGTAGAAAAGCTGCAAAGTGTTCACAGAACAGGTTTTAGGTGAGAGTCACTGGCTGTTTGATGTCACTGTTATTTGCTAGAGAGCAGGAGGTTTGGGCAATTGCATATTTTCACCATCATGGTATGGTACACTGAATATTTTTCTGCCCAATGAAAAGTTGCCCAAAACATTTGATCAGCAGTACCTCATTACCTAATTACCTCATTACCTAATCTGAGGTAGGGGAATCAAGCCCATGATGCTATGTAGAAAGGAGGTGGACAATCCTACCTACACACTAAACATCTGCCACAGAGGGAGGTGTGCCCAGAGTAAAGCGCTACCAGTCCAGACTCAGACCTCTGAGCAATCTGCATTCACTGCAGAGACGTGATCCAGACGAAACTGATGGCCGAGTGATGGAAAAGGTAGGTTTTATACCACAGCATCACCTGCACTTGCTGTGGATTTTTTCCAGTGCAAAGACTTGACCACATTTGTTTCTACACATAACAATGTTTTTTTTTTTTCCTTAATAAATAAATAAATAAATAAATAACTTAGGACCTAGGCCTCTTAGCAAAATGAGCTGCTATGACTGTGTCATTTTTAGACGGTGTCAGTAGGTGTACAGGTTGGCCTTGTTACTGCTTCTGAAATCAGCGAGGGCTCCTTTTGTTGAAGCTTTTAATAGACCTTGGGATTGGAACAGTGCCAAGATGGTCACAAGATCGCATGACTCATAGGGCTACCGAGATTAAAAAGTGTTTTAAAAGTTTAAAACAATAAAAATAGCTTTACTGTGTCATTTTTAATAGATACAAATATGTAGTACACTATTCAGACCCAGAAAATCCTTTCAGTAATGAACAAAGATCACCATAATAGCTGACATTTCTGAAATGTTTGAGAAGTAAGTTCAAGGTCGTATTTAAATGCAAACATGTTACACATAGTAATTATCATGAGTTTGTTATATTTACTGGTGCAATGTATTCAGAGAGTCATGCATCAAGTAAACTAATGGTCTATTATTAAGCAAAGTTTAACATCAAGCAATGTGCTAAGAATTTTAAAACATTTTTTAATGTCAGACAGAAATTGTAATGAGAAAACTATTTTGATTATGAAAGTTTTACGAAAGGGGAAAAGAGGGGAGAGGGAAAGGAGAGTAGAGAGAAATGTTTAAAAAGAACACAAAAAAAAACCCCAACCCCTTTCTCAAAGCAGAGCATTTAGATCCAATTTGGTAACTAACAGAATGGGAACTACAGAAGTGATTCAAATCTGATAATGCATGTTCATCTCTTTAACTTCCCAAGCCAGGTGAAACTCCCTCTCCATTTCCATGCCTATATATTTTGATGCAGCATCAGATTGCAGATTGGAACTGTGCAGCTGAAAGCTTGCGTGGCTTTTCCGGGAGCTCCTATGAGTAATGCATAGGTCTCATCTCCTGACACAGGATACCTGCGCTGGAGGCAGTTTCAGTATTAATCAGCCTGTTGTTGCTATGGGCTACAATCTGCTAACAAAAACCTAGGGCTCCTCATTGATTCACTGTCGCCAGTGCTGTTATTTAACAGGGTTTTAATTTAACCAATGTAATTGCCTCCAAGACTTTTTTCAGGCACTTTTTTTTTTTTTTTTTAACAGAAGCTATTTATAGATCCCATGGTCTGTTTCTACTGCTTGATTCATATTTGCACTGTGATAAAATTTGGCTTGCCTTTCTTTTAAAATCCCTGACAAAACATTACTGTTTTCTTAGTGGGAACAAATCCTGGCTATTTGCTGGACACATTAATGTCTGTACTGGGGGCAGGCAGACCGGCAATCAAATAAATGAGGGTTGGGTTCAAGACTACATTTGTTCAAGTCACATTGATTTCAGTGTTTTGCAGTGTGGACATACAACACAAAACTTATGGAGGAAACCAACTTAAGTGCTAAGCCAAAATCACATTGCTGTGGTTACTAAAAAGAAGGGCAATGGATAGGATTCAAAACTGAAGAGTTAGGAGAATTATTTATTTGGGTCAACAAATGGAGCTCAGTAGTGAAATGCAAATCCAGCAGCGGGCTTCAGCAGACTCCATCAATTAATTAGACAAAATGTTAGTTTCTAATAAATATCTTTGAAATGTGTGATTCAGCAAAACATTTCACCACTACTTAAATATTTTTCTTGGCCAGGAACAGGAAGCAAAGAGATATCCTCTAGCAATCATAGAAAATGCTTCTAGTTTGTAAATAAAGGGAGAAACAGATTTGCCACTCAAGAGATGAAGCTGATACTTTTATAGCCAATTCGTGCCCATTTTGTGAAAGGATTTATTTCTGGATCAGTATCACCTTCATTATTTCCAAAGCCATGGGAATGACTATTGCAGTCACTGCAACAGCAACTGCCTTTTTCCTGTGACAGTTTTCACTGGCAGATCTCAATGTACTTTACAAAAGAAGTCAAGATCATTAACCCCATCTTACAAATAGTATATGTAAGGCACAAACAGATAGTGAAGGGACAAAATCTCTCCTGAGGTCAAAAAAGGACTCAGACACAAGTATGCAGTCCCAAAGCAGGGATCAGCCGTGGAAGTCCCTAAGCAAATGCCTCTACTTGTCCTATTTGTCTGCTATGGATGTCTGTTGGTTTTTTTGTTTTGTTTTGTTTTTTTGTTTTGTTTTGTTTTTGTTGTTGTTCGTTTGTTTGTTTTTAAGAAAACTTCTGCACACAAATGTGAGACTAATAGAGAACCATTCACAGTCTGGCAGGATCCACAAAGTCTACAAAGTCTCATTGTTGCCTATTTCCCCCTCCCCAAAAGCGACATTATTCATGATGCAACAAATTTTAATAATCCCAGAATCATGTCTATTTATAAGCATTTCCTTCTGCAAAGCCACTCACAAGCACAGTGGCATAAATTTCATTTAAAAACAAAGCATTCACATCAGTGGTCACAGCTGCAATTTACTTGGAGGTGTTGGGAACAGCTTTTTTAGAGCTGCAGTTCCTGGTGCCATGGAAAAAGAACTGGGTCTCCACTTTATTAAACAACAGCAACAAATGCCAGCATAGTATACTAATATGAGAAATGAAACTGGAAAATGTGAATTCAGGAGGCCTGATAATCTGTATGAATTAAGATAATAGAATACATGCGAACTTTTACTTATTTACTTATTTACTTTACTTTCTTTTGGTCCTCCTGTTTCAGGAAACCTTGCTCATCATTTCTGATGACTCAAGGCTAGTGATGCCATAGATCCATGAGATCAGGTTTTTCTCTAGACTTCTTTTTTTCTCGTGGGTTACTCATGGAGGATCACGGAGGGCAATAGATTTGGTAGGTAAAAATATGCTAGGGAAAGATTTATTGGGGAAAACACAATTGGAGTTTGATTATCCACAGAACTTTTATTAGCATATTTTCGGATTTCTACACCTAACTCAGGTAATAAACCTACCAAACATCTCCAATAGAACTAGGGGTGAGGGAAGAAGCTGGAGTACAAGGGAATGCATTAATTCGTGCACATCATAGTTTTGAACGGTGAGTCACAGCTTTGTCAGAGGCAGAAGGTGGAAGTATAAGTGGGGATACAATTACTTTGAAAACCAGTGGTTGTAGTATAAATCCTTAAATATGTGCCATGTCTCTGAAAAGCTGTTTCTCTAATCCCTTGTGCACTCATCAATACAATGCGCTCGTCAGAGGAGATAGATGGATAGCTTAATTCACTTTGCAAATCTATGGAAGCAACACTTTAATGCTTTGGCAAAAACTGTCTCTGACATTGAAAATTAGTAAAGAAAAGAAGTGGTGAAAATGTCAGGAGCAGGAGTACTTCATTTTTCTCTTGTTTAAAATGTCATCTGTTATCTGCAATCAATGCAAAGAGACAAATTCCCACACCATAATGATTTACAGTATGTTTATAGGCACAGACAGAAGTAATCACAGGGTTAGGAGAACATCTCTTGGTGAATTCCTCAAGTGTCAAAAGTGCTTAGTTCTGCATTTTCCTCTTCCTAAGAATGTGGGGGAGATAGGCACACATATCTCTGTGATTTCTGTATTTCCAATACAGAAACCCATAAAATCTACAGGCTTTCTGGCTTCAGCTACGTATAAACATATCCTCTGACTAGAATTCTATGACTTTAAAAAAATGTTGCCTTTGCCACTAAAAATAAAGTAAAATAAAAAGCGGGCAATAAATATTTTTCACTCTTTCCATATCTAAACAAATGAATATGAAAGGAAATACATTCGTGGTCTTGGTGCTAGATGTAATGTTTTAAACTTTCCATTGTTTTGAATTTCCTGTTTCAGATCCTGAAAGTAAAACTTCTATGACTGATTTTTGTCCTTTCCCAGCAAGTATTCATTGTCCAAGTCTTTTAAATGGTATTGAGATGAATAAGTCCCCACTTACTCATTTCCTTTGTGTCCACCAGAATTTGGGATACAGTGGTATACAATGACTTCTCTGCCTCCAGAATTCCTGTTCAATATTCCTTAGCAACAGAACTCTGAATTTTTTCCACTTTTGGTGGCCATGCAACTCCACTGTCATTGCCTACTCTTTTCCAACCAGAAATCTGTGTGAAGCAGGGAAGTGTTGCAACTCAAGGGTATTGGTGGTAAATTAAAATAAAAACAGGTCATATAGTACTTCTGAAATTTTTTTATTCTGGAGTCCAGAACATACAGATAGAGCACAAAATGAGTGCCAGGCTTTGCATGCCTTGGACCACTGCGCAAATAATCTTTTTTTGCCCTTCCTCTCAATAAGTGAATGATGATTTTTAATAAATGAAATGATTCCTGCATCTTGCAGCCACTCCCTCTCACATTAGCACAGTGATTCTCAGGAGTTACTCACACCATCCACGCAGCTGCTGTAAATGCTCCAACATCCTACAGAGGGGAGGGAGGCTGTGTTTAGTGCTCAAAATAAGAGCTGCTCAACAATTTTCGGGTGAAGATTTTTTTTGTTTGTTTGTTTAAATAAAGATGTTCTTACAAGTGCTATTTCTTGCAGAAGACATTCACCTTTAGTTATTTTAGCGAAAAAGGCTGAAGAAAAAAAATCATTTTTCTTCTTATACCTTCTAGAACAGTTCCTGAAAACAAATCAGTTACAAAACTTAAGTCCAAATTGTGCACACCTAAAAATACTTCTAGCAATATCTCCCTCCAGCAAGCTCTTCTGTGATATGAGCATTTATGCAGCACCTGAAGTGTACTGCAGGGACCTGTCCCTCCTCTGGCAGCCACTCTTGCACTCAGCACATCTGCTTGGGATCCACCCCAGAGCCAACTCCTGCCCAGCAGTTACCAGATAATGATCTATTCCACATTATCATTTTTCACCCAAAGCCTGGTATACTGTGAGTGTTACATACACTAGGTTAGACCATGGATTTAATTATTCAGGTATGTCTATTTTACACATCCAGCAATTGCCTCCAAAATAAAACATATGCTTTTGTCCTTGTCCTTTGTTCCTCAGTGCTCACTTGACATCTCAGTGTTTATCTATTCCTGGTTTATAACTTGCCTGCAAGGTGACCTTGAAAAAGTCTCTTCATTTGTCCATACTTGTATACTGTTTCTTCTGTTTCTGTCCACAAACACTCCAGAACAAACATTAACCAGGAAAGGCACAAGGTGATTTTTATCTGTCTGTTAAAATTGTAGTAGTAAAATTATACATTAATTTTATTAGGGAAAAATAATATAAGCAATAAGCAGTAAATAAGTGGCATGGCCTGAGTTATAAATGGTGAGGTCCTGCCCTCTGCTTATTTTACTACTCCAGGCTGCTTTTGAATAGATTCTCAATTATTCTCCCAAAATAGACTATACAAACACAATGTACAAATCTTAGGGTAAAAATGAAGAGCATATACTGATGCAATATAAAAATAAGGATATCTTCACAACTATAGATAGTATCTCAAATGTCTATGCACTTTATTCAGCATATAAACACTAATAAAATCTACCTTAATTATTTTTCTATGGAAATACAAAAGTTGCTCTGGAAGTAATGGCCCACAACTTCAGAGGTGAGTGTTGGTGGTATGCCTGTAGAGGATGAACCTTCCCAGCAATATTCCATTACATTTTGTCATTGTGTAACAGATGGCAGAAGACGAGCAATCTGACACAGTAGCATCTGATATGGAAGTGTGTATGAAGCAAAGGTGTGGAACTGAAGTCCTACATGCAGGAAGAATTGCACCCATTGACACTCACTGACACTTGCTGAACATTTACTGTGGTGGGTGGGTGCATTTCAGTAGTGATGACAGCAACATGAAAGACAAGATATGCTCTAGATGGCCATGCACAGCTGTCACATAACAGAATGAAGATGTCTCAATCAGCTCATCTGCACAAATTGGCAGATTACAACCAGGGAACTGCATACAGGGTTGAATACTGGCTTCAACACACTGGAAATGATGGTGGCGACATTGGAGTATT
The DNA here is from genome assembly GCF_023343835.1 of Lagopus muta. Classification (NCBI taxonomy): domain Eukaryota; kingdom Metazoa; phylum Chordata; class Aves; order Galliformes; family Phasianidae; genus Lagopus; species Lagopus muta. The sequence goes on along the minus strand of NC_064439.1, from coordinate 11,961,201 downwards.
ACAAAGTTTGCACCAGATGGGTACCAAGAGAGCTCACAGAGGAGAAGAAAGAACACTTTATGCAAGTCTTTCAGGATCTATTGAATCAATAAAAGGCTGAAGGTGGCAGTTTCCTGAATTGCATAAAGTGGTATAACCACTTAGAGCAGAAATCAAAACAGCAGTCCATGGAGTGGCAAGATGTGAATTCCCCATCAAATAAAGATTTCAAGAGAGACATCGGTGGGTAAAATGATGTGTGCTGTCTTTTGGGATAAAGGAGAGATGATCCTTCTGGATTTTCTGGAAACTGGGCAAACCATCAACTCAGACTGCTACATCACATTGCTGACTAATCTGAAAGTTCAGATCTCCAGAGTCAGGCTGGAGAAGACAACCTTTCTCTTACAACATGATAAGGTCAGGTCCCATACCAGTTTGAAGATAGTGAAGCACATTGCCAATGTTGGCTGGATTGTCCTAACGCACTCACTGCATTGTCCAGATTTGACACTTTCTGACTTTCATCTGTCATTTTCCTAGCAATGGCACTATCACAGCAGCTTTGAAACAGCGGGTCACCTCCAATGGGTGATTTTGAATGGGCAGATTTTGACAAGCATGGCATGCAGGATCTTGTTCATCACTGGTGAAAATGTATAGCTGATGGTAATGAATGTGCTGAAAAATAGTATTTTGTAGCTGATAATCTGCTCTATCAAGTAGTGTTGTTGTGCTCTTTGTGTCTGGTGTAGTTTCCAAGTAAATCAACAGGAAGCATTACTTTTGGAACAACATATGTAGTTATGTATCTAGAAATTCTTAGCTAATGACATTCTGAAGAGAAAAACAAAACAAACAAACAAACAAAAAAACTGAAGTGAGGGATCATTTTCATTCTGTTACAGTAAGAGCTTCAGGCTTTCAAATGGATAAACACTTTGCAATTTGAGCTGTGTGAGTCATGTTTAACAAGGTAGAAGTGTGCAGAGAATTAGTGTCTATAATGCTTGGGTTTCCGTAGCCTCACTGAAATCACTCTTGAAATCATCACATGGAGAAGGCTGCCATGGAAAAGAGGAGCCTTCCACTCACAGTACAAATGGGGCTCTAGAGTCTTTCACAGGGATAAGGGACCAGGATTAGGCCCAGGGACAGTTCTGCAATCAGACTGAAGGCTGAGCCTGAAAATCATTGCATCTGTGAGCCACACTTACGTACAGATTTCTCTGAAGGCAACAGTTGGTATGAAAGAAAATGAAATTAAAGAGATTACTCATCTGTGTAAAATCCACATCCAAGTGGAGGAAAGAAAGAGCACTGCATGTAAGAGAGAAGCAGTCCCATCCAACCATTCCTGCCTCTTACAAAATCAAGCTTCATGTTTAGCTTTACCTCTTTGTTCCCTGCATTTCATCCTTGATCCTGAGCTTTCCTCAACTCCTATTTCTCTTCTATTAATCTGTCACTGAAACGTTCTGTGACTGTCACCTTTGTTTAAATTCTCATGTATATCACTCTTCTCTGACCTTGACTTCTGCAGTTCCTTTTTCTGTGATGTTCCCAAACTCCAGCATGAAGCGCCTGTACAATTAAGCTGCCTTACTTCCAGAACATCCAGAAAGCTCAGCTTTTTCTACTCTCAAATAATTCTACATATCTCTGTATCAAATCCAATTTACCTGTCCCACTACAAATCTATTGCCCAGTTTGGAATTTCCACCTATTTATTGTGACCCATTCCTTCCTTATTGATTTCTTTCTTTTTTTAAAAAAATGAGAAGTCACTATTGTTTAGAAAATTCAGTTCCATTTGGAATGGCTTTTCTGTCTACTGCCATATCACTTAAATTTTAGCCAATTTTTTATCTCTTATTTATTTATTTATTTATTTGTTTGTTTGTTTGTTTGTTTGCTTGAAGTCAGGGAGGTTGTATCCATCTGCTATTGTTTTGGCCCAGAAATGCCTCTGAGCCAGAAAAAAAAAAAAACAACCCACAAAACAAAACAAAACAAAACCATCATATTTTAATTCTTGTTTTTTTTTTGTTTTGTGCTGTTTTTCTGCAATTCTGAGTTTATTATATATATACAAATACATATAAAGTGGTTTATTCTATCATGTGCTTTAAAAAAGACACATATGAAATTGTTGATATAAATTGAAATTGCTCTGCATCTCTATTTCTGGAAGTCCTTGTGTTATCTTTGGCTATATGATACATCTTAATCACAGATTCATGGCTGAATACTAAATATTTGTACATGTAAGCCCCAAAGACAACTAAATTTCTTTTTTTTCCTTTTAACTAGGAATGCTATTAATTAATGCATACCTAAATGATTAAACCCATTTTTCAAATAATGAACAATACATAGGCAGACGAGTTAATTGATTGATTGGTGTATGAGCAGGGTCCTAATGGATTAGCATTTGCATGTTAACATAGATCCAATCTCTCTTAATGAGCTGCTTGCCACATTTTGTCTTCTTTGAAACAGCAGTGAGCATGATAAAACAAATAAACCCACTGGACTGCTCCCTCTCGAGGGACAAAAAAGACAAATTTTAAATAGCCTCTCTCCAGCACTGATTTATAGAAACACTTTGTGCAGCAGTGTACAGGTCCCTGTGTATCCTGGTGCACAGGGCCAATCGCACTGTATTGCAGGTTCCTTCTGAAAAGGGACATCCTGCAAATCCTAGAATTTACAGCCACTGCTTGTAAGATGCTTATAAGGTGACTTTTCCTGCAGTGATCTGGAATTTGCCTCAGCTGGTTTTACTGCACAAGACAGTGGGATGTCACTGACCATCTCCATCAGTGGCCTTTCTGCTGCCATCAGCAGCAGGGCTGTGCATGACTGTCTGACATAGCCTTCCTCAAGGAACAGACCTGAATCATTTCAGGTAAGTAGAAAGTAATTTTTAATCACTGGGCTCACTGAAAAGGATTTCAAATCTAGCATCCTCAGTATGCAAGGGCTAGGTATGGGCAGTGCCATGAAGACAAAAGCATTTGATGCATTTCCCAACAGTAGTGTGTCCACTCTAACAGGGAAAATCTATTTTCCTCTCCAAAGTGGGGTTGGTTCCTGCTTATTCAAGCGTAACTAGAAAACAAAACATTTTCACGTTTTGGGGTATGAAAAGCTTCTGTTGCTGTCACCAGGTAGAGCTGTGTGAATTTGGTTGTAGTATCATGCAACACTGCAGGGAAAAGCAATCTCCTTAACACCAGACACACACAGCAGTAACCAGGACTTCTCGTAGCTAAGTTAACTGGCAGTCCAACGGGCTTCTGAGAGCCGACTCAACGTCACAGTATGGAACTACACTGCTGCACCATATACCAAATGCTCTTAAGCCAGCTCAGAGTTCTGTAACACACTGTTGGTCTGAGCTGTGTAGACATGCCCTTTGAGTTCTTGGCCCATGGCCTTCATTAGAGACAACTGGCATAGATGTATTTCAGCCGCTTCCCTGTTTACACATGATGATGATCTGTGTTTTGGCCATGGAGCACAGCTCTGCCTTCTGCTCAGCTGGCTGGCCGTGAAGGCAGCCATTGCTGGGTTTTGAACTTGGCATTCAGGGTCAGGCGGAGCGACACTTCAAAGCTGCCAGGCTGTCTGAGGTTTCTAGGAAACCCATGTGACCTTCTGCTACCTGACACTTCCTTGCATTGTTTTACTAACCTCCCACAGCTTCTGAGGTCAACATTTGCTGTGGATGCATGGAAAGACTCACGCAGGCCTTAAGCCAACAGGTGCATTATCAGCAAAAGGCAATCTGAGCACCCAAGTGCTGGGGGAAGCAGTGAGGAGCCAGCAGCTCTGGTGCGATGCAGTCTTCAGGGTGAACTGCCTTATGATGAACTAGCTGCAGATTTTGAACGACTTCTGTATTCAGCCACGAGGAAATTGTGCTGCTGCTTCAATTGATGTGGTTCATTAGATAAGAAAGGTATTCTCATCTAAGGCGTACTGTTTAGAAAATGTCATCATTTGTGTACCCTACACCAAATGCATTTTAGTCTCTCTTTGAACAATACAGGTAAGTAATTCATATAGGGATTTTTTTTACTCAAATATATTGTTTCAAATTTGTTGTCCTTAGCTTAGCATTTAAGCATTATTTGCTTATTTATCTTAATACAGAAACTTTTCTTTCCTGTACAGAGGCTTAATTTTAGACTCCATCAGCCTCTCCTAATCATTTCAATTCTACAAGAAATGGGAATAAAAATCTCAGGAAAAAAAAAATTCTAATAATGTTTGTAATACAAACTATAATTACAAGACTCACACTCATGATTAATGGAAACCATCAAGAAATTTTAGAAATGCAAGCTAAAGCATTTTGTTACTGTAATAGCATCTGTAAATATCTGTCACATTTTCATGGAAAAAGTATTCCAGGCATGTGCAGTTTTCTATCACCTGTCTATCTAAATATAACAAAAAGAAACCACACAAAAGCATTGACATTGATATGAGTTTTCCATTGACTTCTATCAAACAAGAAACAAACTCAGTGCAGGGGCTTAGAGATTGTGTTTCTTCCTGGATCTTCCCCTCCCTCAGCCTCCCCCATGCCTACATTACATCTGTGTACAGTCAGGTCTTTAGTGGGGAGAGTAGAAATTTTTATTTTTTTTTCCTACATTGTGTTATCTCAATATCCTCTGCTCATGCCAAGTCACAGCTTAGGAGTGCCAGATGCTTTTCTCTATGTCCATCTCACAAAGGTTATGTTTTTCAGTTCCAAGAGGAAAGACATATCGTTCCCAAACAATTGAAGAGATTTTTATCTGAACACAAACAAACATAAGCCATCCATAGAGAACATGGAAAACGTTTTTCTCCAGTTCTGAAGTTCCTCCAAACAACTGGAGACTGAAGGGCCATTCTTCAATGCCCACTTCTGGAGCTAAGTTCAGATGGTGGGAAAGCACATCTGGGGACTGCAAGGAGTGCATGGCCGCAGAATACAGCCCATTCTTCTGTTTCTGCTAGTACTGGGACAGGTAATATTGAGAAGGGACGAAAAGCCATGAGAATGCCCTCCTACCACTACCTATCCATCCCAAAAGTTCCCAGATGAGCAGAATCTAAGGGAAGAGCTGAGGTCAGTTGTAGGTGTAGGTATTTGCAAGTTTGGAGCTGTTGGTGGGAAGGGAGAGAGTCATGCATGTTAATGGAAATCAGCTGTTCAGCCTCACTAAAGTAAATAGCCCAGACTCAGAGCATCACCCTTACCCAGGTGCCTGATGATATTCCTTTCCACTCTCAAACCCTTCTTCAAGTTTAAATCTTTCTGGTACTACCCTCAACTCACAACTTAATTCCTTGCCTCTCTATTTGTGAAATCTTATTTTTTATAACGTCGTTTTCCTTCTCTTAGCCCTTTTTATTACACAAAAAAGACCGCAGACCTGCCTTGGATCACTGTTCTCAGATACGTTTCTGTGTTGTTTCCTCACAGACATTTAAATGATGCTACTCCCTGCTGTGTGGTCCATTAGACACAAGAAGGGTATGTGCAGTTTTGCCAGTGTGACTTTTCTCCAGTGTCAATTAGATTTTAATTGCATTCTGTATATAAAGAGATTCAGTAACACAAACTATGTAGCCATAAACAAGCAAGGTTTAGCTAAATTTAATTTTATATTCACTCTGAGGTACTCCAGACCAGAATAGACTAAATGCTTAGGAAACCTCTGATAAACAAGTTCAATGCAAGTGTACAAGTTTATATCTTATCCTCTAATTAGAAATCTAATTTTACAGCCAGGTCCTTGGGTCATAGTGTGTACCATTTCTTTTCTGTGAAGTGTCCAGAACTTTTGCTGTAGGTGGAGTGCCTAAACCTTCTGAGTAACAAACTGCTTCTCCAGTGTGTTCACTGAGAAGATAGGCTTGTAGACAGCACAACCATATAATGTCCCATCACAGCCCTGTAGATAGGAAATATGAAGTATTAAATGAGAGTAAGAAGCTGCCAAAACAATTGTCATCAAATAATTAGTTCTTGCAGGGAAGACTTACAGCTGTGTAACTGCAGTGATCTATATAGTGATACGCTAACTGAAATGCTCTAGCAATGTATCCTTCAGTCTGACAGCCTTTATTTTAGAGGGGATATTTTGCTGTCCTTTTATGTACCACATTACAGGCTATTCTATCTGACTGATATCCTCTGTGTTGTGGCATTATCATGCTGTTAACTCCCAAGACAGGGACTCATCATTTCACAATGCTCATAGTTTCAAAACTCTGCTTTTTTAGGAGAAACAATGAGAACAAACTGAATGAGAGAAGCTGGCACTTTGGTCCTCTATTGATGACCATAATCTATTCTATACATAAGGAACAATTAGACAGTATAGCTTATTTCCCATTATATTTTCTGCCCAGTAAAATATAATATAAGCCATAAAAAAAATATGTCAAAGACAGAACTGTTTCGCAAAAGTAAAAGAGTCAGAATGGTCCTTTATAAAGCTGAGTGCAGCTTCAGATGTAAACACTGTTTACTTTGGGATGCGAATGCTCATAGAAGTGAAAGGTGTGATTTGGCTCCCGTGGATCTATGGAGCTTTCTATGACTGGTGGTGCTCTCTGGGGTAATTTATAAACTAATATTCCCTGCTGTGAGAACTATGGCAGGCTTGAGGAGAGAATAGCTCCAATTTTCATTCTAACACGGCTGGCTCACATCCAGAAACTGCAGAAGGAATTTGACACAAAAATGAGATTAAAGGGAAATTCTTGCCTGCATAGTGTTAGTGGCACTTTGCAAAAAAAAACAAAAAACAAAAAACAAAACAAAACAAAAAACAAACAAAACAAAGCAAACAAACAACGACAAAAACAAAAACAAAAACAAAAAAAAAACAACAACAAAAAGCCCCATGAGCAGAGATGTATAAAGGTACCATATAGTTGATAAGTAAAATGCATTATATGTAATAGCAAGGTTGAATTGTTCAGATTACAGTCACAAAGAATTTGTATGGTGTACCAAAAAAAAAAAATAAATAACACACACACACAAAAAAAGGATAATAAAATGATATGAATGAGAAGAACAGCTTGTTAAACCACAGCACTAAGTGGATCCTGAAAGCAATGTGGATTCTCTTCTTAAATATTGGATTTTTTTTATCTAGGTCAAAGGTTTCACAAGCTGCATGAATCAACAGATATAGCTGGGCTGAAGCTGCATACTGAAGCTCTTTGGAACTTCTAAAAATAGAAAACTGTTTAAACAAGATACAGTAGCGTTACTGGCTGCCTAGACACCATTCTATTTTAATAAGCGTCAGGGATGCTTTGGGGCATATCAAAAATAAATGGCACTAAGTAGGTAGGAAGCCAAGCTTCTGTGACTTCCAGTAGAACTGCAATGCAAATAAACTCCAGTGAAGTCTTTCTCAATCTCTCCAGGGTTATCTGTGTTATCTGGAAACCATTGTTTCCAGTCAACCATTTATAAACTCAGATTTGCTCATTATCCTTGTCTCGACAATAGATTCCAGTTGCTAATGCTTTATGCAATGTCAAACTTCAACAAGTGATAAACTAACTAAACTTACCTATTCCAGCTTCTCAAAAGAAATGCAGTAGGTTTTCTTTGAAAGGTTCAATTTTCTTCTATTGGTTTTATCTGTGCATGGTTCCATTGACTTCAATGGAGTTGAATACCATTTACTCTAGTGTATGTAAGGAAAGCAAATTAGAACCAAGGGATTTAAACTGCAGACTAAATAAATAAATAAATAAATAACCTTCCAAAATCCTGATCAGGTTGGATTTCAAAATAAATCTTCATGAATGAGGGAAAAAGAAATTATGTCAGGCACTTTTCCTGTCTTCCACTACAATTCTAGTCCTTTGCTTCACAGTGGAAAGAAAAATCTTTTCAAAAAAAGTTTACTGTTTCCAACATGATAAATATATTGAGCTATATATATGTAATGGTTATAATTCCATATGACTTAATAGAATTTTCATATTATTTAAATTCGTTGTAGTTTTTTTTTAATTCTCAATTTCTTTACAGAATGTGCGATAGAGTAATGGTATCTACATTACAGTAACCACATGAAATGCTTAATTTATATATAGATGCACGTGAAAGAGATTTTACACAGTAATGCATTAAAAATAACAGAGAAGACATAAATTTAAGAGGAAATCTTTCAGTAAAATTGAAGAGAGAGAAATTCAGAACCTCTTGTAAGATCACAATAACATTGATTTGTTTTTATCCAGGAGGCTGTGACTTGGCAGCACTATAGAGAACAGTTAAACACACGGACAGAGATTCTTTGAGGAACATTTTGTTTCTAGTTATGTACATGAAAGATATTTTATGAGAAGAAAGTTGCTGTAGTCACAGCCTAGCAAACAAAACTTACTAATTAACTACAGTCTGCACCACTTGCACTTAGCTACGTGCACTGGCTGACAACACAGCATTCAGTGCTGGTTTGCAAACAGATTTCAATATTCAGTGCACAGCTTCTGGGAAAGAGGCCATCTTTCTTCATGCTGTAGTTTAGGGATGTAACATTTATTAGTGACTTATGTTTATTTCTGCTGTCTTTGTGATGACAGGCGAGTTAGCAGCATTTTGAGTTCTCTAAATATATGTATAGGAATGTGGAAGGGAAAGGACTAACAGGAGGGAGGCAGCAGGGGAGGAATGTGAAGTGATGCCTGTGCAATGTTGGTTAGCAGTACAGCTGTCTGGAAAAACAAACTCTATTTTTTGTGGAAAATGCAAAGGTTTTATAATCTCTTTATGCTCTATATTGGAATGAAAATGAACTCTATTGATAGAGTTCACCGAAATTAATAGAAGAAAAGTTTATCACTTTCTTAATATTTAATAACGAACCTCAATCTCTCATTTTTATTTCTCCCTCCTTTTCCCACTTTGACTTTCTCCTTCTGCAAGGCTCAACACCTTGAGCATCTACTGATCCAGCTCACCTTCCCTGCCACCTCTCCAGAATTCCTTCATTCCAGAATAAATTGTACCTTTACTTTTTAAAGCTTTATTTATGTATGTATTCATTTATTTACTTATTGATCCCTTAGCCTGAGGAAGAGATGTATTTAATTTGAGTGGGAAATGGTGAAAGCTTTTGTCAGCCTGTTTATCATGAACTTTCAGAGATAACAGGTATTAGCCTAATGCTGCATTCTGCATCAAGAGTTCATGTACAGAATGGTGATTCCTCACAAAAATAAATTCTTTATTTTTTTTTCTTCTAAAACATTCCTCCTCAAGCAATTTCCTGATTAATCCTTATAACACTTAGAAAAGCAACTTGAACTTGATAGAAAGCAACAAACCCTTATATGGGAAAATGCTTTATGGGAAAGCAAATAAAAGAAAGAATAAACCTAAGTTAGAAAGAGTAAAGCTGAAGTACACACACTTCTTTAGAAATATGACCTTATTTTTAGATGAATAATATTCATCCCAAGGGATTGCTATAGGTTAAATCTCTCGACAGTGAACAGAAATAATTTATAGACTTATAGTAGTGCATTTACTAGTTATGATCAAGTTTTTGGAAATTTTCCATGTTCGACCTAAAGTCATCAAGTTGCAGCTTCAACTTCATGAAATTCATTGTGATTCCTCTTTATGTGTATACCCTCTCCTGCACGCATGCTCCAGCTGTTTTATAGTAGCCATGACTGAATTCATATATTCTAATAAAATTTGTGGAGTATGCTATGATGCTACTATGTTCTTCTAGTGATAAATGAAGTGATGCTTGCAGTGTATAAACTTCAAGATGATATGCTATGTTTCTGTTAATGTTAGGTGTCATTATATGTTCTTCTAGGCCATGAAGAGAATTTCTGCTCTTGAATCTCCAATATAATTTGACTCTAATTTCCTCTACAGAGAGATTAAACCAGAGGAACCCCCTATCTCCACCTCCTAACACCTCTCAGAAATATTTGATGTATGAGTTAATTTATTCTATCTCATAATTAGTCATTTTCTCTCACATTGTAAAAATGTACGATGTCACTTACATTGCCCGTGTTCATTTTCCCATCAATATAGTAAGTGACATTTCCTATAATTAAGTAGAAATATTACATTAAACAATTAAGATGTACATATAATAGAAGAGAGAAGTGAAACAGAACCTATTTGCTGTGAGCATACCAGTGCTTACCAAAATTTTAACCTCTATAATTCACATTTGAAATTGCACAATGAGGAAAACAAATACACACAAATGGCACTGCTGATAATCTGGGAATTTTGTCTGCCCATCTTGAATCACCTCTAAAAGACCCCATAATTTTGCGTAATTAGCATAAATACAGTCAGACAACATTATTATGTATGCTGTCCCTGCACTTACAGCACAAGAAGAATTGTTTTACTTCTGCCCTGTGTCACTGTCATCATGATTTCAGCAAGGTCATCGTATTTCCATGTTGTACTTAAAATGGTAATAAAGATGAAAGACACCCAGAATGTAGAAGACCTGACCCATTCTAGGAAGATCCTTGATTTGAAAGTACCATACAAATTTTAATCTTGAAAAAGAAAATTGTACAATCTGTGAAAAGTCATGAAGAGTCAAAGGGTGGTTAAAGGGTCACTGAAGCTGAAAAATTCTGTAATGAAAAGAAGTAGCCATCAGGGGATTTGTTATGATCGATTAATGAATTAACTAAAGATTAGATACCTTTCTTGCCTTTTTTTTTTTTTTTTTTTTTGCTTTATCATTTTTTTAACAAAAATTGAAGAAATTTCTCAGTCTATTGAGCAAATAATTGCTAGTTGAAGGCTACTGATACTATATATTAAATGTCAAATTCATGCTTGTTAAAGGGTATTAGACAGATACATAAAAGTACTGTTGCTGTCGTGCATGGTTAGATCTACATAAGAAAAGACTTTGGCTCTTTCTAACCACTTCTATGGAAAGTGGTCTTCACCACATAGCTAAGGAGTAGGTAGAACAGCCTTCTATCAAGTAGGTGTGATGTAAACTGCCCCTTTGCAGATAACATCTGCTTTTGAATGGCAGCATTAGAGCAGAAGGCTTAATAGTTATTTCAGTAAGTGTTATTACATTGCTTGTTTACCATTTGCTGCTACTCTAGCTACCACAGTTATATATGGAAATATTCCATCTCACTTGGATTTCTCCTTGTGTAATTGGTCTCATTTCCCCTGAGAATGATTTCTACCACCTAATTATACATTGCAGAAAAAAATTCCTTCTAATGGCTTCCAGATTGCCTTTCATTTTCCTTTTTGTTATACTACTTATCAGAGAAAAGGGACATTCTCATTCTACAATTTAAGTATCATTCTATGTTTCATAAGCTTTTGAGCTTTTGGTACATTAGCTCATATTCCTCTGCTTTCTCTTTCAAATCCTTTCATCATTAAAATCTCTCTTCTTGTGATGTTTATTTCTTGTTTATGGTCATTCTCATAATCTTTCTCAAAAAATGCTCACCATATGATATACTAATACAGGTCTTGATTCTTCAAGATCCTGACTGTAGTCCAAAAGATATCAAATTTAAAGAATACAAATATTTCCTATGCTCTTTGTGGGACTTTTTTGTGCAATTAAATAAATGTTTGAAGACAGTGTTTAGGATGTCACCAGATATATGATTGGGCCTACAACCAGAAAAAAACCAAACAAGTGCCGTTTTTATTGGTCGCCTTAGAAAGACAATCTGTACAGCCTTGATTTCAGCCTCATACTCACATATTTGAAAATAAGCCTGCTGTTAAGCCTTTGCTTCTTTAGATAAATATCTGCACATGTTTGTTCCAGGAAGACCACATAGACGTATCCTATGACAATAATCTGCACGGAAAAAAAAGTGATATCATTAAAAAAAGTAAAAAGCCAACTGAATTATGAAATGAAATTACAGCTAAAAACAATGACAATAAATGCCTTAAACCACACGCAAAAAAAAATATTGCATCATTAATATAGCTAAGTGGAGAAAAATTTTGCTTGTCACTTTCATTTATAACTTAAATTTTATACTTTAGCCTTACGTGTTAGCTCAGTGCACTGCACATCTCTCAGGCAATTCCTCTCTGGCCCCAGCAATCATGAGTTACTGTGGTTTCAAAAAGTGGTGAACTAGGTAAATTGAAACTGATTTTCAAGGATGAAATAATGGCCTAATTCAAGATTGTAGTATTTTTAAAGAAAAGGCAGTTGAGATAGAGTGATGGCAAGGAATTAATGATATGGAGGTTAAAACTACAAGTCCTCATGGATGTGGGAGACAAACTGAGAGGAACTTGTGGGGAATACTTAAACTGTCCTGAGATTAATCATTCGTGAGTCTGCACATGCCACTGATAATGGCTACAAATAGCAGTGCTCTTGACCTTCTCAGTGATCCAGAGAAAAGCCCATTCTATGTTCTAGCTTTAACAGATCATTCAAGACGCTTGCCAAATTCAAAGAAATGGATGAAAAATTAGGTACAAACATCACTTAAACCATCTCTTGGTTCCATGAAAAAAAAAATGGAAGAAATTGCAGTGAATTATCTCATAATCAGTTATGCAGCATAGGAGGCTGCTCTATCAGTGGTGTTAGTGAATAAGAATCTCAGTAATGGTTTTTTTTGCATCTTATCCTGTACATTTTAGTATATACCTCATTCAAACACCAAATCAGGGGAGATTTACTGGGACTCAGTATAACAAGTCCTTCAGGTATTAACTGAATGTAAAGATAGTTGAGAAAGAGGAAGGGAAGAGAGGAAGACAAAATGCCTATCATTACCAGCTTCAAGAGGAAACAACAACTCAGCTTCAGAGGAAACTGACATCAATAGATGCAAAAACATCTAATAAGCTTCATATTAATCTTCCCAAAATCTTCATTCTGACCATTATAGAAATTAATCATACTACCAACTCTTTTCATTCATCTGAAAGAATATGGCATATCTGTTAGAACCAGGCATTGGTTTTAGTATGATATTATAAGTGAGTGATAAGTGAATTACATCTTTTATTATTTCACTTATTTTGTAGCTCTATGCTTTTATGTGAGGGCAGCTTATGAACACCCTGTTGTAAACTGCAGAGTCATTTACAGTTTATTCCTGATATGTTTCATACTGAAGTTGAGAACTCTGTTTCAGCAGATGAAATTCAATCTAAGAAAGGTAGAAGTCTAGAAATAAAAGTGAAAAGAAAAAATGCAGGAAGAAATTCACAACAACTGCAGAAAAAAAGACATGGTAAAGATTCTGAGGAGTCTTGTATCTGCTGTCCAAGACAGTGATCGAAAATGTTGCTCATAGAGCTTCATAGAGTCATTAAGGTTGGAAAAGACCTCTAAGATCATAATAATTTTGGGATTCAGCACTGGTACCACATAATGTCTATTTCATTTATCCAGTAGCAAAAGAATCTTCACAAAATATTCCAAAGCAAAGATCATGTAAGAATCTGTGCAATTCACAAATCCATAAACTGTGCTAGCAGTACTTTATTTGAAATTTCTGTATGCACATATGCTGTAGCTACATTCAGTTGCAGCTGTAATTGTTTCCAGATTCCTAGTGGTTCCCAGTATCATTGCTTCTATTTGCTCCCAGCCTTCTTTAATTTAAGCTCTGACTACAGTGTGTGAGGCTTCCTTGGATCAAGAAAGGTTAATAAAGGCAGGCTGGGGATCAAAAGGAAATATTCATTACAAAAGTAAACAAATGCACTTCTCACCTGTACCATCTGAACCTATCTAGACTATAAGAAGCTAGATTTAGATCTTTTGTTAGGAAGAGCTACTGTTTGCCACATCTACTAATTGATTTTGTTTTTGCAGTTAAGCTTCACATACAATTTAAAAGCATCTCTTACAACGCAATCACAGACGACAGGCATTCCCTTGCCTATTGCCTGGCATAACTGGCATCTTCAAGCACTATCAGTCTATAAGGAAATAATCCATCATATTATGTAAGTATATACTGAAGCTCGTCCTTCTACCATAAAATATTCATATAGATAAACTTTAATCTAATCTTAAATCTAATCTTAAATCTTTTTAGTAAATATTTACATTACCATTTATTTACCTAAGCAGAGCTGTGTATTAATCTTGAAGACATAAATCTGACAATGAAAAAAATAATAATTCAGTTACTGATGGATAGTTTCATTTGAGATTACTGTTAACTTCATTGGGTGTATACTGAGCCAATAGAAATCTGCATGAAATGTAGATGTTTGAATAAATCTGAATTTGATATAATTTGAATTTCTTTGAAAAAAAAATTCTGATTGAAACCTCATTATTTGGAATACATCATATAGCAATATATTCATTAGTAGATTTTGTATCTTTAAATGTTGGATTTTTGTGATCTCTAGGATTAAACACTTAATAGAGATGCCCCATTTCAGCCTCTTTCTCTAATAAATAATTTGTTAGATACAAAAACTGTTTTCTGCCATTACATGTTATTGATTTTGAGCTAATTTTCAGTGAACTACAGCTCTACGCACTGAAGAGAAAAATGTTACCCTTTTCACTCTGTTTTTCTTATCATTAATCAAGACCAGTTGTAATTGCGTTTGTTTCTTCATAATGGACAAAGCGGTCTGAGCTACAGAGTAACTGATCCAAAACAATCTTCAAAATGCGTTCTCCAGGCCACCTGCAGTTCTTTAATTCTCTTGATACAATGGACGGTGACAGAAGCTCTGCTCTTGTTACAGCAGAACGGAGCATTTCTGTATAAAAAAGCAACTCAGTGGAATGCCACCCACCCATAAATGACTGGCTGAGATGACGTTTTCAGTTGTCACTGATTTATGGACCAAGGTATCACTGTTGAGCTGTGTTGATGCTCCTGTACTGACTTCCAAGAATCACATTTCCGAATGATCTTTGCTGCCATTATAGACATGTAGCTGAAGACAAGAACCACAGGAAATAATCACAGGGGGACTATTAAGAAAGAGGAAGGAAAGAGAAATAATTATCAAGCCTGAACACAATATACTGAATTAGCTCCACAGAGCATTGTTTTGGTCCTAGATTCAGTCCATATACCTGTCAGTTTATCAGGGAAAAAAGCAGTTTGAAAACTGGACAAAATATCTTATTTTCAAACTATCTGAAATGTCTCTCTTAAGGATTATCCTGTGTCTAGTCCACTGACAATTCAATTTCATCTGGACTTTCCAACGGCGATAACATCTTCTTACATCACCTCACATTCTCTTATATGCAGTGTACAAGCTAATTTAATATTGATTGAATATTTATTTAATATTTTCTTTCACTATTTCAACCCATCCTTTCCATTTTCCGAATTTTTATTTTTTTTCTCATGAGTCCTCAATCCCCTTCTAGCAGATACGCACCATGTCACATAACAAAGAGGTCCCAGAAAGCTTTCCTGCGCTGGCAAATTACTTGCATCATGTTACATCAATTTCATCAGTGCCTGTCTCTCTTGACCATTCCAGCATCCACACAGGAATTTTGCTCCAGCTGTGCAAAATATATATTGTCCTTTCTTCCACTCTGGCCAGCAGTCTGGAACAGCCAAATGGCCTATTCATGGGCCTATATAATTTGCAAATTAGTATCACATCATATCCTTGCAGATTGTTCTCATCATCTCTGTGATTTGCCTGTACTTTTTGTGATAAGACTCATTAGATTTCTATAGTTCAGGATGCAGAGTCCAGTTTCCCAGGGTTAATGGAGTCAATAGATACCTAGTAAACATAGTCAGTGGAGCCTAGGATGCCACACCTCTTTTCCTGAAACAAACATCTAAACTATGTTACAGATAATACACTCTGAAAATGTTTCTGCCTCTCCGTTGACTTTAAAAAGAACTAACCCAACTCGCTCAGCTGCAGACTTTTATTATGCTGAATACTAACTTATTTGTGTTCCCCCCTTACTAACCACATCTTTGTTTCCATCAGAAGTCAGCAATGAAAAAAGTAAATATCACCATGTAAACAATAAATTATAACAATAATTGTAACAATGTAAAATGTAAACAATGTAAAATGTAACAATAAATTATAAAGATCTCTAATCAAAATACTGACTGTGAAATAATCTTCTCAGAGAAGTAATGAAAAACTATTACTAAAATTAGTAACAAAGGCTTCACATAAAGCAATTTCTTGCTAGTGTCTAAAAAAAATTACCAAAGTAGTTGAAACCCACAGGTCTTCCATAAACAAGCAATTTCCAAGTTTCTATTCCATACCTTCATATAACCACAGGGTAGTTATGCTGATATTATTGTGTAATGCAACTGAAGTGGTGTAAGGAAAAAAAGAATGGAAACTGAAATTATGATATTGAAGGCTGGCTTTACATTTTTCTGAAAGCTTTTGTTAGATTGGCAATAATTATTTTTAATTGGAAAACACAAAGTATTTATTTATTTTCCTTCCAGGCAGTTAAACATGAACACTATTAGGATGAATCTTCTGTCTTATGAGTATCTTGAGTGAAAAATGGTTGGTTTTGATAAATGTACAGTAATTTCTCTGGCTGAAAGCCCTTCAGTTTCTTAAGACCAGTTCCCTACTTTGGATCTTAAAAGAAAAAAAGGTTTTAAATCAGTCTCAAAGATAAACGAAGAAAACAATGCAGAGGATGTCCTTAGTTTTAAAACTCATACTTCTAAGAAAAAAAAAGTTTTCCTTCCCCAGACTGAAATGACACGAGTACCCATTTTACTTTATATCTTTTCCTGGAAGAGTTTATTCCCATGCCCCACAGACTACTAATCGTGATGGTCATTTCAGTTCAGCGAAAGTAGTTAAGCAATATGCAGGAGAAATATGTTCTTATTTATAGCAATACCGAAATAGTAACCACACCAGTAATCCAGTAATGTTCCAGTAGTATTTATTCCTCATAGTCTTTTAGTTACAGCTTGAATGAGAGGAAAGACTGCACTATGTTTTCATTGCTGCAATTAAACGTGCATCCATCTATAAAAAATTAACAAACTTTTATTGACTGTTATTTTTTAGCTTATGGTCTCAAAATCATGCAATATTATTTCTACAGTAGTGGATTTGATCTAGCACTGCAAAAAAAATCCCTAAAACTGCTGTATGGTTCTGTGGCAAGAAAAATATAACATTTTTGCTTGAAATTTAACAGTCAAATGGCATTGCAGGTAAGGGTCATTGAAGTGCAGCAAAATAAACAAGGAATGAGCCATGCTCTAGAAATGATCCTCACTGGAGAAAATAAAAATGTGTAGGTTAAGAGATCAGAATAACAACACTTTTTAGATGTTACTACAGTCTTTTCTGAAATGCTAATAGCAATGGAGTAAGCAAAGAGCTATCTCACAAACACAATAAACTGTTACATGGACATGGAAAGTGAAATAAAAACAAAGTGCAACAGAAGAGAAGCAATTACTGAAATCACTGAGAAAAATCTTGATAAAAAGTAATACTCACACAAAATAAATTATTCTCAGTAACTTTTGACCTTATATTAAGGTTCTTCTTTGTATGTAATACTTCTACAGAAATTCATAGACATCATAGCAGCTAATAGAAGAAAATTCTGGAAGCTCTTTTATGTTACAGCCATTAAAGGATTAATCACATCCAGTCAATGACTGTGTGGTTGTGTATTCCCATGCAGCAGTGGCACATCTTTAACAAACAGTAATGTTGATACCTGATCTGCCTTTCTGAGAGCTCATCTTTGTTATTTGGCCTTTCATTAATTAATAGTGGCTAGATTAGAAAGCACAGTGGTGTCTCTCACAAAGACAAGGTGGTCTAAAGATATAGACTGAAGTACTCACATGGTTCAGTCTGGTTTCATTTATTCAGTAGGTAAGGAACACAAACTCATATTCCCTGAACTGAAAACACAACTGTAGCAGGCTCAAAAGCAGCATAGTATGGCACTGTGCCTGACTAGAGCTCTCAAGAGCAGAAAGAGATAATCTAAATAATTTATGGCAACATCAGAAGTATTTTCTTTGGCCAAAGTGTATAAAAAAGCATTCATGAAAATAAGGATCAGAATCAAAATCACTTACTATATATATATGTAAAATGCTACTGATCTCCAAAATAAATAGAGATTTTTAATGACCTATCAAATTTCATTCCTTTTGATTTAAATAATAACCAGAAGACTCCTACCAAAATGCTCAAACATTCTCATGTACCATTAGCAATACAGTTAAATCACAGCAGCATTAAACATCTCATAACGAGCTCAGCCAACCTACAAAATTACTTTTTTATCCTTTCATTCCCTAGAAAGCTTCCACTCAGCTCCTGTCCATCTAATTTCCATAGCCATCTCTGGGAGTCTCTGAGCAACTGTGATGAAATCATGGAGGACTGACAGCACTGACAGAAACCCAGCTCAGTATAGCAAAAGTATTTGTCAGTGCAAGTTCATGAAGAGGCACAGAGCTATAGGGCTTTTTAGACAAGTCAGATAAGGGAGAAAGAACAGACTTTACAGCTGTTTAAGTACTCTCCTGTACTTTGACTTCTTTGGATAGAGCAAAGTCCTGCTCATTGCACATAATTTGTTATTTCCCTCCCAGTTCTCAAGAACACCAGGCAAACAATGCTACCTCTGAATCATATTTATCAGAGAAAGAGATTACTTCTCTCCTGGAGAACCAGGGCAAAACAAACAGAACTGTGAGTCACAGCTCTTCCTCCAGTCTGTTCTGAGGTTTCTGACTCCTGGTCCAATGCGAAGTCCATAGAACATTTGCTCTACAGTTGTAAAGAGGCAGGATCACTTCTTTGTCATGCCTTTTACACAGCCAGTGGACAAGTTCCAGGCAACAGACCTCTCTGGAGCACTCCATCTGCTAATGCAGCTTCACTCTTGCCCCACTGACACAATCTCATAAGGATCTATAAATAACCAAAAGAATTCACTCAGTGCTGAAATAAACACAAGGGGACAGATTGTATTGGTGTAGCTGAAACAAGGAATGTGATTGTGCTGATGGCGTTCATCTTAAGATCAGATTGCAGCAATGGGCAGATGTCTGTAACACACTGACCTAGAATACCAAGGAGAGGCAGAAGTCAGCTACTGTGTGATCTGCACTTACAATTGGTAATTAGGAAAATAAATATGTATTCTTTAGCACACAGCAAGGTTAATACTGACTTCTGATCTGTTCTCTGAAAATCACAAACAACTTTTAATTGTAAAAATTTCTTTATTTTCTTACACTTGGACTCATCTACTCTGAAGACAATGCAGATAAAGCACTGCATCGACCTTCAGCACTGGCCATCTGTCTGCTCAGCCTTCCCAGTACTGCCTGCATCATCATTTTGAAAAAGAAGATCCAGGAAGAGTAGCTGAACACCCCTGAATAAAATAATAAATGCTTCACATTCCCTCTGTTCAAACAACGCCTGCAGCCAAAGAGTGGGTGACATTACTGAGAACAACAACATCTATTCAAATTTGTAAAGCAAGCATGCTTCCTCCAACAAAATAACTACACTGAATGAGCTGTTAGCTTAGCTCGCTTCCACACTTTGATGTATACAGTTAGAAAAAGTCAAGCATACCAGTAGTCCTAGACTTGAGTTTATTAGCTCAAGAAATGTTTTCAATTTCATATAGAAAAGAACCAAAAAATGTGACAGCTTATTTTATTTACTTAGCTTTTTCTGATTGAAAGAAGTGACAGCAAGCATTAATTTATCTTACAGTTACAAGGAGATCTGCAGAGAGCTCTGAACGCCTAAGAATCATCTCTATTAGTCCACATAACGTAGTCTTATTCTTTGTCATATTCACAGTTGACATCACACAACACTTAATTCTATGGAAGATGTCACCTAACATGGATACATCATGTGCACTTTTCTAAAAGATCAGGGCATGTGATACTTATCTCACTATATTTAGGCCTGCAGCTAAGGTTGAAGCCACTCAAAATAACTTTGTCAAGTAAATCAGTCGCTGAAATGATGCTGGCAGTGACAGAATTCTAGTGTGACAGAACAACTCACGAAGAATTGTGAGCAAGAAAATGCTTTACTCCAAATTTTTCAACTACCCAGAAGTTACTATCTTAAATGGAGAAAAGAAGGATGGAAGCAAGAAAAAAAAAACAGACCTTAGCTGACCCAGACCAAACTTGCTTTGGGAAGAAAGATGCTTTTTTGGATAGTACATTTATATTGCATTGTTCACTGAAAAAGCTAAAAAGTATTCTTGCTGCAATAGGTAGCAATAGGATCACAACATCTAAAATATGTTATTTTTCCCTGTAAACTACAAAGAATTTGCAACCAAATGTTGCCATTGGATATGCAATGTCTCCAGGCCAATTTCTGTCAAGTGAGCACAGCAACTCCACAAAAATACAAAGATATAAACATATATATGCTAGCATATATATGCTATTGAAGCACTCCTCAAGAATTTCTTCAAAATTTTCCTAATCTCTAATCAGCTATGGAATAGTTTACAGTACTTAGGAATTTTTAATAAAAAGTATTTATGATTATATTGTGATATAGGTACTTTTTGCATGTGCCATTCAACAATGACCTCATATTAAATAGAATTTGATAATATTTTGAGCTGATTTTTACTGTTAACTTTTGGAATTGGGACAAATATAATAATATCTATTATTTTAACCAGGATAGTGGAGACAGCATTCTTATTCTGTGAAGAAGCTTCAGCTCTACTAGTAATTTCAGAATCCTAGGGATATGTCTAAGCATCCTCTACTGGATGAGATACTTTGGAAACAGCCTGTATCATTTCCCGCATTTCCAGATATTTCCAAAGGTTTGACTTTCTACTTTTTTTTTTTTTTTTTTTTTTTTCCATGCAGAATGAGCCATTTACCAGTTGAACACAACTATTTCAAAGTATTCTGATTATTCCGTATCATAGATTATATGAGAATCAACTTCCAGCTGTCCAGTGTTTGAGCAGTAATGAAAGTGAATTACTGAGTCAATTACAAATCTGCTGAGGTCTGTTGCAAAGTTTGCATTGATAACATTTGGTTTTCTGCAGCTAAAGATCTTTTAGAGAACAAGAAGAAAATTAGTGCCACATAGGAGAACCAAATTATTTTATACAGTATGACAAGAGCTGAACATCGCAATAATGCCAGCTTCAGCTTTCCAAGATGGACATAGGCAGTGCTTACACTAAAACAAATTGTTAAAACACCACATGAACTGCTCATGCATTTTCACTAAATAGATGGAAAGCAATGGCTTCAAGCACCTATACATACAGATCATTAAAATCTAAACAGCTGTAATATCTGTACTTGAAGAAGAGAAAAAAAGTAGTTTTGAATGGTATCTGTGTTATTTTTATTGAGCATATTGCAGAGAGCTTTCAGCACGCCTGCAGATATGTAAGTAATCATTACCTACACACAGAAGGTCAAGAACCTTCTAAACCACAGGAGTTCGTACAGTCGAAATGTTTTAGCTATTAAATGGCCGATGATGTCATTACAAAGCATCTTATCAAGTGAGTCAGTTGAGCAGGAAATCAAGAATTTTTCAACTTAAACAATCCCTGAGCAAGAGCTGACCTGCTCAGAAGTCCTGTATAATAAATTGATAAACTGCGCTGTGAAGTGAAAAGAAAAACTAAATGCTTGTTTTTTTTTCTGTTAATATCTTCTTTAGGAAACATCTGCTAGCCATTCTGCTGTTTCTTCTCTCTCTCTTTTTTTTTTTTTTCTTTTATTACTATTGTTTGTTTGCCTTGCTATTGATTATGGAATTGAAGGTTTAGATAATCTCTTAGCCTTTAAAACTAGCTTGTCTGGGTTTACTTGAGGTCACCTAAGCAATGAAGAAACCAACTGTTTGTTGGAATGTAAACAGGGGAAATTATTTTTCCCCAGGTGGCAGAGTTGTGAGATGGTTATAGGGACAGAACAGAAAGGTACTTTTTTGGAATGCTTTACCCCTTCTGCAATGGTACCACCGCAGGTATACAGTCCTGAGCTGAAAATGCGGTATGAGAGATCAACACGAGTCTCACTGTTACGAAGCTGACATTTTATTAACAAGTGTTACATTGGCGAGTTGTGTAGTCCCAGCTTTACTCTGGAATTTAAAAGGTCAATGCAGACACCAAATAAGGCTTCAAACTTTTAAGACCTGCTGTGAAGGACAGCTGGCATGGCATGCAGAACCCTGCCACAGGGTGATAAAAGAATGAAGTGAATATTTTAGCAGTGAGCTGTCACTAATTAACACAAAATTTATTTACTTGAAAGATAAACATATTTGGAAATAGTAAATGCTCAAGAAGGAATGTTTGGCCATCAGTTGTGCAAGTGTTAGTTAAGTAGGAAACACGTGGGACGTGCCTTGGCAAGCATCTGAAGCATCGAGCCTGAGTATCTCCAGACTCAGAGACGTGAAGTTGTTGAATCAGATGATTTCACACCAACTGCATTAAACCTGCTGGTTACAGTGCAATGACCTCTGATTTACACTCTTTTAAAACAAGAGCAGAGCAGCGCTTTTTGAGTATAACACCTAACACTCATGCTCCTCTGCAACACTGAAGCCTTGTATCACTGACCTGCAGGTGCTAGGAAATGTCAGCACTCAAAAACAGCAGTAACAAGGATTTTTAATCCAGTGGATAACAAATACGAGGTTTTTCTCCTGCACTTGACAGCACCGACGGTACTGCTTTGCCCTTCCAGCAGGGGCAGGGCATGCCGGCTCTGAGGAGATGTTTAACCAAAAGAAATCTTTCCTGTTCAACGACATTTCAGATTTGTACTTTGCTCACTGAGATTTTTGATATCTGAAACTGTGAGTTCTGTATTTTCTCTCTCATATGAATGCAAAATAAAGCAGGATTGAGGATTTTTCCACTAATACAAACTAATCTTACAAGTTTTCTACCCACACTATTGGCACTGGAAAAAGGCTGCTAAAAAACTAAAGGCCACGGAAAATCCAGCACAGACAAGGGGGAATACAGAAATACAAATAATTAGTCACTATTATTTGAAAGTGCTTCTTTGAGAATAATTATAGAGCTTCAAATGTGATCCCAGGGAATTCCTCTTGAAACAAGTTCAAGATGGCTACGTTGCCCTGACGTTAAGTGAAAAGTGTCTCCCTTAGTATGAAATAAATTTGAACCCTATGGTAACATAGGGACAACTTACTGTGGACTGTTTCAGGAAGATTACAATTTATGCCAGCAAATTGCAAGCCATGTGTGCAGCCATGAAGAACATTGTGTGTGGCCACCACACCAACACACATTTTCAACCCAGAAACTAGCACAATGCTTTAGCAGACACTGTTAGTGTGCAGTAGCCATAACCCAGTAAAAATGCCTTGAAGAACTGCCATCCAGGACACATACACAGCATCAAACTTACCCAAGCTACTTAATAAGAAGTTAAATTGTCGGAAAATTGGGCCACACAGTAAGAAGCTATCTGCCAGCATACATCATTCACACTTGCAAATTACCAAAGCCTTGCAGGCAGTGGAAGACAATCACTTTAAACTGTCTTGACGTGCTGCCTAGCCAGTCTTCAGAGGAAGTGGGAAGCAGATACACAGGGACTCCAGGAAAGGCATCTGAGCCAGTGAAGGACACATGGAGCTTATCAAGGTGCTGACTGAATGGATTCTACTGTTCACTGAGAATCCATATGCTTTTGCCAGATGTTAAATAATTAACCTAATCTCAGCATGACATAATGTATTCTTAATATATCCTTTTTTATTCTGACTCCTGTTTCAGTTTACACAATTAAATGAAAGCCAAGAAATGAATGCGAGCCTTTCCATATGGCATCATGCTTTGTTCATAAGTGAGAATGTATATGAGAACTGTATACTAGAAAGTCTACCAGTAAGGTTACTTCAGTTCTTTGGGCCACTGGGTTCAACTGGAATCTATTTGGTGCAAAGCTATTGTAAATGGAGGTAAACTCAAAACACTGTAACAGCACCTCAGATGGTCTACAACTCTGGGACCATTTAGTGAAGCTTTTGGATGCTTAGAGACCACTCAACAGAAAATCCACTGGCACACATCAGCGCTCTAGAGCTACCCCTCCACTGGAAGCCCTGTGAAAGAGAATATAAATATATATATATATATATGTCACTTTAAGATATCCTGTAACAATAAAATTCAGCGGCCACAAAATCTCCTAGACAATATATCACCCTTTTGAATCTCTGGAATAGCACACAGGGAAGTTGAATGGAAACATGAGATTGTCCTTTTGTCTGCTTTTCCCTTACAAATCTTAAATTCTAAACACATTCTATACAATATAATAAAACCTCAGAAGGACTAACGAATAGCCTATAGGACTGAAAAGAGAAGCAAAGAAGTGGGCAGTCTCAGAATGGTTTTCTTTGTAATTGCCTACTATAGTAGGAATGAAAGTTTCTACTTAAATTATGCCTTAGTCTCTTTTTTTTATTATTTTTTTTTAAGTTTCAAAAGTGGAGAGACATTGCTGAAATGAAACATTCAGACTTCAGTTGGTGTTAAATGATGGAAGATGATGTGCTTCCATGTAGTACAGTATCTCATTAAATCATGGTCTAATCAAGCCATAAATGAAACATGTCAAGGCACTGGCTAGCCCAACTGTCTCATTATCCAATCTCCACTTTCAGAAAATCTCCATACAGACCAATTTTCAAAGCAGGAATATTTTTATTTCATACAGATCATGGTGAATAATGCACAGTTACGATAGCAGGTTACTTCAATATCCTCAGGAAGGGTTTGAAGTTTAGTTCTGCAAGATGCACTGTACTTCAGAGCATTTTCAACTTCAATTAGCTCAACAGAAATTGAAAAAGCAGTGAATCTACTAAAAGGTAGAAACCATCCTACCTATTGATCTGTGTTCTGTACAACCAGTTCTTGATTTCAGCAGTGATCAACCTCTGACTCTCAGCTTGCAGATATGATATCGAGCCTGTGAGGGTGCAATTTGTTAGTATATTTGGAACAATGATGCTGAAAACTGAATGTAGGAAATCCACTAGTAGCAACTCCACAATTCCTTGCAGCTTCCCTCCATACCTTCTGAAACTTGGTGTTCTTCTCTTTTACCTCTTAATAAGACATTTTCTATATTTAAAGGGAGCTTGTAAACAAAATGAAAATTGACTTTTTTTCATGGCCTCGTAGTGATAGGACAAGGGGAAGGGTTTTATACTAAAAAAGGGGAGATTTACATATTAGAAGGAAATTCTTTCCTCAGAAAGCAGTGAGGCAGTGGCACAGATGCCCAGAGAAGCTGTGGGTGCCCCATCCCTAGAGGCGTTCAATGCCAGGCTGGATGGAGCCTTGGGCAGCCTGAGCTGCTGGGAGACAATCCTGTCTGCAGCAGGGGGCTGGAACTAGGTGATCTTAAGGTCCCTTCCGACTTGAGGCATTCTGTGATTTTATGATTCTATGGTTCTATGATTCTATTCCATTAAAAGAGAGGCTTACATAACATTTATGTTAATTTAAAGCTAATAAATTCATCTGACATGATGATTGGTGACCAAAAATTGTGAAATTTATCCATTAGAAAAACCAACAAACTTTGAATTAATTGAAGCTTCCTTCCCTCAAAATTAGAAATTGGAAAAATAGTATTCCCAGACTTCAGCAACATGTAATCATTGTGTAGGGCTTTTCTAAGACAGATCACATTTTGAAAAAAAAAAAAGCTTTTTTTTTAATTCACGGAATGGTACCAATGAAGGTTGCCCAGCATTAGTTCTAAGAAAGATGAGACAATTACACAATTTAAAAGAAACAAAATTAAAAAAAAAAAAAAAAATTGCAATATTATTATAAAAATATATTTTTCTATTTTCAGAACTAGTTCCCTTTTTTAATAAGAGAAGAGTACAAAATGACAGTTTCCTCAGCTTTCAGGAGCAAGGGGTGATATCCTTATCTCCATATTAGGCCAACAGTAATAATATATTTCATTCCTGGGAAGTGGTGGGAGTTAATCAAAACAAAGTACTGCTATTGCAGGCACTGATGCATATTCTTGATTTTAAGAACTGTGTTCATGCATATGCCTCATGTTCATGAGCTTAGCTGCATGCCTGGGACCTATGTTTCAATAAGTATTGCCCATATGCATTGCTTTCATCCTGCTATTATGACTCAGAGCAGCTGCAAATTTCCAGAGGTTTGTACAGGACGCAGCATAGAAAAAAGAAAAAAAGCCAAACTTTTCATTTAAGGAAATAAAATGCCCATCTAAATGCCCAATATCATATCAGCCACTACATATATCAGACAGCTTTACTGCCTTTTTATCACCGCTGCACTCCTTATCATGTTTGAATACTGTCTCTTCCCGTCAATGTAGTTATCCGGCAGTCTATTCCCTGGCTCTATCTTGTAGCCTTACTGTGTAACTACAATAAATACGTAACAAGACTGGTATGTCAGCCAGCGAAACCAGCAACCCTTCCCTTGTGCTGGCATTTCACCTCTGACTCAGAGCCCCACGGTGCTGCTGGGTGCCACAGCTCCAGCGGTCTGAGGCTGCGGCTGAGCAAGTGATAGGTGTGAGGAGTCACTGGTGACATCACCAGCAGCTCCTGTATACTGATGGCTATTACTAAACATTACTTGTTTCAAGCTACTCAATTGGACTAAATTGATGGTGAGTACCAGGGAGAGTTTAAAAATAAGTTCCAAACATCCTCATCACATTTTTTAATTTTTGCACATGAAGCTAAATGTTCCCTTCTCCCCTTCTCCTCCCTTCTCTGAGTCATGTCACAGATCAAGTAACATGGGAGTGATCATGTGGCTATTCTAATCACATTTGGATTGCCTGATGAGGATCTTATGTTAAAAAAAAAAAAAAAAAAAAAAAAAAAGAGAAATTAAATATTTTACAAGATTGTTCTGAAACAGTTTATTTCCATGTTGTTGGAATGTTATTTACAGAAAAAGGCTGAATCTGCAGAGCTCCTTCAAGCACTGGTGTTGTAAGCTCCCATGATATTATCAGGAGTCTCGTGATACTCACTGTCCTGCTCAAATCCCCGTTGCAGTATGGAAAATTGCGGACAACTCCAATCCAGAATAAACAAACCAAACTCGTGCTTCAGGATGGAAAGAAAACTCACAACACATAGGACCTAAAACTCAAAAAGCTGCATTCATAATTTTGAGAGGGAGATGTGGGAGGCATCTTAGAGACTTATGGGTGCCATTGGCATTGCTGGCACACACTCTGGCTCTGTGGGTCAAGATTTCATGTTGGATAATAGGAAAAACTTATCCAAAAGAGTGGTCAAACACTGGAACAGTCTACCAAGGGAGATGGTGGTCACTGTCCCTGGAGGTGTTCAAGAAACCTGTAAAAGTGATACTTAGAGACATGGTGAAGTGGGCATTATTGCTGGTAGGTGGACAGTTGAACTAGATGATCTTAGAATTCTTTCCCAACCTTAACGTTTCTATGATTCTAGAAACAATGACCCTGCTACAACAACACAGGCCAGCAGGAGAGCTCAGACACAAACATGTATGAGACTTCAAGTGTCTCCAAGGCATGGTTTGACCCTGGGAAACCAGCACATGGCTAGCAGTAGTGTGAGGCTGCCTGTCAAGCAAGACAAAGCCCAGCAGAGCTGGCAGGCATGAAAAAGCTAAGTGATCAGTCACTTCCCCATGTTATGGACAAGATGTGAGAGGAGTCATGGTGTTGCATCACTCAACCCTTACCCGAGAAGTAGGGTGGGCATCTTGCCAGAACCTTTCACTCTGTTTCCTTCTAGCTGTATGTGTTGAAAAGAAGAAAGAGGAATTGGGCCTCCAGGTTTCGATTGATAATAAGTTATCAGAGTCACTAGTGAAAAGCATGCCTGAGAACATCAACATTGGCACTTACTTCTTTGTTTTGCAAAGGGTTTCATCCTGTCTCCCCCCATTTACATGTACACTCACACGCACACACGCACATCTGTCATTTTTTGTTCCTGTCTTTGTTTCCATTTGTGATATAAAAATGCATCCAGCTTCAGTTTCAAGACATTTCCATCAAGAGTGCATATATAGATTTATTTTTCAACATGCCCATCACTTACATTCTAGTTAAAAACACCAGTAAAGAAATTTTGAGAAAAAGAGAGAAAAACTACCTCTGTCCCACAGCAACTATAGTAGTGAGTTTTTGGTTTTTTTTTTCAGTCCTTAGAGGTCCCCAGAGAACTTTGAGCACGTTTACTAATATCAAAGCAGGGCAATAGCTTTTCAATGACATCATCTTCCCACTCCCTGTAACTGAGAACTCACCGTTCCCTGAAATAGATCAAGGCAGGAGGTTTGAGTGCCAAAGGTCTTACACCATAGTTTCACCCACGAGGACTAGGATTTTCAGGCTGACCTGTAGCCTTTGATGTAATTTGCTAGTGGCAAAACTCTTCACTGTCCTCACTTTGGTAATCAAAAGTTATCCATGACAGGCTGTAAGACAGACCTAAGAGTCTGAATCCAATATTAAAATGATATGTGTTCTTAAAAAATGCATGAGATTCTTAGTATCCAAATTTAGGGCTCAATTTTATTCACAAATATATTCTGGGAGTGAATCAGTGCATGTACAGGGAAAGTTGCCCACAGCAGAATTAATGTTCAGGGTACGTAGCAGCAAAACCTCCTGAAAAATGAAGCTTTAGGCAACAGTGATACTCTCAGCGTCTGACACGTTACACTGGAGACAAGGGAGATCTCAGACAAATACAAATCTTTTCCACTGATATAGCCTGGAACACTGTAAACGCAGTTAACAGCCAACATTTGTTCTGTTTTAGGAAAAAAGAAACATATACAAACAACTGTTCTTTTCCATCCTGAAACAATGGAATAACTCATGATAGCTCCTTTGCAATGGTGCAATTCTGACAGTGACCTCAACAGCTGCTTAGACACCAACCACAGCATTTACAACTGCTTCGTTACAGACACCCAAATGCTTGCAACACATTTTGCTTTCACGGCCCAAACAGTATAATCAGTGACTTTATCCAGAACAGCACAATAATGCTCCTGTTTATCAGAGAACAGAGCATAGCAACTTATCCTCAGATTCATCATTATCAACTTAAACATGTCAACTCGTGTTTTCTGTTCTGCTGTTTAAGCTAGCAAGAAAGAAAAAAAGGAATTGAAAAAAGCTGGCTTTCCTTTCTTTTTCCTCCTTTTTATTTATTTATTTATTTATTTTGTAAAAATACAGAAGGAAGAAAACTGCAGATTAAGCTTCGCTGGCCCCTGATAGGATCCTTGTTCTGCATCTTGATTATAACAATTTGATTTTGAAAGTCGGAGTGGCAGAAAAGGATGCCCAAATTGACACACTTTGAATCAGCATGATGCTCTTCCTCTTCTGAGCAGCTGCTCTCAGATATTTTCATTCGTTTGGTCTCCTCTGGATGTGGTTGAAGAACTGAGGCATAAGAGATGCCAGGTGTCCAGGACTACCCACCACATGGCTGTTGGGAAGAACTAGCATAAATGATCCTGCAGGAAGGATATTAATCACAGTAAACAGAGTTAAAACCAGAACCCAGGCAGACCAGACTTTTGTTTACCCAAAAGGATGAGAGATCTCTGTGTACATAGCACTGCACATCTGTGCTTACCCAGTGAATTTACAAGTTTTATCAGTTCTCCTTGCCGGTGAAACGCAGACACACACACACACACACACAAAAAAAAAAAAAAAAAAAAAAAAAGTTTAGGTTAAGTATTCATTTGCCTCTTAATTTCGAGGTTTATTTGATTTTTAGGAAAAAAAAACCAGGAATGAAAACCTGAAAGGAGGTTTAAGCCCTTCCCCCTTCCTCCCCCTCCAATTCTTATCCATAGGCTCGGGGTGAGTCACAGAGCATGAGTCAGGGTTAGGATTCACGTACAGATCTGACGGTCATCCTGAGCACCCGCATACCAGACACCACTCCCAGATAGCAACACTTCAGACTTGGGGGGGAGGAGGGGAAACAAGAATAATACTGAAAGTGAACACTGGATTGAGCTTTTATTTTCTAGCTGCTCTTACAGAAGAAAAGGGTTTTTGTCAGCTTACTTTGCCCGGGGAATTCACACCTGTTGTGTAAAAGTCCACCTCTGCCCCATGCCAGCCCTGCCTGAACACAGCAGGATGACTGAAACCACAGGAGGCTGAATAGCTAGGGAGTTGACTGAAACACCACTTTAAGAGCTGCCACAGTTGAGAAAACACTAGAGGATATTTGCTAGGTGACAAAAGGAATGAACTTCCGGATGTTTTTCAAATCTTATTCCTGTAAATAAGAAACAGCTGACTATGATCCTGCAAATTCCAATTGAGAAAGCCACGCTGATACTAATGCATTATGCTGTGTCTAGAATCCCTTGATAGAATTACAGCATAACTCTACACAGCTGGGTGGATATGATCATGTTGCACCAATAGATCATAGTATCAAGAATAAGAGAAACAGAGATCCAGCACTAACACGCTACTACAACGCTGTGTCTCCAAATTTAGTACGGTGTGTTTTTCAGCACTAACTTTCTAACAACATGGACAAATAAAGCCATGCATACGCTGGCAAACTGAAGTTTGCTGATGACAGTCTTGTTATTGTAACAGGAAGTGACTCAGCCTTGGCAACAAGAGATCAGATATTTTATTCAGAACCATTAGGTCATTTTTTTCCCCCTAACCAACCAACAGTTTCACAAGGCAACTGGTTTTGTTTGAAAATAAATATCTATTTTGAAAGTGATTCGCTGAGAGACTGGAGTTAAACATTTATGGTTAGGAATAACCACTTAGTTTAATTTAAAGCATCTGGAAACTTCTTGTTCTGTTAACCCTCTTAATGTGCTGCCTGTACAAAATTCCTCCCCCTTGGGCAGGAATTCTCCCACATGGCTGAGTATTGCCAGTTACATTATTATCATGAGAGTGAGGATGACTGAGGAGATTTGTGCTCAGACCAGTAACTTTCCATGACAATTATTTATGACTGATGTCATCCTTACAGCCAAAGCAAAAGTACTTCACTCAGACATTACAGCCAAAGCAAATATGTGCCTTGATATAACGGCATATTACATGGTCTTGCATCAGTTATTTATAAATGGCATGTGATTTGATGTTGCTTCACCAAAAATTAGTATTAAGAAAAGAACAAATCTAATATTTGGCATCCAGTCTCACCTAGTACAGTTTCTTTCCTTCCTAGCTTCTGTACTGTTAGATATTGTGTATATTTGCATTTGCATTTGCATTACATATATGTTCAGACAACTACATGGAGACAGAATACTTTCCCTTTTAATGCAATATTGGTGTTACTCATTTTTACCTCAAATAGCTTTTAGCATATATCATAACTGCATAAATGTTATACCAAAAAAACTAACTGTTCAAACTAATTTAAATTTCTCCCTGTGATGATAAGGACTAAGCATGTCACCAGCTGCAGCACTCTTAGAACAGGATTTTGTCATCTTCCTAATATTTTCCTGATTCTTTGTCAGTTTTCTATTTTTAAAATACCAAGGAAGCATAATAATCCACATCATAATGACTCAGATGTCCTATGAAAACATACAAATAACATAAATAACAATGCCAGCCTTTTATCGTGAGCATGGAGCAAGCAAAAAAAAAAGGTCTCATGGATATCTGAAAAACTCTGTAGCAACAGTGTTTATCTGTTGCCTCCATACTGTGCCCAGAACCTAATTTTAGATATTAAAATAAAACTCAAGACAATTTCCCTGCATCAGGCACTGCAAGAACACAATAAGACCTCAAGCATTCTACGTTGACATCAAAACACATCTTTTTTTTTTTTTTAACGTGTGAAAAATTAAACTTTGAAAAGCCATTGCAGTGACTTAAGAATTTACAATTCAGTGTCAAATGCAACATATCCTAAGAAACCTCAGAACCCTACATTATTTCACTGTTATCTTCCTTGTGACACAAGCAGTATTTTACAATTCCAGCCCACTAAAACAGCAGATTTTGTAATTTTGCTGCTAAAGCAACATGGTTTTCTGTGCTCTTGCAAATAGCATTTCTGTCTTCTAGTGGGAAAAAATAGTTATCTTGTTCCACCATCTGCCAAAAACTACTTAACTCAGAGCAGTGCTTCTGTGATTTCATATTGAAGCTTGAGTAACTCCAGTTTTGTACCTATGACAGTCAGACCCTAACACTTTCGAAGTAGCCTGGCATGTTAAGAAATGTATTTCTACCATATTGTTTCAGGGTTTAACTGCTACAAGTAGCAGTCCTTGCTGAGTACCATTATACATCAGGTGATTTTAACTCAATAGTCATCTTGAAGTGCAGGACAAAGGCTCACAATCTATTCATAGCTTAACACCAAATTTGAGAAGCCATGTTTCTTTCTCCAAATGTGTAACCATTGAATAAAATATGAACATAATTTCAGCTCTGCTGCAGAACTTCCTATTCTGTATCTTGTCTCTTATCAAGAGATTGCAGTGCACTACTGCAATTATCTGACAAAACTTTCTGCACAAGAATTGCAGTTTCATAAATGAACACACACACACACATGTGAATTTTACGTGTATGTTATATTTGCTCAGATAGACTGGAAAACACAAGTCCCCAGAGTTTTAACACTTAAAGTTTAATAAAAGGAAGTCATATTTCTTATTATCCGCATTTTGTTATTTCAAAACCAGCGTTTCAATTTTCTGGGACCTAACATTTAATACATGAACGTTTGGTGTCAGCTTACTCTCCGTTATATTCAACACACACAAACATATTTCCATCTACCATTGGCACCATGTCAATTTTATGACTACAAATCCTCCATTTGCATGTGTTCTTTTCAAAAGTGCTCATGCTTTAATGGGCCTCCATCATACATGAAGCCCCCATCTTGGAACTGACAAGTTACAACCCTGACGCTATATTTCTTACAGAAGTAGAGATCCAGAGCTCTGGTTTAGCGTGCTCAATTGGGAGCAGCAATTGCCAGGAACAGATAAATTTCTATCCTGCTTGTTACTTCCTGCAGCTCTCAGCTTCATCTCTGTCTTGATTGACCCAAAGATCTAGGGATGTAGAAGGCATTTGGAATTTTTCAGATAAATGGTTTAAATTTCTGTGTTACATGGCATTACTTACTATGAGGTACAGTAGCAACTAACAATATTTATGAGTTGTAAAGCTGGGAAGATAATACAAGTTATATTTTCAAAAGAACAAGTATTTTTCCAGTAGGGAACATTTGTGATGCTGCTGTAATGCATTTTAATAGACTCAAGTTCTCAAATTAAATATTCTGAAAATTCATTT
Organism: Lagopus muta; assembly: GCF_023343835.1. NCBI lineage: Eukaryota > Metazoa > Chordata > Aves > Galliformes > Phasianidae > Lagopus > Lagopus muta. Next base: position 11,927,799 of record NC_064439.1, on the reverse strand, counting down.
TAGGCATGCAAAATGAATTCCCTATAAAATGAACAAGCTTTTGGTGGAATATGTATATCAAAGACACGTAGAGAGAATTATTAAATAATTTTCTGGTATTTTTTTCTTCTTGCTATGTATTGCAACATTTAAAATAAGGAAAAAATACAGAAATTGCATAGAAACTGTTTAAAATAGAATAGAGTGGATAGGAAAAAAGTTCCTGGAACTAAAGAAAGACACAGAAACTGATTAAAAAGTATTTCAAAAAGATGTCTTCAAAACCCATTCTAAAAGTGATCTAACAGCCGCAGAAGTAATAGCCAGGAGGGGAGAAAAACAAAGCCTTATACATCACAAAAATAAACAGAGAAAATGAACCATATTGAGAATATATCCTAATCTGACTGTAGTGAAATTATGCATTTCCTAATATTCTCCATTTGCCTGAAGAATTCACTGTATTATGTAACTATAAAGTCTTCAAGGAATTTCAAGCATATGTGTCCTGTGAAGATGCATTTCTCAGATGTTTTGCAAAGATTGTGCTCTTCCTCTGTATTTATCTTCACTGTTTTGTTTGTTGGTGTTTTTCTTTCATATATGAATATATATCTATATTTTACAGTGAAGTTGTATGGGATACATGCCTTCTTAGAGGTCTTACAGGAGTCTTTACAAGCCATGTAGATTTTTTTGCATTTGGATTTCAGGGTCATGAAGATGACTGGTGAAAAGGAACATCTTTAATACAAAGATATGCTGAAAGAGCTGTCATTTTCAACCTGGAGAAGTGAAGGCTCAGAGGGATCTCATCAATTTGTATACATACCTGAGGACACTGACAGGACAGGAGGCAATAGGCACAAAATAACATCAAATTCAATCTGAACACTTTTTAATTATAAGGGCAGTCAAGGACTAGCAGAGACTTCTCACAGAGATTTTGGAGTCTCCAGCTGCAGAGATATGCAGAACACGCAAAAGAACATGAGCCTGTGCAACCCACTCCAGATGAACCTGCTTGAGCATGGTGTTTGGACTAGGCAATCTCAAGAGGGCCTTGCCAATCTACACAGATCTATAATTCAGCAAATATTTTTGTATTTGTTTCATGACACCTACAATACCTGACTGCTTTCCTAGATTTACCTGTGCAGAATTCTTGCCTTCCTTAGTGACTTCCACAACCATTATGGTCATAAGGCAACCCTTGTAAGCAAGTAATCTGCTTCCTGTGGGGCTAGTAGGAGCTCACCTTCCACTGCACCTACAGTATTTCCCAATTATTGAGCATTCTAACTAGGACCTTCTGTAGCATTGAACTTCCTTCTTTAATCCATTTGCCAAGGCTAATTTCTTAGTCAAACCAGACTAATATAGGGCATGCTGGTACTACTATGAAGTCAGGACACAACTAGATTGCACAGTTGAAACTTGAAAACTCAGAAACAGTCTCGATCCCTCTCAGTTTACATGCAGAGTTTATGAGACTCTCTAACAAACAAGTGCATATCATATTTAGCTGAAACATTCCCTTGGCTCAGTTCCTGATGTGACTGTGATCTGAGGCTGTGCATATCAGTCATAATTTCCTCCAAATCTAGCACTTATTTATGGGTAAATCCAAAATTTTGTATCAATCCTTCTGGGACTCAGTGAAGTAAATCTCTAAGATCCTTGGATACTTGGAATAGTGAAAATTGCTGAAGGTCAAAGGAAATCAGAAATTCATGAGTTCTGCAGATCAAGTGACCATTACAGAAAAATGGCCTGAGACATACTGTTGATTTAAACACTGTTGACAGTAACACAGTGCAATCTTCCATAGAAACATGACTAATAACACTTCAATAGAGTATATTATTCCAGTTATTATCTTCATTTAATATGTTCCTTTCAGAATGTAGAGAAGGAATCATATTTATTCAACCTGAAGTTCTATTAATTCAAGAACTTCAAGGGAAAAAAGAATATAGTAGTAATTTTTCATGAATTCTACACTTAACACTACATATTGTTAATGCTTTTACTCAATGCTACAAAATATCATTTATGAAACAGGCTTTCCTGCTCTCATTGCCCTTCTAAGGTGTTTCTTGCTCTGCACTTTAAACTTTTTTCCTTTTAGCCATAAAACATTCATCAATCAGAGCTCTTAACAGGAGTGACGTATTTGCAGTTCTGAAGAGTAAAGGACTGTGGACTAGGTTCTATAATCCTCATAAATGTCTGTTGTGATACAGTTTGATAAATTCAATATACTTGTTAAAACAAATTGCAACAAAAGATACTTAACGAAAGTGAAAGTAAAGTGGTCAACCTTTCTGCTTATTTATTAAAGTATTCACAGTTTCAGTTTTAGGAAAACTATATATTATAGACCAAAGAGAAAAGTGAATCTCATTTAGAAAAATTTAAACAAATAAAGGAATGAATGGGGGTCAAGGAGAGGGGAAGGGAGGGGAGATTAAGTTTTGAAGAAGTATTTGGGAGTTCCCAGAGAGACGGTTCCTGAGTTCTTTATGACTACCTTGAACACACCAAGAATGAGAGTCATAGCTTTAAAAGTAAAGTTGAATAAACACAAATTATCACAGGAAATGTGACATCCAAGGACACCTGGCAGGTAAAGGAAAAATGTCAGCGATGATGCAGAACATTCACCCTTAACACACCAGCAGTCCTGTTGAAGACAACATGCTAGACAGAGCTAGACTCCCACAAGAGTCTGAAAATTAAGGTGTGTTGGAGGTGAGTAAGTGCCAGCTCAGATCTACCTTCAGCCCCACTGTCTGTAACTCTGCAAGGACAATCTTGAGTGTCTTTTAAAGAACAATTCTATAAATTACGTGAAACTCATCTTCCTTTCCTGTGCTGTATAACATGCAAATGCTGAACAGTCATCACTGGTTATTGCTTTTTGACAGAACTTGAAAATGAGAATTTTACTAACAGTTCTAGTGAAGTGTTCACTTCAAAAGGAAAAGCCTGTTTAAAGCCTGAAATATGTCTTCTATGAATCTTCAAAAATGAGTGAATACATATTTGTTTCAGATATTGCCTGATGACTTAAGAATGTGATATAATCAGAAAACTAATTTCTATGCTACAGATACACAATATTTTGCTCTTAACAAGCTAAACATATCTTAACAGTAAAAGGAAACATATCTGAGAATTTTTATTATGCAAAGACTGGCATAAGCAATCACAGGAGTCCAGCAGGTGTAGATTATTTCTGCTCAGAGCTGTAACACAGGTGATGTTTGGAAGGGACCTATCCAGATACAGTGTCTATCATCATAGGCAAAAGACAACTGTCAGTAAAAATACACTAAATAAATAAGGGATTACATAAATTCATGAACAACAGGTCTTTATAGAGAATTTGTAAGGCACAGATACAGCATCTAAAACCACTAGGGAAATGGTAGGAGAATTCAAGGGCAGCTGACTGCAGAAAGTTGCTAGGCTTACACAGTCACCTACTTGAAATTACTGCCACCACATTTTTGCCCCTGTGATTTTTAAAAGGACAGTGCAAATCTAGTACAATCATTTCTATAAGATCTGAACTTGAACTTCTCTCATTTCCGTATAAATTTTATCATCATTGGAGGGAGAACGTGGAGCGTGATAGACAATTGGCTTTATCCAGTAAGGCCGCCCTTAGTTCTTTGTAATGATTAATGGGATTTTTGGTCCACAATTCCTATTGCAAGACTTCATACACATCTTTTTCTCAATAAAAACCAAAATCATAAAACAGCACAATATCCAGTCTATGTCTTTCTATAATCTCTTCTTTGGCCTATACTGTGCTTGTTAAATGGTTCTCTTCCAGTGTTGTTCATGGGTTTGTTTTTTTTCCCACTTCATTCACAGAATAAATATATGCCCTCTCAGGTGGCCCTCTTTTGGTTAAATGAGCATTTTTTATTTTTTTTTTACTTTCTGTGTCTTACAGCAGACTTTCTGTATGTCATGCATCTTGCTTCTCTGCATTCTTTCACACGCAACCTATTTCCTAAACATGAAGCAACACAGCTAAGTACAATACTTCAGACATGATCCAACTGAGGACTTTGAAAATTAGCATATATTCCTGGAAATTCCTATTGCATCCCATGATCTCATTTACTATCTTGCCACTGGCTGAAAGTCCTCCAGTGAGCCAGGTGATCTCATGATCAGTGGTTAAATGGCCTGTTTGTTCTTTTGTCAAGTTTAACTGATGACCTCCTGCAGTGCAAAATCAATTCTTGGTGTTGGTACATAAGTGCATGATCCCAAATTTTGTATTATTTTTTTTTCTTTCCACTGACAATACCCCAGCCCTCAAGGCCATTCTTCTTCTGTGATATTACACTACAATCCAACTCTGTATTGGCAATATCTCCAACCATCAAACCATCAGTATATTTCATTACTACATTCTTACTTCTCGTGCCAAGGTCAGGAATGGAAATATCAGTTCAAATATTTTCATGAAGTTCAGGAAAATTAGATCTGTCGCAGTTCTCTTGAGAAAATCTATTGATAAGAGAAAATCTATTCTCTTATCAGTGAAATGTCTAATTAATGATATCATGTTAGCCTAATGAAATCTAAATTAGACACCGGAGGAGTTTCTACGGGAGCTAGCAGAAGGATCATAACTGTATTTTTAATTTGATTGAGATCCTATTAAAATCTGAATATATATCCAAGCATTTCAGAAGAACTGCAGTAAAATACCTAGCATGATGATAAAACCATGGCAATACGTAACAGAAAAACTACACCCAACACATAAATTAAATCTTAAATATTATTTGTCAGGCTTCTTAAAATTCACTGCACTGTTCCAAAAGCCAGTGTTTTTTAAATAACATTGTCATATAAATGTTTTTGAGTTTGAACTTCCAATTTTTGAGTCAGTGAAAGGCACCTTGGTTGCAGCTTTAAGATTTTTTCAAATACAAAAAGGCAGCAATAGCCTATTTTTCTGGTGGAACTCAGATTTTGACCTATTCACATGCCTCCAGGATAAAAAAAAGTCTTAAAACTAAATATTGTTAAATGTTTTAGAGTTGCATGAGTGTCAGATGTAGTTAGGCGCATGCAGAACTTTTGAGGCACTAGGGAAAGAGGGCATTTTAAAAATAATTACATATCGTGCTAAATGTTGCCATTGTATTGAAATTTCACAAGAAAGGTCATTTCACAAAGTGATTGTTGCTCCAGAGATTTTATATAAGTGGTCTGTACTATTGCAATTGTACTGAAATAAGAGGACACATTCTGAGATTATGATGGAGAGAGGAATTACATATATTGTGTATTTATCCAACTCTTTCCTACTGTACAAGAATGAACATTCCACATATCAAGACTGAAGGTGGATGATGCACATGTGCATGTGTGGTAAGCTTGGAAAAAAATAAAGTAATGCTGAAATGCTATAGGAAATAACTGAATGGAGTGGAAAGGATTCTGTTTTGGGTGATAGTTTGAGGTAGAAGGGTTGTATTGCAGGGCACTATTTAGACCATGGGGTGTACTCTGAGGGTTAAATAACAGTTATGGTGAAGACATCTCTTCTTGATTAAACAAGTGAAAACATTTCCAGTTGAAGAGGTTGCTGCAAGTATCCTGCCCTTTTGCAATATACAAATTAAGCTACTAGTGCTGGGCTCCATGTGTGAAGGTAAACCAAGAATTGTTCAGATACGAGAGCTCTTATTATAGAATCATAGAATGGTCTGATCTTTAAGACCATCTAGTTCCAATCCCACTGCTATACGCAGGGACACCTCCCTCTAGACTAGGTTGCTCAAAGCCCCATCCAGCCTGGATTTGAATGCTTCCAGGGAGGGAGCATCCACAACCTCACTGGGCTTACTGCTGAATGCAGCTGACTTACAGTGTAGGATTTCATGAATCAAGCTTTTTACACCTGAACGTACTGTTTGCAGGAGATACTTACATGTGGCTGATATTCATAGTACTATATTTCAATGGTGTAGGCTAATAAAAAAAAAAAAAGTTTTTTTCTCTGAGTAGAACTATTGTTATAAGACACTTAAGTGCTCTTGCGACTGCCCTTTCTTTTAAACTCTTTCTGTAACACATTTTCAGCAAGATATCTTTCACCCTGAGACTATATCCAGAGTCCACATTCATTAACCTTCCAAGCATGCCACGAGACTCATCTTTTCATTCCACAGGGATCTGGGAAGATTGAAAGCAACTGGCTTAAAAGAAATTTTACTTGAGCAAGCAGTGCTTCTATTTTCAAAAAAAACTTCAGGAGAGCTAATTTACATTTAATTGCATCTTTTTGAATTTTTCAATTTTTATGTCATTTTAATCTGCAAAGCAGAATCTACACCAGTGTGTAATACTTTACAGATGTACGGAGATATCACATAGCCTGAGCCTGTGGACGCAGAGAACTGATGGTATTTTAACTATCTGCATACAAGCACCATTGTGTGCAGGGGCCTTTAAACACTCAGATAAGAACTTTTTTACCATCCTTAAACAAGAAGTCACCTTAAAACATTTTTGTTTTGCTCTTTTCATGCAGCTTTCCATGATGTTCTGACCGGCTATTCTTCTTCCTTTTATGACTTCTTTCCCTTGTGATCAAGTTGAAGCATATCACCTTTCAAATTATGAGATAATCTCTCTAAAAGAAACATGGCCTTTTCCACAGTTGCTGCCTACTTAGCCAAAAACTAACACCACAAACACCAGGAAAAAAGCTGGAGAGCAATTCTGCAATGCTTTGGGCACAGCAACAGGACAAAAAAGCAAAGGATAGAAACACCCAAAGCTCATACTTCAGAGGACGTTCTCACCATGTAGCAATAATGAGTCACTGCAAAGCAAAAACCATCTGTTGATCTGGACACAGATACCACGTGTCAGTTAACAGGAAACAGTTCCACTGAAGAATCTCACTGCAGTGTTAATCTCTGCATAGACAAATTTCCAGACCTCCTAGTTTGTAAACCGGCAGCACCAAAGCTTCTTTTTTTTTTTTTTTTTTTTTCTTTTTTGAAACCATGCAAGAGATTGCCTGTTTGGATACATTTGTCTGTACAGATTGGCCAGTACCATGAGGCTTCCAAATAATGAGTCTAGATGTTCTCATCAACATTGAAGTACTCATAGCTGGTGACACACAACATCCCCACCTTTGAGTAGGCAGTGCTTTCCCACTCCTCCTTTTCATTCACACTGCTACACAACTTAGCCAAGTTGGAACAACTCTAAATCCCAGGAAAATGGCATGTTACATTTTTGCCTGTAATGATATCCCAGTCATCAGCTATTGATTAAAGGGAGAAGGGTGCAGTCATAATTAACACACTGTATCTTGAAATATTTAGGCTCTTGTAAAGGGTCCAATCAGCTTTAATTAAAGCTATGTTTAACTAAGCTTTTTAGGATGGAGTCTATTATTTGCTGTGCTCCTGCCACATGTAGCTCAATAGGACTTAGCACTTCTGTGGCCTTTAGGTGTTATCACAACATAAAGAATGTATAATAACTATATAAGTAAAAAAAAACCCTTTTTCCCAGCTTCTGAAGGCATTGCATTTCAATTCCCTTGACGACAATACAGTTTGGGTCATCTGTGTATAAATGTTTAGCTCCATTGGAGCAACACACATTTGCTGTATAGGTAGCTAATTCACTTCATGGGTGTAATGTTTTGGATCAAAGCATTTCCAAATTCATGTTGATGAATTAGATTTCAGGTGGACAAGACTCCAAAAAAACAGATAAACTCTTAAAAGCTCTGCATTAGGGAAGACATTCTTAATAATTTAAAATGAGACAGTAGTTCTTTTCAAATTAGATTTAGTCCTTTTAGGTGCAATTATCTCAAAACATCATTTTTCTCAAAGAACCGTCAGCATTCTTTAGAACGAAAGTGTGATTTTATATTGAATCAGCTGTTACCGAAAAGATCACCTGATTAAGGACTTTATCCCTCAAGTTGAAGCAACAAGGCAATGTTGTTTGTTTCAAAAAACCTATTTTTTTATTTCCATCGTGTATTTGAAATCCATGATTTAAAATTAATGCCAAATGAGATTAAAAATCCTCACACAAATTAATTTTGTATACTGCAGGAGAAAGAACTATTCTGGCTTTTAGGCATGCATATTAACTTAATTGTTTGCCCCTTGAAAACAGCAAGTAGCCTAGAGCATTTGAACTCTAAATGTGCTCATTTAAAACAAAACATTATATTTGGCAAAAATCATCTAGAAAATCTCTAAAAAATGTCTGCAAATTTTTCAGGGAGAAGGATTAAACACAAACAGTGGGAAAGGAAGACAAAGAAGACTGTGTAATTAAAAAATGCTAATAGATGATTTCACCACCAGGTAAAAATCACATAGCATTCATTTCCAAAGAAGACAGGCTAGCTTTCCTGGAGATATCTTGAAGGAAATGGCATATCTCCTGAGGAAAAAACAAAAAAAAAAAGAAAAGAAAGAAAAAAAAAAGGGGGTGGGGGGAGAGGGAGGCGGTATGGGGGAGGCTTTGAAAAGCTTGTGGAATTGCCAGCAGGAAATGAAATGACCACCGTAGATAAGAACTCCATCAGGTTGTAAACGTATAGGAATAGGGTTAACACTTTGGTTGTTATTCAAAAGCAAATGAAAGATGAGCTTATGATAACAAGCTTGGATTAGGACTCAGAAGATCTGAGTTCATTTCTTGGCTCTGCCATAATCTCTATTTGTGATTTTGGGCCAAAGCTTACATTTGGCATAGACTGAAGAAAGAAAGCAGTATCCTCTTTGTATTGTTAGGGAACTGAGACCCAGAGATAATACTAGCTAAGGATCCATGACATTTTATAGGCATTTATATTTCCAATAAATTTCCCTGCAGAGAAAGGTGACTAACTGAGAGCTGAGAGGTATCTCTGTGGGTGTGATCCTCCAATTACCTCTGTGTTTCTGTTTCCTCATTATAGCATTCAGAAAATAAATCCTTTCTCCCACAGCTTGAACAAGGGCTCTTTTTTGTAGGTTGCTATTTTTTAATTTTCACTAGGCTGAGATATAAACTCTCTTTTTACACAGTCATTTATGTATTTCTTAGAACTTTACAGTCTCATAGAGAGGAGCAAAGAAGTTTCTATGATCCAACCATTAACTAGACACTACATGCTTATATATGCATAAGTATATGCTCATTCATCTCAGATACTTACAGAGTGTATCTCCTTATCTTATTACTGCCATCATCCTAGACCACAGTAGCAATAATGACAGTAATGTGACTATATTTATGGGTCAGTGTCAGGTCTTACACAGCAATTCACAACTTCCCATGACATGGGCTAAGTTTTGACACTGACTGGAACTGAACACAGAGTGCTTCAGTTGAAACTCAGCATTACTTCATCAGTCCCTTGCTTTTTATTTCCTTTCCCCCGCTGATATTCCAAAGCTACTAGAGTTACACTCCTGTGAATGAGATCTGAATCTTGTCCATTGGCAACAGTTACTCAAAACAGGAAATGGGATCTTTCAAATAACAATAGGTGGGAACAGTGAGTAAAGGTTCACTATGTGGTAATGGTGCTGAGTCTTTAACGACTGTGTTTACTTCTCTGTGTCCCAAAGAAGGGCAAGGTGCTGAAAGGCCACAGTTCATTTTGCTCTCCAGTGCGTTTGCTTATGCGTATATCAGATACAGTATCTAATTTTGCAGCTGATGTTAATGGAGAGAAAAAAAAAACAAGCACTGGCTCCCATTTCTCAAGGTAAGAAGGCACAGTTAGATTGCTATCCTAGGCCAGGGCACTGAAGGAACAAGTCAAATTACAAAGGACCAGAAGGATCATCCCATACCCTGTTGATTGGAAAGTCCCCTATTTTTGCAGCAACATACTAGGTGCTTTGTTTTCCTTCTGTGCACCCTAGAAAGGAGTACTGTGATGCAGAGAGAAACCCTTTGCAAAACTTAGAACCCACATAACATGCTTAGCATATGGTAAGAGCAGAGATGTGATGAGCTGGGAAAAGGATCCCAGGCCAAGTGGTGCATTTCTAGTAAAGGTCTGCCATTCTTGGTGGGGGCATCCACATAACTCCTTGCCTAGTCTCGCCTTGACTAATTCCCAGAAAAGGCGGTTTCACAACAACTCTAAGAAAGCCATTCCTACTTCTAATTGGCATCACTCCTTAGAAATAATTATTTGCATTCTTCTTTGAAAGTTCACAGTTATAATCTAACTCTATATGCTTGTACTAATCCCTACTTGAACAGACACAAGGCACAAAAGAGACAGTCCAGGTGCTGCTAAACACCTAAACATCATCAGCCCTCCAGTCTCCTGCTTCACAGAATGATTGGTATATGTTGGGCATCTGGTCTCATTATTTACCAAATTTGGCTAAATTAAGTTTCCCAGCACAATGCACTGCTAGATAACGGTCACTAATTAGAAATGGGGAAAAAAAAGAAAAAAGAAAAAAAGAAAAAAAGAAAAAAAAGAAAAAAAAGGAAGAATTGGCCATAAGAAAATGACAAAATGCCCAGCAACACTATTTATTTCCCTAGCTCAAACTGCTTTTTCACCACTAATCATAGCAGTTTCTGCTCCTCCACCTCAAGGAGTAGTCAGTAACTTTTTGAAAGCAGCCAGTACTTGGCATCAGCCAAGTCTCAATCACTAGTATTCATTACTTCTTATGAGGGTGCTTATCCTAAAATCCACATCTTTTCTAAAAATACTTTACAAAGAAAGTATGCTTTTCTTTTTCCTTTTCATTCATTTCCTATTGTTTTATTTTATATTTGTTTTTAAGATTAGAAATTTATCTTTTCTAAAACTTCAAAGATTTTATAGACAGCTGCTACAGAAGTAGACATAATAAAGTTCAGACACCATAAACCGTGCTAACATTTTTGGAGTTTTAATTTACCCTGCACACTACTAGAGCTTTTAAATACTTAAGATACCTAAGTGATATTTGCTATATTACAAACCACAAAACATCTTTTTGAATGGAATTTACAACTATTAATAATACAGTTTGTACTACTGAGTGAACTGCTCAGCTGAGGATTTTGTAGAAATACAGTCTGACACTTTGCTAATGATGTCACCCTAGGAAAAAAAAAATGAAAGCGGTTATGTTTTCTTGGTAAATATGTTTATCATCTATGCATCAGGGAGAAAAAAAAAAAAAGGAAAAAAAAAAGAAAGAAAGACTTAAAACAGAAAGACAGCACTGGCATGTGAGGAAATAGGTCTAATAACTTGGTTGAGAATAGTCCTGGAATTAAGGACTGTCACCAGTAATTACAGCACTGACAGAATTTTGTTCCAGTGCCTGCCATGGGAGCAGAAAATGTACCTGCCTCCAAGGTGAAGTTACACAGACTTGAGGAAGATGTGCTGCACTACACATGCCTGAAAAAGGATTTTATGTCATCATCGTTCGTTCCAATAATGCTTCTAAGTGCTAATGGAGATCACATACGAATTTCCAGTGTTATCTTCTCAGCAACAGTTTATGCACATCTAGGAGTATAAAATAAGCGCAGGAGCTTAAAGGAATGAACTCAAAGGCTGTGTAGCAGGTGAACTACAGGCAGGACATAGCTTTGGGCTTGGTATGAGGAGTGAAAAGAAAAAAGGAGAAAAACAAAACAAAGCAAAAATAACATAACCACTTCTCTTTGATTTTTTACTTAGTTGTGGGTCATTGGTTCACCTTCTGTTCACATTAGCTAATGACATTTTTTCTCCTCCATTCTAGTTAATTCTTTACCAGTATTTGTAGGGAAACAACTCATCTAGCCTAACATATTACTGTATCTGCTGAACAAGTTCTGGTTATGTTTACTAAAATGTTTACTTATTATGTTATTGTGATGATTTCTTTTTTAATTCTTTCAGCTATCACTGCCTTACACTAGCTTGTGGTCTGCAATGTAATTCTCTAATTTTGCTTCTGCCAGGGTGACAGATCAGGAAACACTCCAGTTGCTTGCCTATTCATAACAGTTCTATTTATATGTCCTCAAAGAGCATTTACTTTATCTGTGCTAGAATCACATTGCATGCTAGTTTTCCATTTAGCAACTTACCACCTCAGAAGCAGAGCATTTTAAGTAGTGCTCTCTGCTAACTGACAATGCTTTCATGCACTTGACACACTTTCTCTCTCTTTTCCCCAAATAAAGCCCATTTATCCTAATCAAACCACTAGCTATTGATTTCTGTCCATTCCATATAACCTCCCTGCATCTGGCATACATGAAGCATTTTCAGGAGGTTTCCTCCTCTTCATACGCTCAGCACTTCATACGCTCAGTACAGCACAGAGCAAGCTCATGTGCCCTCTAAAAGTGCATGAATATTCTCAGAACAGAACAGGTGCTCCCCCTGCCTCATGCAGAGCTCAGCCCACCTGGAAAACACCGTCTGTCTCCTGCTACACCGGCTCACAGATTTTCCAGGAACATTCCACCAGCCCCTGCAAAGAGGTTACTACGGAGAAGTGGTGGGGCATTTAATGCGGTAATGTAGTTTTTCAGACAGAACCTTATCAAAATTAACAAGCCAAAAACACGAAAACAAAGCACACAGGGTTGTTTTTTGTTTTCTTTCTTTCTTTTCTTTCTTTTCCTTCCTTCCTTCCTTCCTTCCTTCCTTCCTTCCTTCCTTCCTTCCTTCCTTCCTTCCTTCCTTCCTTCCTTCCTTCCTTCCTTCCTTCCTTCCTTCCTTCCTCCCTTCCTTCCTTCCTTCCTTCTTTCTTTCCTTCTTTCCTTCTTTCCTTCTTTTCCTACACCTATTCGTAAATCAATGACCTTAGAGGGATAAGTTGGCTGATTACCCTAGCTGCTGGACAGTCTTACTTAAGAATCATTGTGCAACTCTGCAAGCAGAGCACTGGCTTTTGGACTAATCCTATATAATACATACTCATTTTTTGCTACTTTTGTAAATGACAGATCATATAGAGTTAAAAACACACTTACAGAAAGTAAGTCTGTGTCTACCTCCACTTAATCAGGGGCACACATCCAGATTCAGCTGTAAAGCAGTCACAAGAAATCTATCCAAGGAGCTAAATAGCTGTATTCCTTCCCTGCCCATTAGCACTGCCTATTCTGTACACATGCTTCGACACCCTTCACCACTACCGTCAATGAACAGCCCTCGGCTCTAAATCAAGATGCCGCTGTCCCTGCTTGGCACATCTAAATAAAGTGCTGTGGTCCCAAGGGACTGACTGTTTTCTTTTTTTTTTCTTTCTTTTTACTTAGAACATATTTTCATTGAAAGTTTTCAAGGTAAATTCTACCCTGGCTCATGATTCAAAACAATGCCATTAATATAAAATGGATATCTGAAATTTTACTCCTATGTATAGGTTAAAGAAAGTCATTATGATTAAACTGTATTTTTAATTCATTTTCTTTCATTTTGAGTCCTATTAAAACTTGTCCTCATATTTAATATCCTCCACAGACTGGAATAAATTCCCTTTAATTCACACTCCATCCTTTCATTCAGACTGGCCACTGTTGGCACCTCTCCCTTCAGCTCAATTCCATGGAAGTGTCTCCCAAACATCAGCATTTTATTGACTCACTACTTCATTTTAATTCCTGATAAAAATACACTGAGTAAGAACACCAAATTTGTTCATGCTACAGTCTTGCCTATTCTTTCACACTTGGGATTGAAGCCCATATGCTTCAAACTCCACATGTAAACCTCACCCAGCCTGCAAGGAGCCCAGACCTCTGGCATATGAAACACAGCTAAAAACAGGTGAGCTTAAAATAAACAAATAAATAAATAGCAGACAGTGGCACTCACTGTCCCTTTGTCTGAAACTAAAAGCTTACCCAAAGAGGGAACAGGTCAGTTGTACAAACACAGGATTTCCAGAGGTACGTTATATACGAGTTATATATGACTAGAACACACTCTGCAGCCCAGGCCACAAAACACTTCACACAGCTAAAAGTATGCTCAAATTAGGTGCATAATCCACTTTCTTAAGAAGGTTTATTATTATTATTATTGGTGATGGATTGTTTCTTCCTGTACATTTCTTTGGAGGATAAGGTTTTGGTCAGAAGCTGACCCAAACTTTCTGGACTATCTGGGGTTAGCAAGGCAATTTTGGAAATATATTCATGTGATTGACCATGTGAAGCCAAGTAAAGAAAAATATTTACTAAGCAAGCTCAGTTTTCCAGATTTGAGTTCTGGATCTTCAGCATCAGTGTGTTTTTGTGACCCTACAATAATGTTATTATTGACTTTAGGCTTTTTTTTCTCCATAGACAGAGGAAAACCCAAACAGGAGCAGAAGTTGTGTGCTCAAAAAAACAGCTGTATTAATGGGATGTAAGAGGCTGGGGAGCAGAAAGCTCACCTCTAATGTTTTGACTCCTACCACCACTAATTCCCAGATGACAGCGGGCAGATGAACCAAACATGAAGTTACCATTTGTAGGTAACCAGCAATAGGGAAAAGTGGGGAAGTGGAAATCAGAAACGAAAATATCACTGGAAAATGAGATGCCTTTTTATTAAAGAAGCTCACTGGCAGTGTCTGTTCCTCCTGCTGAATATAACTTCAGAAAGCTAACAACTGCATTTTGTTTAATCGTACAAAGAGATCCAAATTACTGATGAGGGTCAGCGTTAAGGACACCAACACACAAACACCTATTTTGGTGGAAGCGCACACTGAATGGGATGAAGTTCTGCAGGGTGCTGCCCGAGGTGCAGCCTGGGAGCTTGGGGCAGGTCGCTGTCACAGAGATGTACTTTGGAGATCCTCATTCAAGCAGTAGTCTCCTCACAACAGAGCTAAGGATTTATTCCTGCTCACAGAGAAAACGAGGCGCAGCAGACCTGCCCGGAGGCTGCAAACACACCTGGATCCCGCCTCATAAGACCTTCAGGGAAAGTCTTTAGAGTGAGGCAAGTCACGAAACCATCCCCAGGCCCGGACGCTCGCAACCCCCTGCTCAGCACAGCGCTGCGCTGCGGCCGCCTCACGGCCCGAGCGGCTCCGCAGCGCCCTCCCCGCTCGGCGCCGGCAGCACCACGAGCGGTCGCTTCCCCTCCCCCCGTACGCGGAGCTCACTCGCCGCACAAGCACACACCTCCCTCCCAGAAAAAGCAGCCGCTTCCCTGCTTTATATACCCTGCTAAAAATAGCCCGCAGCCGAACTCGCCAATCAGGAGGGGGCGAATTTCGAATCGGACCAATGGCGGGAGCCGTCACGGCCAGGCTCGGTCACGCCAGGAGGAGCCGCGATGCTTGCCGAGAGCCGATTGGGCTGCTCTGACATCATTGGCACGCGGGGCGCGGAGTGCGTGGCGGAGATTGGGCCGCGCCGGCGGGCGGCGTCATGGGATCACGCGGGGCGGGGGAGGGCGCGGGGGCGGGGGCGGCGGAGCGGCCGGGCGCAGCTTTGAATAGGGAAGTTTTGCAGGGGGTTACATTTGCAGCCAGCGCCGTGTTTGCAAATATTGAGCCCGCTCCTGAGCAAGTGTCCGCCGCCGGCCGCGGGAGGGGAGAGCGGCCGCCTCGGGAGACGTCCTGCCTTGCTGTGCAATTAAACTTTGCATGAAACTTCGGGTCTTTTTTCCTCCCTAAGCTCGCCAAGGAATTAATTTCTATCTATTTGTATATATATATATATATACAATTTTTTTTTCTTCTCTGGAGGAAGGGGGGGGGCTTGGAGACTGAGAGCAGAGGGCTGACACCCCCCGCACACACCCCTCGAGCCCCGCACACAAGAGGCAGCTGTCCGTGTCCGCGGCCGCCAGCACGGACTTTGTTGTTGCAACTTGAGACATGGATGTGCTCCCCATGTGCAGCATCTTCCAGGAACTGCAGATTGTGCACGACACGGGCTACTTCTCGGCCTTGCCGTCCCTGGAGGAATATTGGCAACAGGTAAAGCAGGATATCGGTGTTGTTGTTGTTGTTATTGTCGGTTTTCTTCTTTTTTTTTTTTTCTTTTTTTTTTTTTTTTTTTTTTTTTTCTTAAAGCCGTATTAAAGGATGAGCGGATTTAAAAAGGAGGAAAAAAAAAAAAAAAAAAAAAAAAAAAAAAAAAAAAGAAAGAAAAAGAAAACAAACCCAAGTGTCAGCAGCGAGTTGGGGCAGAATTAAGCACGAACGCACAGAGGTGCTGGGAAGCAGGTGTCTCGCTTTGCGATCAGACGGCGCTTTTTCGGGCGAAGAGTCCCGCGGCGGCCGCACGGAACGGCGCATCCTCCGGCTCCGTCCTTCCACGGCCGTTCCGAGCCCCGCAGTTGCGCTGTGCGGAGCGATGCTGCGGGGCTGGGGTTCGACACGGCCCCGACCGAACCGGCCGCGTTCTACTGTTGTTGTCATTTTATTATTGATTGTTTCTGACGACGATGGGAAAAGCTTACAGCGGTGTACGTGCACATCTGTATGTATTGTTTCGTATGTATGTATGTACACAATATATAAACACATATAAGCAATGTGTATATACACGCATATATACAAAGTATGTGTACATATATATGTACACAATGTAGCTGTTTCCGAGCACAGAGAGCTGTGCGGAGTTGTCAGTCATATGACAGTGCTGCTTGCCTCGGTCGGAAAGGAGGAAGAACGGAGGCTCCTTCCCTTTAATGGACATATTTCGTTGGGTTGCTTTTTTTTATTATTTTTTTCCCCCCTTTCGTGCCCTAATCTGATCCAAGCAAGGCGGTGCGCTCTGCTACCGTACCTCGGTCCCGGGGACCGAGCCCAAAACCTGCCACCGCCTCACAACCTTCCAATTCCCGAGAAGAACGATATGCAAAGTGTTACAAACCTTCACATGCCTACTAATTGTATGCAATGCGAATTGTATGCAATCCTATGTGGTTTTTCTTTCTTTCTTTTTTTTTCCCTCCCCCCCTTCCCCTTTCAGAGAGGCAGCTCCATAGTACGTGATTGAAATGGAGCTAAGTAGTTTCCTTCAGGCATTCGGGCTCTTGGCGCAGGGCCAGCCCTCTTTCCCAGTAGCCTTCAGAGGCATTTAAACTCGGAGAGAGCTTTGCTCCGGCCCCCATTACTAATCTACCTAATGAGGAATTCAAATTAGCCCGGAATATTAAACTTTAACAAGATCTTAATAAATGCATTTCCTCCCATTTTCTTGGAAAATCAATACGCTATTGTGTCATCCCTCTAGAAACCTTTTTTGTTTCCAGCGTGCATCGCAAACCAATTATAGGCAAATGCATGAACAGTGTGTGCAGTGGTGGGCTTGTTTTTGTGTTGTTTGTTTCTATTTTCCCTTTTTTACCCACACTCCCAGCCTGGCCACGACATGTGACCCACTTTAGTAAAGCAGTGCTCCCATAGACAGATGGGAAGGGGCTGTGAGGGGAATGTGTGGCATTTGGGATCAGGTTTTGCTACCATGATGATCTTGCTAAAATAAGTAGAGTTCGGTATGGAAACTTGGTGTGTCCTTTTTCTGAGTAATGCTTCTGTATGGATTGTTTCCTATAGTGGAAAGAAAAATCCCAAAACATCAGCTTGTTGCCATAACAGTTCATACCCCTTTTTGTTCTCCTCTGAAAATGGCTAGAAAGTCAGCGAGGTGAGCTGACTTGAAGCTGACTGAAAGCCACAGCTTTACCCATTTAGGGTGGTTTTGTTTTTTGTTTTGTTTCGTTACATGGAGCAGAGGGGAATGCAGTCGGGGGGAGAAAGAGGGGGAAGCTTTCCATGTACTGTTGCATGTATGTTTGAACAGAGCACTTTTTTGGCAGCTGGACAGGATTTTATAAGGAAGTCTCCTTTGGCATTGCGTGAAAGAAAGACAGCGATGACTCATGCAGTTGTACTCTTGGCCAGTAGATAAAGTTCTTGTTCATTGTGGGACTCCCAGCAGGACCTCAGAGTAATTTCCCGTTTCGCATCGTATAGAATAGGACATTTCTGTTCTGGAACTTTTTCTCACTTCTGTTGTTGAAGTTCCCCCTGTTTCTCCAACCATGCACAGAGCAGTGTGAGCAATGTGGCGTGCATGCCAGCGTGCTTGGAAGTGACATTCTTTGAAAGTCGGGCGTGCTGTGTTCTCATGCACAGGAAATGGGAGGATGTCTGCTGCTCCACTGATGTCCCCACAGGACGGACAGCAGCTCTGCGGCCATGCTGAAACAGGGCTTTGTTTTCTGACAGGGCGTTGGGGTTTCAGCACACAGTGTTCGCTTGGATCCTCTCAGACTTGTGTTTGTGCAAGAGGGATGCAAACAACTTGACATTAGACAGGGAGTGAGAGTGCAGGGTGACTATTTGTTGTGGTTCTCTACAGTCCTTTTCAATGTCAGCCTCCTAAAAACATGGATTTATGATGAGAGTGAAGATAATTTGAGTGACTCATTAGAATGCTATTTTGAAAACTAAAGCTGACTTGCACCTTCAGCTGTGCGTTTGAACTCCTGCCCAGGTCTCAAGAACCAATTTCTTTTCATCGTGGCAGTCACCTAGTTACAGCTGGAGGAGCCTGTAATTTGTTTTGAACATAGAAACCTCACATCGAATGCACTACATTCCTATATGCTTTTTGAAGTGTAAAATACAACTGGGTTCATTTTTAAGCAAGCTTCTAACTTTTCCCTTTTTTACCCTTTTCTTTCACATAGACGTGTTTGGAGCTGGAACGGTATCTTCAAAGCGAACCTTGCTATGTGTCTGCATCTGAAATCAAATTTGATAACCAAGAGGATCTCTGGACCAAAATTATTCTGGCACGTGAGAAAAAGGAGGAATCTGAACTGAAGACTGCATGTGTCTCAAAGGAGGACAGCCCTACCAGTCAGAACTTAGAGACCAATAGTTTGAACTCAGATGTGAGCAGCGAATCTTCAGACAGCTCTGAGGAGCTCTCGCCCACCACCAAGTTTACCTCTGACCCTATAAGTGACGTTTTAACCAATTCAGGAAACTTGTGTTCGTCTGTTACTTCCACTCCCCCATCGTCTCCTGAGCTGAGCAAGGAGCCTTCTTCCCAGCTATGGAATTGTACGCCGGGTGAGTTGCATTCACCGGGGAAAATTCGTACCGGTACCGCTGGAAAGACTGCAGAAAAAGGTACACCCGCCAATGGGGACACCTCGCCAGATGGCAGAAGGCGTGTTCACAGGTGTCATTTTAACGGTTGCAGGAAAGTTTACACCAAAAGTTCACATCTGAAAGCACATCAGCGCACTCATACAGGTTAGTAACCGAACGCTCGCTCAGAGTTGGCAAGTCCTGCAGGGAATACCCCTGATGATGGGGGTTTCACAGCTTACACAAGCGCTGGGTGGGAGCCCAGGTTTGGAGAGATGATGTAATAGTGCTAGAGGCTTACCAGAACAGACGACATCACTTCCTCATTCCCTTCATCAGCCAGCCAAAACCAAGGCACTTGGCTGTTGATGAGTCCGCTGTCATAGCAAACAGGAACGGCTTGGTTAACTGGGCAGTGCTTGGAAAGCTACAGATCTGTGTGGCCTTCAAGAGCCATTGGCCAAAATACACACTAGACCTCTGTGCACATTTATTACTAAAGCAAAGGGAAATGAGTTTTCCTTGGGGGAAAAAAACAAAACAAACAAAAAAAAAACTAAACGAAAACAACAACAACAAAAAGCCAGGAACTGCATATCCAAAAGTTGGGCAGATCACAAAGTAGCATACGAACCTGTCTTCATGGTCCTCTCTACATTGGGTCTATTCAATCAGACATCCGAAGGCCTGGAGTCTATAAATTACAGCTATAGTTGTAAATAATTTAACAGTTTGGTGTGCTGTCATGTCAGCAAAAATCTTGGAAAGCCACGGTCTGTTGTAGTTCTTTGAACGTTTCTTCCTAATTGGACTTGCAAATGTATGACTGTATAATTTCATCCCAAAATACTGAGTAACAGCACTGTATTGTTACGGAGCCTGAACTGGAAAAAAAAGCAGTCCTGTGTGTTACTGGGAAAGAAAGTAAGGAAGGTGGATTCTTCAAGGCTTCTAGAATATTTTATAGTTGAAGTAGTGTGCTGATTTGCTTTTTGAGTATTAATATTCAGCATCGTTCTGTGACAGCTGTTAGATGTGTAGGGCTATGCCTTGGCTTAGTTGTCATTGCTTACTGCAAGGAACTGGCCTGATGTTCTTGGTGTGCCAGTGCAAAGACCTATGCAGTATTTTTCTCCATGACGTGGAAAGAGAATTCAAGGAACAGATCCTGTTTTGACTCATGAGCTCAGCATTTTGTGGCTTTTATGGGAAGTCTGAGCAAACTTGGATGTTCCCGTTGTCAAGCAGAAGTCCGATAAAATTAGTCTATTTTGAGGGGAAGAAACATCTTCCAATGAAACCATGGTGGTTGAGCAGACACAAACAGCTGCCAGCCTCAGAGGTATTGCAGAGCTCTTGTCTGGGTGCTATGTGGCTGAGAGCATTCCTGTGAATGGAAGTGGTATTTCTCAAATGCTGAAGTAGCAATGCTCAAAGTGACATGCAAGCTCTTCCAAGAAAATGTGGCTCAGCAGAAGGAGGTTGCATGTTATGGAGCTGAGTGTGTGACAGAGAGCTTTGATGCAATACAGTAGCCTAATTGCATCTGGGAGCCTCGCTGTGCTGTCTGTAATCACCTTTGAGGTCTAAGCTACCTGTTTGGGAGTCACGGTGCTATTACAGATGAACAGGAATGTTAGAAGGTTGCATTTCTTTGTCTCCTGTGAACCTGTTAAATCGCTTTTTTCAATAAGAATGAGATCAGTTGATGTGGTGTTACAGCAAGAGTTAGGAAGGAATCAGGTGGATGAATTTTGCTTTCTTTGCATCTGATGCATTCAGATATGTTAAATAGAATTGACTGTCTTTAGGGGGTGGAGGAGGTTTACATAGAAAATGAATGGGATAGCACTGATCTTTGAATGAAGTCATGACTAACGTGTAATCTGCTTTCTTTGTAGGGGAAAAGCCTTACAGATGTTCATGGGAAGGGTGTGAGTGGCGTTTCGCAAGAAGTGATGAATTAACCAGACACTTCAGAAAGCACACTGGTGCCAAGCCTTTTAAATGTAGTCACTGTGACAGGTATGTGACTGAAATGCACCTTCAGAAATAGTTATTTTTAGCATTTCGTGGAAAGTGAACCTAGACTGCCTTTCTTGAGATTAATTTGTGAAGGAATCTCTTGGTGGACACAATTGTGTCTAGTAATTTTAGAAATTATTATCTTTGATATTGGAGGAAAAAAATAATCTGGGTATAGCTTGTAGCCCAATGGGGCATGTTAGTGTTGAGAAATCCCTCGTGTTACCTGTTGGTACCTGTAGAGTATCTGGGTGCCTGGGGACACTGAGTACTTCCATGTACCCTGGGATCACACAATCATAGAATGGGTTGGATTGGAAGTGACATGTAAGATCATCTAGTTCCAGCCCCCTGCTGTGGACAGGGTTGCCACCCACTAGATCACATTGCCCAGGGTCCCCTCCAACCTGGCTTTGAATACCTCCAGGGATGGGGCACCCACATAATGTGGGGCCCATAATATGGGGTCTCAGAATACAGGGGTGCAACCCCCAGCTAACACGCCAATTCTTCCCTTGCAGGTGTTTTTCCAGGTCTGACCACCTGGCCCTTCACATGAAGAGACACCTCTGAACAGGTCAAGAGGTGAATCCTGTGGGCTAAGAGGCGTCAAGGTTGAAGAGCCTTGAGCAGAGGGATGCGTGTTCCAGCCAAAGCATGCCATTTTGCACCCTACCCAGTTGCCTCCAGGACCTCACTTCCTTGAAGGTCTTTTGAGGGCTAATAAGTCATGTAAGAAACGGCATAGCAACCATGGTGCGTGATGTTTGGGGTTTCCTGGACTCATACACTGGTATCTAACTTTCTGAGTGGCTCCTAAGCCTTTGCCGTGAGCATGTGCACTGAGAATGTTAATGATTGGGCGACTGTATGCTATGAGGATCTATTGACGATTGTATGCTGAGGCACATTTTTTTTCTTGTGGTTGTTTTATAACTGTAAGAGAAAAAAAAAAAAGTCTGAATGTCTTGTATGTGAGGAATATCTTGTGAGATGGGACGACCACCAATCATTTCCAAGGGATGGGGGGAGGGCTGTCTGCACCTTTTTAGAGGGAAAACAGAGAGGGGAAAGGGGAATTAAAAAGAGTCAGGATGCCAGAATGGAGATGGGGACCTCCCCGTTCCTGTGTGAGAGGAGCTTTAGGTGTCTGGTGCAGCTATTAAACGTGCAATGTGTCAAGTAGCTTGTTTTACTTGCTACAGAGCTCATTTGTAATCCATTGTATAAGCTGTGTATTTACAAATGTAACACAACTATAACTTTTCATTATAATACAAAAGTTATTGCATGGTTCTGGGGAACTATATGCTTTTCCATTCTTTAATCAGGACTGCAGTTTTGATTCCAGTTAAGAGCAGCTAAAATACAATTGGTCTAATGTTACATAATGTATGGAACATGAATAATTTTTTCTGTTGGGTGGATAAAACCACTATTGGTTAGAAACTGATTTTTCTCATGCAGCTAATTTTTCTCTTATTTATGCCTTGAGGACTAACTTCTGGTTTTCTAGCTGTTAATGCACTGTTGACCTTAATAATGGTGCCTTATGCAAGTGACCTTCTCTTGTAGGGGGTCTTATACAGGGGTATGGGTGATGCATGCTTTATTAAGGCTCTCTTTTCACCTGGCATTGTACTGTATCAAATGTATAATATGAGGGAAAAAAAAGGTTACTTCCAGGGTCCTCCTTCACAAAGACAAATATAGAGAAAAGTCATTCATGTCAGTACAGTATTTGTTTAACTTAGACAATTTGACTGTGTTACAGTATAATGCATATGCCAATTGAATACCTGACCAGTTCTGCCACCTTGAGACTTTTTATATTGACCTTGCACAACTGTGTATATACACACCCCAACTGTACTTAATATGTTGAGTTTTCATACATATTAAAGATACAGAAGTATTAAAAGATGTATTTGCTTAAAAGGCACAAGTTTCACATCTATATATCTAGCTATCTGTTGGTCATACAGAAAGAAACTATATTACTTTTTTTTTTAAAAGTGGGCAGAAGAATAATTGTGTATGTATATTTGTGTGTACAGTCTGTGTATGTGTGTATATATATAGATAATATATAAATATTTTTTTTAAAAGGAAAAAAATTTAGAACGCATAGCTAGAAAATGCCACAGCCCATCAAAATATTTCCCCCCCCCCCCCCCCCCCAAATATGGTCATTAAGGAGACAAAGAAATGAGAGATACAGTTATTAAAATCTAGTGTTTTTAGAGGCTTTACCTTTAGCTTAATGGTGTGCTAAAGGCTTTGTTGGCATTCAGTCCTTCTCAGACTGCTGACAGTGTTTTGTAGTTATTAGGTTGTCTGGAATAGCGTATCTGTGGCCATTTAAGAATGATATGAACCGAATATTGGCATGCTAAAAGAATATTAGCTGTGTGCAGATGAAGTACACTCATATTTTGGCTTTCCAGCTTATGGAAGGACTTGTGAGTGAGCTAGTCGTTGTGGTGGTTGAGCTCTAATTTTGCATAGTTCAGCTAAAATGAAGACTGTTTTTTCCTAGAATAGAAATAGTCTGTCCAAAAGCAGTTGTTTTTTTTGTTTGTTTGTTTTTTTTAACTAGCTCACTACAGTTGATGCAATGAAACACGTGATCTGTTTCTTTTTCTATTTATTATTGGTCTTGCTTACTATGCTAATACGTTGGTATATCTTTCCTGGAAATGTATGTAGATAAGTGGTTTAGGAAAAAGTATGTGCCAGTGATCTGGTTCTATGGAACACACAGGCTTAAATCATTCTCATTTCATTTTTACTTTAAATTGCTTGAAAATGCACTTTCCCCCCTGCCCCCCCAAAAAAACTAAAATTTCCAGAAAGTGGATTTCTATTTAGAGTTGAGTTTTGTTTTGTTTTGTTTTGTTTTTTAACTCCTTATTTGCATTGTCCTTGGCTTAGCCATACTTCTGAAAAGCAAGAAAGTAAACAAAAGAAAAAAATTACCCCAAACAAAAACCATTAAACTTGCACTGGCTTGTCTCAATTGTGAAATACCATCAGACTTGTGTGGATGGGGTGGGGCTGTGTGCCATATGTCAAATGCCTGTAATTTTCTTAACAAGCAAGTACATTTTGTTCAGGTGATAACTGAGCCTCAATCAAGCTGAAAAATAAAAAATAAAAAAAAAAACATTTTTGCTTGAAATTTAAGAAAAAGTTTCTATTAGTGAAATTTCTTTTTTTGTTTTTGAAGCACCCTGTTATCTAAAGAATCTCTTTGTAAGATTTTTGTAAAGATTTTGTTTTACAAGATTTTATTTGAAATTGTTTTTTGCAAGATTGTTATATTTCTGTATGAATGTATTTTTTATTGGAATAACATAAAAAGAAATTCTTATCAGCATCATGTGTCTGGCTTCATCCTTCTCCCTGGAGGCACGCACACCAAACAATGCCAAATGCTGTGTTGACGCTTTCTCTTGAGTCATCTGATGCATGTACAAACATCTTTGGGTCAAATCGCCTTGTGGAAGACAAGCTCCTGTGAGAAAGTAACTTGATCAGTAGAAACACAGTGTTCTTCCATATATGAACAGCTGTTGTTGGTTCAACTTCTGTCTTAGCAGAATAAATAGTTAACAGGGTTGTTACTGCAAGGCCACACCTTGATTCTGAGTCATTGGCTCTAGAGAAGTGAATGCACACAGGACAACTTCTGCTTGTGGGAAATGAGATTCTGTGAGCATTTATGGTGAAGGAACTAAATAGTAGATGCCCAGGTGGGAGGCCTGTAAACTTTTTAGCCGGGTGTGGGCCTTTGAACTGTCCCATCCATGGAGAAGCAAACCTGACACCTTCAAGGCACAGCTGATGGAAGGAGCCATGTGAAGCCTGCATGGCCCAGATGAATGGACCTGAGCATTCTGCGGGTCATTAACCTGCTGGTGACCTCCAGCCAGCCAACTTCAAGCCTCTATGAACAGCAAGAGCAATGGCTCTTCAAAGCATGACTGGCATGTGCACCAGCTTTGGACACATGCAGAACTCGTTTTATGTTGCCTTGTGGCTTCTGTTTCACTCCTGCTTGTGTTAAAAATCCCTTGAGCATTGAGTAAAAGCATTGGCAGTAATAGCAAAGTTACATGCTGAGAAACTTGACATTAGGCATGTGAATTGAACTCCCTGGATTTGAACATCCATAGTTTAAAATTAGAAATGTTCTAAAAATGCTACAGGGGGAAAAAAAAAAAAAAAAGAAAAAGAAAAAAAAAGAATACATTCAAACTGAGGTGGAAACGGCATAGTGGGGAGACCCTGGACATGTGCCTCAGCCTTGCAGCAGGCAAGTAAGCAGGCAATATGCCTCTGTAGGGGCAAGGGAGAATTGGCAACTTAAGCAAAATCCTGATCTGCAATAGGAGGGAGACAGCACAGTTTTCCACTTACAGTACCTCTCACAATGAAACAGATGGGGTCTGAGAAACTTGTTGCAACAGAAATAATAAAAGGCTACGGAGGATGAGGGATTGTGACACTTTGCCTTCTATTCTGAATACAGGCTAGAAATGGAAATATTTTTAAAGAACTGAGTTTGACCTTGGAGCTTCTCCACCCAAAATGTTCAGTGGGTGTGTAATACAGAACAAGGATTGGCAAATTCTTGACTGCTTATGGGGTGTGTGTCATCCAGGGTTGTGTCTTACCATACCTTCATTACAAAAAAAAGGCATGATAAATCCGCTATTAAGCATGTTACTGTGATGCTGAGATTCCATCCCTTTTTATTTCCAGAGAGATGGTACTAACAAAGGGGGTGTTCACAATAAATAAATAAAGGCTGTTGGCAGAAATATTGGGCAACAAGGAAACAGCAAAGCAGAAAGCAATAGTCATTTCAGGGGTAGTACATTTCAACATGAACATCTATGACAGACTTGCTTAATTTCAGATTTTGTAACCTAGAGCAAATGAGAAGGGATATGAATTTAAGGGTAAAGATGTCAGGTAGCTTAGACAGTGTGCAGAGCTTGATTAGTAGGCTCAGCAAGTTCCAACAACTGCAGCTGAGGTGAAAGCAGGAACAGGGCCTTTGAGCCAACATGTTGTTTCTTACTGCAAAGGTTACACACAGTGTGTTTGTGCACTTAGGCACACATACGTGCATGCAAGGGTCAAGATGAAACAGCTGAAAACCCAAAACAGAGGTGGTTTTTATTTTTTTTTTCTTGGGTGTGAACAAATGCTGGCCTTCAAGTGGTCAGTGCAAGCAGGGCAAATCACAGTTTTCCAGCTTGTTTGAACAACTGTGTATTTATTATATATACAGAGGCTTTAAAGTTCACAATAGACAGATGTTTGCTATTTTCTTAAATTGGGTATTTATCTTGTTTGAATGTTACTATTTCTCTCCTTCTAAAGCATACTATGAATTGTCACAAACAAAACTTAGAATTGTTCCTGTTAGAGCATGTTGAAGACAAACTGTTTAGTGCTTCCCTCTCTAGAAGTTGCGTACTGTTCTTCTGCCTTCATGCCTTTGTCCTTTCCCATTCTTCTTAACCTGAGTATTTATTCTTTATCTTCATTAATTGCACTGAAGGCTCAGAGAAATAAAAACAACCTCTCCAATCCTCACAGGTGACAGCACCAAAATCACAGACAAGAAGGAAAAACGCTACAGTCAGTGTTTCAAAAAGTAGCTGAAAGATATTTATACAGCCCCAAAGGGGCATAAGATCTTACACGTTCACACAACGGGGAGGGATAACCTTTAATAAGATCCATGGTCTGTCTTCTGGAAGGGCTTCTAAACTTCATCTGGAGTGAGAAGTTAAGGTAATGGGAGCATTAACTGCACAGGAGCAGGAGGACACATACAGAAGGTTTCCCCTCTGCCCTGAAGAGTGTATAAGATCCTGTATTTTCTCCTTTTTTCCTCCATTCATAATGAATTCCTTGGAAACAAAATGGTTGGGAAAGGGAATCTCTGCAACACGTCTTCCTTGACTCTGCAGGATTGTTTCCTCAGCTAGCATCACTTTTTATAAAGCAGGCAACAAGATCAATGCACCAGTTCTTTAGTTCTGGCAACAAGATGAAACCTATTAGCCTGTACCCCAACCCCTCCCCCACCAAAAGTGTCTGCCTGCTTTTACTTTATCCCATGGGGTTGTGCAGACAGGAGGCACTGACAGGTACTTCTGAGTCAGAGCTTTTGACACGGCAAGATACTCTGCTGAGATTATACAGTCCAAGGCAATAGTATCTTCATTTTTTTCCCTTTAGCTCTCTCACCCTCTACTCTGTTTCATCCCTTTTTCATGGTCCCTAGGTATATGACATTTATTTTTGATCAAACCTGTAGCAATACTGTCTCATAACCACTTCAGTTCATACATATAAGGGAGAAGGAGCAGATGGAGTATTGCTTTTGCGCATAGGTCTACAGAGGTTTAATCAGTCTAGGATTCATTGGAGCTACCCTGGGAAATAAGGGCTTGCAGGTTCCTGCATTAATATTGTGAGGCCTTGGTCAAATGCTCATTTAAGTCAAGGAGAAATTCCTCCCTGAATTCAACTGGTTTCAGACAGTCATTTCTCCACAGGACTAAACCTCAAGAGGTAGATTTGAAATCCTTTCAGAACAAAATTTTGAATCAATAACATTCATGGCTACATTTTCTTTATTTCCCAGGCACATTTGATATCAGGAGTTTAGAAGTGCAAGCATCAGATAAATTATTTTTTAAAATAGAAATGTGATCTTTTTTTGTTGTTGAAATATATTTCTGATGGCAGACTGATGACAAAGACTTGCAATTTGCACTGCAGTTTCAGTTACACAACAGCTACGTAATCATTGTGTAAGTTATGGAAGTGACTGTGTTCGACCATGATGTTTTAAATCTCAGTGTTTTAAAAATCATTAGCTAAGAATTATTAACTGAAGAAATTAACTGCATTTGTGGGATACCATAGCAACAAAGGGAGCCTGTGGCTTTAAAGAAAGTGCTGCATCAGGCACACACCAGCACATTTCGTTAAAATAAGGAGACAATATTCCAAAATTGCAATGGAGGCTACAGATTGGTAGTGTTCTTGAAATATAGGTTTATAATTTGTCACAGGAAAAATAACTCCATAGAGCAAAACTGCTAAGGTGTTTTAGGATGATCTATTGTGCGGAGGTGGCTGGTGCAGCCATTTTGGATTGGTGTCATGATAGGAAACAGATGGTCTATGCGTTTCTGTTTAACATTTAAAGGGGTATAGAAAGCAACTGGGAGGCGATGCATTTTGTTAATGGGTAAGTAAAGCCTCATATGTACAGTTAAAATAGAAGATAAAAAACAAGCAACATTTTTTCAGCACAAATGAGGCAATGTAACAACACTCTTCAGTAGATTTATTTGACTTCTTTCACTTTAAATAATTTTAATGAGAAATTCTCTAAATGTTTTTGAGCGGAGATAGAAAGTAATCTGGTAACCACATGTCTTGATGTAAGCCAAGCTGTTCCTTAACAGCACTTTCTTTCAATACAATATAAATTTAGCTGGAATTAGCATTGCTGAATATTAGTCCCTCAGTGCCTCACTTGCTAAACCTCCATCTTCTTTTTATTGCCTCTGTGTCTTTCAGAAGCAGAAAGTGTGGTCAGTTCTGGACAAAGGCAAATTACCCAGCCAGGCTGGGGAAGATGATGTATTTACTGAATTCTCTAACATAGCAAACACTTTGGTAATAACTTAGGAAGGCAGCAAATCTGCACTACATACAGTAATATATTTTTTCTGTAATATGCCGCCTTTCCGATTTGATATTGCATATACCAAAAAATGTAGTTACACATGCAAAGCTGTATTTTTCTGAGTTTTATGTACTTCACCTTGCTGTATCTTATTTAATTTATAAGATTTATCTTTGAACCTGCAGAGATAGTCAAAGACTATTGTTCATTTCCAAACTTCATTATGCAAGTTATTCAGTCTTCTGGGTTTTCCTTTATTTATTTTTGCTAACTACGAAGAGGACATTGAGGGCAACTAGATTTTAATAGATCCTCACTGTAATTAATTATTCATCAGCAGTAGAAGTATTAACAGCAGCAATCTGACATCCAGAGGAGGCTGAGGTCTTACCGTGGTGAACCTGCAGGGAGAGAGGCTACTCATCCAGGCTCTGCCTAATTAGACCAAGGCGCATTTGGAACTGCTCACATCCAAAGAGAGAGAAAGCAGTTCTGCAGGCTGATCTGATCATCTCAGCAGTTTTCCCTTTCCCGGTCAGACAGATAATGCTGTCGATATTTTAGCATAATTTCATTCAGTCCCATCTGCCTGTCACAGGCAGATTCATCCTGGCCACCAGGATGAGAAATCACCATGCGCAACCCTGGGTTTCAATGCATTTCAGTGAGGATCTTTAGATGTGGTCTTGTAATGTCCATCCTTGTTTCACATGTCTGGGACATTTCTCATCATTTCATGATTTGGTTTTCTGGTTTTCTCTTCCTTACTTTTTCTTCTGGCAATAAGTTTGGTATATCTATTTGAATTATTTGGCTGTACTGAGATTTCTTATTATTTTGAAAAATATGTATATAATAATTAACCTTTAATCCCACAGATAGAAAAGAGTAAATAAAAGATGTAATAATGTTATGGCGTTAATGGAATTGTAGCCTCAGTGGGAAATGGATGCATTATTCATAAGGATTGATAGTCTTTAGTGTCCCAACAGCCCCTTGTGGGGCTTTGGAGGTATTAGACCGGCCGCTGGGGAGAGGGCTGTTCTAATGTTCAGTAAACTAAGCTAAAAATATAGCAAGAATTATAAAGCAAAACCTAATCAATTCCTAAATATAAATATGATGTTACAAATCCAGCCCTTAATTATCTCCAGAAACCACCCTGCCTCAAAGGGCTGTCAGTGACTTGTCCCTTATTATCTTTAATCAAGCAGAAGAGGCATTGAACGCCACGGTGGTTCTGTATAAAAAGGCACTGCAGGTGAAATCTACAATTCTGTGCCTCCCCTATGTGTGTGCTGCTGCCGACCCCACTCTGCTAATGAAAGAAAGGGCAAGAGAGAGACAAAGGGATGCCATGTTTCCACAGCACGTGTGAAGTCCTGTGTAGCTTCTTTTAATTTCCATTCCAAAGTCCAGATCACAGCTGCTTTGCAGG
Source organism: Lagopus muta (assembly GCF_023343835.1). NCBI lineage: Eukaryota > Metazoa > Chordata > Aves > Galliformes > Phasianidae > Lagopus > Lagopus muta. Next base: position 11,897,528 of record NC_064439.1, on the reverse strand, counting down.
ACAAAAATTCAGCCTAGATGCCTGTAAGTAAAAAAACTGCATGGTAACACACAACAAAGCAGCTGACTGAAGGAGATTTCTGCAATAACATTTTTGGGACTTACTGATGTGGGATGTACCCGGACTTGGATTTCTGCTCTGTTACAGGACATTATTTATGGTAGGCATAATGCAGAATTTAAAAACAAAATGAATGTTTGTGTATTCTTTAATTTATCTAAACAGATTTAGACACTACGGATTGAATATCTGTCTGGGAAACTAAAACTGCAAGTAACCAAATAAATGTATATGTGTAATTCAATATTAATTAAAATCTTTTTTTATTAAACATTAAATATCTCAGGGCAATGATGGGGTCACAAAAAGACTTAAGGACCAGTTCCAGGAAGGAAGAAGCATTTTGTGACAGAGGGGTCTGAAAACACATATCACAGCAAAGATGTTGAAAAAAAAACTTCAGCCTTACAGTAGCACTGGCTTTTCTTTGGTGTATGGTGTGATCATCTCTATTTTGTGCTTTCCCAGATAACCCACCTCATCCCTCATGCATTCTGTTTTGTACATTCAACTCTTGATATGTAGATACAAACTAAAATGTTAAATATAAAATTAGATTCTTAATTTGAATGTGTTAATAAAGAATAAAGAAAGAATAATGGTGGAAAATAAGGTGTCCAAGAATCATCAGACTTTCTTTGTTAAAATGTACAGAGATAAGTGCACACACACACATAAATGAAAACAGATTTCTTGTCTAGGTTTTTTTTTCTATATGCTGTTACATTCCAGTGAAACTGTTCTTCAAGAGTCATCTGTAGGACTGATAATAATATATATCAGTCTTAAACTAGAGTGTAAGGTGAAACCAGCTGAAAACACAGAACAAAGTCAGTCTACACTAGTGAGACAGATGCAGATAATAACAACAATAAAAACAATATTAAAGGCAAAAAAAATAAAGCCAGCTTTGAGAGTTCTTTTGAATTTAACACTTTGTGGGAATGTGTATGTCAGTACTGTGGTTGTTGATGGATATAATCAACCAACCATCATTCCAAGCTTCCATAAGTGAAAAGCCAAATCTTAAAAAAAAATATATATAAAAAATAAAAAAATAAAAAAATAAAAAAAAATAAAAAAATCAAGATTACCTTAAAACTTGGAGAATTTAAATAAACATGACAGTGTTGGGTTTGTTGTTTTTTTTTGTTTGTTTGTTTTTGTTTTTTTGTTTTTTTTCTTAAACATTTAAGTTCTAGATATTGGATCCAGAAGAATGCATTCAGAATATGTTTCCATTATATGATTTACCACAAAGTTTAGAAAATTCTTTTTCAAAAATGAAAGACAAGAAACTTTCAAAAAACATATGACAATAGATATTCAAGGTTGTACTATATAATGGTGTTAAATGGTAATGCTGAGGCAAATATATGTAAATAAAATCCTTTACTAGAGTAAATCTATTGAGATCCCCTTATTCCATTGGCCAGAATACATGGGTAGTAATTTTCAGGCTGACAATGCCTGAAAAAACGTTATTAAAGCTGAAAAAGAACATGAACCTGACAATTTTCTTCTAAAACCCAGGAAAAGTCCTTAAATGTGCCTACGGAACCTCATAAGGCATTCTTCTGTCTAAAGCCTCTATGAGTACTGCTCTCAAGCAATTTTTTTCCTTCTGCTATTCCACCTAACATTTTTATCTCATTATTCTTAGCAGAGGTAAGTAACTATGACAGGAAGACAGAGTGGAAAATTAAGGCTTATTAAGACTATTATACACCAAAAGGATCATGTCATAAATGAGATTTTAGTCTGCCCAGTCTGGGATATAATTAAGTAATCATGTTCAAGGTGGATAGGTTTGAGACAATAAAAGGCCACTGGAGGTTGCTCAGTTTCAAAAGGACAAATATTTGATGCTGAGAAATGTGGTTTTGGGAGCAGTGAGGGACATATTCTCCCTCCCAGTGATAGAATGTGGCAAAGTTTCTGCCTATAAGGATGTGGGTAGCCCCAAAGACACAGCTTCCTTTAGGGTCATCCTGCCAGGTCAGTTCTGCTCCCCATGACTCATTTTGTGCAAGTGTATTACCAGCCTGCATATGGGCCTGCAGGATCCTCTCTAGTACTAGGTCTGCTCCAAAAGCAGTGCCTCCTATTTTATGATGCTGGCCCATGGCATGAAAAGGGAATGTTGGTGGCATGGCAGTAAAGCAGAGTACTGGACCTTCCCACCAATTTTCCATTACATTTTGTTGCCATGTGATAGATGGCAGTAGAGGGGCAGCCTGACATAATGACATCTGACACAGAATGCATATGAAGCAAAGTGGTGGAATTCTTCCATTCGGAAAAAAAAAAAAAATTGCACTAAGGCTTGCTGAGTGTTTCTGGAGACCAAAGAGAGGATGTTAGCAATGTGAAAGCTGGATTGCATGGACAACATTTTCATAGTAATGACACTGTCATAGCAGATGTGAAATCGTGAGTCACCTCTGCTTGTGCAGATTTTCATGAGTGTTGCATACAAGGTCTTGTTCATCTCTGGCAAAAATGCATAGCTAATGGTGGTGACTGCATTGAAAAATAGTGTTTTGTAGCTGAGAATTTGATCTATCAAATAGTGTTATTATGCTCTTTGCATCTGTTGTAGTTTCCATGGAAATAAATAGGAGGCATTATTTTCAATGTGACCTACGTATAAGATCAAAAGTTGCTGCATATGCTGAATATTCCTCTAGCACATAACTCACTTTTGAGGAAAGTGTGTTTAAAACAGTCATCAAGGTAGTGAGTAATGACCATGTTCCCATACTGTGGACACAAGAGAATGTGTCAACAGAACCGCAACAGAAAAACAGTGAGGCTTTTTCTTGGCTTTGGGAGAGCACAATGAGGCTACTTTCTCATATTTTCCTGTGCTATCAGCACGGAAAACTGGGCAGGACATAGTTGAATCACTGCTCAGAAGTCAGTCCAAAATATGAGTGAGTCAAACAGTGCATAGGATACAGAATGGTATGTGTATTTAGTGTCAGAGGGGGTTTTAGTGAAGTTTTTGAGGGCACTATTGATGACTTTTTTTCCTGCAAGTAGCCGCAATCATTATATGAATCACCTAGGAGAATGATATTGAAAGATATCATATCATAAAGCTGCAGTACAGAGTTTTTCACTGAAAACAGCAGCAGCTTAGAAGAGCTTCAGAAAAATGCTAACAAAGATGATACCTTGCTGGGATATCTATTATTACACACACACAAAGGGATTGAGCTGACAGGAAGGGAGCACTGGGGACGGGAAGAGAAGACAGATCATAAACACTGAAAGATAGTATTTTGAAATATGATATTCCTCATTTCTGAATTCAGGATTTAACAGTAGAATATTTATATGGAATTTTTTTCTAGTGTTTTTTTCTTCCTCCTTCCCTTCTTTTTTAATTTCTCAGGACAAAGTAGGAAAAATCTGTCCTCAGAATTTTGTCCTCATGACTTTCATCTTATACAGTCTTTGACTTCTTCAAATGGAAATTATGCCTGTTTATGATTTCTAGCTGTTCTGTTGGTAAAATACTAGCCAAGACTGAGATTCATATTTTGGCAAAATAATTTTGTTTTCAGTAAAATCTCTTAGAGGATGTGAGACAATGCTCAGTAACAACAAATAAACACTCTATTTTAAAAAGTCTGTCATGAGCAGCTCCCTCCTTGCTTCCCCTCCATCATATAAGAATCTCATGAAAATCTCATGGAAACCTGATGCCCTGCTCTGCCATCACTGCTTCTGGTGCCTTCACTTTCATTGGCTTTTACAGCTAGGATGGAAGAACATTGCATGCTTTTTCACCTTAAAGTTGCTGTAGCAAATTTTATCCTTGTCAGCATCGCTGCTGCATCAGTGTTTACTGATGTTTTTGTAAGTTCCCACTTCTTTTCTGTGGGTTCCTAATGACAGGCCACAGCTAGAGAAAGAATTGCACAAAACATGTATTTTTGTTGCTAAGGCTTGCAAACAAAGAACACCAAACAGTCAAACCTACAAGGAGTGGAAGAATTGGATTAGCCTACCTGTGCCCCACTGTGCTGAATCTGGTCCATCTTTCTAGAAATGCTGGTTCAGCAAAAGAGGGTGGCAAGAAATCTAACTGGAACAGCAGGAGCAACTAAATTGCAAAGTTCATTCTTGTCACAAACTGTACTCTTCAACTTACTGGGTATGAAATATCTCATAAATGCATTTAAAAGTCCTTTCCCCCCTTCTCTTTTCCAGTATGGGGAATGACTTTCCTCAAAATGCAGATTTGGGGTAGAAAGCTTTGTGTATAGGTGTTAAAATTTTCATGGCAAACTTAAGCTTTGTTTAATAGAGGATTCACTAACCGTTTTTTCAAAGTTTCATTTTTGTTGTTGATATTTATGAGATATAGGAAAAAATAAAATCCATGTTAAAACATATGAAGTGACCCAGATTTCTGAGAAATGGCTGTGCACAGAAACCTATATTTCCTGCAAGAAAAACATTGTCAGTCACAATTGCTAGACCTATAAAGCAGAGAGATATATTTTCTAAACTAAAGCTAAAACTTCAGTGTTAAATCTGAACACTGGAATACATATGTGAACACATAGTACATCAGATGCACATACAACTGAGCCCTTAAGGATATCAGCTCGGAAACATCATGGATTCTTTCCCTTTCTGCCAGCTTACATTTGGGATATCTCCATCAATGTCAGCAGAGTCAGAACCGTGTAAAACTGACATGATAGCAGGATGTGATCCTACACGTCTGCGTAACATCTGCCATCTTCATCAATTCAAAGACTGAACTCAGGCCACATATATAAGAAACAGACCTATATTGTTTTCTGAGGAAGAGACAGCTGCCAAAGTGCTACATTCGAAAAAGAGCTGGAAGCTTAGCATTGATCTCGATAGTCCACCCAGATCCTCTGTGATGTGCAGTCACTGCAGCAGTGTCAGCATATGCAGAATGAGTGAGCTGCCAGTGCCTTATGCATATCTACATGTGTATATGCATGCACGTATATATACATTGCATTTTAAATTACATAGCTTGCTATCATTGACTTCTTCTACAAGAAAAGTAGACAAAATAAATAGAAAGCCTAATGAAGACTTAAACAAGAAAGCAAAATGCTTCCTGCTTCTGAATTCAGGTTCGTGAAGGTATGAATCATCATGTGGCACCTTAGATGTTTCATAATATTTTTACTGGTGGGTCAGATGAATCAGCTGACTGGAGACAGGATTTCAGACAATGGATGATTAGAGTATGGGCGAGTAAAAATGTGTACTGCATAGCTTTCTGCCTCCACATGTTATTTTTCCTTAACCCTACACCAGACTTACTTGATAAAACCTTGACTCAGCCTTTGCTGAGTCGGCCCCACCATTGACAAACTTGCCCTTAGGAAAATATATTTTCTCATCTCAGAGGTGAACTTGCAAGATGTTTTCTATTTTAAAGGCTGAAAATTAGGCAAGGGTAAAAGAATGTGCTTCTAAGTTTTTTCATAAGCACTGTAAAAGTGTACCTTCATATCTCCCTTCAGAATAATGTGAAAACAGAAGGTAAAGACGGTCAGTAAAATTTCTGAAAGTAGGTAAGAGATCTTCCTCTACAGCTGTTGATGTTTCTTCTTTTTCTTTGAATTCTGATTTTCTCTACATCTCCATTCTAACATGCAACAGCTCAGAAAAGAGAAGAATCTGGGAATTAATCTGAGCTGCATCTTCACCTTCTTTTAATCAACACAGTATTTTGCTACTATGTTGTCTGACTATATAATAGTGGATTGCCACTTCCAGTTTGGAGTATTGTTTTCATTTGATGTGTACTGTGGTAGCTCAGTACATGCATCAGTTTATGCTGTATTTGAATCTCGGTCTGTGAACTTTTTAGTTAGTGAGAAGATGAAATTGCCCGAAGAAGGAAAAGTGATGAAGTCTAAAAAGGATTGGAACATTTTTCAGATGGCCTTCCACCTAGTGAAATCAGACCTCTCTGTATAATTTATGGGCAGAACAAGACACCTGAAAATGGGGTTCAAAGGAGCCAGTGCTTTGTGTGAAGAATTAAATAGTGGGAAATGAAAAGAAAGCGTTCAGATTTCTGCTCTGCCACAAGAGATTGTTAAATGGACATAAGGTTAGAGGAAAACACCTTCTTCCATTTTGGATTTGCTGCTACAAGCGACTCTTGGAATTGGAATCATCTGTCAGCTTCATCTTTTCATGCAAACTCTCTAAGTATGTGTGAGATCCACATCCATATGTCTTCAAAACCCACTTTGGGGCAAGGAATCACACTGACATTTTCCACAGTTCTGGAATTTGGGATTCTGAAATTGTGCAGAAATTCAGTATCCATCTGAAACTGTTTTTTTCAATATACATTAAGAAAATATTAATTGAGAAGAAATCCAGAATTTTATCTCTCTGTGCTGCAGTTATTTTCTCAATGCTTATTTAATCCCCAAATCTCTGTTTCTGAAAAATGTTAAGCATCCCCCTATCTTAAAAGAATACCAGGCTCCTGAAAATTGGGAAACATATTCATGGCAAGTTTTAGTTTTTTTGAAGGAGTTAATCTCTGATTGACAAGTTAACTAGGTCATAACACAAACTGGTGCAATTTGGACTTGGTTTATGCAGGATCTCAGACTGTGAACCTCTATGTAATAGGTACAGACCAATGAAATTTAATAGAGCCTAATCCAGCTGAAGCCAGTGCTAATCCTTTCTGTAACTCTGGAAGATTTTGTACATGCTGGATTGTCTATGTCTGCTTCTCTGAAATGATGTATATTGCTGATGTCTTCACTAAAACAATATTAAGTATTGCAGTATGTCATTTTGTATGCTTATATATCCAGCATGCTTTTTTATGTGTGTGTTTTGTTTGTTTCTTTGTTTATCTTTTTGGTAGTGTTTTAGGTTTTTTTTTCCCCTATTTTCTTTTAATGGTTTTCTATGGGGCTTGATTGCTGACATTTAACATTTGGAGATTTTTCTACACTGGTGCTGATCTCTAGTAATCCCTTCCTTGCCTTCAGTACATAGGGCAAAGGACAGGAAGGAAACAAAAGAGGCATTTCTGGTGCCACATGTTGCACATTCATAAGAGAAAATGTTCAGGATCCCTCCCCTTCTTCCTGCTGCCTGAAGGACTCTGATAAAACCAGCGCACGTTCTTTTTTAATGTGACTCATAGTGATCTTAAGATCTTACAAGCTATAAGTGTAGGCATCAATATTTTACAAGAATTCTTTTTTACACCTCCAAACTCATGGTTTTTCATCAAAGATTTTAGCCCAAAGAGCAGTTAATAAAGCTGGATGACCTCTTGCTCTAGGATTTTTTAAGTCTCTTTCAGACTAAAATTAGATTTCCTCCTTTAGGAAGAGAAACAGGCCAGTGTATGACCCTTGGACTGTCAATCATCTGGAAGTAAAGCAGGGAGCTGATTTCTCTCACAGCAGCAGAATGAATGCTCCAAAATAATAATAATGTGGTTATACATATTTATAAGCTCCTCATTATTGGTATCGTTGTTCCTACTTGGTATTCAGTGATAATTTTGGCCAATGGATATATACTTTGACTTAGTTCCGTAAGATACTCTAATTTCAAATAAATAATGCCTTAAATGAGTTAATCACTAATTAACTGGCAGGATTCAAATAACAGTCATCTATGAGCTTTCATAACTGAATGGTCTAGTCATGTTTGATAGGTGTCCAGTGCTGTTTTAACATTTCAGTTGATAATCTCAAGTAAGTATAAAGATGTTGCTCTAGAAATATATGAATGGTACAAATAAAAATAAATACAAAGAACAGAATGATTAGGAGAGCAGTTGCCTTTCACATATATATATTTTAGTGCAACAAATGAAACCCCTCATTTCTAGGAATAATGATTGTAGTAAGGGACTTTACTATGCAAATCAGCTGCTTTGCAAGAATTACAGGCATATAGTTTGCAAGCAATTTGGTATAAGCTCTGGAATAGTATGCCAAATATAAATAAATAAATAAGTGCTAAATATAAATAGATAAATAAATAGGAGACGTTTATATGATCCTTGTCTTATACATAGGAATGAGGGGGAGGATGGATGCCATTGTTTTCCTTAATGTGCAGTAAAACTGATCCTCTACAGTTCTTACAGCTATCTGTGAAAACAGCAATTGAAAAATAAGAGAGGATGCAGAGATAGATGCCTCTACCCCAAGAGACACAAAGGAGATAGTCTGGTTAGCTGAACAAAAGACAAGACTGAAACATAACTTGATTACAGTACCTAAACCCCCTCATCGTTTCTCACACATCACAGGTGAATAAGGTGAATAAGTCACCACTTATTTGCTAGAGATCATTTTCTTTTATATTCTCATTGTCAAAATGCTCATGCTCCTCGGTGAAAGTACCAGTAGCTGTAAAGTGTGTGGAAAGGATGTCCTTCATCAGGGCAAGATGGCTTATTAGGCTTCCCTTCCAAATCTACTGGAAGTTTTAAATGCCTGCCACACTATGGACACAGGAAAGAGCATATGCAAGAGAGGAGATTTGGCAGATTCCACACACAGTTGCTTCTCTTGCAGGCATGTTGCAGGAGAGCCTTGGCAATGCTCCTCTTGATTAACAGCTTCTGGCCAGAAAACTCTAACTTTTTACCACTGGCTCAGCTGCCTTCTGCTCTACTGCCATCACATATTGACAGAGGAAATTTTAGATTCAATATTTTTTCTTCATGGGACATTATAGGGAAATTATTGGTTTGCTTCTATTCCCAAATTACTGAGCAAAACCAATGGGAATCAAAGGGGAGTTAACCAGTTTATCACTCAGCCAAGCAATGGTGACCTTGTCTGCCCACAGGTAGAGCAGCTAATTAGGCAGGGAGGTGCTGTGATTTAGTGTCTATGCCCTTAGATTTTAATCTGATGTAAAGTGACATAATTGTATTGATTTCAGTGGTGATTTACACTAGCTGAGAATATTAGCATTTATTTTTAACTTCACTAAATTCCCTATCTGCTCCAGTATTGCTGATACAAAGAAAATTGAAATACTCCCGATCAATCTAGTCTCTCAAAGTAAGAATGAAACATTTATAACTGCATCTAGAAAGGTGCATAGGAGCTTTTTTATTCTATCCTGCTTTTAAGAGTTAAGTGAAATTGCTGGAGCATGTTCTAAATTTTATCAGTTGTGACATATTTTATGCTACTGGCATAGTACATTCAACAAGTGCACCAGAAAACTGCTTAACACTTTGTAATTACACTCATATTTCATTTTAAGATAATTTCATGCTATTCTTTCAAAAGGCATCAAATTTAGAGCAGTAGTCTTGAAACAGTAGGAAAAGATATTAAAAAAATAAGATCTAAAATGCTCTTCTATTTCTCTCACGGGTTATGGCTGAAATACAGTGTTCAATTTTCATTCAAAAAAACCTCTTTGCAATCAAGGATATTCTATTGATTTAAGTCATGGTTAATTTAATGAAATGCCATTCTCCTTTTTTTGCCCTTTCCTGTTCCTGTTCCCCTCCTTAAAAAAAAATTTAAAAATCAGCTTTATAGTCTCAGTTGTCTGAGGAAAAAAAAATATATATGTATATAATAACACTTCTGCTGCATGGATTTTAAAGGAAGTAAGACACTGTTATGACACATGGTTTTTGCACCTGTGAAGAACTGTCTGACTCAGCACTGGTAGTGTGGACATGTGGTGATACTTTATTAAAAAAAAAAAGAATATAATTTTCTCAGTGAGTATATGTTTACTATATTTAGCTGTGCTTTGTGCAGGGCCTGAGAAAGGACTAGACAGTGCAAGTTTATCTGCATCCAATTCAGTGGGAATGCCACATGTAAAGAGGTTGCAAAGTCAGGACTTTGGCAAGAAAGCAGCAAGCCTCTGTGTTAATAAGGGTGGAAGTTTTGAATACAGAGGGACTGGGGCCAATTAATGAAAGAACAAGTTGTGGAGAGCCATGGGAACTGTACCATGGAGAAACTGCTAGACTGAATTCTAATAATAAAGGGAGAAGTCCTGATCTTACTAAGGTGAGGACCTGCTCTCTATGCAAACTTTGAGAGAGGAGTGTGAAAGCTGCAATAGTCTCCACTTAAGCCACGTCTGCTTTCAAGCCTGCTGCTTTGCTTGGGTGTGTGCACTGTCCTTGTGTACAGCAGAGCTCAGATTTGGTTGCAAAGTGTAATTCCTCAGCACTGCTAAATATATGCAAAGAAGTAGAAGCCTTTCAGCACTTCAGCATTTCAGACCAGACTGTCTACAAGGTAATGTTGCACTTAGTCTACAAGTTCTTTGCCATTCGAGAGATGTGATGGGTTTATTAATAACGTCACTTCCGATGTGTGAGGAAGATCTAAGTAGTGTGGTTTGATAATTGAGAATTAGCTTCTCTTTAGTTTGTGAGAGAGACAGACATTGCAGTACAGGCTCATAGCTGGGGCTGTGTGGCACCTGGGAGACCAGAGTGTGGCCTGTCAGTATCTACAGGGGGCTGTAAGAAAGAAGGGGACAGACTGTTTAGGAGGGTCTACTATGGTAGGAAAAGGGGAAAAGGTTTAAAACTAAAAGAGGGGAGATTTAGATTTAGATTGATTATAAATGCTTTTTTTTACAACAAAGGTAGTCAAGCACTGAAACAGGATGTTCAGAGAGGTGGTTGATACCCTGTGCCTGGAGACACTCAAGGTCAGGCGAGATGGAGCTCTGAACAGCTGATAGAGCTATAGGTGCCCCTGTTCACTGTAGGGAAGTCAGATTAAATGGCCTTTAAGAGTCCCTTCCAACTCAAACAATTCAATGATTCCACAGTTCTATGATTACCTCACCTTTCTCTGTATCTGTTTGCTGTGTCTATTTGTCGTGCCACGTGAATTAACTTTTTGCATACTATTTCACTCCTAGGAAGTATTTGAGTCCTAGAAGCAAAGCTAAGCAGCTCATGTTAAGTGTCATGGTGACAAGCTTATGCTGATGATGATTTGCTGCTACCTGTAGGCATCTTTATGTGGGGCTTTACTGGACAGGGCTGAACTACTGTTTCCCATCACAAATCATCACAAACCTAGCAGATAGGACAGGCCATTGAGCTCTGAGATGAAAGAGAACATATGCAATCCAGCAAGCTTCACAACTGGATTAAAATATTTCTTTTAAAGGTTGTTATCTGAGAAATTAGGCGTACAAATTGGCCTGGTATTTGTTGTCTATACAAAGTCAGAGTCTACATCTCTGACCAAATTCTGTTCAATATGATGAGCAACTCATGAACTGTCTTATAAAAATATCTTGCTTTAATTAAGACAAATACTGTACACCCTAAAGAATTGATACATATTCAGCTTAGCTCAAATAGTCCTTCTAAACTGAGATTACAGCCCTCAGGTTATACTGGATCCTAATAAGATCTGTGTCATGTTTAATGTATCACCATGCATAGACTACAATATGACTTCAGATTTTTTTAATTGAAGTTCTCAGTAGGTTTGTTCCATGACTCACTTTTACATTCTTACACAATGCAACAAAGAGTCACTTTAACCACTGTGGTTCTCCTGGGCTGGGAAAATTCACAGGTAAATACGTCATATTTTTTGGCATGAACAGTAACTAGACAGTTCCTTTATTTAGAATAATTAACCTTGCCTGCAAGAAGTGGTATTTTTCACAGTCTGCACCATTAAGAGGGAACCTAGTTTTGAAAACTGACGCTAGTTGCATTTTTAGCTAAGGTTGGGCATGTAGCATCCCACAAGGTCATTTAAAGGAAGGAAATACCTCCTGTTTCCCAACATCATCAGTTCATGCATGACCTGATTTTGCAATCTCACTCACGTTGGGCAATTCCCGTGCATGTCACAGGATTACTTGCAATAGCTCAAGCTACTTGCTTTGAAGAATGCTGACCTTGAATCTAAATTATCTGCTCCCTAATACCCTTCACTGGAGGAGAGGAAACAAACTTTCACACAGAATTAGAAGAGGAAGATGATCTTGGAACAGCACACGCTAATAACCTCCAACTACTTGTTTAATCAAGCAAGAGGTTAGCTCCCCTGAAAAGATTCTTATCCATAATGTATCATTACAATTATACATCTAGCAAAAATATTTTCTGCAGTGGAAGTGTAGAACAGAGGGTTAATAACCAGTGTAAATGTTCTTTGCTGAATGCCAAACTAACCCAAAATGAAGCACTCACTGTGAATTAAACAACAGTATCTAATGGTGGCAACCAAGGGGTCAGATAACATTATTGCTTCAAGCTCTTATTCTGTGGGTGCATTTTTTTGGCTTTGAATCCCTCTTTACAGTATAAATTACCAGCTTAAGGAGTACTTTTAAAAGCAATTCTTTGAACAGGAGTGGGAAGGGCATTTAAGCTGTTCTAAAGTCCCCGCAGACACAGCGCTTGGTAGAAGCTGCCAGGGGAATGTACTAATAGCCCATAGAAATACATTCTGATTGCTATTCTCCCTGTCTCAGTTTTAAGTTTCCCTCTCTTAGGCCATAAATGCATAGGTCAAGTCTACCTTGGCCACAGAGATCAAATACGTTCTCTTCAGCATTAACTTCGGAAGAGTTCTCATTTTCCAGACTTCTTAGTTTGAAATGAAACCTTGCTTTTTACTTTGTGAATTCTTTTAATAGAACTCTGTTTCTAGGAATCCTTGGTGAGGGTTATTGTATGTTACTGCTACTCCCTGGGTCAGATTTTCTCTTGTGATTTAAATGGCACTTTGGCAGCTTACAGCAATAGAGGATATACTCCCATGAGCTTTACATCATGAGTTATTGCTGATGTTGATTCCTAGCATTACCACATACCTGAAGAACACTGGGCAGAAAATCAGGAACTTCATATGATGTTTGTTCTGTTTGCTGCACATGAAACTTAACTGATTTCAGATATCCTGGGGTTTATGTTATTTATGCAGCAAACAGTACCAGCAGAATTTATTAGAAAAACAAAGGAGAAAGTCTTGTGTTAATATTTCCTTTCAAGGAACTATGGGCAAGCTCTCTCTACCACACCTGATGAATTTAGTGACAAGACCCCATGCAATAGAGATAGATCTTTCTAATCCCCTTGCTCCTCTAACATTTCCCTACACAGACTATTTTAATGACAACCATTATTCCTATACTAAATGTACCAACGTATTTGTTGCTTATAGAAAAGCTTCTTACAACAAAGGTTATACAAACTGAGAACCATATAGGTTAGATTTTCTGAAAATATTTTAGGTATATAATAGTATATCTGGGAATGTGAATGAAATAAATTGGATTAAATTTTTAAATTAAATTTTCTACTAAAGTAAAAGAAGAATAATATTTTTCCGGTTAATGATGCAACAAGAATAAGTTAACCTTGTAATTAATTAATGAGTTGTAGTAGAAAGGCCTGTAAATTAGATAATCACAGAAACACAGCTGTCCACACTATATGGGAAGTGCCAGCACTGAGGCTGGATGGGTGACACTGATGTTTTGCCACATCCTCATGACCACTACTGGGAGGACCGATGGCCTGGTCTCCCATCAGCAGGACAGTGTTGGCCCCCAAGTGGGAGGCTTCTGCAAGGTTCGATCCAGAGCTCAGGTGCTGGCTGACTAGGAGGGAAGAACAGTTCATGGTTTGTCTAGTGTTGCTCTTCTGCAGATCTGGCTGGAGATCTCTATCTTCTGCTTTTCAAAAGGAAGCTGCTTTAAAGTTCTCTGTTATCTTTTTCTTGTAAGAATGATTGTGATATTGTCGAGATCTATGGAAAGTCATCTTGCAAAGGATTTGTGGTTTTCTTTTCTTGGACTACATAATTAAAGATATTGCTGTCTTTGTCTCTTTTTTTCAGTTGATTCTCTCTGTAACTGTGTTGTTTTGCCACATTCTATCTGCTCCAATTTGAGTGCCTAAAACTGGGAGGCTTGTAGGTGAACCTGGAAAGATAGACTTCAACAGCAGAAGATCCAAACTTTTGGACATGTACCCTGTGGGTGCTGACGCTAATATACAATTTCTAGGGTATTTTACAAGTTAATATTTGACAGCACTGCACGTGTAAAAGTACTGTAGAATTTATTAGACATAACCGTTTTGTTACCCAATAAGGTCTGTTAAGCATTATATAAAGAGAGCATGCAATCCAGGGTATGTCTTCCAAACATGTACTTATATCAGTGAAGTAGCTTGTGGATAAGTAAACCTAGAGATTTGAGAATCTGAAGAAGTATCTATGGCCCTGAAAAGAAATTTCTAACTCTCCTTTATTTGTTCCTTCCAAGCCAGAGCAAATTTCTGATAAAAATTTGATAAGATTTGCTTCTTAGAATACTCTTGTGTCTGCTTAAAACTCAAGTGACAACTTTATGGTTGGTTTTATAGCGATACAGCACTACACTAACTATAATGTAGACATTTACAACAAAGAATCTAATTAAAGATCTTTTATTTCTATGGCCTTTATCTTAAGGTAAATATTCATTGTCTAATTTGAACTAATTTAGTGTCAGACCGAGGATACCGGTCCGTAAAATCCCCAAAACCTTTACTGCATCACACATATTCCAGTTTCAAGGAATTTTAATTATCCTCACAAAGAGGATAATCTGCTTTTTACTTCACTATCATATCCAGCTACCTTTGCTATATCCTCTCAGCGTACCCTCCACATGGGGAAGAGTCTGTAGCCTTCCACCTGGTCTGATCTCTCCATTTGAAGAAATTAATATCAATTCTCTATTTGCTTGCAATCTACAGGTTCAATTTAGATGAGCATCTTGTTAACTCTACAATGAAGGAAAATGCTTATTTAAGCTTTTCTCCTGCTCCCTAAGTATCCATCAGATCATGATCACATACAAAGCTCCTTTGCATCTTTCTTTGCAACCTTTCAGCAGATCGCATGTGATTCCTTTTTCTCCTGCTTTGAACTCGTGGTGCTGCAGCACCCTTGTGACCACAGGCAGCTCACAGTCATGCCAAGAAATGCCCTGCAGATGCTTTTTCCATTCAGTGTATGCCTGCTGGAACCTTGCCCCCAACCATGGCTTCCTATAGAACTAATTCTAGCTCAAGAGAGATCAAATGCATGGTAAAAGAAAATTTAGATTATGCATTACTTTTATTTATGTTTTTATCCATTCTTTTATTATACATCTGTGTTCTCCTGCTGCATCCTTTAGTTCTAATAAAAAAAAAAGTATCAATTGGAACACTTGTATGAACTGATGCTGTGATAGGATTGCATGTGCAAACATTGATCTTGGAGACAAATCAGGCTTTTTATGCACCATTCAGCTTCTGGGAATTTCAGACAATAGCAAGGATGGTCCTATACACTGCATAATTTATAGGAAGGAGAGAGGAAAGCAGTCATTTCCCCTATCTGGAGCTAAGCAATTCACAGCCTTTGTCATTTGTGAATGTCTTCATGTAAGGGTTTTGAGCTGAGCTGCTTTGTAACACTGCAGGATGTTGCATCAGATGTGGAATTTCCAGCTTGGCTATCACTGCCTGTTCCCACTCTTGTTTATTTATTTATTTATTTTACTGTTATTTTCTCCTAAATTTGAGGCTTTGGAGGGCTGACATGCAATCCCAAAACCACGTTCTGTTTTATTTCTTGGTCTGTTTATGTGTTCAATTTGCCCTTTGCTTGCATTGCGTGGATGCCGGATGCTGGCATTCAGAATGACTGTATTGTCTGCTCTAATGATTTATGGGATGATTTATGGAATTTCAGCTGTTGCAGTGGGAGCTTGGGAGGAAGGGTGTCACTGCTCATCTTTGCCTGTGTTTACCTCCTTGAGAGATTCGCTTTAAGGAAGTAAACAAGAATGCATTTGTCTGAGTAATTTCTTCTGCTTTCTTGAGAGCAACAGTATGTAGACCTCATATTTATTTTCCTTTCTTCAGTGTTGTATAAGTGTTCAAAGGGTTCACAGAAGAATTTGAGTATACATTTGTTAAAGCAAATAAAAGGTCAGTATCTGGTTATGGCAGTGATTGGTGCCGAGATTAGATCCCGCCAACTTGCTATCTGAATCCATTCAGTTATTTCACAAAAAGCACTATGTTGTAAAAATTTTGAGCCACGTAACTGCCTACATACTTATTCTTATGCAGAATGAATATACACCAGGTGCTGAAAATTATCACTATGCTACTGAGCAAGAAAGTCTGAGATACTCATTGCAGACTTTGCAATTATTGGAGAGAGATAGGTTTCTTTAAGAGTTATTTACTTGCTCTGTCTTGGGGATCTATATTTACCTACTCTCCATAAGGAGAACTGAGAGTTATAATGGTCATAAGCATGTGAGAAAGTTAGTTAAGTCAGATCAAGTCAATCAACTTCTGCTTTTTTTACATCCCTTCACTAAGGATACACCCCTGCCCAAGGCATTTTTTTCTTCCTTTTGAGCTGGTGATCACTTGAGTGGGGAAAAAAGAGAAGGTAATTTCAATGGTAGACTTACAACACTGTTTAGCAATGGGAAAGGTGGTGGCAGAAGTCTGCAAGTTTGTTTTTCAATCCTCACACAGCTGACAGGTTGCTCTTTGCATCCTTCTTGCAGTATTTTGCTTCTCAGTACATCCTACTGCTTTATTCACAGGAGAAATGTGATTGTAAATGCCAGCTCAAAAATATCATGCACGAAAATCTGCTGCCTCTTTGTGTCTGTGCTGGCTGCCTGTGACATCTCACTCATTGCCCTTGTAGCTTGCCGCTGTTTTTTCTTGCAGTCATACTAACTGAATTTACATGCTGCAGTGTTTCCAGTACCATTGCTGTCCTTCGCTTGCTCCAGTGCCACTACTCAGAGCAGGAAGAAATAAAAATGTTACAGCTGTCAAAGCTGCCCTTGCTACTGGTCTTTGGAAGGGGAAAGTATTAATTATTCTTATTTCATCTCCTTATTTTATCCTTCCTTTTCTCTTCCTCTGACCTTTCTAAATGTTAGAGAACTCTGATTTCCGTCTGTCACTCACCTCCACCTGTCCCTCGTTGGAAAATCACAGATGCTTTCTATGGCAAGAGACCAAGGCTATGGTGGCATAGTCTCTGTACCTTCATTACTGTGCTGCCTAGGGAGAGCACAAAGTCTGGGAAACCTTCAGTTAGAAAATATCCATAATGCCCTGACTATGCAGTGGTAATATAGGCCATTATATTCATCTTCATTCTCTAGGCGCTAAATTCCTTGAAATGTAGGACATAGAATTACTATTTTTTATTTTATAATTCTTGCTAGAGGTGAAGACTATGTTTTACTGCATAAGCCTTTTATAGGCATGTACAACTGGGCATAGAAGTGCACCATGGCTCAGAAATACCAGCTTCTACTACTCTGCTACTGTTTTACTGATGACTTACAGAACAGGTCTCTAAAGTCAACCACAGCAAAGTGTTAGAAAGACCTAGTATTAGACACAGGCCCAGATGAATCTGACCAGCACAGATATTACCTAGAGCAACCTAGCTCCTGAACATGTACTCCCTGTTATGGCGTTATCTTAAGTGCGGCAGTGGCATGTCGACATGGCAACCTCTTTTCAGAAGACAGGACAAAGGAAAGCCATAAACTGGAGCATAGGAAGTTCTGCACCAATATGTGAAGGAACTTCTTCTAGGTAGGGGTGATGAAGCACTGAAACAGGCTCCCCAGGGGGGTTGTGGATTCTTCTTCTACGGAAATATTCAACTCCCCCCCAGATTCCTACCTGTGCAGCCTGCTGTAAGGAGACTGCTTTGGAGGGGGGTTGGACTCCATGATCTCTGGAGGTCCCTTCGAGCCCCTATAATTCTATGATTCTGTGAGTTTGAGCAGCATATAAAGGCAGCGTGTAATATACCAAAGTCTGGATTTGATGACTTTCACAAAGGTCCCTTCCAGTTTTAAGACCAAGTGAATGATAAAACGGCTTTGCATAAATTTACAGGCAGCTTTTTATAGAGAAGAGGGGAAAGCAGTGTGAAGGCACACACTGTGAAATTTCATCAGGGGTAAGTTACCTTTGCCATTTTTTTTAATGAAAAAGGCCGCTAGCAACACTGAGTGCAGAAGACAAACAAGTGGTAGGGTGTCGGATTCACTGAACATACTCTCTGTTATCTAAACTGTCAGTGCTTTCTTCTCCCCACATCCTTCTGCTTCTGAGTGGATTACACTTAGGACGTGTATGGTAGACCATAAGAGTGATGTAAGCAGAGATCACTCATTTTGTCAGTTTCCTCCATTTGTTTCCTCCATTTCTACCTTTAAGTTTGGCTTTCCATTTTTGCTAGAGAAAAATCAAAATTTGAACAAAACCAAGGTAAACAGCAAACTAAAGAAGAATTAATCATGTCCTTTTAGGAAAAACAATTAAGCCTTTTTTGGACAACCCAGTGAAGATTTCTGCTCCTTTCAGATCAGGTATAGGAAAGTACAATGTTATACTGATTAATAAAGGAAAAAGATGATAGTAAGGAAAAATGTGTCCTTACACAAATCAGTGAAACCTTCATTTTGAATAAGTGTTAATTTCTAAGATTTGGCCTATTTATCTCAGAAAACAAAGGACATAAGACAATGCACAACAAAAGACCAGCACACTTTAACGGGGTTATGAAACAAGAAGAAAGGACACAGATGTTTTGTATCCCTCTGTCTGAGAAAATCTCATTGTAGAGCTCTTCAAGCAATTGAAATGGGTAACAAAAGCTACGCCATAAAAATGTTTCCCTTCTGTTCCTCAGGCTGCCCAGAAAATCAGCTAAACTTGTTTCTAAAGTACCATCAAGGCATTCTCTAATAAATGGCAAAAATATGTTAATTATATCACTCTCTGTTAATGCACAGATCTTCATATTCTTTCTGTGTGAAGTAAGAGGCTCAATAACCTTCATATCATCATTACTACTTCTAGTATCATGGAAAAGTCACACTGAGGAAAACCAGGCCAGAGGTAGAACTGAAGAAAGACAAAGGAAACCAAGTTCTGTTTGTGCTCAATGAATCTTCTCTCTGGGGAGAGTTGGTGTCCTCTGTGCTGAGATCTGGATAAGTCTCAAGTGGTGGCTGAAGCATTATTGTCACAAGGTTCTTACAAATTACCATGACTACAGTGTCCTCAGTATTGTGGCACCTGTGCAGTAGATTCCTTCCAGGATATTCTGCACATGTTGGTTTTCATCTAATGAAAAACTGTTTCCCTGGCAATGAATAGCAAGGATTAAAAAAAATAAATCATTATCTGAATAAAAATGATTTTTTAAAATTAAATTAGGAATAAAAAATTCTGAAAACTCTTAGTTTCCAGTGTGTCTGGTGAGAAAGTGAAGGGCGTCTTCTAATTGGTTTTGCACTGTTGGCTTGGGCTGTCCTTCATGCCAGGCGGCAACACTTCAGCAGAGAGTGAATGGAGGTGGGAGCATATTTATTTCCTTAAATCTTGGCAACTGTCCCTGCATCTTTCCGTCAATTGAGGGAGTAGTCATGGAAACAACCAAGGATGGCCGTGCTCCAAAAGTTAAAGTTTCCATGTGTTAAGGGGGGGACAAGAAGAAGGGAAAGACATGGTCCAGGGTGACAGGGTCATCCTGAAATACATTTAACAAGTGTCATCAAATCTTTAATTTTACACAAAACTCAAAAGGAGAGTATTACGTTTAGTGCCTCCTTTAAAAGAGACCTGAAACAATTTTGCTGGTTTTGCTTTATGTGAGAAAATGTTCAAAAGAGCTGTTGCAATCTATCATGTCAATAACTCACAGACAAAAGGTGCCTAATAATATGCATTGACACAGCAGCCTATAATGGCTATGTGGGAACCATTACATTTATTGTTATACCTGTGACCCAGAGACTATGGAAACGTTTCTTTCTTTCCACAAAATTTTTTACTATTCTTTTAAGTACCGTGAAAAGGACATGAAATGGAAAAAGAAGAGTCATATTCAGCATACTAAGAAATAAAATACATTTGAACGGCTTTCGGTTCAGCCCTTGTTCACATCTTTAATAGGAACAATTAAATAAATATGCCAAAATATCTGAACATATGTATCTGGCACAGATAACACTGCTTTCTATATTCATATCTTTTAAAATGAGGTGAGTGAAAGACTGCAGTATAGCACATATCTTTTACCTTGCCTTTGCTAATATAAACACACAGTGTACTGGAGGTATTGTATATTTAAAAAAATCCTTGCACAGTTTTCCCCAGAGTGTGCAGAAGGAATAGAAAGACCTACACATGACAGATGCTAATCATGTCACACTTTTGTGCACCTTCCAGATACTATGGTGATGAGGCTGTTTAAATCTCCAGACAGAACGAAGCATGGACATTTGTGCTGAATAGCCTGACTTTTCCCAATTTAGAGATGACCCTTCACATATTTTTCATATAAGCTTGTTACGTTAATATTTATACAGGGAGGTATTAATAAACAGTGGCCTTTCGTAAGTAAGTATTCAGCAAGTAAAACCCATTGTCATTTATCAGTGGGAAGGAAAGGTATAATAGATTCTAGTATTTTAAAGTCTATGCACACATGGTTTAATTTACCAGTTTTCCCAGGGGCCAGCAGCATGGATTTATATCTCCTTGTGATGAGGTCCTCTACTGTAAAGTAGCTGGCTGTACAAGTAAAGCAACATATAAATGGTCTGAATAAATATTACAGAGTAAACATAGTGATTAGAGCCAAATAACAGTCAGGCTAACTTTAATTTTGCTCTAGGATTTTGCCCCATTGCCACACAAAATTAATTATCTTATCAGAACTGACTGGGTGTTCAGTTTTCACATAGGACAGTACTAAGCAATAAAAGGATCCTTGTCAATCCTTGTTTGCATGGTCTGTTCATAATTGCTACAACATCCTGGAGTAAATAAGACTGGGAGCTGTGAGGACACCTGAAGTTAGTGTCATCAGCCTGTTGCAGAAACGTTATCTATTCATGCAGTTGGCCTAATATACTGAAAAGTCAACAGCGCTCAGAGAAGAAGGCCTTTTCCCCTTTAAGTCAGTATGGCTTTTTTTTGAGATGACCTTCTCTTAAACCACCCGTACAGCTTATTGGCTTCTGGGATAAGTAAGACTTGTCAGCCCAACATGTCAGTGACAACTGCATGACAGTCCAAGGAAGAAACCTTGGGCATACTTTAGTGAACAAATGCTTCCATCCTGCAGGTGTTTCCCATAACATCCTGAGGTGAGCTGAACTATAGAATTAACTGAAGTCTGCGTTGAGTAGGAAAAAGAGGCAGCTGAGAAATAAGAAGCAGATATTATTTTTGAGTAAAGTGTTCTGTCAATGTAGAAGATTTATTTGAAAGAGAGTACTTCTTAAGTTAGAAGCATCCATAGGGCTTCCAGCCACACTGGACTGTAAACAAGTTTTGTGAAAATGATCCAGCAGTAACAATACTCATTGGTTTGTTCATTCCTGTCTCCAATATTGACTTGCTCCACATCTGCAGTGAGTACTCACTGTCCTGTTGCTGCCTACTGTTCTTCATATATTAACATTGTTTTATAATACGACTAGGTATTTATTAAGGCTGTCTAATCTTCCAGAAGAAAAGCTGTAAAACCAAACAGTGAGAAGAATAGCTTAAAATACCAGACCACATCTAAGAAAGGTTTGGAATTAGAAACTTGATTAGAAGCATGTGCTTTATAGCCTTCTAACCACAAGCATCTTGGCTTCCTCTGCTTTCTTTTATAAAAGAAATGAAATACCTATCGACCTCAAAGGGTGTTAAGAGTGTGACTTTTAGGGCCTCAGATGCTATGCAAGGGCAAAAAATAAGGCTGAGTCAGAAGTGTAAGCAAGCCTGGAGTTCTTTCACTGATCTGTATTAGAGCAATATGGATTATTTTTAGATTTCCTATCACTCATCTTTAAGCAGTTTTTTAAGAAGCATACAAAATTCCCTTTTAACTCCCTACAATTCATAAATGACAGTGGGTTCCAAGGTTTTCCTCCTTGCCGAAACTGAACAGAGATTACTGTTTTTCTTCACTACAAGTGCTGTATTCCACTCTTCTATGTGCCATCTCCTCTTTAGTCCCTTTCTAGGATCTCTGTTTTTACCAGCCCTAATCCTAGCTCTAACCATGATCATAAGTAGGGATTTCTTGCAAACAAGTCCCCTTTGTTGACTGCACTTTCCTTCAACAATCACTCTGAAGACATGCTCCAGCTGGAGCTGCAAGATCTTTCTCTCTCTCAAATCTAGTAGTAACCTTAACTTCAGGTTGAGCCTTACATAAAGAATCTCAGCCAGTGCTGTCCCATAAGATTTCTCTTTCCATGGTACCCTTTCTTTTGGCCATCCACTCCCAACTATGACTGGATTTACCAGTTCTCTCTTTACTCCATCCAAACTCTTTTCCCAAATCTAATGCTACATATTAGGTTGGGTCCCCAAAACTGTGTCCAGAAGATTTATCTTTTTCATAGAAAGTTCTCTTGTCAGATTATTCTTTCTCTTTGAAAGATCTTTTCAGCTCATCTCCAACTACAGCTATGGGCTCTCTCTTTCGTCGACTTTAATGATAACTATAAAAGTAGGGTGAGCCTTGGACAAGGTCATGCAGTCATTGTTCACATCAAGAGCATCTGTAGAGCAAGTCTTTCAGTCTTTACAGCCTACACATTTTTTTGGGAAGCAATTGTAATCCCCATCCAAGTAGAGCTCTAGAATCTTTTTGTCCCTCAACACCAACATTAAAATTGAATCTAAACAAATTAAATCTAAAAGAAGAAAACTTTAAAATCAAACCTAAAACAAAACAAAACAAACAACAAAGAAAATAACAAGAATCTAGAGCTGAGACCAAAACGATCTTATGTAGAAATATTCTACTGTCCTATTGTTTTGCTTTGGTAGCCCACTTTTGACTCCCACTGCAAGGGGATTCATGCCTCTATCTTTCTTTAAATGCTAAATGTAAGCCTCAACCTACACATAATCTCTATGCTGAGTTTCAGCCTAGGCTCACTCAGCTAGTGTCCACATCAAAAATTTATTTTAACTGTATTCCCTTTGCTCCCACCCTCTTCTTTGGCATGTCCTTTCCAACTGCAGTCCTGTGATCTCTCTTTACCTCATCCCACCCCCACCCCTTGCCCTAACCCTGCCTCAAACAGCAGCAGCTTTTCAGAAATCCACAGCTCTGATTTTCAGCTTTCATTTCATGCTTTCATCCTTTTTCACTACTTATCTTTGACTTCTGAAGATAGAGGGGAAAAAAGTGGGAGGGATCATGGGAAAAGGGTCGAGGGTTAATGTTCACAAGACTTTGCAAGCTATGATTTCTTTAAAATGCAGGCTATGCTATATATTCTTCTATTCCAAGAATATGAGAATTGCTTCGCTTTTTATAAGAACATAAGACATCTGTAAACATTCAGAGATTAGGCTTGAGTAAAGCTACACCTTTGAAAAATGTCCCAATCTCATAGCCCTTTGAATCATTATCATATTAACAATTCACATAGTTCTAATAAATGGAGTATTTCATGGTTTTCTGAATGTCTTTTCTGGTTCCTATTTAAGTCAATGTCAGTTTTCCCTTTGAATTCAATGAGAATGTCCATCCTTGACAGCTATTAAGTATTTCTCCCACTGTTATAGTAATGAGCAAGGCTACAATAAGTGAGAGTCCTGAAGAGCTAAAACAGAGAAGGAAGAAAATAGTTAAAAAAGAAAAAAAAAAAAAAGGTAATACGCTCCTATTTCACAGATGGGGAAAAAATCAAAGAGAGATTTATATGTGTTTACACAGATGGGTGCAGCCAGAATCAGCTGTAATGCAGAAGCCTTATTGCTGTGTTAGTTCATTGTGAATGAACTAATTAGGATTTTGACAGTCTTTCTTGGGTGAATCTAGTTGTGGCCTCTTCAAACTTTACTGCCACCAGCTGTCTGTTTTACAGATTTACCAGGGATTACTGCCCCAACATCTGGTTCAACAGATGTGCTCTAGTATCAGCTGCTCCATTTCACTGTTCTGATTCAACCTCACTGAAAGGAGACACAGACTAATATATAGAAATGTGACTTGGACTGGTCAAGGCATAGGTCTGTGCCTATGCAGGTTGCTGCTGGAGCAGTGACTTCCAGTGCAGGAGTGAGAAAGACACAGCTGGAGACTTCTGAAACACAGGATGTGTCAGCATGTGGTCATTTGGGCATATGGGTCCCAGATGGGATCTGACTGATGTTCTGTGCCTCAGAGCACAAGCAGAATAGCTCTTGCCTGCCTGCTTCCATCTCTTGTACACACCTAGAAATATTGTCCAAAGTGACACCAGAAGCCATGGCAGAAGCCCAGTTCCAATCCTACCAGCTTCCAGAAGACTTTGAGCTCTTGGGAAAGAATCCATACTGAATGGATGGGTTTACAGAATGAGAAGGATGTGTCTAAGATACATCTCTCCCTCCTGTTGGTGTACATATGTTCAGTGGCTTGTGTGTCCATATGAAAGCGAAGCCAATCACACTGTAGTTGTATTCAACATTGAATTTTCCATATTCTTATATTCCTAACAATGTTTTTCTCAGCACTGAATTCTGAATGGTGAGAAAGATTTAGCCTCCTGGGAAAGGTTTGTGAGTCCATGAGAGGATTTTTGTGGTACAGAACGAGAGAGAAGGAGACCATTCAATTTAGTGACTTTTAAAGTGTAATCGTGGGATTTTGAGGAATCATAATTATACTTTATAAATTGCCATAGGTTTGGTAAGAGGTGCCAATACTAACTATCTTTTCCCTCATTTGGACAGAGAATATATTTCATCTCTTTTCCTTACAATTTCAGAATGACTAGCTTACAGACATATTTCCTACGAAGGAATCAGGAATAACTCTCACTCCAGTGTCAAAATAATAAGCAAATTCTCATGTAAGTAGTTTTCTTTTTCAAATCTGAAATTTCCCTTTTTTAGTACGGAGCTGGCACAAAAGCTTGTTTTCTTCACCTGCTTTAGGCCTTCACATTGTAGTGGTCAGAGTGAGTATCCCCAGAACTAATGAAATGGTTGGGTCTGCAATAATGGCCCATCTATCATGGAAAACATTTTTTGGACAAATATTTTTTGTCAGGAGTCTGAGACTTTGAGCATTCATGTTCATTCCTCACTTGAACCACAAGCTGACTCCTTCAACTTAGGGAATTCATGTAGTTCTTCTGTGACTCACCTTGTCATCTATTTATGGCATAAACCCATGGGATGAGAGCTATCACCTTCTGTGTGTACGTAACATTTTGTGTTATACTGTGTCTGCAACAAGGCTGACCTGCCGCTGTTAAAGCCCTCTACTAAAGCTAGTGTCATTTCTTCGACAGCTCAAGAATACTTACACATTTACTACTTTCTTTTTTAACTACTTTTGTACCTCAATTCCTATTTCCTCAATCCCTTCCCACAACATTATCCTTCAGTTTCTTCCTGCAAGACAATAATGTGCCTGAATCTGTAATGCATTATCTTCTCATAAAGGGTTATGTAATTTTTTATATGCAGGATGCTGTATGAAAACAAATTGCATTACTGTACTGTATTAGGAAACTTTATCATAGACAGAAGGCATATTGCATCCTGTTTTTCTTGGAGGCTGAAACAATGAAATGGTATTGGAGCTGGATGATGTACACATTAGACAGTTGAGGGAAGGGGGCTCTGGGACATTTGTTATTTGGCTGCCAAATTTCATCATTTAATTAATATTCTAATTAATTCACAAATAGTCTAAATACTGCGCTTTTTGTCTGAATTATTTTTGTATTTTCTCCTTTAAAGCTGAAGTAATATTGAAAAGAACTGTCTAAGAATAGTACAGAATTGCTACAAAGAAGCTACATAGGATTTGTCGTCACACCTTAATTATACATAGCTTATTTCTCAGCAGTCTTAACATGTATTCTAGTCAGTGTCTTATATTATATCCAGTTAGTCCAAATACATTAATTACCTGAAGATAACAACCTCAGACCTTCCTGTCAATGAAGACAACATTTGAAATTTTCCAGGCTCAACTTGTTAGATGGGGAATTTGTGCTTGCCTCAGTCTTATGTACATCTGATAGCAAGTAGCCAATCATGTCAAAAACAAACAAACAAACACATATGTGTGTAAGTAGAGTGTGAGACTTGGTCCAAATAAAATGATGAGAGCATTGAACCACAATTTGATCATATGACATGCTGAGCCATTGAAAAGCCAAAATCTATTTCAGTCAATGTTATTTAAGAGATTCTATAGTCAAAGAAAGGCCTAAAAACCATATATCTCCCTGTCCTTGTGGCCATGTAAATATAACATCAGTAGTCCACAAATGTTTCTCTTTCATCCATGACAAATGGCCATTCATAAATGAATCTTAGCTTTGCACTTACTAAAGACTCAGATCTCCTATATCAACTTCTTGCTATAATTCATATCACTTATAAAGACTGCCCTTTTCCCCCCTGTTTGCTCCTGTGAATGCTAAAATACTTAACGGACTCTGTGAGAGGAGTCTGCTGGAGTTTTGGTTGTGTAAAACTAGACCGGAAACTTCACCAAATGCAGAAAGCTCTGCCTGAACCACTGAAGCTTCAACTTTTTGCCCTCAGTGAGCCCACCTGAATGGATCTTTTCCACAGATTACACTCGCTTGCTGAGTATAATGACTCTCAAGACTAAGTGCCATCTATATGATACATAGTGATGTTTTCTGATTATTGGCCTGTTAGTTGCTTAGCAGCAAGGTGGTTTAGATGCAGCTGGGAATTTTCTTCAGTGTCAGAAATCCTTTCACTTCCCTGGCTGTTGGACTGATTTTGGTTAGTCTCCTAAGGACAAAAGGAGACTCTACACCGTTTTCAAAATCTTCCATGTGCTAGCCTAACTGTTCCATGTTTATGGGATGGCTCTTTTTCGGGCAAGTGTGGGAACAGAGTTCTTTCTGCAGGTGCAAAATATGCACAAACAACATACCAACAGATGGTCCAACATCCTTTTCCCCATCTTTATTACAACAAGGTATTTAAAGACAGCCATTATCCCAAAACAAGTTAGACAAATGTTTTCTGTCTAAACAATAAGCCACATACTCAGAATACACATCTAAATGACATTTATATGGGAATATGAGTCATTAGTTAT
This sequence comes from Lagopus muta, assembly GCF_023343835.1. Lineage (NCBI taxonomy): Eukaryota > Metazoa > Chordata > Aves > Galliformes > Phasianidae > Lagopus > Lagopus muta. The sequence goes on along the minus strand of NC_064439.1, from coordinate 11,870,286 downwards.
GATTCTTGCTTGCTTTCTGTGGTAAAGTGCAAACTAGAGGATTTAACAAAAGAACAGACTTACTTTCTTAGTAAGAAGACTTTGGGTTATTCAAAGCAAGGAATAGTAATTTAGAAAGCTCATTTGAGCTTGTTGTTCTGCAGCATAGGAATATTGTATATTTTTTAACAAATTGGAAAAAAGAATTACTCCTGTAAAAATAAAATACTAATAGATTTGTTATCTTGCCATTTTTTAAGGTTGGCTTTTGCTGTTTTGCTGACTGTTTCTACTGGAGTCAAAAATAGTCAGTGAATCAAGAGTTTGATATTTGTGCCACTTAATGAAAACATTATGTCAAGAGAAATGTATTCTTGCTTTTGTGCTTCATTTCATTCAAAGGAAGGAAAAACATTCTGAACAACTTCTGAAGCTGGGCCAGTGAATTAGTTCTGCAGTGCTATATGGCTATGTCCACTCTGAAATCAGCTCTAAGTAGGACATTTTCCTAAATATCAGAAATGTCCAGTGAATGATTTGGAAAAAGTCTTGCAGCCCTTGGAAGATGGAGACTGTGTCTTTGCAGTCATTTTATACTGAAAAAACTGTGAACTGTTATCATGCTGAAAAATTGTTGGTCCTGTGAAATGGGCATAGTCCCAGTGAAAAACAGTCTATTCTTCTGGAATTTCTTTTCAATTAATTTTGTTGGATTTGCCTAAATCTGTTGTAAAAATTTAGTTTCGTGTGTGAACAACTGATACGAGCCCACCTGCAAGGAACAAGGACTTTCCACAGTTACCCTGATGGAATGGGAATGCTTGATCTGCTTTGGTAGGTAAATGAGACTTACCTTTGGGTGAGAGTATGAGAGCTGCTGTGACTCTGCTTGGAAAGATTAGGACTCCTTGTATACATTTGTACATATATGCATGTATGTGTGGACATAAGTATGTGTATATGCTTATATATACATAAATTCCCTTCCTTCTAGTAACATTGATGAAGGTTTTGCTGCTTTGACAGTGAATGAGCAGCAGTGGGATTTGTAGAAGTTAAAAAAGAGTGGAATGGAAGGAACTTCCTTAATTCCTCTAGGTTCTTTTGCAACTAAAATTAACAGACTCTAAATTAATTACCCCAGATACCTTTTCTCACCTTTTCATCCTACAAAGAACATAAAACTGTATCTGATTTTTTTTTTTTCAGCACATTCTCAATGATTTCCTTTTTTTTTGTTTTTTTGTTTTTTTGTTTTATGCCAGCAGTCAGGTTCATTTGTGAAAACCCAGAGTATCCTCAGATTTTCCAGTATAACTGCTCTATTGTGATCTCAATATCTAGCATGGACACCACTTCTTATATTAACTTCTGAATCAAATATTATGCACATTTTTTGGTGATTCATACTGTAGTTTAATGTGTAAAATAAACTTCTGGAATAACTAGATCAGTTAAGAAAAGGATATGCCCAGGAACAAAAAAATACCTCTTTCATGGCTAGTGAACATCCACTCTAAAATGTGAATCATTGACAGGCAAATATTGAAACATTTATTATCATTTGAAAAATGGAAAAAAAATAAAAATCAACAGGCTGGCAGAAAAGGGATTTGAGTGCATATGAAGTGGGTTAAAGAAGGGTAGGTAGTGTGGAACCAGTCTTCAGAGAACTGAATCTAGGATCCATGGGATGAATGTGCAATAAGCAGAGCTTTGCTTTGAGAGGTTCATAGGCAGTCATTGCAGGCACTGAGATGAGTGCTTCTCACTACAGTTTAATATTTACTTCAGAAATGAAAATTTAGCTTTCTCATGTTAATAATTTTTATTTAAGGTGATGACTGCAATACGCTTTCAAGGGAATGTGTGGATTCTATTTTATTTGTCAAGGTCTCTGTCTCTGTGTAATCTAAGCACGGAGCCTATTTAGTAATTCTGCTTCTGACATGCTTTGTGGCTTTGGAAACTTCACTTGGATTTATCTTCCTCATAAAGAAGCTTATTCATCTGTAAAATGAGGATAATATTCCCCTACCTAAAGAGTGTTGGGAAGCTTATTTTGTTAATGTTTGAGAAGTGTTTTGAGATCCTTATATTGAAAGCACTATAAAAATGCAAAGTATTACTTAATCCCCTGTGCCCAGTATTATTTAAATTTGTCAGTTATTGTTTTGCACTATTTATCTTTTTCCATTACGTTATTTTTAATACAATACTATTATTGCTGTTTTACTATTATATGAATGTGACACAGAAACTAATCTTTCTCTGCTGAGTTTTATTTACACTTGGAAATACAAGGTTGTTGTATAGTATTTGCCAAGCAATTAAATAGTAACACTATGGCAATCAATCTTAAGGCAATAGCAGCTGATATTGCAATATTAACAAATCTTATCAATGAGTAACTCATGTCCAGCTTCTTTATACAAGTACTATTGGCTTGCTTAAAGCCTTTAGCGCAATGGAAAGTTATTAGGAAACGTACAAATGCTCTGCACATATAAATGTGATTTGCTAAAAGCCTCAACCAAAGCAGAATAAAAGTTCTTCCTTTGAAACTCTAATTGGAAGTTAACCTTTAGCTCACAAATCCCAGTAAAGGAAATGGCTTTTCTAATCTTATTTACTCCTTATGGTTTTACAACATTATGTTGTTATTTCTGAATTATTATTATTTTTTTTATAGTTGACATTAAGAATACAACATGACACAGAAGATGAGTGATAATTTAAACATTTAGGAGTTGTCCTAAAAGGCAGACCGATGATTTCCTTAGCCCAATATCCTGTTACTAACAATAGACCTTTTCAGAGGTCTATAACCCTTGCATTTTCTATATTCTTTTTTAATGTCAGAAGGGATCATTATGGTCATTGCATGACTGTATGAATAGCCATTGCAATTGTATGATAATAATATCATCTAGGAAAAAGGCTAGTCTTTGGTAGATGTGGTGCAGAAAAAAGGATTTACTTTTAATATTTTGATTTTAGCCTACCATTGTAATTTAATATCTCTGTTCTAATGACAGAAAGCAGAACCTGTTGACCAGTGCTGTCTTTTCCACAGTTCTGAATAGTTCTCTATGTTTCCTCTAAAGCTGATGTTTTGCTATTCTTTATTCTATTATCTTGTTCCAATATTTTTTGTTGCCCCATCACTACTATCTGAAAGAGCAGGCCTGCTCTGTGCAGGCATCCTTTGGAGTAAAAGAAAAACAGAGCCAAGAATCCACTTAGGGTCTTTCTTATATATATATTTTTTCCTCCTTAATTGCTCCTTAGCAACCTCACAGTTTCATGGTTTATCCTTTAAAAATATCCTTATCCTTTAAAAATATATATTTATGTTAGCTTTACTGATTTGTTCTTTAAGTCCTTCTGCTCTTTAAATTGTCTCATAAATTTTACGCAACAATTCAGTTGTTTTTGTTTAGATTTCTCTTTAGGGGAATCACTGGGAGTGCATTTCCATTTCCCAAACATTATTACTTATGTTCAGATATCTTCTTTCTCTCTTTCTATAGTAGACTTTTTTCTCATTTACCTATTTCAGGATTACCATATTTTGTAATGTTTCAGTCCAACATGCATTTCCTCTGTATTAAGCACTGGAATTCCACAATTATTTAAGAAAATGTAAAGACTTAAATCAGAAAAAAAGAAAAAGAAAAAGAAAAACTTATGTTTAAATCCCATTTACTTAGTTCAAGTCAGTGTTTTGCTGAAGTAGTCCTATTTGCAAGCAGTAAGCAAGAAGTAATGAGAACGATATTTCTATGACAGCACTTTCTTAAAGGTGGAGGAATTAACTTGGGTGGGATATTGCCTAATGACGGTTCTTATTCTCTTCTGATTCCCTTGTTTTATATTTTTGTATATTCGATCTTTGAATACTGGCTGTGAATTCAACTACATAGCATCAGATCAGATAATGGACTAACAACCACTGATTTGATTTATGATGGTAAGCTTGAAATCCATATCTCTAATATGGAAAAAGAATGATGTACATGTTAAAAAATTTAAAATGCTTATAAAAAATACAACACATCAGCAAGAAGTTTGAGTTATTAGTAGTTAGACAGTTAGACATTTTCTTCCAAAACTTTTGATTCTTTAACAGTTTATTAACACTCAGATGCTTTCAATTAATTTCTAAAATAATTATGCAAACAATTCTTAGCTTGCTTCTTACAATGATACCACTGAAAGATGTGAGACAATAAATCCTGTACTTGCTAAGAATACTTGCTAGATGAGTTCTTCAGATGGTGCATGAAGCAATCTGAAACAGAGCAAGATCCCAATCTCTTCGTCAAGGAAGCCACAGCATTTGTCACTCAATGAGTTGTCAGTTCTTGATTTTGTCACAACTTAATTGAACAAATTATTTTGTCTTCCTGGTCTTTTTCTTATTCTCCTCACTTTATCATTTACACTATATTTCTGTGAGACTTGTTTCCAAGACTTGTTTCTATGATATGATTTTATGATATGACTGTTGCTTTGTAATGGGTCTATTCCCAGGTTAATTTGATGTAAACAAGGTCAGCATTTGGTTAAGCATGTTAAACCAGCTACAAATAGCATAGACCTGATTTATCCTTCTGAAGATCAGAAGAATTGATAATATTGTCTGGATGTTTTCTTCTTTAAATTTGCTAAATGAAATTATGCCAGTTTACAAAAACAAAAGAGTTAAATCCAAGCACTTGTTGTACCGTGTACATAAAGGAAAATAGACAGTATGAAGGTCTGAAAATGAAGATTCTCAGTGATGCTATTATGGAATGCAGACAAATCCATTAATTATTGAGATAATCATAACATAATTACACACAGAACAACCAAGGTACATGAAGTCAATACCATGCTTTATAATTATTCCCTGTGTCTTTTAATAAACCCTGGACCTGAAGACACTTAACAGCACCAAAAGCATAGACTTGCTAAAAGATATTGATTACATGAATAATGACAAATAAAACCGTTGATGGGGAAAAAGTGTATTTGAAGTGCTAATACTTTGGAGAATACCATTTATTCTTAGCATAAAGTGAGGTTATATGTCATTTCTCTCCCATTGACCCTGCTGTATTTTCTTCTAAAGACACAGTCGTTACTGAAAATTAATAGATTGTTCTCTGACAGCGAAATCTAACACTGGGAAGAACTGCATTTAAAGGATGGGAAAGATTATGTGTCCTTTAAGGATTTGGTAGACTTTTACCTTATAAGTGGCTTCTATATTTATATTGCATTCTGATTTTGCCACTGACTGATTATTTTATTCCAAGGAAATAATTTCATTTTTCTCTATTTTCTTCATAACATGTGAGATACATATTATATCAAAGCTTGCAGATTTCTCTTGCTAGAAAATAAAATTTTCATCTCATCAAGAACAGTAAGACGTATCTAAGTGTGAAGGCAAGGGAGAACATGGAAAGCAAATCTCAAGAAAGCAATGGTGAGAATTTGCAGAAGGTTTTCCCATTCTCAGTTTGAACAGCATGAGCAAGAAGAGGAGTTTCAGGGCAGCCCTGAAATTTCAGTGAGACTCAGAGAGACCACCACTTGTCTCTTCATCCAGTGCAATTTAACTGCTACTTGAATGGCAGCTGTGACTGTTCAGAAGCCAGTGTGTTACCATTTGGGTGCTCCTTCAACATATGAACATCTTTTGCTCTTTTTATTAGTGTTTTAGATTCTACGAAGTCCTCACCTATTTCTATAAGGAAAGCTGTGGATTCTTTCCATTGCTGTGTTGAAGCTCGTGTTAATAATCTTTGTGCATTTTTTTCCCCTAAAGTAAATGGGGGAAAAAAAAATAATAATAAAACCACCCACTTTATTTTCTAAAAGCTGAATCCAGTAGCACCCTAGGTTTTTTAATTGATTTAGAAAATCAAATTGAGTCTGAGGGTTTCCACAACTGTTGTCTCTGGACATTTGATCTTGGGGAAACAAAATTTGAGTTGATGGCTGAAACTTGACATCAGAATAAACCACAGTGCAATACTCAATAACTATGGATTTTTTTTCATCAACTATGTCAAATAAAACATTGTGAGAAGAAAATCAAAGATCACCATCATATGACAGTACAATGGTCATACACCTTGAGAAAGGTCAAATGCAGCATAGTTTCTGATCAATTATTTTACTTTATATATTTCTATTCTCTCTTCCATTGACATTTATGATGTAGAAAGAACACTTGTATTTTTCCAGTGCAAAATAGCTGTTTCTATGCCTAATCTCATTTTTATACCTTTTAATATAGAAGGGCTGCCCAAAATATTGCCTCCTATTTTATCATGTTGGACCACAACATCAGAGGCAGATTTTGGTTGTATGTCAAAAAAAGTTGAACTTTCCCACTATATTCCTTTACACCTTTTTATTGTGTGATACATGGCAGAGGAGGGGCAGTCTGATAAAATGGAATCTGACATCAAACATGTATGAAGCAAAACAGTGGAGCTGAATTACTCCATGTGAAAAAAATTCTACCTATTGACATTCGTTGATGCTTGCTGAATGTTTATGGGGACCAAACAATGAATGTCAGAACAGTATGGTGCTGGCTGGTGTGTTTCAGCAGTGGCAACAGCATCATGAAAGACAAGCCACATTCCAGGTGGCCATGCAGATTTTTATAAACATGAATTCTTTTCATCATTGGCAAAAATGCACAGCTAATGGTTGTGACTGTGGTGAAAAATCGTAATCACTAGTACAAAGAAACAGAACTAAGGGAGCTAATGTGTATGCTTGCATAACCCTTTGAAAAGCCGGACCAAGAGAAATTATGAATTTTGACACAGCAAAGTTGATTTGAAAAAATCAGAAATCAAAATCCACTGGAAATGGTAGATTTGGTAGAGATTTCATGTGAAATGACTACTGACTTCAGCTGAAATCCCTTGTTTCTTTTTTCATGAAATATATCAATAATAGGGGATGGTGAAATTGGAAAAGCAGCTTTCAGCAGAGCTGAATAGATTCCTTACTTCATTCCTTCCACTAACACTGATCTACATGCTGTGGCTGAATGGCATATCTCTATATTGGATTAGCATTATGCACTGAATTCAGCTAACATAGTTGCTTTACACAAGAAAGGTTCTTGAAACCTCACTGAAGGTCAATATTGAGACAGCATGAAAAGAACTTTTAATGCCTCTCACTCACAGGGCTATGTCTGTAGAAAAATATTCTTTCTATACATAGTCTGTTACAATGTTGTATTTTGGCTTTGGTAGAGAAACACTGTTGATAATACACCAGTGTTTTAGTCGCTGCTGAGGAGTGCTGTACAGAGTCAAAGCCTTTTCATTTTTTCAGTTTCTCTTACTTTCCTATCAGCAAGAGGTCTGGGGGAACTCAACAGGTTGGGAAAGGACAGAACCAGGATAGCTTGCTTTAAAGATTTCTTTCTATTTTTCTCTCACGTTGTCATTAAAGAGGACAAGAACTTGGAGATTTACAATAAAATTTTGGAGTCTAGAAGATGCTCAACTACAAATGATGGGGTTTTGTAGTATGCCTATAGGATTATGCCATGTGATTCAAACAATGAAAGGAGAATGTTCCACAACAAAACAGACTGCTAATGTGAGTGAAAAGGCTAAGCAGATGTGCTATATACCTAAGAATAAGCCTATAAATTTGGATGTGGTCAGGATTTACCAACTTTGGGAGGAATGGTTAAAAACATCATTTAGACACAAACTTTTTTTGATATTATGAAATCTTTGAATGGCTCAAATTGAAAGCAAACTTGAAGGTCAACTAGTTCCAACCTCCTGCCATGGGCAGGAATAATATGCAGGATATTATTGCTTCCAAGAAAACAAGAGCAGATTTCTTGTTTTCTTTCTCTGACCTTTGGGATATTTTTAATAACTTATAGAAAAAAAATAAATGTTACAGTTACTCATACCAACAAAGTCAGAATACACTGAATTACTCAGAAAAGATAAAATGGAGTTGCTTTTGTTGTTATTTTAATTCTTATAGCAAAATTCTCACCAGTTTAATCACAGCTCAGGATTCTGTAAATCTTCTTTCTTGATCACTCATTCTTCCTCTTGGTTTTTTGGATAACATTCTTCTGTGTGTGTAGAATATATAATGATGTATGGCCATAAATTCCAGACTGAAATTAAGTATAAGCTCCTAGATCACCAAGTGCTTTGGAAGTATTTTCACTCCAACATTTTATTCAGGTTTAACAATATATCCTATGTTTGCCTTTGTACCAAAGGGTATGATTTACATATGGACTCAGATACAAGGTAAAAAAAAAATTCTTCTAGGGAAGTCTATCTATTTATGATTATCACTTTGAGATAGAGGTGAGCTACAATTAGTACCTAACTGGACTTAATTTTTTTTGTATTTTCAGGCTCCTTCACAAAACCCAGTGTTTGATATATGTATTTATCTATTTATTTTTAATGAAAAGAGATAAATGGAGAAAAAGATCTGTCTTATTTGACATTCCTACTGCTTTTCATAATGCACTTTGCAGCAGAAAAATATTTTATCACTCAAACTTAGCCACTACATATTGATCCCTAGGTGACTTATCCACATCACAAATTACTGTGAAGGAAGGTCTGTGTAAGCATGCATAGATGTAACTATGTTTGGGCATGATGGATTGAACATTTAGTCCTGGTTTAGAGCAAAAATCCTTGTATTCCAGAATTGACACTGTCAATGATCTTTCATGTCTCTATCCTCTTCTTGAATAGCTGTTGCAGTATATGTCTTCAATTGTCTGTTTTCTATTTCTCTGAGTTATTCCACTTCTGTTATCTCTGTTAATTGAGTTCTGACTGCACACTTATTCTACAAATAGTGAACTGAAGGCCAGAGTAGAGAAGTGAATTGCCAAAGGGCATGAAGAAATAATATGACAAGGTTATGGAGACACTGAAGTACATTAATTATTTCAGTGCTCTGCTATGCAAATGGATATATATGCATAGAAGCAAGTGGAGTGCAAATCAGTGGAAATTTGTACCAGTTAATCCATTAACACAGAGCAACATAACATGTTCTCAGCAGCTCGTTTCCCAGTTTGGTTTCCGTTTACTGATCCTATGGGGTGCTCACGCTCATACACCCTTGTTTAAGCGGGGTTGATTAGCTTGGACTGCAATCACGTGGAGGATTTAAGCTGTGACTAAATCCCAGCTGCCTCAAGAGCAACCATCTCTCACTTGCATTTGCCCACAACTCCAGTTTCAATGTTCTGCCACAACAGGAGGTGTACATGAGGCTCTGTCTGCCTTATTCTGTTCAGTGAGGCTGAACTATCAGGAATATCTCCTTCTAAGTACATTAATGTAGAACAGCAAGCACATTCCTTTTTGTGTTTTCAAATCTGACTAGAGGAAAATATTTAGGGCCATATTTATAATTTCAGATCTACTGTAATTACAGTTGTACATTGACATTGTATTTTCCAAGCAGTTTTAATAGAAGTAAAGATTAAAAAAAAATATAAGCTTTCTTAATGCTATGGAATTATCCTTATTTATTGTTCCTTAGAAACCAAAATTTTCCTGGCTATCATTCCTATGGTCTGGCATTTCTTGCAAATGATGACAATTTAAATCCAAGCAGCTTGAGACCACTGTCCAGTAGATATAAAAGCATCATTTCCTGTATCGTATCAATGCTTGTAGAGACAGTTATAGTAGCCACAATATCAGGGCATAGTGCAGAGCAAATGCCTTCAAATCCAGATCAGACCCTCATATCCCCTTGTCCCATCTCAGGCAAGAATAGCTCTGCTAAAGTCAGCAAATTCAGCATGATATAGACACTCTGTCACAGCCCAGACTTCAAAACCTTCCTACTCTCAGTGCCCACAGATGGCTGTGGCATGGCACTGCAGCCTTGGATGAGCAGAGATGAGCTCCAGCAGCAGAAAGAGCAGCTGCCTAATGCCTGCCAGTAGAGAACAGCAAAATCTGTGCGTCATCAGGAAAAGTGGAACTGATCGAGCAAATGAGGAGACTTCAATCTGCTCTCACAATTGTTTTTATTCTTACTGCATCCTACACCTGATGCTTGCTATTCATACTCGTTGTTACAAACACCTTGAAAGGAAGCTTATTTTGCCTCATCTCTACATGTATTTTCATACGGAAAGTTGTGCCTTACTTTCTGTTGTTTCCCACTATTCAATCATGTCTGTGCTTTGTGATAGAGGTAGGCAAATAAAGCAATTGTTTCATTTTCTTAGTCTTCCCTTTGCTAAATGGCTCACACTTATGCTTATCTCTGCAGACATTGTTTTGGCACTTGCTTTGTGGCTGCTGCCTGGGGTGAAGATGAACCTCAATGCCTCTCAAAGCATCATCATTTAATCTTTCTCAGAAAGGTTCTGCTGTTCTTTAATCTGATGCCTCTACCTAAAGGCTCAGCTAAAATTATCATTGAACATGAAATAAAAGGAAGTGCATCTGACATAGTTACAGCAATAAAAAAGTCAAAATCACACCTTAAATGTTCTTTTCCTTAAGTTAATCAACAGCACTGGGGAAAAGCTACTGTAACTTGCCTGTAGTATAATGTGCTATGAGGGACAGTTTTAGAGTGAATTATTTGCTACAACAACTGGAAAAATGATTTAGTGTAGAAAAAGAGTCATGGGGGAAAAAAGAAGAGAGAATCAGAGAATGCAATGAAATCAGCAACCAAATGAAGTTTCAAGTTCTTCAGATTATTGTAGGCTATGAATCCTGAAAGGTGGTGTAGCTTATATTCAGAGCCTGCTTTACAATCAACAGAAATATTGAAGTCATTAAATGGAGATGATTGGTTTAACACAATAGAGATCTAGACAGGGGTTAATTTGCTTCTGAAGCGTGACAGTATGGGACCATTATTCCTAGTTTATACCACTTTTAAACAGAGATGGTTAATGATATCCAGGTCACTGGAATTGGCATGAGCTCGTCTCCAACTTGTAGATGATTGTGAGGGGACCTGTTAAAAAGAGTTATTTGGTTAACCACATCCTCACAAGTTCCTGCTAGAAGCAAATTGTGCACTGCTCTTGCAACTAGCAGCCAGACTATCCTTTCTTACTTCTTGTCAGCTAGCAATAAAACACCAGATGGTGTCCTACCAAAAATAAATTCATTATAGTTTCATTCTGGGTTTTCTTAAACAATTTAGGGGCAGAACTTCAGCTAATGCAAATCAGTGTCACTGAAGTCAGTGCAGCTCAGATATTTTATACCATCCTTGGAATATTATGAACTAATATTTTAATTTTTTTTCGAAAGAATACGATATATTTTCTCCCTGCATTTAATGAGTTTCATTGCATGCTTTATCCAAGTCACTTCACCCAGAATTCATGGCTAATGCTCCTCAGTAAACAGCAATTCATAGGTCATGTCAGGCTGTGTATTGGATTAGACTAATTCACTGTTAAGACCCCTGTAACCATTATCATTTAATGTCTTTGTTTATCACCATCTTAGGCTCTAGGATACCCATTAGCTTCCTCTGGTGACACACAAGACTATTCATGCAAGAATATTTTAAGAGCCACTGGCATGTGAATAACGCCGTGATGGTTTTGGTTCTGTGTGTGTTCAGTTTTCAGTCATCGAATGGAGTTTTCAATTGTACCCTTAACCTAGGCAGATAAATAGTTCTAATAGTAAAGCCTCTTAAAAGAAGCCTTGAGTATTATTCAGATAAATCAATTAAGATTCCTTTCAGAATTGTTATTATGCCCTAGCAATTAGTCATTGTTTAGTTGAGCTGTACATACTTATCTCTTTTATATATCACTCCCTCCAGCCTCACAAATAACTTTTGTTCTTTTTCTCCAAGCTCCCTTCAGCTTATCTGCTCTTCCTGGCAGTTCTGTGCTCGGTGTGAATTTGCTTGCAGATGGAAAACTGCAAAATTACTAATATCTACAGAGCTGCAAGCACAAAACAGGGCATCTCTGCCTCCCTATTCCAAATGTATTAAAACAGCCAAACGCATACCAGTAAGCAGTACCAGGTGTACAGTATAAAGATAATAATAGTGCAAGAAGAAAAGGGTGATGGTCAAATCTGCCTTCAATGTTTATCATGGGCTCTTACAAGAACACTTTTATCCACATTTAATACCACTAACAAAACTGTTCCACCAACTGCTGCTCCCCCATATGCCTTTTCTTTCAGTGCTGGGGACCATCCATATGAACGAGGCTTTTAAAAATTCTTCATTTTTTTAGCTTTCCCAAAATTAGCTAGCTTGTTTTTGACAAACAGATGGGGGATGACCTAGGATTTGGAATGCAGCTGCTTCTCAGACAAAAAAAATCTTCCAAATGTCTCCTGAGAAGAGGCATAGTCTTTCAGAAAAACAGCACTTATTTATCAAAGGTCGTTCACCAAGGGATCAGTGATCTCCAATTTTATTCCTACCATTTGAAACTAGAGCTGAAAAAACAGAGCAGAGATTAGTGCCACACTGACAGCCAAGATCACACATTTGTGAGTCTTCTCCCAAACTTTTAGGGAATCAAACCTACCAAGATTGACTTTTCATCCTGTGCTTAATCAATTAATCATTTTCCACACCTTATCAAGAACTGTATGGCTCTGCTGACACATGCAGTATCAGACAGCTTTATCCCCAACCCCTGATCCCCAGCCCATCTCAGGAAATTCCCTGCAGCTGCTTCAGGTTCAGACTCAGGATTCACAGGAGGTGGAGGTGATGCTGTGAGGGGCAGAGGCTGTGGGTTAGAAATGTGTGTAATATTGTTAAGCACAGACTTACTGAGCTTTAGTCACCTGGTAAAGAACCGTCCTTGATTCAAATTAAGTGCCCCATCGATTTGTCCAATTTTCATTTACTCTAAAATTTTGTTTTGACATTTGGTGGTGAAAAAAATGGCCTCTTGCAGCAAGCATCAAGATAGGAAGGCCTCAGGAATTCATGCATAAAAATCAGAGAACCATCTTTGAAAATACCACATGATTTTTGTAAGAAGTGCCACAAAAAGGTATATATTTTCCTGCAAAAGTTGTTGCTTTTTCCTGTGTATCTGCATCTCAGCCACTGCTGGCTAAAAGCTTTTATTGCTTATTTTTCCATCAAAAGCATAGTGGTGTTTTTTGTTTTGTTTTGATTTTGACTTTGTTTTTCTCAGAAGGAATAATTCCAAGGAGAGCGTTACAAGCTGTATAGTCTCCTTTGTATTTTTCATGCACAGAGGCACTTTACAGATCAAAAGCAAGTGAAAATGCTGGGTTTGTTTTAGGTTTCATTTTGCAGTCAGGGCAGTGAATACATCTGTGTGTGTCACCAGCCTAGAATATATCATTTTATGGTTCTCAGAGGTTATTTATAATTGAATTATAGGATGTTTCATGATTATTTGGAATGGTATTTACAGAAAGCAGTACTAAGCTCTGTACTTCACATGCGACTAGGAACGTAAAGGAAACACCCTGTAATTCATTTTTAAGTACCCTCTAGGAATCATATAATTATATTCTGTGACAGTACTGCAAAATGAAGAAATAGAAATTTTTAAATTATTTGTGTTATGGTCTTTAATCAAGTGTTTACACATGCAGGCTGATATACACTAGCAAAAAAACAGGCAAACTGAGCTCAAGTTTTTTTTTGCTTTTGGATTTCATCTTAAGTCAGCCATGGTTTTATACAGCAGAGCACTTCCTTGATGTATATCATAGACAGATTTTGGAACAAGAAGTGGGAAAAAGTGGCTTTCACCCCTGCCATTTCCTGACAGAAATGAAAGGGCACAGCCTTGAGAGCTCTCAGATGATTCAAAATGGAGTGGCAGAGCCATCAAGATGCCCCTGAGATACCTCTGTTTGTCTGAGGGAGACAGTTTCTCCAGCTCTGAGATTTAGCAGCCACATGCTACCTCTTCCACCCCATGCCATACCCACAGCCCCATTCTTCATGTGGGCAGGGATGTGTGAGTGCATGTGAGAGACACTAGAAAATTCATCCTGGGATTGGCACTAGAGAGAAAGCCATAAAGCTACTCTAGAATACACTGACCAGGGCTTAAAATGGTGCTACAATCTGCGATTTAAAGGAAATAATAAATTCAAAAAAAACATTAAAATTCAGTTTCTGTTGTTTTCCCTACGCAGCATGAAAAGACCTCAGAACTTTTTCACTCAGAAGTGGCGAGGCTCTCTGGCACTGCTGCCCAGAGAAGCAATGGATGCCCCATCCCTGAAGGCGCTCAAGGCCGGTTTGTATGGGGTCCTGGGCAGCTGGGGCTGCCCAGGGAAGAACACTGGAATTGGATGATCCATCCAACAAAGCCATTCTGTAGTTTACGATTCTATGTTTCTACAATTCTATTATTCTATCATTCTATGAACTAGAAAAAAAGAGTCAGCAATTTCTTTCACAAGCCATTGCACAAAATAAATATATAACAGAAAATGGATATAGATGTCTTTCTTACTATTCTTAATAGGACTAAACAGTAAGAGAAAAGTTGTGCACTCCGGTTGCAGAAATGCAATCCTGTTCCTAAACAGTATGAATAGCCAGAACAGCAACTGATGTTTTTTGTTATTTTTTCCCCCTACTTCCTTGGATGTTATTTTCTTTTGCCTTGTCCTTTGTCTATTTGGACAATAAATAGTCAGGAACAGGAATAATATATTGTTGTATATTTGTAAAATACACAACAGAAAAAGGTTTTTATCTTGACTGAATGCTCAGAGGTAACAGATTGAACTTAATAAACAATAGGGACAACAAATTAATCCAGTGTAGAAGAATTATTTTTTATTTGTCTTAGCTGAAAATTTGACCCATTCAAACAAGTGACTCAAAAGATATAGTTATAATGTCAGTGTTCTGTAGTGGAAAACAGGATCAGTGAGTCAATAGAGAAATACAATAAGGAAATAAATAATGTGGGTGGGGAGAGGAAAAAACGCAGAAAAATAGAAAGAACATCCTGTGAACTGTCTCACATAGGAGAGGAAATACTGCAGCACTGGATTTCCAATTTGTGGATTCACATCACAGGTTATAGAAGGAATTATTTTTTGTAGAAAAGAGCTGTGAGGCCTTGGGTATTCACACGTGTGACAAATGGTAGACTTCTGATTTGTCCATTTTACTTCAAATGCTTTCAATTTCCTCAATTATAGGATCTGTTAATACCAGGATGAATTTGTTCTTCTCTAAGAAATTCTTCATCTTGCATAAACATTTCAGTAAGCCAGTACAGGTGGCAGTGATGACAGCTGAACAAAATAAGAATTTATGGGTTTAGCTGATCAAAATAAGAATTTATGGCTCCACTTCTACCTGAAGCAAGAGCTGGTAAAGGGCTTGCAGAGCTGCCCAACAGCTGAAAAAGGGCAATCTAATTGTCATGCTCTACAGATATAATTTTTAATATCAGATTTAGCTATTTCAATCTCATGACTTTTTTTTTTTTCCGGGTGAGAAATTTTCTACATGCACCAGAAAGCATTTCTAGCAGTGGGGAAGGCAGATCAGCTTACTCAGGAAACAGAAGTTAGAATCTCAGTGCTTCAGTGGGCAGTAGGAAGAAAACGTGAAAGTTAAATGAGATACTTTTGGTATTGGGACACATTTGCAATGAACTGACATCTGACACCTAGTAGAGAAAGTATTTCATATGATAGCTCATACAGAAGTGGCATACCACCTGCATCGTATTAAGCTGCCTGACATGGAGCATGCTCCTGTCACGTAACCTGAAATGTGGGCTTTGGGGAAACACTCTCTGGGACTCACACCTCACTGCTTAGTGGCAGGCAGCTTTAATGGACTATGAGATGTATTTCTTTCCCTGTGAAAAAGGTATGTTCTTCCTGCGTGTTAGGCAACAATGAAATAAATCTGTCAAAAAAATGCTGGGGACAACGTAATTAATATAAGTTAGCCAGCCAAAATCAGCCCTGAATACTTGTAGAGCTTCTATTTTAACCTTGGAACCTGGAAATTTAATAAATAAATAAATAAATAGGTACAAACAAAGGTAGAATATTTCTAAGTAGTGTGGAAAACATGATTTTCACTATGGTATGAAACATTGTCAAGTTTTTTTTTCTTTCTCTTCTGAAAGAAAGTGAAGAAGTAAAAAAAAAAAAGAAAAGCAAAGTAGAGGGTTTGTTCTCACTCTAAATTAAAAAAAATTCAAAAGAAAAGATCATAATATGTTAGAAATGTCAGCAAAATGTTCACTTTCTTCAGCATAGGTAAACATATTGCTGGAGAAAACAGCAGCTTGCAGAAGATTTTAAAGATGCTGCTGTTTCTTACTATCTGTGCTGTTGATTCATAAGACGCTGGGGACTATTCTTGGTGAAATGTAAGGTGTATGGGAAGGTTAACCCTGTAGCAGAGTACATGTATTCAAAAAGCTTCTGATTATTTTCCTTGCAATTTCTTATCTGTGGTTTGCTCACGGTGCAGATGTGCAACATGGAAGTCTGGAGCTGCCCTTCCACGTGACCTGAATCATCTGCTGTCACCAACCCGAGCGCAGCACTGCACTGGGAACAATATGCAAGCTGTCACTTCTGTGATCCTTCATGCCAGGGAATGTCCTATCTGCACCTGGCAGATGGGGCAGAGCCTCAGAGAGGCAGCGTGGGTGACAGCGGGCTTGCAGAGAGCTGGGGTCAGAGCCAGCTGCATGACTCCTGTGCTCAGTACATAAGACTTGACACATCTGCCAAGAGAGAGTTAGACTCCAGCCACAAAGACACCCAAGAGCAAGTTACATTGCCTTAGGTTTATAGCAAACTGCTTCAGTGGGCCCTGGTGGTCTGCTGTCTTCTGCATTCAGAGGCCATCGCATTTCTAACTTGTACACGAAGCTGTGCCCACAACACTTTAAATCTAGGCTGAATTTGAAAGTCTGAGGCTGAAAAAGTGAATCAGGAGGAAGGAGTAATTATAGTTGAAATGTCATACTAAATCCCAGGCCCTGGTTAGTCAAGCAGCTTGCTTCTGACAGCACCAGTTGGATGTAATGAATAGTGGACAGTGGTAGATTTTAATATTTTAGCACCTGCTTTATTTTGCATGCAGGAGAGCAGCTACACACTCACATTTAAATAAGTCTGCAGCTGCAGGCAGCTTTTTCATGGGCAGGACTGTCTGCTGCCTGTTAGCTTGCAAAAGCCACTTTAAACCTCTGCAGAGCCAAAGGGTAGTTTACAAATAACACTGTCAGAGGAATGAAACACAGCATAAACCTTGTGTATTTTGGAGAAAAAAAAAAAAAGAGTTACTGGTGTTTTTATATTGAGTTTGGCTTTGAGACTTTTAAGGGGTGAGGTCACTGTCGCAGGTTTACTTTATACAAATAATTACAAATGAGGACATGGAGGATAAGATGTCATTTACTTTGAGTCAGTCCTGTAACCTGATGTTGAGGCTGTCACCTGAATCACTGACAGTTTTAAAGCTTTTCAGCTGGTGGATGTTTTAATGCAAAAGCAAGAATATTTGTTTTTTACGTATCTGGGGGTAGAAGAGGGGAAAGGCAATTTACCTGTAAATGATTTTTTAACATTTTCCTTTGTCCTCAGACTGCTTTGTCTCCCTGTGAGCCTGGGTTCAGCACCAGTGATGGCTGTTGTGCAGAGCCTATGCAATCCTTGTTTGGGTGTACCTCTCCTATTAATGGTGCCTGGTGCTGCTGGGCTTGGTATCAGCACGTGCAGTTTCCATTTGGTGTAAGAGAGAAATGGTGTCAAGATTTTACCAAGTAGTACAAATGTCTTCTGGGGACAGACTTCAATCATTCTCAAGGAACAATCCATTCCAACCTGATGTGCAGGGTTCATGGAGATGATCCGCACCACAAATCACAAAAAATTCTCCATAAATGACACCTACAAGAGAGATGGGTTTCTGTTTCTACTCCTGGAAGAAAAAAAATATTGGTTTTCATAAAAATGAACAAATGAACGAATAAACAAATACAAGGAATATTTTTAAAAGAATTTCAGACTACAACTGGGCTTTCACTGCTTTTCAACCTTCTGACAAGCAATCAGTGTGAGTATGTGGTGTATGATTATATCAATGTTTCTTTTGTTAAAGCTGTGAAATGGGATGCTCTGAGCCTCGATTTCATCTGAGTGTGCATCTAACGTATTTTCACTGTTAATACAGTTGAAAATTACATTATTAATTTTTATTGACTCTCATCAATATGCCTAATTATATAATAAGTGTTGGACATTGATATTTTCAGCACTGGATATTGCCTTACTGAACAAAATAGAATCAATATTATTGGGCATAATGTGGTGATTGATCCAACTGACTGCCATGTTCCCTGTTTCTATAAATAAATAAATAAATAAATAAATAAATAAATAAATAAAATTTCCTTCTGACAGAAGAATGCAGAGAGAAAATGTCTTGACTGTGATTAAAACCCATAATAAAAATGCAGTTTGCGAATCTGCTTTATTCCACAGAGCAGATTTTGATCTCAGATATATTGAGCAGCTGCCTTTAAAATCAATTTACCAGACCAGCAGGAACGAGCTAGCAACCTAGCTCCACAACCTGGTGACTTTTCCCAAACAAAATCTTTCCAAAGTGGACCAAGTTCAGTTCCCAGGGGCTTTGGTTCAGAAAGACATACCTTGATCCTGTGTCGGCAGTGCGACACCATATCCTGTACTGACACAACAATACCTCCCCTACCTCAAAATGTCCTAACTACGCTGACAACGTTCATCAATCTGTAATTGTTATGTGGATGACTGTGAGCTGGAGTGATTGCCTGACATCTCCTACCTCCCTACCTGGTTTAAGAGCTTTTCCGTTCCTGATGATGGGCAAAATGCAGCTCTTGCTTTTCACCAGTTCAGAGGAGAGAAGAGATTGTAAGGGGTACAATGAGATACTCAGTAGATATAATATTGTATTTTTTTTTTCCCCTTTTAAAAATATTTTTAGTTTCTTTCCATTGTCTCCTGCAGGAATATCAGTGATTCATTATGATACTAAAATTATAATGAAATCGTTGAATTCAGCACATTTTGTCTTCATCATCCAGTGAAGAATGTCCTCATAAAGTACTTAGCAGTGAATTTAGATCTTGGGCTACATCAAGGCGTACGTGGCTGTTGAGTCTGAATGGTTGTATTTATGTGAGTGTAGTGACTAAAAGCCCCAACCGTCAGCCAGGATTCCTATGAGCTACAAATGAGTTTGTGAGCTTTTTAAATTCCCTATTTATTTTTTTTTTCCAGTAAAAGAACAAATACGTCTCTGACTAGTATAAACTATATTTTCAGAATCCCTGAAAATAGCCTCTAGATCTCTTTAGCTTGGACTCCAAAGAACCTACACAAGAATATCCCTACAGATCTCTAGACAAATCTTAAATAAAAGCAAATAGAAAAAGACAAAAACTTACAGAAAAAGACTCTGGGGTTTCCTGGGAAACAGAATTTATTTTCATGAGAAATTTTGATAGAATGGATAGACCACTTGAAATTATAATGGAAAGTGTTAACAGCAGGATTGGTGCTGTTTAATATCTTCATTGATGACACTGACTGTGGGATCAAGTGTACCCTCAGTAAGTCTGTGAATTACACCAAGATGTGTGGTGTTGTCAATGTTCCTGAGGGATGGTATACTATCCAGAGAGACCTAGACAGGCTTGAGAAGGGGGCCCAGGTGAAACTTATGAGGTTCAACAAGCAGAACACAACTTTAAGTTCTTGCATCCAGGTTGTGGCAATCACCACGACTTAAACAAGCTGGGGGACAAAAGAGGAGGGCATGGCCCTGCCAAAATGGACTTGGGAGTACTGGTGGATGGGCAGCTGGACATGAGGCAGCAATGCACCCTCACACCTCAGGAAGCCAACTGGATCTTGGGCTACATCAAAGAAAGTGTGGCCACAGGTCAAGGTGGAGTGATCCTGCCCCTCTGCCCTGGTGAGATCTTACCTGAAATACCATGTCCAGATATGGAGTCCTCAGTATGGGAGAGACACGGACCTGCTGGATCACATTCAGAAGAGGGCCACAAAAATGATCTAAGGGATGGAGCACCTCCCATATGAGGACAGGCTGAGAGAGCTGGGTCTCTTCATCCTGGAGAAGTGAAGGCTCTTGGGAGGCCTTACAGCAGCCTTCCAGTATTTAAAGGGGACCTACAAGAAGGAAGGGGACAGACTCTTTAGATTCTTTGGTCTGTTGTGATACTTTCATAGAAAACTGAAGTTTTATGGGTATCATGATGTTTGACTCAGCAGTTTCAGAATTTTGTTTTCACAGATAATATGCAGATCTGCATGTTGATGAAATAATTTAAATTCTCTGAAGTTTTGATTGTGCAGTCTGATTCTTGTACTGCTTACAAACCAAAACAAGTGCTGTATAGGGGCTGGAGATGTTGCCTAGAGGATGCATACAAGAGATGTTTTGCAGTATTAATCACTCAGAATCACCCTACGCTGCAGCATCATTTCTCAGTGTCACTTGACAAACTAATTTGGC
The DNA here is from genome assembly GCF_023343835.1 of Lagopus muta. NCBI lineage: Eukaryota > Metazoa > Chordata > Aves > Galliformes > Phasianidae > Lagopus > Lagopus muta. The sequence goes on along the minus strand of NC_064439.1, from coordinate 11,849,736 downwards.
ACGGGTCTGGTGATTAGAGTGATACCTCCAGCCTGTACTCAGAAGGCAGAGAATTATCATCTGTCACCTGAGTGTCTAGGAACCAAGTGAGAGCTCGGTCTCTCCTTTATGCCAGCTGGAGATGTGTGCTCATTAAGCAATAGTAATTTTGTAATCAGTACTTTATAACCAACACTTTTGTACAGCATCTATGGATCTCGTTTCCCTTCTGCTTAATTTGCAGTTTTTGCTATTTTGCAATTGACTTTCTTACCCCAGCAATTTGCAGCCTGGAACAAGCATTTTAGCAAAAACCATCATTTTTATTCCTCTGCTTCAATAACCATTCGTGAGTCTGGCTTCTGAGCCAAGCTATGGTGGCTGGTTAACCTTCTGCATTATGTGTGAAGTTAGCACAGCATGCTCACCCTCTAAGCACTTAGCTCCAGCGTCCTTTCTTGTCTTTTGTAACCTATAAGGCTATTGTGTTAATATGCAGACCATTACTACTTTGCTGATAAGACAGACTGCCGAGGATCAATATGTCTCTGCATTTGTCAGGCCCATATACCCCAGAGTTAAGTTCTCAGCTCTGCTGCCAGTGCTCATGCCCTGCTGTGTAATCGCGGGGAATTGTCGATTTCTTATGCAGCGTGTCCATTCACCATGCATGCTGGGACGCTTTACAGAACAAGTAGGAAAGATCCAAATGTCGTATTTGTTTGGCTCCCACTGCTTGAGTAATAGTCGGTGCAGCCAGAATAGAAGAGGACAGCTTGCTTACAGGGTCACTGCAGCTCAAGAGCTAGCCATTGATGTTGTCAGGCAGACTTGGGAAGGATGCCCAAATGCTATCATCAACTAAAGGACACTGCATTTTAATGAAAGACAAAAAAAAAATCAAGATTAAAAAAAAAAAAAGAAGAAAGGTAAACTCCCTGGTCAAACATAATAAATAAAAGAAGAGATTTTTTCTTTTCTCTTTTTAAATCTTGCTCATTTTTTCCATGCCTTTACCTTGATGCAGTATTTCAAGGGAAAACAGCACTGGGATTTGTGGAAACTGAATACTGTAACATTATCCATCACAAAGATTCTTAATTATAAATCAAGTATTTAAGAAACAAAAGTCCATTTTAGTTCAACCAATATGCTGACAGGATTTAAAATCAAGTACTAGTACCAGACAGATAGATAGACAAGTACCTTATCTATCTATCTATCTATCTATCTATCTATCTATCTATCTATCTATCTATCTGTTGCATTGCCTCCTACGGTACTGACCTAAAACCAGGCCAGGACCAAATGACTGCACGCACACACCAATACGATGAACAGCAAAATGGCCTTTATTACACGTGAACTCTAGCTTATATAACCTATGTGCTTCATCTACGCCCCTAAGGGCACGTGCCACACATCAGTCATAGAGCAGGGAGAGGGCCTATCGCGTCACATCCCGTGGGGGGGTCTCGCAGTTGCTGACAACATCTATCATCTATCTATCTATCTATCTATCTATCTATCTATCTATCTATCTATCTATCTATTTATTTTGCAAGGTTCTTTTTCCTACTTAGAGTTTTCCTGGAATTTTTATAAGTTGATGCCTCTTTGTGAATGTTACAAATGCCAGTTCCTTATGTTTATTGTTTGTTTGTTTGTTTGTTTAACTTGAGTTGGCATGTAAAAATACAAACAACAGAAATCAGCAACAGTAATTCATAACGTAATAAAAATATCTCCTTTCCTCCATAATACTTACCTATATACAGCTATCTACAGACATCCAACTCAGCTCTGTGCCAGTGATCACAAACCTTTGTGCCACTGATCACTAACCTTTAAGCTCTGCCAGTGAAACGGTTTTCAGTCCACCTCACTGTCTGCCCATCTATTCCACACTTCCTAAGCTTACTTACATGGATGTTGTGTAACACAGCGTCAAATACCTTGCTGAAGTCAGGGCACACAACGTTCCCTGCTCTGTCCTCATCTACTCAGCTGGTCATAACATCATAGATGTATACGATGTTGGTCAAGCCTGATTTCCCATTGATGAATCCCTGTTGGCTACTCCTGATAACCTTCTTCTCTTTCACTTGTTGGAGAAGACATCCAGAATTAGTTGTTCCATCACTTTCTCAAGGACGGAGGTGAGGCTGACCAGCCTGTATTTTCCTAGCTCTCCCTTCTAGGCCTTTTTGAAAACTGGAGTAACACTGTTCTTTTTGCCTCAGAATCCTCTCCTGTGCTCCATGATTTTTCAAAGATGATATAATGTGGCTTGACTATTACCTCTGACTCCTCTACACTTGTGGATTCTTCTCATCAGGACCCATGTATTTGTGTGTACCAAGTTTGCCTAGATAATCTCTGAGCAGATCCTCATCAGCCAAGAAGAATTCTTTTCCCTAGACTCTATCTTATCTCAAAGGTGTGGGATTCGTGAGGGGAAATTTTAGCAATAGAGACAGAAGCAAATAGGTGTAGTAGCAACTCCGGCTTCTCAGTCTCCTCTATTACCAGGACACACATCTCATTCAGCAGTGGACCCATATTTTCCCTATTTTTCCTTTTTTTATTGGCATACTTAAATAAGCGTTTCTAGTTGTCCTCAATCTCCATCAAGACCCTTTTTCCACATTCCACAGACTTTCTTCTTCTATTTGAGTATTTTCATGAACTGCTTTTTCATTCATGGGTCTCTTGCCATCTCTGCCTGATTTCTTCCTCTTAGAAATGCACAGATCTTGAGCTTAGAGGAAGTTCTTGAATATCAACGAACTCTCTTGGGCCTCCTTAGCTCCCAGCGCACTAAGTGAGATTATACCTGTTGATATGAATCAGTACATGAGCTACACAGATTTTCACAGCTCTGATGTATAGACTCTACTATAAATGAAGTTGTTTTCAGAAATTCTTGAAATAATGTCTTCAGTTTTCTAGTTAATTATACTTTTATTATTGGTCTTTCAGACAGTTTTTCAAAGAGACTATGAATCTTGCAGTGAAAGTAGTGGGCAGCCACTTACAGGAGTAATCCCATTACAATCAGCTACACTACTCTTTGTCATTTGCTGTAAGGTGTTAGAGCTCTGACCCTTACTGATTTACTGTTCTTCATAATTAGTTGCAGTGATTAAAATGCATTTTAGATTACCCTGAAGTTTTCTTTCCTTAAGAAGATTTTTTTCACTGAGGACAAACTCAGGGTCTGAAGGTGAACAATTATCCTCCCATATAAAACAATATCAGCAAGGAGAAATGCCACAGATAAGGCATACAAAAGGAATCAGAAGCACAAGTGCTTAGGCAAAAAGTGATGCTTTTGGCCTGAGATATTGTCTTAGATGACAGAGACAACTCATACAGTAATTTAGCATGGTAGCTTAATAAAACTTCAAACACTGTGAAATACTGACAGCAGCACATGGACATAATAAACCAATCTTTTGTATCTGTATATAATTAAGAATTATCATAATGTAGCCATTTTCGCCAGTGATCAAGACTAGTGAATACCTCACAGGAAATAAGCTGATAAATAGATTCAAGCACTGGGACATTATATGTCTTTATCTGGGACTGTGTTTCTCAAGCTTTTTTCTTCAATAACCCCAAATCCAGTCTCTCCTGTGAGAATCTGACACAGCCAGAATTCCTTTGTAGGGTTTTTTTTTCAAGGCACTACAGAAAGAAAATGCTGAATGCTTGGATGCTGCAAATAGTTTTTGGCAAGGGCAAACATCCTCCTTCTATCTCAGTGCTACAACTGGAAAACTAGTTTCCCTATTTTTTTCTTTTTTTTTTCTTTTTTTTTTTTTCTGTCTTTTCTGCCTTTTGAGTCTTCTTCCTCCTCAAAAAAACAGTCATTAAGTTGCTAAAAGCTGAATTTGCTTTAAGCCACTTTGGATATTTACATTTACACATTTTGGATATACTATAGGTATAAATAACTATGCAGGAGTTAGTACTGCTAACTGGCACCCTATAGCCAGATGATATATAGCTTGGGTGTGGAAGGGATTCCTGCATTTTCTTTCTTCCTGATGGTCCTTGGGATGATATGTATCTATTTACTTAATTTCATCCTTTAATTTCCTTTATTTTATTGTTGTTATTATATTATTATTATTATTATTATTATTGTTGTTGTTGTCATTGTTTTTGTTGAGTTCTGAATTGGGGGGTGGAACAACATCCCCTGAACTAGGGGAAAAGGTTTTGTTATCCCTTTTTTCTCTTGCCTGTTGGGGTACTTTTTCCACTGTAATGGTTTAGATCCCAAGGGAATCTTCCCAAGGGAAAGATCATTACTAAGATAAAGCTATGAAGCAAAGTCTTAAAGCTGTCTCTCCCTTCTTAGTAGCATTTGGGGTAAAAAAGTTTTAGTGCCTCCATGAGTCTGGTTCTCCCCCAGTGCCAGGCTGGAGGCAGTTCTGGACAGAGACCAGCGTGAGGAGGGAGTGCTGGGAGCTGTGCCAGCAAAACACTAAACTGAGCATCATTTGTTGTAGGCATTCATGGGATGCCTCTGCTATGTCACCACCATATGCAGTAAAGAACATTGTTCCTCTAACGTTCGCCTCCCTTGGAACTGCAAGTAAATGCACTGCCCAATTAGTGCAGCAGCTTAAAACAATAAACCCTCCAGAATCTCTGGTGGGGGAAGCATGCTTTTATCTATTTGGTAAATAATTTATTAATCACACTGATGTATCCTCCTTGACAGCAACAGAGCCAGATAAGTGATGGTTCAAAATCAATTTGTCATGGTTCAATGTGCACTCAGTGACCTACTTGGTCTGTTATATAGGTCAAACTTGCTCTGGTAGTAGAGGCACCTCTTAAAACAACAGCAACAAAACTCATGGCAGGATTCAGACTGAGATTCTGTGTTGGCTGACATCAAAAACTCAGCTTACAGAGAGGGATGAGGACAGGACTAGGACAGTCATCTGGGGCTCTCAGCGACACTCGTTCACAAATGCCCTGCATCGGCTGTGCAGCTGGGTCCAGAAGGTAGATCCATACTCTGTGACCCACTTCAGTGACCTTGTTATTATCATTCTGCCCTTTGCCACTGATAACTTTGCTAGCATCCCCAAGTACTTGCCTGTTTGTCCTGCATCAGTCTGCTGTTTCTGCTCTATTCTACTCACAGCATCTTCTTCTATAGATAAGGTGGAAATTTATTCCGTCCACTTCTTTTCATCCTGCTGTAAAGTCCATATGAATCTCACAGTTTGAAATCTTCTGCTCCTCAGCAGGCAGGTGGTGTTAAGGAATTAGATTGTTTCAAACTGCAGAGACACAGAAATTAAAACCTGTGTCAGAGCTTTGGAGTATCTGTTTTGCTAGTGTTCCTTTAGTGGCCTGATGGAAGTATTGGTTGTCATCTGTTGATTCAATTTTTGTAGTGTCAATCTACTTCATTACTGCATGCTTGAGGGGTTTCTGCCAGGAATTCTTGGAGAAGTGAGCAATGTTTGAGCAGGCAGTGCTAACGCTCCCATGAATTCTGAGCAGTCTTTGATGGTCTCATTCACCTGGCCTCAGAAATGAACTTCTCCCAAAGTCATATTGATAACCACTGCTCTGGGGATGTTTCATTCTCTTTTCCCATAGTACAGTATAGGGTATTTTGTTTATCTCCTTATTTGTTTGTTTATAATGGCCTTTAATCTTTTACATAATAGCTTAAATATTTCATAGGTTGTCAAGGAGGACTTTGTAGCCAATGGTATGTAGCATTGTAGAGCAAACATTAGACACTAAGAATGTTTTCAGTTGTGATCATAACTGAGGAACACTGTGCTGAATTATTCTGAAGCTGGAGGAAAGGAAAATAATTAAAGCTAAAACCAGAATAAATTAATAACAATAATAATATGTATACTTCTATATATATATTTAAAGACCAAGCAGTGATTCTGCTTTTTACAATTAGAATTATATGATTTTGCACTTCCCTTTTTTAAGTCTTGTCTCCAAGTCTTCCAGTAGAACCCTGTACTTGAATCCAAGCCAAACAGCAACACTTTCACTCTAATACAAAAAACACATCTCATTTTTTATGTTGACCACCCCAGGACCATAGCATCTGTTCTGCATCCAGACTCTGATGTTCTTCTCAAACACTGTCCATGGATAGATTGGTTAAAACCTGTAAAATGAAAAAAAAACAACACAAAAACAACAACAACAAAAAAACCTGTCTACATTCTGTGCCTTCCAATGTCTATTATTTCTGTTGATTTACAAGACCTTGGAATGAAAAGTGCTTGTTCTTGTTTTGTCCCAAGCTCAGTGAAAATGAAAAAAACCCAACATCCGGGGTGCCAGAAATGGTAGCATTATTGTAGCTGGGAACTAAAGGGACTGTCCCTTTAAGGATCGTGCATTTCCTACAGACTTGCCCCACAAATATGCCATGGCAGGGCGTTGGAACAAGATGATCCTTAAGGTCCCTTGCAGCCAAAGACATTCTATGATTCTATGGTATAGCCCCAATAAACACAGGGCAGATTCCTCCCATTTTTCTTGCTAGTTCTCCATATGAACATTTATTGAATATAAATTCCAAAAACTGAGGAAGACCTCTGAGGTCATGGCATGAACTCCTCTCATTGGCCTTGGCAAATCAATGAAATCCCATCACCCTGCCAGCAGTCTCTTCTGCAGATTCCCCAGAAGGATATCTATAAAGCAGGATTTTGTACAAATCATGCAATTTCCCCTGGAGACAAGATAAAAAACATTCCTAAAACCAACAGAAACAAGTAAACACACAAACCCCAGCAGGCTATTTTCATTGCTTTAGAATTGTTTCTGTTTTGTCAGCCTTTAATAATTTAATTGAAGAGTGATACAATATGCAGGCCCAGCAACACAGAAAAGGATATTTGTAGGAATACTTTAATAAGTTGTCTCTTAATATTTTCCAGGAGGTGTCAGCAGTTCTTTAAACCAAGGCAGGAGTTGCAACAAATGGTTTCTTTCCATTCAAGAATTCAAAAGATATTCTTTAAAGTCTGCAAACTGCCAGTAAGCTTCAATAAAACAAATGTTCTCAAGGTGTATTTATGTTGTCTCTATAGTACTCCAAAGGATTTCTGCCAGCGCATCTCATTACAATGAGCAATGCTTACTTTAAATGCAAAAGAAGAAGGTTTAGATCTTGGTTAATTAAATAATCTTCTATCATTTTAATTATTTACAATATCAGACTGACACCAGCCTTCCAGTTTCCCACCCTGAACCTCAGGGCATTGCTGTGCCTACTCTGATAAGGGCTGAAGGGTCAAAACATATATGTTATCTATATGTTAGTTAATGAAAGGACAGGAACATGTAATTAAGCACAGATTAAGGCTTCCACAAGATTCATTAAAAGCAAACAAAAATAAAAGCTGCACCTATATTGTGGGATATGATGGTAGTTCTTGTCAAAGTCCATTGACAGTGGTTGAGCAGAACCAGGTGAACTACCATCTCCCTATTTTTATTTATTGTCCTTGGAGGCTGGCAGTTCTCCATGTGGAACTCTGTTTATGGGAGATTTATCTATGCTGTGCAGGTAACACATTGGCATCATGAACATCCATCTATCAAAAATGTTGAAGCATCCCCAGTGATGGGAGAAGGACAGTTTTGCTGAATGCAAAGCAGAGAAGGAGAATGTAAACACTCTGAAAAGAGCAAGCAGGAAACATTATAGTCTCAAAATCAATTTATGTCGGGCAGAGAAGTGTGACAGGAGACCCAAGGTGCAGAGCAAGGCCATCTTCTAAGAATATACCTAAGTGCCAGTCTCCTCGGTGTCTGAACTACACAGACAAGAATGAACATCTCTGTGTCAATCCCTAAGAATTAGCCATCCTCTTCTTTACCCATTCCTTGGGTATGGTTTTTTCTCTTATTTTGTTTTGTAGTGCAAGATCTATGAAGGAAACAAAAAATATGGGAACATTTTTTTCCCCTATATTGTCCCCTCTGTCCTGTCTTTCCCTGGGACTGGAAACTCCTACAGTGTGCAATACAGGCTTTGTTGTATTTTCATTTATCTTTTTGCTATGGTAAGTTCTACGTCAGGAGTTCATATAAGTCCCAGGGCAGAAAATAAAACGGAAAGTGTTCTTGCCAAAATCAAACAGTCAAAAAAAACCCAGAAATGAACAAATCAGGTTAGCTCATCTTTGCACAGCTAGCAATGCTTTTTATCCTCTTCTGTAAACAAGTATTTTGCTTGGTAGCTTATACCCTCCATTATTCATTGCTGGTTCATCCCAGACTTTGTCCTAAGCTCTGGCACCTACATTTCAACCCAGGGTACAGATATGCAAAAATACAGGTTACAGGGAATCTCCATGAAAGCTAACAATCTCCAAAGCATTTGCTGAATTATTCCTTTTTCAAACAGCAACTAAATGCTAATATCTTGAAAATATCTTGAAATACACAGTTGAAGACCACTTGCTGCCACTTCTGAGTTCATATGCAGTTGAAGATGCTTAACATTTCATAAAATCCAATGAGTGTGTCACAAGATGGACATTAGAATTAGACACTCTTATTGAAAGTGTGATTTTATCTTCTCTGTGTCTCCACTTACCTCCGTTTAAAGCAGGAAGAATGTTATTCACCTATCATGAAAATGTTCTGAGGCCTAATTAGTTAATGTGTGTAAATTGCTTTTGAGATGAACAGCACTAAGTATTATTATTAATATATTAAAACGTGGCCAAGAGCCAACATCTCCTTGTAGCTGCAAGGTAATGACAATGCTGATCAATTACAGGATTTTATTACTAGCAATCTGAAACAACAAGTAGTATCTGTTCATTTATCCAGGAACAAGTACAAACAAATAAATTTGGTCTGAATGCAAGTAAACGGAGATGCAGCTGATGATTCTTTTTTTTTTTTTTTTTTTGTAATTTTTGATGCTAAAAAATATTTTCTTATTTAAAATAATAAATGTGATTTTTATATATTTTTTTCTAAGTAAAAGGGGGTAAATTCACAGCCAGGTGTTTGGGCATTCCTTATTCTTCTGTCTTGTTGACAAGCGTCATCTGTCATTATGAGGAAAACTAAAATTTACTGTCTTGAGCACAATTGTTTCCTGTGTACATTGATTCAGAAGGTCAAACTTCATTATCTAAACACTTAAATAAAATGAAGAAAAGGGTAAATCTCTCAGAGAAAGTTGTGCAAGTTTTGAAGGAGACACCATTGTAACCACATCTTCCTTCTAATTTCTGCTTACCAGGCAGCATAGAGAAAGTTTGCTTGATTTGGCAGGCATGATATATTCAAGGTTAGTCATGCAGAAATGAGCTAGGGACCTACTTAAAGAGATTTTTTTTTAGAAGCAGTCCTAAATTTTGATCTGTCAATCCAGTCCAAATCTAGTTACATTCAACACTCCAGTATAAGCCAACAGGAAATACTATGGCATGATTTCTTTTCATTTATGCAGTTCATCTTGTAAATGGTGGCTTCAAAGCTGTCACACACTTTTTTGCATCACAGGAACACAACCATTCACCAAAATGTTACTTTATTAGTAGCGGATTTACTGCATCAATGAAACCTACACCTTGAAGTAGTTTGAACTTTACTCTTCATAGAGAAGTTGTAATTTCCTTTGATTTGCACAAAGAAAATGAGACATGAATATAATGATAAGCAGAATGCAGACTGAACTCCTAGAAAATAATACCCAATTACAATGGGAAGAACAACTGTAGGAAATATGGAATGGAATTATTTATGATCTGGAAACAAAGTGGATAACTGAAATGTGAGAAGCCACATGCCATGGAGCCTTTCTGGCCTTGTACTACATGCTCTTTGTACCAGACAACTGATTTCTAGAGAGCTATCTCACCACCTCTATGTGAAAGACAAGGTCTTTACAGATCTGGAAATAATGAATGATAAGAATGGATACCTTTTTGTTTGTTTGTTTTTCATATTTTCCACCATCGGACCAATCAGGGTGAAGGCTACTTTCCATCTGTTTTCAGTAATATAATATAAAATTCAAGTCAATAAATAATCTTAAAGAAGGACTTTAAGTCAAGTATTTTTTCTTTTACTTTCCTGCTCTCTCTTCTTCCTTTTATATTTTTTATATTTGTTGTTGTTGTTGTTATTGTTGCTCTTTAGGTTTGGCTTCAAAGCTACAAAATGTATTAACATTTCAAAAATAATTTGGGGCTTCAGATGCTCACTATGAAAGCTAAAAATTCCGAGTTCTAAAACTAAATATCATCCTTGGCAAATCTTTTGGACATCATGATCTTTTCTTGTTTGAAAGAAAACTGCCAAATTACTTTTGGTCCCTTTAGCCCCTGGCTCATCTCCAGTGACAATTTGAAGTGAAAAGAAAAAATTGATCAGCTAGTGAAACTCCTTCTGATCTTATGAAAAGCTATGGCATTTATAACACATTTCTACCAAAATGTAATACTAAAATAGATTTGACCTTCAATACTCTCTGTAGTCATTAGACTGTTTAGGTTGACTGAACCATTATTGTTGTAAACACTTTAGTTTTCATCAGATCTTGCTGTGCATGAGCAGGTTTTGTCTACTGGATCCACTAAACTCATCAGAACCACAGCAGGCTACATTACATAGTTGGACTCTGATCTTACTATGTATACTGTGATGTGTATGTCCTACCTATTTCTCCACAGGAAGCAAAAGAAGAAATATATATATACATATATACATAGTCACAAAGAGATGTACAAAAAGCATTCAGTCACATTGATAATCTATTAGCAGCAGTGAGAGTCTATTAGCTGTACTGTGAATGTTCACTGGGACTTTCTTCACATTCTTTTGATCAGTATTTTTAAAAACTGTACTAATATATTTGCATTACTGTAAATGTGCAATGAGTATCTTTGAAGTATTAATTTGGTGTTGTGATTGTATTCCACTTAATATTCAGCACAATTAAAATCCTTGAATGCAACAAATATTCTGAATTCTCTTTAGTCTTAGATGTTTTGTTTTTCAGCTTAAAAATAATCATCAGATGATAATTTTGGCTTTGGGGCCTTTGAGTATAGAATATAGAATACAGAATAGCTCAAATTGGAAGGGATCCACAGGGATCATCAAATCCTCAGTCTAGAACACAGTTCTTGAATTAAATATTTCTCCTACATTTTTGCAAAGGGTAGAATGATGTTCAACAAAGTTTGGTTTGGACAAGCCCCATAAAATTTTTAAATGTTCAGTTTCCAGTGGAACAGTAACACAGCAGCTTACATGTTGTACTAAGTCAAGAAGTTGAGCATCGAAAGGACAGATGAATCCAGTCTAGTTTTCCTAATTTAAATTACTCCTCATTCCACTGAAGAAAACAGTAGCTATCTTTGGCTACTGTAAAGAAAAACTATAGGATGTGCTAATGGTCTCCATTAACATTTAACACTGCTATTTCTTTCCGACAATGTCTGAGTGGTTTTGCACTATAATCAGTGATATGAGAGGACACAGATACTAGGTGTTGCACACCCGAGGGGCATTACATTTACATAATATTCAGAAATGCCCTTACAGCTGAGCCACAGGGTATCACGAGGAGAATATTTCCAAACTTCTAATCAAAGCTGGGGCATTCTTCCAGTAGATGTACAACAGCAGTGTACCCAAGAGGACTGCAGACAAGTGGGGCCTGATCCTCACCAGTGTTCCCAGCTGCAAAAGCAGCTTTGGTGCCTATCTTCATGAGACATACATTTGATTTCTGGAAACAACATGAAGTGAAACACATAACTATTCAAACAAACAAAAGGCTATAGTCACAGGTAAGTGTGCCAGCAACTAAGTTAGAATCAAGTTTTTTCTTTTCTCCCTTCTGAGGCAGCAGTAAAACTTGCATATCTATTTGCACAGTGGGTTGGAGTCTGATGTAAATGTATTTAAATCAGAATATCTCATGATTTGTGGAGAGCACATTTTCCAAATGATATGGGGTCAATCCCATTAAAGTTGAATAATAAAACATACCATTTCCTGGTTGAATGTTTTGACAGTTGCACTATGGCACAAAAAGCTGGGTAGCACCATAGTTACTATTATGATATTAAACAAAGTTAACCAGAATTATAACAATATCTAGCTTTTTGCATTTCTCTGTTATTTTTGAGGAATAAAGTATTTTTCTACTTAATCTTGATCATATCTTTCCATGTTGGATATAGTTGAGAGCTCTAAATCCAGTTGAGAGTATTTGTATATTTCTCTAGAGTGTACATAGCTAAAAATATTAAGTACTGAGACAAATCTTCTGGCACCTAATGAATTTATGCTACAGCATTAGGCATTTAAGACCTGAAAAAGTAGGCAAAATAAAACAGTGTCTGGAATGTCTGTTGTATTTCAGGTGCCAGGTAAATAGCAATTTTAAGTGAGATTGCAACAGTCTGTAAAATTTCAATAGACGCTATGAACCAGATACTTTAGATCGCATGTGGCCCCATCTTTTAAACAACAAAACTAGTATAACTACAGCTTCACCACTTGGTTCACAGAAACTCCACAATGAATATAACTACGAAAGTAAGAGAAAAAATATAACACTGGCTAACGTAATGCAATTGTGTACACTAAAAATGGCAAAAAGTAACAAGGAAAGAAACATAGCAATGTTGTATGAAAAATTACTGAAAGTAAAAATATGAACATCTTCCTTTAGCTAAGTTAAGCTTTAACATGAAGCAGCAGATCTAAAGGGAAGTGTAGACAGCGATTCATAAATTGTGGGAGAGCAGTGTCTCAGCAAGTTCGTTTTATTCTAATTAATCAGTTTCCTGAAGAGGTGACATAATTGTCCTTACAAATGGTGGGGTATTCTTAACAGATTGGGAAGATCCTTTTCTAAGCCACACTGATGAAATCATTTGCTTGAATAGACTCGGCCACATGGTGCCAGTTTCCATTATAATCCAAGTAAACCAGCCATTCAAACAAAGAGCACACTGTGGTGATTTCAGAGCAAAAAAAGAAGGAAACCTGCCTTGGGAAATTTCCATAATGGAAATAACAACGATATATATTTATGCCAAACACAGATTTCATTCCAAAGTACTTTTTTATTATTATTATTATTTTGAAAACTCATTTTTTATTGTGGTTTTAAAGATCACAGAATTCATACTGGAATCTTCAATCTTTCCTTGACACAGACTAAAACAGAAGCACGTTCTCTGAAATTTGAAATTACTGCAGATTTATCAAAGAAGTCATGAATTATAAACCAATAATGCTATTGTTCATGGGTGTACAAAGGAATTTGTTGTCCTGTATTTATCTGTATTTGTTCAGGTTTGAATCTGGCCAGGATAAACATATTGGCAGCATAAGAGGTTACCACTCTCTTGTTTACAAAGAGTGCATGTTTTTCCTACTATATTTGAGTGGGAATGAAAGACAGCTTAATGGAGATAAGACTTCAAAAAATGAGTATTTCAGATATATAATTACTATCAATCATAGGACAAACTGAGTCAAAAGGGAATTTTTATTTATAAAATAGAAAGATAACAGAAAAAAAAATCTTTCTTTGATTATTAAGAAAAAAAAATATTCCTACATATTTATGTATTCTTTCATGGCCTAAATGATTTGTGTGAAATAGCTGACAAACTTGACTGCTATGAAAATTTCTCAGGGCTTATTTTGAAGTGTATCTTATAGACATGCATCTCATCATCTTCCCGATGGAGACATATTCAGGGAATATCTTTGCTGTTCCTCCAGGCTCCAGACAGAGAGAGGCCAGGGCTCTGTAAGGCAGGAGATTTGGTGTGAGGCTGCCTACCTGCCAGGATGCCAGCAGCCTGTGCCTCCCCAGATGGGAGAATGCAAGACTTTGTCCATGTATGACAAATGAAATCTCACTGAAACTGGATGAAAAGGAGTTATTAGTGTCTTTCTGTTTTCCTCACTCAGTCCTTGCAACAGACAACCTTAAGCAATAAAAAACTGATTTCTATATTCAATTTTTCTATATTTTATGCTGGAAAATCATATAACGATACAGGAAAAGATCTCTGGAATTCTTCTAGTCTAATATCTTGCTCAAAGAAAGTATCAGAAATTAGCTAGAGTTTCACCTTATAGTTTGAGTTTAAGGAGATCAGTTTTGTTATACCTCTAAAATTTCAAAAACTCCCAAACATCCTTTAAAATGAGGGCTGCCTTAAATAATGTTAACAGAATAAAACATCAGTTAGGAATATCCACAATCCCTCTACCCTCTACCAATGAAAATAAACACAAATCTTGTTGGATTTTTTTTCTTAGAACAGATGCATCCTATTGTGTTCTCTTGAATACTGCTTCTGTGGTATATAAATTGAACATATTTGGAAAACACTAAATAATTAATGACTTTTATAATTAATATGGAATCATAGAATGGGTTGGGTTGAAAGAGACTCTAAAGAATGAGATTCTTCTTTAACTATTGCTTCAGAAGAGTAACTAGGTAGTTGTCATAGAAATTAAAAATATGAATTACTTCTAACATCTATGTTTTTTGAGGGTCACTGCAGTTTCTGTTTTGTTTCAGTGACATCCACTAGCACTAGCATTTTTTCTGCTGTGTAAAGCAAAAGAAAGTATTTGCCCAGATGTTCTCCCCAGCTGCAGCTTTGCTGGTGAGATGGAGACTGTCCCCCCAAGACACCTTCATTGTTCGTGCTATGATTTACTAACTCTTCAACCCCACTGTCCCTGCTATGCAAGTGAACTTTCCTTGAAGTGTGTCACAAAGTCTGCTTCGTAGGTTTGCTGAGAGAACTCATTGCTAGTTGTGGACAATTACAGTTGGGCTTTTTCTCATCTCCATTCATCATTTGGATAGGAGAAATTTTGTATCAGAGTTTTGCTTTCAAAGTGATACACTCTGGCTTAATTCATTTCTTATCCCATGGCTTAGTTTTTCACTTACAACTTCAGATTCCTCTTGTATCTCCCTGGATTTTATATCTTTATCCATTTACAGTATTTAAAGGGAGAGATGTTCTATGATGTGTTATGATATTTATCTTCCTTTGTGCAGACAGCGATAATTCATGACTGGCACAGCCAGAAATGACTTATAAGGGCTTTCTTCACCAGAGAAGAAAAAGGTTGTAAAGTAACTCAGTACATCTTGTGCTTTATGATTACAGCTATATCGTACAATGCACTTTTTATTTTCCCTTGCAGTTTACCACATATATATCTTTAGTCTACCTGGACCTTTCAGACAATATCTGTTGCCATAAACTTGGTGCAGTCAGATTCCAACCCTGTTTGGGCTTCAAAAGTCACATTACAATTCTCTTTAAAATATGTGGCTAGACTGGGAGATCTTGAGAATGCCAGGTTCCCTCTCTATTCCAAAACACAAATGCAATGGAATGCACATTGCTTATTTTGCTGCTTTCTCTAAACACTTTTTGTCTCTTATTTTTATTTTATTTTTTTTCCCCTCAGAAAATTCATTCAGGAAAAATGAAAACCTGCAGGCCAGGACAATAACCTATGGGACACCTGCAGTCACTTTGGACACATTCACATTTCAGTGAGTAGTTTGCCAAGGATTGGGGTGGGGGGGGGAGGGGGGGGGGGGGGAGGGGAGGGGAGGGAAACGCAGTTATGTTTTGTAAATTCGATTTACTGCCTTTGTGTATATATTGGTGAAACACATATTCAGTGAGTCTAGCAGATCCCAGCCACATTAAACTTCATTCACATACATATTGTCAAGAACTGACTTTCTCCTTTGAGAATGGGTGAAAAAAAAATGTGCCTGGGGTTATTTTCAGCTCACAGTGGAGAGATGGGCTCCCAGCTGTGCTGCTGTCACCCAATGTCCCATCTGCCAAGCTCAGTGTGCAGGCCAGGACACCACACCAGAATCTCTATATAAGATATTTCATGTACGGCTGACATTCAATTAATCCCAAAGCCTTTCTGTGAAAAAGGCTGCAGAGATGTGCTTCGTGCATTGCAGATAAAGTTCACAATATTTGTACTTTGTGAAATAACAAAATGTTATTCAGGATTTACTGAATGAGTGTGTTGTTTCAAGCTGCTCGTTCAGTTAATTTTTCTTTTCACTCATATTATGAATTCTTTAAAATATTTATATCAAGATACTATACAGTATTATATTCCTGCCTTAAAAACTCTGTCATTACTTTTCTTACATTTAAGAGATGACTTAAGCAAAAGATTCAAAATAACCTGTTCGTCAAGCGCCTATTCCAGACTGTTTGGTACAGCCATCTCTCTGGTCTTGTAATGTTACAAGACATATAAAATGGTGTCACAGTTGCCCATCATGATTCAGTAAATGATATTAAAGGACAAAGAGGAGACAATCACATATGGGTGTGTTAGTGTGAGAGGAGGAAAATAATATTTTTGACTTGTACTCTCAAAGAATTTTGTGGCTGCATACATACTGAGCAAGGTCCTTGCCAAAAGCGTTTACACTGGAAGAAATTCTCTTTCTTTATCTGAGAAGTGCACGCTAGCACTGCTGTACTGCCACTGTCCTGGGATCAGCATAGTACTGTGGGAAAAAAAATGAATAGAGCCCTACAACACGCTTTCCTAATCATTGCAAAGATTCATTGCAAGATGCCTCAAGTAAGAAAGGCCCAAGTAACCACATTGCATTCGCTCATTTTGATTTATTCATAGCCATGAAGTCAATCAGGACTCAATAGTATAACTGAGCTATGTAGAATGAATAAAATTAGTAGATATTTTAAAAATTCTCCTTCCCCCCCTCCCCCCCCCCCCCCATACTCATATATATGTATATTTTGTCTTCTATGATTGTCTGTTTGAAACTCTGTGCTTCTGAGCCATTAAGATAAGTAATGCAGAGCAAACTTACTGTGTTGAAACTGGTATTCACCCAGTCATCTTTCACTTCTACTGTTTCTAGAGTCTGTCATGCTCTTGAAATCAGATGAATTTCTAGTCCATACAAGCTAAAATATCCATCTACACTATCTTTTGTCTTACAGTAATTACTGGATGAAATTCTTCCATGTGTATTTAGGACACAATGATCGCACTACAACAGCAGATTTTAGTTCCTTGGTTATAATATATATAATCTTTAAAATTTGATCCAATTTAAATTAATGGGATGACACTGGCTGGCTTTGGAACAGATCCTTAATCAGTTTCTGCTTCAGTTTTTAAGATAAAATGACTTGTACATTTTTCCACAGTGTAAGGTTTTACTTACTGCATTCTGAGGCAGTCATTGAGACAAATTACATACAAAGATACTGTCTTTTGAAGACATGCAATCTGCAAATCTACCTCACCATCCCAAGTATTTTATATTTGGATTTCTGAACTGCAAGATCGGACCTTTGTGATCTATAACTATACAGAGATGTGCTTCACAAATGTAAATATAGAAGTAACTGCTCCATTCACTACCTACAGCAAGTGACTTATCTGCTTGCAATTATTTCTATTCCATCTCAATTTGCCCGTGACTGGTATATGACAATATTTTTGCTCAGTACTGCTTGTTTTCCCTGCCAGAACTGCTCCTCTCAGATGGTAGGAATTTGCTACAATTAGTCCTTCTACTCTTCAGTTTCATTTTCAACCCACTGCACAATTGACAACAAAATACAAACGTTTTCAAAGCATCACCTAGACTGCCAGTCCTTGAATTGTCAGGTCATAAAATTACATAACAGCAAGACTGTCTCAGAGGAAAGCAGATGAGCTTCTAAACCACGGGGATGAAAAGAACCTCTGTTAAAGAGCGGCTTCATACATGAGCTGGTATCAGAACCATAGTCTCTTAGGTTAACACATAATTTGCTGTCAGTCCCTCAACTAGTTGACAGTTTTTCCACAAATTATTTGTATTTGGAAGTTCAGAGAAACTGAAATATTTGGACTTCTAATTTCCAGCACACTGACTAGAATACTGGTCCTTTTAATTAGGGTTGATGAGAGTGTAAAAAATTTCGAATCAAAATTTGGAAAATTTCTCAACATCATTTCTATGAGTAGGCTGCAAGAAAAAAACTCTTCAGCCTATTTTTTTCATGCTTTTCATGCTTTTGCAAACAAGCAGAATGAATTATGAATTTATTTCCCTTTGATAAAGTGGGCTCTAGAACAGAAATTTCTCTTTAAGTAGTAGTAAAATATATCTGAACACTATATTCCTTTCATAAATAAAGTCAGCTTTAGAGAGTTCCATTGTTCCCTTAGTTTCACACCACTGACTCTTCCAAAAGATCTTTCAAGCCCAATTCAGTGAGTTACTTTTCATCTCATTTCCAGTATGTTGTTAGTGAACTCATTGGAGTCAGGAATTTATGGTCAGACATGAAAACTTCATAAAAACACTGCACTTTTGGTGCAGCTCACAACAATATTTTTGTCAGTTCTCCTGTGCACACCCTAGAGTATTTAATTCATTGTGCTGAGGTCTCCTTCACTCCAAAGATATATTCATACATCCAGCACTCTCTTTCATGACCCGATCCTCTTTACCTGTACATGGATTTTCAACTTCTCTGTCTGGTCAGCAACAGATTAAGTTGGGACATACCTATCTCCTTTTGGTTTTGCTTTAGCTGTTCACTTCACTATGAT
This sequence comes from Lagopus muta, assembly GCF_023343835.1. Classification (NCBI taxonomy): domain Eukaryota; kingdom Metazoa; phylum Chordata; class Aves; order Galliformes; family Phasianidae; genus Lagopus; species Lagopus muta. The sequence goes on along the minus strand of NC_064439.1, from coordinate 11,831,082 downwards.
TCAATTTGAAATCTACAACATTTTTGTTGAGCTGGGACCTTGGACTATTTAAAAACTTAGAAGGTTCCAAGCCCTTTTAGATGTGCTTAGATGTGCTTTTGTTGGTCACATCCAAATGAATATTTCAGATGTCAAGTGCTTTGGGAGATTTCCCATTGCTTCTCCCAAAATACAACAGAGCAGGCACAAACTTCAAGCCTAAACCACTCCCAGGGAACTAATGACTTGACCCTCAGCTTACTATTCCTAGATCACTGTGCCTAAATTTATGCATAGCAATCTATACTGTGATAATGCCTAAGTTATTTACAAGAATCTGCCTTCAAGTCTGCACTTGTTACCTGAGATCTGTCATGGCAGGACTTGGTGCTTTTTAGCTATACAGTAGTGAACATAATGTGTTCAAATTAAGTTAAATAATAATAATAATAACCATTAGATAACATATGAGTTATAGAAAGCTTGATTAAGATTCACAAAAAGAAAACAAATAATGACACGAAACTTTAGAAACTTTCCTTCTGCCAAAGGAAAATCTTCAAAAGGACTAGGGCCCCAAGGTAACAGAGTACATAACATTAATCAAATTTGCAAATGATTTTGTTGCCTTTGTTGTATTTCTCAGAATATAATTATTGAAAAGATGAATGTGAAAAGTAAAGATGTGTAAACTAAATATGAATATTCAAAGAAACTAATTGATGTGTAGCACAAATATAGGAAGGAAAGAAGGATGAGAAGATGTTAAATTAAGCTATGTGTCTACCTGTCAGGCAAATATGTGAAATTCCAAACCAAACACTAGCAGGTCAGATCCTCAGCTGGGGAAAACTGGCTTAGCTCTCCCTAATTAAGTAGAATTCAGCTAAGTACTTGGTCCCATCCTACCAGTTTTCTCTTGGAAATTTGTGTTCATATTTTTTTATAGCTTTTACTCTATTAAATAATTTACTAGAATAAATAATAATTTTTTTTTTTAAAGTGCCTATTTAGAAAATGTCTTCCTGTCAGAGAGATGTCAAAGATCATTAAGAGCTTTCTAAAGACAGTTGAATTTTAAAGGAAAAAAACAATTATGGAAAGTGAGGGGGTATTCAGCCCTGATTTGGCATCCCGTGCAAATAGTATGTATACCTAAAATCAAAGTGTATCAGATATCATTTGGCGTTTCACTGTTCCATGTGTCAAAACTGAAACCAGTATCAAATATTTTACTATTTTCTCTTGAGGACTTTTTGTTTGTTTGTTTTCAAACAAATTTCTTAAATTCAGATTATCCCTATTTTAAGAATAGGCAATTTAAATGAAGGCTTTAGGGAAAAAATATTTTCACAACTGCTTCTTAAATGATATAATATCCTCTTTCTGTTCTGAGATGCTTTTGCATAATGGTCTTTGGTCTTCCTGAGGTGTTTTACTCCATGCATTATTGAAGGAGAATTGGGTGTAAAGAGGAATTACAGTGTAGTCTCCTGTAAAACAGCTTTAATATTCCATAGAGAGGTACCTTTTTATTATTTTTTATAACATGCTAACAGGTAATAAACTGACTTTGCAGTAATAAACCTGGAAACTGTGAAAAAGTGTGTTCTCTCATATGCTATAAAATGTACAAGCCAATAAAACTGCACATTTCCCAAGAAACTGGGAATTGAAGCAATATAGAATTGAACAGAAATTTTTCAAATAATTGCTAATCAAAGCTAGTTCATGAAGAAGACATCTGGTTAACTTAATATCTGTATGAATGATTAGCTTCCTTGTCCCATTTTGAATACTGATCTGACACTAAGGCAAAGTATTTTTGCTTCAGAAGGATATAAACTTAGCTTCATTTAAACACAAACAAATAACAAGAAACAGTTCATAATGCAGGAAAAGATAAAATGATACAGATATGTCCCATGATGTACAAAGCAGCCATCTATTAGAGTCAATACAGTTTGTAAGCATATAATCTTTCTAGTAAAGTTACTTTAAAATTGCATATGAAATGCTTTCCTATCAGAAGACAGACCTTTATTAAAATAGAAAGGACTTGTAGCACAAAAGGCTGTCAAAAGCATTGCCATTTAAAAATGTTTTCATAGGAGCTTACTCACATGTCGCATTTCAGCAAGGTTTAGAAAACCAAGGATGTTATGACGAGCTGTTACCTCTACATCCAACACCACAGGTCCTTATTAATAAGGAAAAGGATGTCTTCTCTTTGCACTGTGTGACTTTCTTCAGCCTTCACACACACTTTGGGAGTTTGCAGAGACAGATCTGCAATATGACATTGCTCTCAGTTTTGTTGTTGTAGAATTTTGTTTTACTTATTGATCAAAATGTTCTAGAATTTTCATTTCTTTGTAAAGTTTGGCACTTCTATTTTTTTTTTTTATTTTTAATTTGAAGTTTTATCAAAGTAGTGGAATTCTTACAGGATATACTTTACTTTCTTCTCCACTTCTTAAGAAGAATAGCTCAAAAATTTGTTATCCTATTTGTCAACCTTGCTTTCTTAACAGAGTGGCCAATTCTAAATAATAAGGCATCAGACTACAGCTTTTTAAAGTAGCTATTATTCCCAAGTTTAATGAAAACTGATAAACAAGAAGAGGCATGGTAGTTCACTACCTAGTTTCAGATTGGAGGGAAACATTAGCGAATAAACTTTTAGAAGACATAATAGTGGCCAAGAAGAAGAGAAATATACTTATATCTGGGGGAAAAAAAAAATCAATTCTTGTTTTTGATCAATGATGAGAGACGAGCATGATAAATTTTGTGTTGGAGAAGCCTGGAATCCAGTGTTCTTTCACCCTGATCCTCATGGACTGTTTTGCAGATCAGCTCCTGCCAGTAATTAATTCAGAGCTGTTCTAAAAAGATCTAGTCCCCCCTCTTCTCCCATCCCCGCAAAGCCTCCCCCCCAAAAAAAAATTATTCTGGGAAGAGTCTCAAAGATGGTCCAAACTGTTACTGAAGTTAAGTTTAATTAAGTCATGCTTTGACAGTACAAACACAGGAACTTGGCAGAGTATTAGATACTTACGGTTGTCTAACTGAACGAACTCTGAATTAGCATAACGTAGTCCAGGATGATTTGCAAGTATAGGCAAGCCTAACAGTGAGGAGAAAGATAAAAGATGGACATGAATAAATAGAATATGACATTGCCTGTACAATAGACAACTATAAATAATAATTCCAGTCAAAGAACAAAACAAATACATGACTGAGATTATGAGAGATGATGCTAGTTTGCACTTTACTGACAACAGTAGTATCACCTCCTGAAACTTGGTTCCTGTTTTGGGCTCACTTTAAAAAACTTTTTCCTCCACATGCCTATCCGAGAAACCCATTTGCAACTTGCAGAAGGAGAGTTTGCCACATGTTTTCACCAGTTTTTACAAAAACAATTCATTATCTTTACAAAAATCTTTTTGTTTGTTTGTTTGTTCAAATGGCTTCTGTATATAGCTTGCATTGTTTGAATTGTTATGCTACGATTCCCAGTACTTTTTCAGCTAGTAGTGTAAACTAAGAGGCAATGAACCATGAATATCAGATTGCTTATCATTACATAAAGGTTTTTATGGTTAATTTATCAATTTGGCCAGGACACCATATTCAAATATGTTCACAATGACTCACAACATATGACTACATTTCTGAAAGCAGTTCCAGAATCAGATACAAAGGATCTATTTGCATAACTCTTCTTAAGAAAAGGAAACATAAGTAAAATATAAAAATCCACTCATGTTTGGTCTTGACTTAAGAGTGGAAAAATCTCTGGAGTTTACCCTTCCTCTGCAGCTTTTAGGTCATTAAGATAGCTAATGTTCTTGCTAATTAAGCCTGTGATCAGTCTATCCATTTACTAGTAAAGCCTAGACCACAGTCAGGCTATTAATTCTTTCAAACAATCCAATATTCTTGGAAATAATGTTCTAACTGAGTTGCTAATAGAGAACTATGCATACTCCATAAGAAGATTATTATTAACATGAGCACATAAATCTGACTTTATTAGCCGCTTAATACTAATAACATTTGTTGTTCAGTTTATTGAACACAGTGGTACTACCGAAAGAGCCAAATTCTTGCTGTTTAGTGGTATGCATCAGTTATATTTGTTGCATAAATGTTTTTTTGTTTGTTTGTTTGTTTTGTCCTGTCTGATTTTAAGAGTGAAATACTCATGTGAGAAAAATAACAGGAAATAATGGTTTGAAAATGATCTCATTCTAAATGTGCCAGTTTTCATGTATAAGAATATTTACCCACAATGCATGAACATACCAGTGCAGAGTAGAGTGGTTTTCAGTTATAGATTATTTTGTAATATCCCCTGCAGCAAGATGTAAGGCATCCAGCAGGTAAGGTGCTACTTTTTTTCCTGTTATGGCTTAGATAGACTGAACTATAAAAAGAAAAATACCTGTTTTGTCTCCTCTGCAGCTATTTGAGAACTATAGTTAGGGTAGAGGAACAGTAGGTGCATTGTCCTCATCTTGTTTTGACTTAGAAGTAAAGCAAGTTGAGAAGAAAGGAATGAGAAGTAGCTTGAATTTCTCTGAATTTTGAGACTTCAGATCACAAGCTCACAGTACTTATTTTTTTATTCCATTCCAGTAAAACATATTTCAGTGCCAGCCCAAAGCAATGGATGAAAATGAAACTGAAAAAGTGAATTACATATGCAATAATAATCTTCAGGTCTTATTTACTCTGTTGATGTTTCCTGTTCAGCCAAGGAACACAAAGTTCTTTTAAAAGTAAGAGACAAAAACTTCACTTATTGATCTAAAGATTAATGAGAAAAATATTAATATTTGATGATCTGCAAAAAAGAACCACAAGAGCTGGTCATATTGTGTAGTAAATCTTCATATTGCTTTGCCTATTTGTTTCTGTAGTACAAGAATCAAACCATTTTTCAGATACAAAAGAAATACTACCTTGTTAAAAAGTAGCTATATCTTCTTGGGCATTAACAAGACAAAACAGTGTTTTCTTGATTTACCACCGTCAATAGAACTAAGTAGTTGAGATCACAAAATTTTCTAGCAGCATCTCTCACTGCTCACTCATACAAAGCCTTCAGTGACCAGGGTGGATAAGTGCATCCAAAAATACAAAGCAACTCTCCTTGCACATTGCCCTGGTGCTCAGGGCAGGGTCAAGTAGTCGTGTCCATATGCATTCCCATGACACCATGACTTGGATTTGTTCTATACTTGGCTCTGCCACAAACACAAGTGCTACATTATTTCACTAAGCAATATGGGTCTTCCAACTAGAATATGGGAAATCCTCTATCACATGGGATGTCTGGCTGTCCCATTAATAACATGGAAGGCCCGTGTCCAGAAAAGCCAACTTCTCAGTAAAACTATTTAAAGAGGTGCAGCAACTACAGCTGGCACAGCAGCCATGCAGACCATGACTTATTTTCTAGTGACTTCCAAAAAAGTCTTCTCCTACAGCATATGTTCTTTCCCACAGCTTCAGTGCAGGATGCTGCAGGAGAACTGTTCTAAGGCAATACAAAAACTTTCAAAGGCTCATGCAGGATTGCTGTCAGCTTCGAATCTTTGCACTGTTGTTATTTCAAGCTTCTTTTTGACCTTGCCTCCCTTAAGAGAAAAATAAATATGTTTGTGTGCTCAGAGATGAGTCTATGTATAAATAGTTCTTAAAAATTCAAGCAGACCATTTCCTTGCATACAGATTTCTCTCTGTGGATAGGGTGAGGGCATGACAAATATTAGTTCCCTTGCTTATTCTCTTCTGGAAGGCACTCAGATTTTACTCTAATTAGTACAGGAGAAGCAATATAAAACAGAAAAGAGGCTTTTGAAGGAAGTCACCCTCCTCCATCCTTCTACCTAAATCTGAAGTGCAACCCCATTTGGAATTTTTAATTGAGATCTAGATACCTTCATACAGGGTAGTTTGTGGTACGTAGAGGCTAAGGCCAGATAGGACAAGATGAAAAACACAGTAGTTCACTGTTGCTCGTAGTAGTTCACTGTTACTCAATGGAGACAACCATAATATCCCCTTTTTTGATTGCCCAGTGCTGCCACAATCTTCTACAACATTTCTCCTCCTTTTGCTCCCCAGTGCTGGTGTCTCTCAGAACAAAGACAGAACAGGTTCCTACCACTGCATTGGCAGACACCAGTCCCAAAAAATATAGAAAGATCTGTTTGCTGCAGGGAGTTGGATTATCTTGGCAGAAAAGCTTCAGGACCTGTACTAGATAGAAAGTAAAGCTAGTAGGAAGGGGAAAGGCAGAGATGGAAGAGAGCAAAAGCATTAATGCTCATGTCATCACTCCTGAAAGATTCTCCCTATATCTGGGAACCCATCAGGTAGTTCTGACAGCTGTGTTGTTTCCCAGTGAGTGAGATGGGGGCACATCTGGTACCTATACAGGGCACAGTATGTAACACTGCAGGCATAGGAAGAGTTAAACATGGTCTGACAAAATGTAGATGAGACATTTCTTCACTATGTCCTTTGACATAGTACTCTCCTGAGAGACCCTGGGTGGGTTACATGCTATTGGAAACAGTGTAGGTAATGGGGAGCAGTTATGGAGGTCAACAGCATGCTGACATGTGGGAAAAGTACAGGCTGAGGGTGGTACTTTAACTGTCGATGTAGCTTTTCTGCAAAAGCAGTGCACATCTTGTTCAAATGCATTCTCAGAATGCATTCCTCCTCAGAATAACTGGTACTTTTGGCTCCAGTCCATAACCAGAATATTAAGAAAACATAAACACCTCTTTAGACATATTCTGCGGGCAATAATTCTGTGTTTGCATGTACCAAAATGGCATAGGCAAAGGGGAAATCTTAACATAGGGAAAGGAACAAACTTCAATTTGGGAAAACATCTATACATGCATGCATGTTAATAATTAACAAAGTATTGACAAAGATTCCATGGGAGTGCATTTTGTTTCTTATTCATATATATTATATACGTCAATAACAATATTTAATCTCTGTTCAGATAGGAGACATTTCCCTCTGGGAAATGATCTAGTTTCTGTTGTTGGGAGTGTCTTCTTTCCATTTTTGCAAGATAGAGACATGTATGTACTGCAACATGTGAGTGACATGTAGTGAATATGCCTGCAGCTTCACCTGTCTATCCCGTTTACACAGGTACTGCAGGCAAGCTGATACTTCTCCTAGTTTCAGCCCACCAGTCAGAAATTTAAGCCAGAGCCTTTTAGATGCCGTGTGACCTTTATTTCCATCAGGGTCAGCCACTTTGCCTGAATAGATGGGAGACTTTTGTCCTGTTTCAAGCACAGAACAGCCAGGCTGTGCAGCACCTTTCAGGATCAAGCCCTTAGTTTATCAAGCATGAAAATATTCTTTTAAAAAATTGCCTGCACATAATCCTTCACCTCCCTGTAGGCAAGGCCACTTAGTTTATATGCTCTGAAGAGTTCAGAGCCCTTCAGCAGTGCGGCAGGATCAGCCACCCTGGCTGCCTGAGATTTCTGACACCTCTTCCCTGGCAGGGGGATGCCACCCTCAGTTCTGCAAGGGCTTCATCAGGCCATGGTGGAGGTGGAATGCAGCTGCCAGGGATGCACTTTGAAAAAAAAAAAAAACCTATGGAAAACAAAATAGGATATTGTAAGATATTAATGGTCGCAGCAGCATCATTTGCCGTTAGACAATATCACTCTCATTTTCAATTAGCTATGCGGTATCCCTCATCCTGCTGAGAAAGAAAGAGCAAGTGTGAGAGTTGCAGAGAGAAAAAGCATGCAAGAGAGCTCTAAGTGCTTGGCCTTGAGGGATTTGTAATTTGGTCTTTCTCTCAGGTCAGCACCTGTGTCAAGCATTAGGCTCACATCAGACAAAGGAGATTGCTTACAAACATTAACATGGATCCTGTTTCATAACTGCCCTGGACTCATAAGATGGAGTCCTAGGCATGTCTTTTGAAAATTCAGTAAGAAGCTCATTAGTATTCTCATTAGCTTGCCCTTAATAGCTGCAGTTGTTTCCCACTTTCAGTGTTACTGAAACAGCCGCTGGAAATATTCAAATCATGGTGGTGACCTTGTTAAAAAGGAACATCACCCCTACCAGGACTGTAATCTGCAAGAAAGAATAACTTCATGTAGCGATATCAAAAATTAACTCCTTTTTTTCTGGTCTGTTGTTCTTTAATGTATCCCACTGGACAATTTTGGGTGTGCCTTCAATGTACTGTGTAAAATATCAATATGGGATCTATAAAATAGCTAATTAAACCTCTCCAAGTCTTAAGTGAAATGTCGCAAGTGCTCATTTGAAAACATTTGAAAGGGTATATATTTGTGAGTGCAAACAAGATTGGTCCACATTTTACTTTCATGCTCTACAGAGCCTTACTCTACGATGAGATTCTTCAGTGACATTCCGGTTACCGTACTGGCCAAGAAATTGTACTAAGAAGTTATTTCAGGTGTCTCTTAGTCTTAAATTTTACAGAGCTGTGAATTAGAGATGTATATATAGTAGATGGGGTTGGGGAATTCTGAATAATGAATTTGAATAATAAAAGCTATTAATGATATATAAATTCAACTCCAATATTTCAAAATATCAATTTTCATACATTGTTATAAAGAAGCCCAGAAGGAACATTAATATCACTTTCTTTAAACTGGAATCATTTTAATTTTTCTCATGGGGGAAAAAAGAAAAAAAAAGTTATATGTTTCAGTGCAGGCTTTAATCAAATGATGTTGTCAAACAGATCTAATTTAGATGGGGGAAGACCAAGGGGTAAAGACCTGAACACTGCAAAATGAATCCCGAATAAATAATAGATTAGAAAATACAATAAAACTGCAAACTCAGTATAACTGATCTCAGCACAAAACTTCTGCTTGCAACACAGAAATATACTTTCACCTCTTTACTGTTTCTTAATATGTCATTCATCATTTTATTGTCGTGATTGGTCTATACCCTTTCTGAAATTGAATTAGGTATAAAATTCTGCTCCAACCGATCCATGTTGCTGGTCCTTCAGACAATGCATGGTGTATTAATGCTTGTATAAGCTCTGTGGTGGGCACTGAGATTTTGGTTTCTTTTTGTAATTACAGTTTCACACATCGCAATAAAATAATATTATCCTGGTGAAAAATCAAAACCAAAACAAATTGAGATGGCTTATTGGACCTCACCTTACCCTTTCATATAAATTTGATATGTTACTTCAGATATTTCTGTATTTTTATCATTCTACCACATCAATCAAACTAGCTTTAATTTTATTTTAATGAAAATGCATTTTTAGGAGACATTCCCATTCTCAGCTAAGACAGATAACAAAGCGAAAATTTAAAAGGAAAATATTTTTTATTATGGTTGGCTAGCATATTATCATGTAAGACATCTGAATCATTTCATGAAATTTGATAAAGTCACAGATTCTTCAAAGCCTTTTATCAACAGAAATATACCTACTACATGTAATAGTAGAGCTTTATTCTGGATGTCTTTTATCTTCATTCCTTCTACGAGTTCTTTGTTCTACTAATATGTTTTTAAGGATTTTTTTTTTGGCTGCAACAGTAATGAGGAAAAGAATAACTGCATGTAGGTCCACAACTTTCAATGGTAATGGTAAAATAAAAATTGTTTTATACATATATATATATATATATATATATATAAACCACACACATGTATATACAAATAAAGCTTCAATTTTATTAATATCATGCTAAATTATTGTGATGCAATGGATATCATAATGTGCAAAAACTGTTTCAAAGAGTTTCAAATATGAAAAGGCAAAATTAAATTTTTGGAACAGTGGATTCTCATTTACATGTCCTTCTCTATTTCTATACTGGCCCATGACATCAGAAGCAGATATTGGTAGCATGGCAGTAGAGGCTGAATCTTCCCACCAGTACTCCATTACATTTTGTTGCCATGTGACAGATGGCAGCAGAGAGACAGTCTGACACAGTGGTATCTGACCTGGAAATGTGCACGAAGCAAAGACGCGGAACTGAATTCCTATATGCAGAAAAATTGGCAAATATTGACATTTATCAATGTCAAAGAGTGGATGTGAGCACACTTAGGTGGTAGGAGGTGCATTTGAGCCATGAAAACAGCAATTGTGGGTAACCTTTGCTGGTGCAGATTTTTAAAAGAATAGCATGCAAGTTCTAGTTTATCACTGGTGAAAGCACATAGATAATGGTGATGACTATGTTAAAAAAATAGAGTTTTGTAGCTGAACATTTTCTCCATCAAATAGTGTTATTGTGCTCTTTGTACCTGTTATCGTTTTCGTGAAAATTAATAGGAGGCATTACTTTTGGAGCATCCTACTGTAGATATAAAGACTTATTAGCATGATAATAAATAAGTACCAGTACCTAACCAATGCCAATGTGTTACTTGAGATATTTCTTGGACTACAAATAGTCCTAACCACTTTATTTAAAGATACAGTAAATACATAATTTGAACCGAAAAGAAAAAAAAAAGAAAGATATCCTGGTTACTTAGATGTGTTTTGTATGTGCATGTATACACAAATATTCAGGTAAACAACTACCTAAAAAACTGCTTTGTGACTGAAGGACTACACTAGACTTTGATTTCCCTTTCTGTTTATGCTACTGGCTTACACAGTTCATTTTCTCTTTGTCATATCCTCAGTGATAAATAAAAGACAAGACATTTCACTTACTAAGAAATCTTACAAAGTGTTTTGAACAAATAAGCACTTGTAAGCTTAGGTTTTATCAAGTTTTGAAATAGCAAGTGGAATATCTTTATTTACCCTTCTGCACTGACTTCAGTAGTTGCTGCCATCTGATCAAGGCATGAACACAAGAATTAAGGCTTTCCATGGGTATTTCATGTCACACACTGTATGTCCAAGCTCTCAGATGTCCTGTATCATATTTTTCTTTATTTGTTTCACTGGGCAAAACTGGCTCCTTTGTCTTTAACTCCCACATTCATGCTGATCCCATGCACACACAAATGATACTTCGAAGTCGAGAAATGACAAACTAACATTGTTCAGTTAAGGTTAAGCATGCTCTCTGTTGCCAACACATTATGTATAAATCTAAATAATATGACCATGTGCAATTTTTAGTTTCTATAAGCAGAAGTCTTGAGGAGAATATTAAGATCAAAGTTTTGTGGGTTTTTTATTAATATTGTTATTTTTATGCCTTTCTCCCTTCCCCCTACCTGAAGTATATCTGATTGCTTCCAGTGTAACTGCATTAAAATTAAACAGTAACAGTCAATTATCCAATCAAGTAACTCCTGCCACAATTCACAAATTCTTCTAAGGTAGATAATCATTTAGCAACAGAAAATGCTTTAACATCTTGAATTGTTAACACATATGACCTTGTACTTACTACAAGTTGTTTTTCTCATGTCTGTTAGAAGTATTTTGCAGTAGATAGAGGCATCAAAAACTCCACTTGTCTTAAAAATGCATTTTGCAAGAGGGACCTCAGATAAAAAAAAAAATAATAATAATAATAAAAAAAAAAACACAAAACACTTCCTGTACTAATTCAGCTGATAACAAACCAGAAGATTCAATCTCTCAATTTTCTAATTAATTAAAGACTGCTGGTATGAAAACATCCCAAAAGAAAAATTCTTGTGGTATGTGAGGTATCATCAATTAATATGTAGAACCCACAGCTGTAGCCATTAATTACCCTGTTGTTCCTTTCCCCTTCAAAGGGCTGACTCTTCAACTAAAATAAATCAGCCGAGATTCAACATATTCTTTTTTTCTGGTTGAGGAAGTGATCTGCGTGTCTTTGGCACTGTAGTGTCCTAGTGTCCCCACTACCTACTTACATTAAGTGATGTACAGTGCTCAATGGAAACATCTTTGCAAATTAACATAATTTCTGCTTTTGTTTCACACAATGCATAGCCATCGTTTCCATGTAAGTTATGCCTGTTAGAGGAAAAAACTCCAAAGAAAGTAAAAAATCTATTTCTAATCATATCTTCTTTCTTTTCCAACTAGTCACAAGCTTTTCAATTTCTTCCAGAAGACTTTGCCACGTCATTTAATGTCACAATACCTATATTGTTTTGCCCTGTGCAGTGCATTCTCCCTGCTCATGTCTTTATATATTTAGAATTATGACCATTACAGTCCCCTGGTATTCCCCTTACATTATTTAACCACTTATTTATTTATTTATTTATTTATTTATTTATTTATTTATTTACATAATTTCAGAATCCTGATAACTAAGTCATATAAGAAGTACAGAGGATCTTCTTGTCCCGCTGATGTGAGTTTTAGGTTAGGTATATCTGTACGTAGCACCTGGAAACTCAAGAGACATCCCAGACCACATGCAGGTGTCTTATCAACTTAGACTATGGACAGCTCTGCTGAAACCTCTCCTTTGCTCCTGTGGACTTGGTACTGTTAAGTCTTGGTGTAGAATTTATTTTTTATCTGCCTTTCTTCCTGGATCATTTTTACAACCCTCAACCTGTAGCTCCACTCTCACTATTATCTGAGCTGTTATTCACAGCCATTTGTTAAAGTCTAAATGAGATGCAGCCATTAAAGACTATAGTTTAGGTATGTCCCGAAGTTCCTTTTAGGGGAAAATTAAGAATTGCATATGTAGAAATGTAAGAAATCTCTATGTTTAGTTTCTTGTGGTGTGGAAAAAAAAAGCAGCGATTCATACCCAGGGAGCATAATTTTCTGAAAATATCCCAAGGATACCTGACAACCAGGGTAAAATCAGATTCCCTTTTTACCTGATCTCCTGAGTTCCTGATTCTTGTTCTCCAGGCTGCACAATGACATAAATCCACAATATGGATGGTGCCCATTTATTTAACTCCTTAAGGGGTCAGATGGTGAAGTTGTATTTTGTGGGCAAGTATTCTTACTGCTTTCATGATTTAAACCCTTCTGCCAGTGGAGTTTTAATAGAAATGATATCTAATCCCTGCCATGATTCTGGACCCCAGTGTCTGAAAGATAGCCAGCTGCAACTCTCAGATAAGCATTAAGTCAAGCAGGAAATGTTTTCTGAAATACACTTTTTCTTCATGACTTCCAGCAGACTGGTTGAAATGTCCTACCATGTCAGTACCTGTGAATTCCGTGGAATAACTTGATATACCCACAGACAGTATATAAAAAATGCTTGACATCTAAGTCAACTTTATGATTTTTCCTCTAGCAGCCTGAGCTTTACAGTACCCAAGCATTTTCCTGTAGTCTACATCACTTAAAGTCTGTTTCTAATAAATGCTCTGTTTAGAAACATTGTCCATGTGGAATAAATAACAAAGAAGAATAGCATGCAGAGGCTAAGACGTCTATAACCAATACCTTACAACCCAGAGACTGCTTTAAGTTCAAAATATTTTTTCTAAAAATTTAATACCCTTGGGTATTAAATATCTTGGGATTGGATGCTTGTCTTGAACAAAGAAATCCTTGCATAATGTCATCAGCATATTGTATATACCATGGATATAAACATAAGACAGGAACTTGTAAAAATTGTCAAAGTATGAATCTCGTGGACGCTTAGTTAGTAGCACACTGAAAGAATATAAACCACCCAGCTCTGGAAAGCCAAAGATGACTAAAAATATTATTCCTGTAGAAAACAAGACCATATTCAGGTGTTTAAATGTAAACTTATAGAGGTTTCAACATTATTGTTGAACAGATGCATAAAACAAATGCATAAAAAGATCTTAAAGAGCAGTTACACCCTAAATAAGTTAAGAGTAAGCTAAAAGCACGTGCAAGTTGATATTAAGGCACACTAAATTAAACATTTGAAATTCACTGTTGTAATGTATTTTATTTCAACCACTTAAAAATAGGTCTGTTATTTATAAAGTCTCCTTTGCTGGGTTTTACAGCTGGACTTTTTTTCCACTCCATTGAGAAACAGACTTTCAGGTCTCCCAGTTAATTACTAAGTATAGAAGCAAGGTATAATATTATGCTTAAATTTGCTGTGAAAAACAAAAGGAATAGAATGAAATTCCTAGAAAAACAGCTAAGGGTGGCTATATCACAGTAACTTATTTTCTTATAAATTTATTTTAAGCATGAATTTATCCAGAATACTTATAGGTACTTATTTATGGAACCTATCATAGGAACATAGGGCATTAATACTTCACAGCCATTTTCTTATATAGCAAAAGGAAAAGATAGGAATGTGCAATTAACCCTCTCTGTCAATTTCAGGAGAAACTATGGAGAAAAGAAGGCAGATGTAGACAGTCTATTAAGTTGGGTAGAACAAAGCTGGTTCTGAAACAGCTTACTTCCATGAATACCAGAGAAAATCCAAATAATGCCTTTCTCCTCTCATGCTTGAGTGCTGAACTTGTTGTTTACAGGCATAAAGCTAAGCTTCATGAGTTTAATTGTAACATCACAGTTAAATATATGTCTTAAGAGGATTCTGAGTGCATTTATACATTAAGCTTTTCCTATGTGTCCCCAAGGGGACACATAACACAATTTCTCTTGCTGTGTGCTGAAGTTCCACATTAGTTACTTTGACTTTTCCTTGATTTATAGAACTTCATGCAAACCTTTAAACCGTCTCCAAAGCTAAACATGGTGGGTGGAATTTCTCAGAAGTCCTGAATAATCTAAAAGCTTAAGTCCCATTCACTTTCAATAAAACTTGAGTGCTTGAGGTCCAGGCTTTTAAAACACTCAGTTACTTAAAGGTGAAAATAGTTGTCTAATGGGATTTACTGAAGTGCTATGGTTACTCTGAAACTGTTCAGCTTTATTTATATTGTTTATTTTATAACTTCCTGTTTAAAACATGTAATAATTTTTCTTCCTTTTTCTTTTTCTTCTTTTTTTTTGTTCCTTTCTTGTTCCAATAGATTTTTCATCTTCTTGTAAAATAGGACTTCCCCAGATGACTGCTGACAGTGAAATTCAATCTTTTGCATGTATTATCCATTATCTGTACAAAAGTTAACTTCTACAATCCTGTTGCTTTTTTATAGTTCCCTGCTGACTGCAAGGAGACCCAAACTCACAAAGGAAATTAGTCACTGCCACACTGACTGCCTAAGTAAAAGGTAAGAGAAGTATGATTGCACCACAGAGGAGGTCCTTTGGTGACTAAGAGTGATTCCTGTGAACAGCTTATCAAAAAAACCTCCACCTCTAGCAAAACTTCAATGCCCAACTCCTTCCATGGCCATTAAATGCTGGGGGCAAACTTGTAGTCTCTCTTTTAACTGTGTAAAACTAAGCAAATTAGTTGACTTCTGCCTAGATTTATACTGACGGAGTCTGAGCCAACTCCCATTTGGAAAATTTCCCCTGATTTTAATCAGAGTTGGATCAGACCTGGAGTCCGATCTATTGCAACAATCTGGTTACTTTCTGTCAGGATACCTTCTCAAGTGTATAAACATCATTACTGAATGCTCATTGATTAAAATTATATGAATCACCAAGCTGATCATTTATATAGACTTTTCTCCTACACTAGCGTGGAGTTGATGGCTTCTTTATGATGAATACCTTTTTCAGTTCTTTCTGTATTCATTTTCTGATAAAATAAAACATCTGAAGTTTGAAATTAAGCTGAGACAATCAAAGTTAAAGTGTCCACTAAAAATATTCAGTAAATATATGTTTTAATATCTTAGTTGAAAATCAAATTCTTAAGCATTTCCAGTGATAAAATATTAACTTTGAGTGATTTTTATATTACCATCTAGGACATGAGTATTGGACTGGAAAGAGCCAAGTTCTCTCAAATAGGGAGAAATAACTGCAATAAATGTCTACTTTTAGAAGGATTCTTTTCAGAATTGTCTACATAATGCAGCACCAAATAACAGACTTTAAAATACTCAGCATAAATCTATAAGAAACATTAGCCTTGAAGTTAAAAGACTAAAACCCATAACTATAATTTGCCACAGAAGAAAATGAGGCAGGATTAAGAGCCTTACTAGTGTATTTTTTTTAAATAAAACTTCCGGGTGATGCTAAGAGAGAAGCCAAATCTCTGTTGCAAAAGACACCAAAAAAGAAAAACTATCCTCACCTATCTGATCTCAGGAAGACATTCCTTCCTTCCATCCAAAGTAGTGACTGTTTTAATGCCAAGATGTGAGGAGATTTAATACCAGTGAAAACATCAAGCCGTAAATTTACAGTCTATTTCCGGTTGTGTCTAATCTCCAAGTTTTTGAAGAAAGACAAAAAGATAAGTGAAAAACCTCAGAAGATAAACTATTTATCCTGCAGGGAAGGCAAAAAACTAACAGCTAAGAGATCAAAGTTACCTACAGTACATCACAGGAAGCCATATAACAGTATTCCAGGCTACAGAAGGTGCCGTGACATCCTTTTTTCTAATTTCATAATACAAAAACATGTATCTTCAGTGATTTGGAGCGTTTATCTCAATAGCCTATCTCAGAAATTTTTGCAAAGACAAATAATGAAAAAAAATTGCCATATGAATGTGAATTTCCATGTCTGGAAAATATTCTTTTTATGGAGCTAAGTGGATCATTCATATAAACAAGCTAAGGGAGAGTATTCAGGCCTATAATATCAAGGTAGACATACTCAAAGTATTTTCTTTCCACTACCACAGTATGTGAGAAATTCAGAGTATAGAACATATTTGCCCTTGTCACACTCCCAAGAGTACCCTATACCCAAAAGTGGAACAGAGAGGATGGAGGAATATTTGCTTTATGGAAGTTTTGGCAAAGTCTTTGTATGTTTTTTGAAAGGAAGTTGGTGCTCTCAAGAAATTATTTGGAGCACTTGATTAAAGTATCTAATTTGTCTAATACAGTGTTCATAAGTGCTTTTTTGAGGTGCCTACTTCCTTCATTTCTTCAGAGAAAGATGAGGATCTCAACCTAGGATGCCATTAAATGCAGTTTTTTTCCATAACACCTCCATAATAGTTACACAACAGGCTAATGAAAATATTGATGTCACTTATTTACAACATCAAAAATATACATAGATATGTATATATATATGTACATATATATTAATTTAACAGAGTCAGTTCCATTATCTGATTGCTGGCATCTTCTGTCATTGGAAAAGGGTAAAAATTAGAGGCAGGGTGCATCAAAACAGGATTACTACATAGCATGAAATCTCATCTTATTTTGTGCCAGGCAGAATGCATATGAGATCATGCTGCAAAACTGAGAAATTAGACAGAATCTGAGAGTAAAGCTGGGTCCTCTCTGTTGGCACATCCACTGGGGTAGAAATGCTGCAATTACAAGTACCTGCTACTTCTGAAGAGAGTTACTGCCTCTCAGCAGGCTCCAGCATCCCACAGAATTAAAATTTACAACAGACCTGTGTTATTAAGCACTTTATTTCCTATGATTATATGTCTTTCATTTGATTCCATTATTTCCTAAAACGGTAATCCTTGGAGAATCTATTACATTGCTCAAGCAATGGAAGTGCAATTCCAATTTTAGTAGGGGGATGCAGCAGACATTACTATGGAACAGATCAAGGACTGTGCAAACATTTATTTATATGACAGAATAAAAACCTCCTTTAAATATTAGCCGTTTGATTGTTCTTGTTTATACTTTTACACTAACAATGAAACCGGCAGGGTTGCTTTAGATTTATGTCAGCTTAGGAAACTGAACTTCCCTATTTTTATTAAGCAGATTACGAACTACTTAAACATCCAGTATACAATCTCTGCAATTAAAAGATGTTGACTAGAAGCTCTAATTTAGGCATTTATAGTAAAACTGAAATAACTTATTTTCCATTTGTTCTAAAGATTGTTGTAAAAAAGGAGTATTGGTTTAAGCAAAGCCCAGTGCTAAAGACTGAGGTAAAATATCCTTCCTGAGCAATAAGAATCCATTGTTATTCAAGGCCGTTATTACCTGGTCTTAATAACACCTTGTGGCAAAATTAATTTACTTTTAAAATTCTAGTTGCCATAACAACTTGTTACAGTTTTTCATGTGATATATTAAGATTCCAAAATAATTGTTTCATGAAGAAAAAACAAGATGAATGAAGATCAACAAAAAGGTTTATTCACTTATTTATCATTTATCTGATTAATGTATTTAAGCATTAAGAGATAGTCAGTGAAAATGCTTCCTGTTAAAGAAAAAATATGGTTACGTTTATTGAACTCTAAATTCTTATATTGCATAATCCTTGGAGCCTTCATGTTCTGCAGCAAATGACAGGTCAGTTTGTGATAGCTGCATACTGTGCATCAGCTTCATAAGAGGCTGACTTCAGTTCTGTCCCCATTACCCTTTGCCTGTGGTGAACTACTCCATAGCACAGTTTATACTGCTATGAGAACTTCTATCAAGTAGGAACCGCAGAATAATGTAGTGATGAAACTTCATTTCATGGTCATAACAGCAACATGGGCCCTCTATCCCCTTACTGAAAGGAACTGGCAACAAGCTTCCTCATTGCCTAGGAGAGGATTTCTTATGTGACCTTATCAGTGCTTACACATATCTAAAAAGTGAGTGTCAAGTGGATGGGGCTGTGCCCTTTTTCAGTGATACCCAGCAACAGAACAAGAGGCCATTGGCAGTTCTCAAGTGGAATGAGCTGGAAAAAGCAGAAGCGAGGCACTGTGACATAGGTACCTATACTTCCTACACTGGACTGAGGGATTCTTCAAGGTACGTGTACATCTTATAAAACAGAGGGCATTGACAGCATTATTTGGACGTCTTGTCATTATATAAAAAAATAGATTAAAAGTGAATGGAAAGCTATAGCATTTTAACATCATTTTGGCTTGTATGGGAAGAAAACATAACTCTGAGTCTCATTACCATTAGTTCTTTCTGGTAGCTAAAGCTGACAGAGCTAGTTGGAGAAAATAATTGATAATGAGAAATTACACTCATTTTATGCGAGTGAATAAAATCTGAATGTTCTACAATTAGTTTTAATATACTTATTCATTTAAAGCAATTTGCAAATAATTGATATACTACCGAAGGTTCAAATAGTAGTGGTTATTTTAGATTCAAAATCTAAACTGTTTGAATTTGTAATTCGTATGATATTGTTTCAATATGAATCAATGAAAAAGGTTGAATATGAAAACATTTACAGTTGCTAAAGCCAAATTTGTTAATTGTTCATATTCTACAATATATTCAAAAGCCAGACTTCCTGCCAATCTGCATGCTAACAAATATGACTAGGAATACACTGGAGTTTCATGCAAAGCAGTCTGAAAATAAATTAATACCGTACCCAGCTAAACTGTCTTAGGCAAATAATTTCAACACTGACCCGGCATAAGTGCATTTTATATAAAAACTGAAATAACTTCTGAACAGTTTTCTGAATAAAAATAAGATAAAATAAAAAGAATAAAGTAAGTTAGTAAAACAAAACAAAGAAAATGAAATAATAATAATAAAAACACCCAAAAAAGTCCTTATAGCATTCCAGAAATAGCAAAGAGCTCAAGTAAATGAAGAAATTCACGTCAGGCTCATCAGTAGTTTTGTTTATAACTGCAGAAATACTTTATGGTTATTAGATCACTTTTTCTCACCACACTACTAAAGAAAAGTCAATTTAATCAGTTCAATAATATTATCCAAATGTTATTCATCTTCCAGTTTTGATTTATATTTCTTTTTAATTTCAAATAGCTTTCTCAGTAATCTGGTTTTCTGGGAATTTATTGGGCTTTTATCTGTGGCCTATAACCCATCCAAATTATTACTCTAATTCTGTTCTTATTGGCACATACCACATTCTGACATTGTACTTTCTTTCATTCTAATTTCTGTTAATCTTCTGCTTGTTTCATGTGCTTTTCTGCTGTGAGATCTGGGAATTTAAGCAATTTTAAATGTAGCAGTGATAGTGTACCAACCAGGGCAGGTTTCAGAAGCCTTTGCTATTTTATTATTTTTTTTCTTGTCTCCTTCAGTAAATATTTGTTTATTTATTTATTTATTTTGCATATTTATGTACTGGTTTCATATAACTTTGTGCACTGTTTCTTATAATTTTTTGTGAATGCATGACAAAAATCATCACAATACACATTAGTAAATGAGATGAGTAGCAAGTATTCAGTTACTCTGTGTTTGCTTTAGGCCATATTCTGACACTTTCACCTTTGTTGAGTAAGTAGTCAATGAGAAATAGCATGGCCTTTTGATGTGGGAAGCAGCATGCAAGTGTGAAGAATCAGGTGCCAAGGATAAGCTCCAGGTGAAGTATTTAATAACAACTGACAACACATTAAGGCATTTGGAAACTGAGGAAGGTATTGCAGGTGGTCTTGCCTAAGGAAAAAAATGGCGAGAGCGTTTATTCTCCTCTGAGCTGATTTTTGCTCACACTTGGTTTGTTTGGTAGAGATTTTTGCTCATTCTTTTCAGACTGCCTGAAGTTTTTAGTTGGTTTTGTGAAAATTAAAGTTAATTTAAATTGTTGTTAGACAAGGCAGTTGTAGTAGATTGGTACTGGAGATCTGTTTAACTCCATGATAGGTTTACGATGTCATGATCCTGCTCAGTGATGTTTCTGTCTCGTGTTGCTACTGTGCTGTATTTAGGTTTGGTTGCACGATGTAGGTAGCAGTTGTAGGAATTCCTTTAGGTAGATCTGAATCTTCAGAAATGTACTATTATATAATCTGAGGGACTATACCCTGCAACTCTTGATGTTGAAAGATTCACTTTCAGATAATACAAAAGGCAAAGACTGACTGCATGTGGGTTTCAAGAAGTTTCTGTTTGTTTTGACTTTTTGGGAGATGCTTGAAAAAAGTATTTCAAATGTTACGACAAGCAAGTATTCTTTAATTATAGAATACATTATTTAACACAAACCTAAATATAGCTAGGTCTCTTACATCAATTTTACTTGGTGTGTGGAAAAATCAGTGTTGTTTTCAAAGCTTATATATAACTTCTCAGTTTAGTGGTTGAAATAATCTGTATTAAATTATTTGCCTGCCACTGTTCATTCTGCTTAGCAGCCTGGCGTTCCAAGGCCAAGTGACTACAAATTTCCTCTGGGGGGCCAAAGTCCTTGCTGTTATGAAGCATACCTGTCTTCTTCCTCTGTGGGCAGGGGCTGGGTCAGAGAAAACTGTCCATTTTTTGAGTGCAAGTGAGAGCCTGGGCTGAGTTGGCTCATGCTGGGAAAAGGGATGGGACAGTTTATTCTAAGTCTGTGACTTGTGATGGAAAGGATGCCTTGCCATCTCCCACTAACCTATAGGCCATGAAGAGGCACCATGATTAGATTCTTTTTGGAAGTGAGCTGTAGAACTGGGTACCAGATATGAATGCTTCTGTCACTTCTGTAAATAGTGTTTAATAGTGGCAAGAAAGCCACTATTTGTTCCTATTTATTAACACTATTTGTTCCTTCCGACTGGGTTATAGTTGCAGACTATGGAGCCCAGATAAAATATAGAAACCATAGGGACTTACAGCCAGCTATGGTCAGTTTCTCTGAGGTTTTCTTACTTTAGCAGTGCTGTTCTGTCACTAAGTTCATCAGAAATACCCACATGATATAGTGATGTGTAGTGTTATGAAGCTGAAGTTCTTAGATAAGGATCTGTAACTTCCCCTAATTTTCTACCCTTGGAAGAGGGTTGAAGATAATGCAACTATTTCAACTAGCAATATGCCTCTTCCCGTAATATTTTGGCTTAATTGTTGTGTCTAAACAAAGTGTAAGAAACAGGATTATAAGCAATGAAAAAATCTTTAGCATAGCTACCTGCTCTTAGGTAGTAGAGACATGTGAGCCAGAAACCTTTACTTATCTTTCTAGAGATCATGGTGGGGATGGGGGAAGGAGTGGTGTTGTTGGGATTCGTTAAGACAAATTTTCAACGTAGTTAAACAGCGTAAGTTGGCAAGTATAAAGCTCATCCTCTTGATTTCCCAACCTGACAATCTTTGATGTCATGCCAATGGAAACAGATTTCTGTAACATCAATTACATGTAATGTTCAAATTGAGGCTTTTGAATATGTATGATACTTGTCTAGTTAAAAATGACTTTTACTGCATTTAAAGATAGACCTTCACCTACAAAAATGTGTGATGGCTTTAATATTGCACAAGGAACTTAAATTCTGAGTTACACTATTCCACATGATAGTTCTTTTTCCAGATTAGAATTCAAAACATCCCTGAATTTCTAGAAATAACTTAGAAATAATGCTGTTAGCCACGACTGAGAACTTTCACTTATATTTACATAAAATCTAATCTTAACCCATTCAACAATAGAGTGAAAAGAGTTTTTTTTGTTTGTTTGTTTTTATTTTGTATCCCAGTGGTTTACATTAGAAGCCAATAGAAACTAACTCAGTATAAAATCCTGTACTATGCTGGATGATGGAACAGTCCATGGTAGGGCTGGCATTTGAAGTACAGCTGAGGAAAAAACAAAAAACAAAACAAAAAAAACCCTGTAACTAAAGCTTCTATCTTATTGTATCTTATAATATTATGACCCTGTAAAATTGTGTTGGGCCGACAGTCAGTGTCTAGCTTTACTTCTGTCTTAGGAGACGGAGCAGCTTGTTTCAGTATCAGCTCTTGTTATATATAGGAAAGCTTTTAAAATATTTCTTCTGTTCATCCTTTCCTCCAGGCCTTTCACCTTTTTGCCAACAGCACAGTTAGACTCATGACTCCACTCTGTGGCCAAGTCCCACAACAGAGCTTCTTTTTGTCCCTGTGACTACATTGTGGCTTCATGTTGCAGTCTCTCCTTTTGAGAACCAGAAGGCTAAATTCTTTAGGCTGTTCTATTAGAGCTTTGGTGGCTCAACTCAAGTTAAAGAACTAGCCTTTAATCCATGTCACCTAAATCCTTATCTACATCTATTCCTCAGTTGCATTCAAGTCCCTATTTGACAAGGTACTACAGTTACGTTCTTACCATGAGACACCTTCTACAAGACAGACATGTATGGCATATTTTATCTATCTATATAAATAGAATAGATATAGTAATGTACTTCAAATGCATTTAGGTAATTTTGTTTTATTCAAATCAGTTTATCAAGATATTTCAGAGTGCATAGACATCTTACAACACAACAATAATAAAACTTAAAAAAAAACCTGCAAGCTAGCTCAGCCCTTTTTTTCAGCATTCATATTTGGAGACAACTAGGCCTCTCAGGGACTCCCTGAACAAGTGGATTTACCCGTACCTCCTGTAGCAGATGGGGAAACACTCCTGGCCAAGAGAAGTGCTGAACATCCTTCTGGTTTTGGGACGTTTGTTTGAGCAGCTCTTCCCATGTCACCTGGGGACATGCCTGAAGTCAGGTAAACAACCACTTTTATAAGAAAAACCCATAGAGCTGTGTGTGCAGCTGTGAAATGCAAATGCTCCCTTACCCTCCCTATTTGTGCTTATGAAATAGCCCAGGCAGCTGAATTGCAACCCTTGATGACTTCTCGCTTGCATGTTTGCTGTCTGCCTGACAGCTCTCTGCTACTTCTCCTTTGAACTAATTTTGCATATCAAATACTTTACTGAAACCCTGAAAGATTAGATCTATTCTGCATTTTTTTACCTAGGTAATCAGTTACTTTATCTCACGTTTGTGGCTACCAAATGGTGTCATCTTGTTTTGCTCTCTTTTTGCAGTTGCAAGCTCTTGCTGCTCCCTTCAGCTATGACACATCTTTCTGAAGGATCAGCTGACTCTGTTAAATTTAGTAAACTGCTTCTCACTCAACCAACTTTTCAACCTAAAGAGTTCTGTGCCAGTTAAGTAAGTTGAATGTCTTTGTTAATTGATCAGAGGAGTTCAAGTACCAGGGTAAGGCAGCACTGAAAAATGTTTTTTTTATGCTGGCATCTACTAGAAAGCTCATCATTAATTATTGGTAATTGCATATTGTGGTTTACTATGCTTTAAGCTTGTTTTCGTCTGTAGTTTACTTTTGAAAATATCTTAGTTACCTGAGAGTTGTCTAAATCATTTCTCCCTGTTTTTGGATATCTGTACATCATTTGCTGTTGTGCAGGGACATGCTTCCCATTTGTTGCACTACAAGTATTTAACCAACACTGTACTTATCCTCTATCATGTAGTATTCATTCTCAAATTTGGGAAGGAAATGACCCTTGTTTCACTTGGAATAGAATGATCTCTGAGTTTTCATTTTCACCTTACTTGGAGTAGCTCTGACTTGAGCTGGGTGTCATACATTTGCCTGTATTCTTCACAGTATTGCTCTAGAAATAATCATCATCATTCAATCTAGAAATGACCATCATAAGCAGAAAAATAATGACAACTGTCAGGAGACTGAATACGGCAGCTGAAGAGCATCATAGCTTACCAGAATCATAGGCTGCTTGGGTTGGAAGGGTTCCCGAAGATCATCAAGTTTCAGCTCCCCTTCCATAGGTAGGGCCACCAACTCCAGACCTGGTACCAGACCAGGCTGCCCAGAGCTCCATCTGGTCTTAAACACCTCCAGGAGTGGAGCATCCATAGCCTCTCTGGACAGCCTGTGCCAGCACCTCACCACTCTCTCTATAAAGAACTTCCCCCTGACATTCAATATTAACCTTCCTTCCTTGAATTTAAAACCATTCCCCCTTGTCCCATCACTATCTACCCAAATAAAAAGTTGATTCCCCTTCTTTTTATGATCCCTTTTAAATACTGGGAGGCTGCAATGAGGTCACCCCTCAATCTTTTCTTCTACAGGCTGAACAACTGCAGCTCCCTCAGCCTCTCTTTGTAAGGGAGGTGCTCCAGCCTTCTTTTCTGTACTGGGGGTCCTAGAGATACAGTACTCCAAATGGGGCCTCATGAGGGTGGGGTAGAGAGGCCCTGGTGCTAATCCCTCTTCTGATGGAGCCCAGGACACCATTGGCCATCCAAACTGCAAGAGCACACTGCTGGTTGATGTTCAGTTTTTCATCTACCGGTCCTTCTCAGCAGGGCTACTCTTAAGGAGTTCTCCCAGTCTGTATTCATATCTGTTATTACCCTGACACAAATGGAAAACCTTGCATTTTGCGATGTTGAAACAGATTTATTGCTTTTAAAATGATGCCTTTCACATCTGAAAAAAGAAAGTTTCTCTTGGAAAAACTGAATAAGGAAGGTAGTCATAAAAACTAACATCTGTTGAGGTGTGAGAGCAGCAGTGTGATGATTAGGTAACTTCTGGTGTTAAACTATGAAAAAAGGACACTGACAAGAATTATTTAGACGAAGATTCCAATTTTTCTTTTCAAATCTTTCAATATCTTTCAGAATGTCTCATGGCCAAAAAAAAATGATGACAGAAAGCTAATTAGAGTAACAAGAAAACCAGTGTGTCTGTAAGTCAACATTTTAAATAAATTGGAGTGAAATGCATGAAACCCAGGCTGTTTGGTATAGAGAGTTTGATCACCGCTATTAGGACTTGCACGTGTGGACCTCATTGGAGGTAAATAATAGAATTACTCTTGTTTTGTTGGTGTTTTGTTTTTGTTTTTTTTTTTTTTTTTTTTTTTTTGTTTATTTATTGAAAAGTTCCCAGTGAGAAATCAAAGAAACACAAGAGAATTGTACATTTTATAATTTCATACCCTCCAGCTGGGGATTTACCTTCAATGCATTAAGAAAATCTTGGACATTCTTATAACACCAAGTCCAAAGCATGCAATTCTTTCGTGAAGTATTAGAAAAATATTTCCTTTTCTTTTTCTTCTACAAAGCCTGAGAAAGCCTAACCTTGAAATAGCAGTGCATTTATGATGACTTAACATTTCCAGGGAGAAAAGGGTTGTTGAATTTTTCCTTCTTTTCTTGCATAAAAGAGAAAAAGAGGACAAAGTGAAACTTACAAGTTCAGTCAAACTTTTTTCTTTTTTTCCATCTGAAGTGATGAAATTTAAGATCCTCCTATTATACTTCCTATTCTTTTTCTTTTATGAACTTCTCCTATGCATACAGAATTCAGCTCCTCATTCTACCTTGCTGAGGAAGGCTGACATCCGTAGCCTAGCTATTTCTGTATTTCCAACTTGCCCAAGAGACGCTGTGCTATCGCTGATGAGCCCCAAGAGAACAATTGTGTGGTGTGTCATAGGAAATACAAACCAGCCAAGGTCAATCTGCAGAAGAGGTCATGGACGTGAAGCATCCTACCAGCAGTTTCCATAGAGCATCTTGTCACTGTAAATTGGCAGGCTGAAGTCAAACACATGACATATGTCTGTCTGGTTCAACAAATCAAAACACTTGTTTCAACTGAACTGAGGTTATTTTCCTGCCCTTGATATATCAACATACTTTACTGAAAACTATATTTGTTTTTTTACAACCCTTTCAATTGGAAACTCTTGCCAAGTCAAATACAATACCTACTTTAGCAGTAAATTGATTTAATTTTTGAAAACTTTTTCACATTATAGTCCTTCACTATACCCTAGCCCAAGCAATGTAGAATGTTATTGTCATTTTTACACTGTTGTATTCTGTATAATACAACTCCAGATGGTCCAGAGATAAAATATAGAGAATATGTAAGAATATGTATTTGATGTAGTCACCTTCGAAGTGTAATCTAAAGGTGTATTAATCAAGGTTATCAGTACTGTGGAGAAGATAGCTAAAGCAGCTTAGATACTCATGCTGTATTTCTCAGTTGGTGGTAGAAGGAGATGGTATTTGATCTGCAGGTTTTTCTTTTCTTTTTTTTTTGGGGGGGGGTGGGGGTGATTTAATCTCTTTTCTTTAATAAAATGTTTCAACTTCAAAGTTTTCACAAGTCAAAACCTGAGATACAAAAACTCCTCTCAGCATATACTAACATGCCTTAAAAATAAAAACATTTCTTAGGCAGGCTCTGCAGCTATCTGTGGATTCCTGGGTGTCAGTTGTGTACTTCTTTCCCTTTGGTGTATGTTTAAAGCCTATCCTAGCTCTCTCAGATATACACGGTTGGAAGATGACCTGTTGGCTCTCATTATTTAATACATTCACGTGTAGTGATTCAGAGTTGGAAGCCAAGTCCTAATCTGACTGGGAATTTTCTGGTTACTGTGTGAATCCTGGTGCTGGCTCTGTGCTTCAGGCTGCTCTGCCTCAGGATAAAATTCTTGCAAACAGTCCCTTCACTGCCTTCAATGAATTTTGGTACAGATTCATATTGCTGTGAATTTTTTCTTTTCATAGTGGTTATATACGTCCATATGTTTAGATCAGGATTTTATTGAATGAAAATAAATTGACTGAAAGCTTTCATAACCATAACATTCACTGTACATACAATTATGTAGACATGTGCATAAAGAATCAACAGTAGGTTACCAAATTCAAGCTGGTGTAATACAGATTAATGTTTTTTTGTTGTTGTTTGTTTGTTTTTTTTAAATGCCATTTCAAACCAGAAATATACAAGGTCTACAGAGAAATCTCATATTTACTGTATTCAAGTCATCCTATAGAAAAGAGAAGAAATGACATGCTGAACATCTTCTGCCTAAAGCTTTTAAGTCTTCCTTATTGCTCAAGTAACCATACAGTATTTGCAGCCACAGCTGTTTCTCATGTGTGATGTAATTGTTTCATTAAGTACTATTTGTTTGCTTTGATCAGATACTGTTATTACTGTGGATATTCATCAAAACATTCCCTGTGCTATTCTGAGGTTGGGATTTTCAGAAGTTCATAGCATTGGCTTAATTCTGCAGCCATGACCTAAATGGAAAAGGCTTCCATTGGTTCACTTTTCATGTTTATAAACAGTTTTTAGCTCTGTGTGTAGTCAAAGATAGCTGCATTAATCCTAAGAAAAAGTATAACCAGAAAGTACAGTCTGGGGTTGGGTAGGGGAATTGGACAGATTCAACATTCTGCTAGTTTTTTTTAGGTAGAGTACAATATCCTTGAAAAGCTGAAACTTGGTCTATATTCAGGAAAAAATACAATTTGATTATAACTGCTTTGTGCAGTTTTAACTTGCCTGGTAGTGTCTAGAATAGTGCTAATTGAAATATACAACTTTCAAATGACATTCAGTTTCTCACTGTAGAGAAAACCAAATACTACACTGCCAGGGTTTGACAGCAGGCACAGCATTTATAAGCCGTGAAGAAGAAAATGAGCCCAAAACATAGCAAATAATGCTATATGTGGCTCTGTCTTAATGCTACTGGGCTACAAAACAGTCACATGCACTTTCTTGAAATGCATTAGTATGGTTAGCATGCTTGTTAGTCAGCATTAAGAAGGCTGTCATGTGAATCTAATTCAGTTGAGATTGTATGAAAATATTGATTTGCCTGTCAAAAAAAGAGCATAAAATCTCTGTCAGAGGTAATGGATGAGGAAACACTCTAATGTATACAAAATAAATGCAAAAAGGCAGATCTTGACCTTTCACTCGTTTCTTTTTTTTCCCCCCCAAGTATAAGCAAAGGTTACCCAGTGGCATTCACAACCATTTAACAGAAATCTTTTCACACAAATCATGATTTACTTATGAAAGTCATTGCTAAAGCCAATAGCTGGACATAGGAAGGATTCCAGAAAGAATTTAATATTTTTATGAACAGAAAAAATATCTACATGATTAAATGCATCTGGGGAAATATTTCCCTATCATTCAGACAACAAATTATACTGATTGCTTCCACAGTGGATAGATTATCCCATATCTGTTGTTGATGGATGGCTCCCATCTTATTCTTTCAAGCTTTCTTGTCCTTTCCCAGCTATAACATCCCTCCCTTTCAGTTTGACAGCATTCCAGTTAAAAAACTGTCATATTTGTTTTTCCATCTATCACAGTGAATTCCTCTCTCTCCATTAACAAATGACTTCCTGGAAACTGCTGGTCTGGAAGCTACTGCAGCCAAGGTTTTCCAAGTCATGAAGGAAGACTCTTAGATGAGGTATGATTTTTTTAACATGAAGGTACCACGTGTTTCTATGGCTCTGTAATGTGTTCATTTGGCTCCAATGATTCCCACTTAATATGAACATATTGTGAAGCTGCACTGAGGATCTAGGCTACAGAAATGCTGAGAATCCTTCCATAGAGCCTTTAGAAAAAAGTATAGAATAGGACAAGTGTCAGAAAATGTGACAGTGCTGTACCTTACCTTGCTTCCTTGCTTTGTGTATGCGAGTTGATCATAGAAAGCAACAATCAGAGAAATTGAAGTTTAATGAAGTATAAAGTGAATATTAAGTATTTTTCCATCTTTTGATATCTGTATTCTGATTTCTGGTATATTTTTATGTAACAGATTCTCCTCCCTCTCACCAGTAGCTTTTTATTCACAAGTATGAATTTTTTTGTGTTCGTCATCTGTCAGTTGACATATCTTGTATATCCAAACTGTTTCAGTGATAAGATTCAATCTATTGCAATATCTTTCTATTTCAGTAATTCCCTTAAAGATTTTTCATTATGTGGTGCAGCACATGCTGAATTTCAAACCATCACATGTACACAAAGCTAGACATACAAGGAGAAATTCTTTGCTGTCTTGAAAACTCCAAAGAACATGGCAGGCATGAAGTTGATACTGCAGTGCAGAGTGGAATTGGCAATAAATAAATAAGTAAATAAAACAGGTAGTCTTTTTGTTGTATATGAGCTGTTGGGTTTTGTTACTTTGCATCCTGTCAGATGAATCTCTAGTCTCAGAATGGCTGGGAGAGACTTAAGGGCTGAATCAATTAATTGTTTTGGTGCTTCTCCATTTAATGAAATCCACAAGTCCAAAAAGGTACCTGGATTCTTCACTCATGGAGGGGAGAGACAGCTGTTCTATCAGTGCAAAAACTGTATGTGAAGTTAACTAGAAACCATGTAAACATGCCTTTGGTAAAGGCTGAGAAGCAGAATAGAGCCATGAAGTCCTGTAGGTTAATTTAGCTCACTTAAACCAACAGCCATAACACTCTTGAAATGAGAGCATGCTGATAAAGTGATGCTGCATTTCCTAGTAGGTTCAAATGAATAACCAGTCAATCAATCATGCCTGGCTGTTTTCTAAATTTGTAATGTATCCGAATGGAGTTCTTTACCCATAGAATACCATTTTCTATTTCTGTCTAGTTTGATGACAGCTTACGGGATAGACGTATATTCTGCTTGGACAAAATGAAGGAAGACACTAGAAACCAATATTTAATAACAAACAGCAAGTAAGACTATAATGGCTAATTGCTTAGCGATAGCTTTGTCAAAGAATTAATGTCTAATGGCTAAAGGACACACTAGGAAACCTATGCTCTTGAGTCTCCACTGACCTACTTTACAGTCTTGGATGAATCATTTATTTTGTCTTTAACATCATTCAGCAAGCTACCACTGGAAATGCAAGAATGCAATCCTTTTGCAGTGTTCATTTATACTTTTAAGGGATTTGTCTGCTTTAGTTTTGTCTTTCTTCTTTGAGATGGCATACTCCTGCTATTGCATACCATAATTAAAAATGTTTGCTGCATTAAGATTGGAGAATGTTGTAGCTGAGCTATTTATTTGAGGTACTGAAACCTTAAGGACCTTGAAACTGTGCATGATTCAGTTTTTTCTTAAAGAAACAGAAGAAAACATTGAGGGCATTTGTCCAAATAATTTTTTTTTTTCTTACTGTATGGTCTTTATCAGTTGCTCCTTGAGAACTTGGTCTCTGTTATACAAGAACTGCTCCAAAAGTAATATCTTGTATTTTATTGTGTTGGCCCACAATGTCACAGGTAGATGTTGGTGGTATGGAAGTAAAAGTTAGACTTTCCTATCAACATTCCATTACTTTTTTTGCCATGTGATAGACAGTCTGGAGCAGTCTGGCAAAATAATGTGTAACATGGAAATCTGTATGAAGCCAAGACGTGGAATCGAATTTCTCCATGCAGAAAAAGTGGCATCCATTGAAAGTTGTTAACACTTGTTGAATATTCATAGAGACCAAACAGTGGATGTGAGCACAGTGAGGCTGTGGATGGTGCATTTCAGCAGTGGCAGCAGTCACTGGATCACCTCATCTGGTGCAGATTTTTACAAGCGTGGCATGCAGGCTCTTGTTCATCTCTGGCAAAAATGCATAGCTAATGGTGTTGACTATGCAGAGAAAAATGTGTTCTGTAGCTAAGAATTTGTTCTATCAAATAGTGTTATTGTGTTCTTTGTACCAGTTGTAGTTTCCATGGGAATTAGTAAGAGGCACTACTTTTGGAGAAGCCCACGTGCATTATGGTGTTTTTGAGACTTTTCTTTTCCTCTTAACTACTCAACTCTCCCTAATCCTTTGGTTTGCATATTATGACAAGTATGTTTCTGCCTGCTGCCTCTTATTCTACTGCAGCACGTCACTGAAAAGAGTCCATTCTGGGAGCTCAGACTCACAGACCTCTCTGCACAGTCCATAATCCAGAGATACTGTATGGAAGAATACTGCATGCACAATTACAAATTGAATTGACAGTTTATGCTCGCTTTTTGGCTCTATTGCAAATAAGACCACTGCAAATAAATTCCATTTAATAATTCAGGATAAGAGTAGGATCTGAGTTCAGAAATTGTCACCTTTTTGTAACATTAAAAGGTATGACTGCACCCAACTAAAATAAACATATTACAGCACTCCTTTTCTTCTATGTGCTTGTTGTTTGTTTTTTGTTAGTTTGTTTTCATAAGTATGTGCTATTATTTGACTACAGTTTCAATCTCAGAAACTGTAGCTTTTTATTAATCACAAAATGATGTGTTATCTAGTTCTGTCAAACGGAGTGGTCATTTCTTTTTTAATGCAGCATGAAGTATTCTACAATCTCTTTATTCTGGGCTGGCTAAAGTCTGTCATTTTCCTACAACACTGTACGTACTCCTACTCAGAGGTATTTCACTAGCTTATCTCCTTTCATTATTGTTTAAGGAGAGAAAGTGTTGCCAATTTCCACTTGATGAAATACGAAGTGAATGACAGCATCCTACAATTTTATGAAAGAATCTAGTTTTAAAATTTAAATGTGGCTGGCGTCACTTATCTTCGTATAGCTTCTGCCTATGTAGAAAAAAATCTCTCTTTTTATAACAGCTTGTCAGCTGAATAATAGAATGGGGGGAGCCAACTTGAAAGACATGGCTGATTGGTGCGATTGAAAAGGCCTTTACAATTAGAGTTCTGGCAGAACACAAAAAAGAAATTGTCTGGCCATGAAGAACGAAGCCTACTTTAGAATTCCCTTTTCTCAGCCAGATAGCATGCATCACTGTTCATGCATTCTCTTGACATTGAATAGAGGACTTCAGAACTACCATCCCAAATTATCCCTTACTGTTTGGTTCTATTTGTGATATTTGTTTGGGGGAGGAACAAAAAAAAAAACACACAACACTCTATTATTGACTGTAATGGCATGTGGCTAAATTCCTTTCCATTTATGCACTTAATCTCTTAAATTTGTCTCCCCTCCCCCACTGATATTACAGCACTCATTTCACTTTAACTCTTTTTGTATGATGGGAAAAGAACAAAGTTCTTCCTTTATTCTCATCTTCCCTCCCTGCCCTTCATTTTACTTCCTTCTTCCCATCCGTCCATCCCCCTGAACTGTATGTGTGAATTGAAAAAGGAAGGAAGCCCTTGCAGGTGTGTTTTGGATTAGGGCAGCAGAACAATAGGGCAGCCTTCAAATAACTCTGTAACCTATTCACAGACAACATTCGTTCTCTCATCTCCAGTGTTATTTAGCATTTGAAATTGCCACATACAACACAATGTAGTAGGTGATAAGAATAGGCTTTCAAATCCATTTGAATTGTTCTATGTCTCACAATTAATATTCCAGATTTTCATGTATTTTTTCTTAAATAATGATCCATTTGAGCATCTTCAAACACAAAGGAATAACGAAATGTATACAGTTGTGAGATGTGTTTCTCTGCATTGAAGACAGAAGCATTAGGGGGAGGGGAGATGTTGCTAATAGCATGCATTTGAGTCCTTCTTGCATGTATAATCAGCATGCTAAATATTTATTTTATATTTCCATAAATCTTGCAGATTTAAAAGCACCCCTGTCAAGGTAGCTTTCATCATTTTACAGTATATGTTTTTAAATTGCTGTTATATATAAGAACCACTGAAAGCCTTCTTTCCAAATTGAAATTCTTGCTGTTTGTAGTTACAGAGCTGCTCATTAGGGCTACTTTTATCCTTTCTCTTAAAGAAATACAGTAGAATATGAAGATCCCAAATCTTGGCAGTAGCTGGAGAAGGGGAAGAGAAGGGTAAGCCTTAGTCCTATTCCTTTTAGTTTTAGTTTTGCCTTGATTTGGGCAAGGGAAAAACAAATTTTAAAAGTTTAGGGGTTTTGACAAAAAGTAGATTATTCTTCATGTGAGAAAGAATATATATATTTTAAAGAGCTTTCCTCATTAACTGTGTAAATTGCTCAATAGTTTCTACAGAAAGTGTGCAATGGCTGACATCATCAGCTATGTTTCCTGATCTAACCATTTCCTACTTAGCAAGGCTGTAAGAGAAGTGTACCAACACTTGGATATTCAGATTATGCTATGGACCTTTTGTGGAAAGTCTAAAGTTTTAGCATACTTTGAGGACATTTCTGAATTGTGGTACACAATAAGTTAGATTAATCTTAAGCGGTTTTGAATTGAGGACATCAGGACTTATCTTACAAGAGCCTTGTAGTGGAAGATATCTTGTTATGGAGGAAGTTTAGCCTTGCTCTGGTGTCATGTTGAAGGCTTTCCCAGTAAACATGACCATATACAGATTAATGAGAAAAAAATCATTTGAACTGGGAAGACAAAGGTGACATGAATATTGGTAGTCAACTTATTTTCACTCATGTTGTTGCCTTGAATGCTGGTGTAGTTTAATGATACAATCTGTTGGGTCATCTATTCTTGTACAGACCTTGGATTTATTTTCGTATCATAAGCAGCGAAGTTGCAGAACAACTCCTAGACCAGCTAAAAGGATGCAGCTTTAATTATCTGGTGGCTTTGTTCTTCAGTACATCAGCTTTATGTTGCTCAATTCAAAATTGCTCTGAGCTGGAAATGCAAAAGTTTGATCCCAAGAGATTTGCTCTAAAGTCTGGATTTCCACTCCTCCCTCCCCTCTCCTACCTCTTTCAAATCTAGGTCAGTCCAAAGTGATAGAAATGCAAGCAACTGGAATTGCTGCCCACTTTGCAAATTTGGGCCCAAGTGTGTAATGAAAGATGATTGTGCTATCTGGTGTTATTCTCCTTGGTCCATAGCTCAGATTTCTTTGCTCAGTTCTTTTTGCTCTGTGCATGATTACTGGACTGTCATCATCTTTTCAAGCATGCTTTCTCAATGTAATAGTCACACAGAAATTATCCCAGTGAAAGTAGAGAAACAGGTAGATAAATTAACAAATAAAAATCCAAAGGTAACTCTAAATTTTCATTCAGACTCACCATGAAAATGACCTTTGCCCTGATCTGGAAGACAATTTCTCTTATTCGTAAATGGTATTATTCTGAAGGACAAAATTGCAGTTTAACTGTATAAAGGTTTTCACTTAACAGTACCACTTTTATGCTGGAGCTCATAGCAAATTTTAATCCTTCTGCAAAGCTTTAAATCCCTTCCCTTCTATGTAAATTTCTTCACACTTTAAGCTTTCCTTCCATGGGTAGGATTCATTTTTCTCTGTTTGTGAATCATAAATAGTATTTCAAGGACTTTGAGAGGTCAGCTAGTGCAATTTCTCCTCTAGCTCAAGCTCATGTCTCAGTTGCCACTAACAGTGTTTTTGAACTTTTTCAAAAAACATCAAATCAGGGAAAGGATGTATTTTTCCTGGCAAATCTGTTTATCAATCTTTCCTATATAAAATATTTTTAATTTTTTTTCCAAATCTCCACAATTACATATGACATGTATTGGTGATATCTTCCGAAAGAAAATGCTCAGCAGAAGTGCAGTCCTGGTTCTGTGTATGGGAAAGCTGCAGCTCCAAACGAGCACCAATCTATCCTTGTTCATTTCAATAAAGGAGTGACTCTGAAGCTTACATGGTTAGCTAATTATGTGTTAGAGCTGCTAATGATTTCATTTCTACTAGCTTGGGCAGGAGCATCATTCTGACGTGACATACGATTGTTAGGTGCTGGTGAGGAACAGGGGCATAAAACAGACTGTACTGAACTTGTCTTTCTCTAATATTTCATCTTCAACTGAGGTGCTGTTTTTACATTCATCCTTAGCAAATGAATGAAATAATTCTGAATCAACAAGCAAGTAGCATTTGGTATGTTTGTGAAAAGGGGCTTGAAGTTTGAGGTACTGTTTTAGTTTCAGTTATTGAAGGCAGGGGAGTTGGATTACATGATATCTTAAAGTCCCTTCCAACTCAAAAGATTTTATGATTCTATGACTTGTTTTGCATGTACACAAATAAACCTGCTTTGTTACTGTAATGAAAATAACTATTAATTATCATCATAATCAAAGAAGAGACATTCTTATTTTCCCTGAACTTATTTATCATTCTCAGTTCCAGGCACAGAACATTTTCTAATAAATAATTTAGACTATTTATGTGCCTTCTTAAGACTTGATCTCCACTTCCCAGATTCCTGTTCAATATCTTTGGGAATGAATATTTTCATGCCATTACAAGGAGAACAGATATTACAAACTGTCTCTGAACATTAAGAGAACTAGAAGGAAAGAATGTAATGTCTTCCTTTTTATTTTAACTCACACCACAATTCACTCTTAACTCGGTTTATATATTTAAAAAGTGTTAAATTTGAGGGATTATTTCTGACTACAGTCTAAACCACTTAAGGAATCTCAACTAAAGGTAGAACGTTATCTGTCATAAATTTGAATTACTACTACTTGTGTCAGCACTATTTAAAAGGAATCAATGTGCGTTTCTGAAGAAAAAGCCTATGACAAGGCTGATGACACTACTCCCAAATGGACTAAATTAATTAAATTGTTGGAGCCAAATCTATGACATGTTTTATATATTGTTGCTTTCTATGGATTAGATTGAGAAGATAAGCTTTTTTAACAGGATAAAAAGGAGATATGTTGGGTGATTTTGTTTGCTTGTTTGTTTAATTTTTAATGAATTTGTAGAAATTAATGCCAGAAGTAGAATTTTTCTAGCTAAGCATACCAAGACCTTCACATTTTTAAAGAAAGATGGGAGAAGATATTTTATTATTTAATTCATTACTTCCCAAAAGTACAACCTAGGGAAGACACCTCTTTCGTGAAGTGCATTAGCTTGCTGGGAAATAAAATTTTTTTTGACTGGAGGTGTGCTCAACATGGTTTTTTCTCTTATCAAGGACTGTAAGTGACAAAAAAGTATGAGAGGAGAAACTGCTAATTCTGTAAACATCACAGTTTAATAGAAAGGGAAAATATCCATTCACTTAAGCTAAATGATGTATTAAAGCATTAAGGGGAGATGTGCTAAGGCTAATGTTAGTCCAGTGATTTAAGAATCCCTTCCAACTCTAAGGATTCTATGACTCTATGATCATCTCCAGATTGCAGCTTCACAGTGAGAAGGGGTTACACAAACACCTCCCAGGTAGGCAATGCCCACAGTTCTGCAGTTTGGCTCCATGCTACTCCTCCTGCTCTACCAGCAGTGAGAAGGGCACATGAGTCTGTGGCCTTGTGAAGGCTCTTGCCCTGTCCCTTGTAGCACCTGAGCAAGATTGAGCTGGTACAGTTCAGACTTCAACTCATATTGGCTTTTCTCTAGGTTGAACAAAAGGAAAGAGGTGGCACAGTCTGGCTGCCTTAACAACAAGCATTCTCACTATTCTTGCAAAATCATTATCCATTTCTAGAATATAGGAATATGTAGCTGTTTGGTAGGGACCCAAAAGGATATGCCTGAATCCCCATGTATGCTCAGAACACAGTAGTTCTGGATGTTGTCCCACAACTCAGACACTTATGCAATGCAAACAAATAAAAAAGATGAATAATGATTAAAACTTGGCTTTATAACAAGCTTTGAATCTTACTCCTATTTACAGTAAACACTGGGCTTAATAAAGTTGCCTTGCATTGCATAGAGGTGATGTAGCCTGATTGAGAGCAGGCTTATAGCCTGTTCAGTTTTCCCAACTTACCTTCTGGAAATGCTTTTTTTTACATCTGATTGCATTTCAGGAAAGAAAAGGAAAGAAAAAAAGGAAAGGAAAGAAAAAAAGGAGAGGAGAGGAGAGGAGAGGAGAGGAGAGGAGAGGAGAGGAGAGGAGAGGAGAGGAGAGGAGAGGAGAGGAGAGGAGAGGAGAGGAGAGGAGAGGAGAGGAGAGGAGAAGGAAAAAAGGAAAAAAAAGGAAAAAAAAGGAAAAAAAAAGGAAAAAAAAGGAAAAAAGGAAGAAAAAAAAAAGGAAAAAGGAAAAAAGGAAAAAGAGGTATTTTCAGTCTTGCCAAAGATAATGGGAAACCAAAAGGAAGAAAAATGAAAAAGAAGGTTAATGTCTATTTTAATTACTTCTGTATCTTTGAGCTAGATAGGTTTGCACAGTTAATTGCAAAAATGATTAAGACGAATGCTATTAGTCGCCATTTAAATCCTTTTTAGAATAGAAGAAATGTTGATAA
Source organism: Lagopus muta (assembly GCF_023343835.1). NCBI lineage: Eukaryota > Metazoa > Chordata > Aves > Galliformes > Phasianidae > Lagopus > Lagopus muta. The sequence continues at coordinate 11,793,378 of NC_064439.1, read as the reverse complement.
TAGGAATAAGCTTAACCCAGGTCATCACACGTTACCAACAATAGATTTACTGACTAGAAGGTAACTGAAGGAGCAAAAAAAACTGGAGTACCATTATAAAGCTGCAGTACAAGTGGTTCTCTGGAGGTTCCTTCCATGCTGAGAAGGACTAAGGCACTTGGAGGAACCTGGATCAAGGTTTCCTCCATTTTGACCTTCTCTTTTTACAGAGATTGATTTGAAATAAGAATTTAGTCTTTTCCTATTTTTTTTTTTAATTTTCAGTGATTAAACTATTAAAAAAGTGAGAGTAGCATCAGTGCGGGAATCTAATTAAAGGGAAAGACATTTTGAGACAAAAGTTCTTAAGAACTGAAGAAATAAGCAGCCAATTCTGATTTTGACATGAACTCCTCAGTGCTCATTTTGATGTTAAGCTGTCTTTATTTTGCTACTCAGTGGCAGTCAGCCCAGGTACTGTTACACATATTACAGGTGTTTGGGTACAAATCATCATTACTGATGTTGAAAGTTATCTTATTGAGTTGGGAAAAGTATGCCATAGTGTTTTAGCTGCAGAATTCTCTCTAGAAGGGAAGACCATTCAAAATTTCCATTTGGCATGTGGTCTGAGTGGTCAAAGACTGAAGTAGAGATAGCAGTGTCCCGTCAAATCTTCTTATTTCTGTCTGTTTCTTTCACTTTACTCTCTCTTGCTGTGAACAAGTTGGTACGTGTTCAGAAAATCTTCAGAAATATTTTCAATACTGTCATTTGTAGTTTGGTTGTGTTGATTTTCTCCCTAGGGCCTACTGTAAATTGAATTATAGCCTGAAAGGCAATTTTAATCTTAGAAATACAGTAGAAAATGGCTTGGATTTTCAATTGGTTTGTTTTGGTTTTGTTGAGGTATTTTTTTAATCTTTTTTTCTGATTGATTGCACAGGTTAAACATTCAGTGGGTATTAAGTGATGTAAAATGGGCCCATGTTCTGCATAGACTTTATATTGTCTTCCTATCATGTCCACATCATGAACACATTGAAGAAATCAATGGATCAGACACTAATAAATGACTTCAAAAATGTATTAGGTGTTTTTGTAGTTGCCAGGGAATAATATGTAGATTTTATTATTTGTTTAGTCTTCTTGTACCAACGTTTTGTTTTTAATTAATGTTTATGGCTTTTGGCATTCTCCAAGCAGATCAATAACATCATGAGTCTTTTAACACTGTTTCTGGGAAAAGCGCTGACACTTTCAGGACATTCTGAGGGAGGAGTTTGTGCATGACCAAGGTTGTTTGTCCATTCACTGTGAAGGCACAAGGATGAAAAACAAGCCAAACTTGACATTTCTGGAGACTATTGGGCTGTTTGTCTCATAGAGAAAACGAGGCTGACATTTTAAAGTATGCAATGAATGGTATGTAAGTAATGCTATGCCACTGATTTACTGCGCCGTAAGCCAAAGTGATCGGTTTGATTTCACAAAAAGCAATTTCTGGAGCAGTGGACAAAGCATGACTAAATGTTCTATCAAGCTTGTAAATATTAATTAAAAATATTAGAAAATATTTTGCAACGTTCCTAACTTTCTTGCACTGATAAGACACTAAGCAAGACTCATGCTGCTAAGTTAGGAGACGTATAAGCAAGTGTAACAAAAGCTGCTCTGCATATTCCTACTTGTGCACTTAATGTCCTCCGAAACATGTGGCAGGTATCTTGTGCTGTTGAAAGAGATTAAGGAATGGCATTCAACTTAAGGGTTTCTTCAGGGCTGAACACACTTCCTTTATCTGGTAGGAATATGAATTTAAATGACATAAAATACCTAAGAAATACTAATATCTGGCTAATCTAGATTAAATTCTCTCCCTGCCAAAGAACATCTTCGGCAAATTTTTGGCTCTATTTTTTTAGGAAAGAAAGGCATAAGGAAGAGGTTTTCAGTTTGTTTTTTTCCACATTACTTTCTCATGCATATTTCCATTCCTCATAATTTATCGTAGGTATTTCTGCTAAAATTACTGCTGGGCAGTTGTGGTGTTTTCATTTCTGCTCCTTTTTCACTTTTATCCTCTCTGTCCTGACATGCTGTTTCCTGAATGGAAGAAAAGTCACTTCCAGTCTTGTGAATCCCTGTAAGCTTTTTTCCCAGAAGAGAATTTCCTTGAAAATTTTAGGTGAACTGCTGTGAGAAGTGTTCCAGGTGCATCCCCACACCCTTAGCCACTGCAGCCCCAATTTGTGACTTTCAGTAACCCTGAGTTTCACTTCAGATGCAATTTAGCAGTCTACACTATCACTTAGCACCACTGACATAGCTGAGATTTTGAAGTCTTCTGCTAAAATACTTCCAGCTTGGATTTTTTGTTTTTTATTTTTTATTTTAATTAAAATGTGGGGTGTTAGGAAACATTATCATCAGCTTCTTACCTCCAACCAGAGTCTTATTCATGTGTAGGAAGTGTGAATCAGTTTGGATTCCAAACACGCACCCGCATGCTCAGGGAATCTTAATGAGGTATTCCATCAGCCTCTATACATTTATTTTTCTTAAATATATTCCAGAAGAATCTAGTAGGTTTATAAATATTACCATGCCATTAAATCATAATAGTCGAAGAGAGATTTTACTGAACCAGAAAACAAGCAAATGAATAGAGGCAGAGAGATGACAGCCTGCTGTGAAACCAATGGTTACAAATTGGTTTCCTCTAGTCACAGTTGCCTTTAACTGCTTTAGATTCTCAGCAGCTTTTCATTAAGGATCTCCACGTGCCCTTTTGAAAAAGAAAGTGCACGACCCTTTTATTTTTGGAAATGCGTGTACAATGTGCATAATATCAGTTCAAGACTGGTAAATTGGAAAATCATTACGTAATGTATTTTAGGGGCCAGTTTCTTTACAAGGCAAGATGTTTCCAATGACACACAAATAAGCTGCACAGTCCAATTTTATTAATGTATTAATTTATTTGTAGTACTTAGGCAACTTGTAATTTGGACTGAATAACTATTTAATTATTTGATAAGATTTTGATTTGTTTGGTTCTACCATTTTTTTTTTTGTTTTCTTGAGTAGGAATTTCCTTAAGAAATACCTACTTGGGGAACATATTTCTTTTTAAGGAAAGTGGCATGTTCTCAATGAATTTTTTGTTTGCTTGCTTTATTTTTGATTGTCAGTAAATTCAAAATGCTCAGGTTGGAGTTCTTGGTTTATGTTTGGGCACATATTTTAATAAATTTTTGAAGCTTTCTTGGTTTGGTATTTTATTTTTAGAAACAGCATTTTTTTTTCCCTTTCATCCCTTTTCATTGATTAAAAATTAGTTCCTGATCAAATTCAATAAATTAATATTTATTTGGGAATCAGGTACTATATTTAAAAGTATTTCCTATCCAAAGCATTGTCTGGGGTTTGGATCTGGTCCGTGTATTGTTTACAGCAAATCAAATAAGTGGTAATGGAAGGAATTGTCAGTGCAAACAGCGTTGTCACAAAAAGCAAGTAATGTTATGTTTCTGGGAATAATAGAGATTTTCCCAAATGTCTGTGAGTTAAAGAGTCACTGTTGTAGGAGCACACCTAAATAAGCTACAGAAATTGGACAGCAATGCACGAAAGGGAATCTTTCATCCTTAGCAGGATTTATGGTATGGAAATTGCTGAACACTTCATAGTGTGCTAGCTGGTGACCTGGGGTTCACAAGTACAAAGGAATTGCAAAGATATATGATAACACAGGATAATAGTTTAATTTCTGAGGTAGTCTGAGTAGCTATAAAGTTAATATCTAATCTGTTCCCCCACCTACTAACCCATAAGATCAGAGTGGGTCATACAGTTCTGGAAATAAAGTATTGCCTGGTAGTTATGGATATCATTCTCCAAATTATTTCTACGGGAGAAATAAGGCTTGAAGAGATACTGATGTATATGATAGATCAGGCACAGTTACAACTCTTAGTTAGGGTGACTAAGCAAGACTTGAGCAGTGCATAGAGCTCCCTGAGCTTTCAGCTCTGGCGGTGACCTACATTCTTTGAATCACAGAATCATGGAATGGTCAGGGTTGGAAGGGACCTCAAGGATCATGAATCTCCAACTCCCCCCCCCCCCCGCCACAGGGAGGGCCACCAACCTCCACATTTAATACTAGATCAGGCTGCCCTGGGCCCCATCCAACCTGGCCTTGAACACCTCCAGGGATGAGGCATCCACAGCCTCTCTGGACAGCCTGTTCCAGCACCTCACCACTCTCTCTGTAAAGAATTTCCCCCTGACATCCAAGCTAAATCTCCCCTCCCTCAACTTAAAACCATTTCCCCTCCTCCTGAAGTTATCAGCCCTTTCAAAGAGTTGAGTCCCCTCCCCTCTGTAGGCTCCCTTTAGGTATTGAAAGGCTGCAATGAGGTCACCCCACAGCCTTCTTTTCTCCAGGCTGAACAAGCCCAGCTCCCTCAGCCTGTCCTCATAGGGGAGGTGCTCCAGTCCTCTGGTCATCTTTGTGGCCCTCCTCTAGACCCTCTCCAACTCTCTCTCCAACTCTCCCTCCAACTCTCCCTGTCTTTCTTGTACTGGGGGCTTCACACTTGGACGCAGTATTCCAGATGGGGCCTCACAAGAGCAGAGTAGAGGGGGACAATCACCTCCCTGTCCCTGCTGGTCACCTCTCTTCTGATGGAGCCCAGGATACCATTTGCCTTCCAAGACACAAGGGCACAGTGCTGGCTCATGTTAAGTTGATTGGTTTGATTTGGTTTGATTCAAGTCCTGTCATTCAGTATTCTGTATTAACAGAATTCATGTTGAATTATAAATGTTTTGGCTCAGGACTTCTGCTTATATACATATATCTGTGTAGATGACTAAACAAAACATAAGTTTGAATTGTACCCTTTGTGTTTCTTCATCTCAGTATGTGATGCTCCAAAACTGTGATTAAGGTAATAAGTAACCCTTCTGCAAAGCATCTCTCTCTCACACTGATTTCAAGTTTGATCTTAGACATACTGGTCAACCATATCAAGAAAGAAAACTCAACTCTGGAGGGAATTCTAGAGCAAAGAGTGGAGTCTAACCACCTAGAGAGCCTTTGCAAGAGCACAAATAAATTGACTTCTGTTTGGGTCTGTCTTTATCTGAACTTAGCACTAATGCATTTTGAACTAACATCATTAGGAATTTGCTGCAGCTGCTCTAGCTTGACAGAAACCCAGGACTGTCACTGAGATTTTGCAGTAGAGCTGCGCTAGAGATCTTAATGCTTCTCTGTATTAAAATCCTTGTTATCTCTGTTAACTTTTATTTACTCCTCCTGTCATAATGTCCTTCAGTAGGCTAGCAGTGTGAAGGACACTTGGACCCATCAATATACTCTTTTGTGGACTTGCTTGGTAGGAATGTCAGGGCAAATCTTCAAAAACCAATGTTCAAAAGAAGCTTCACAAGAAGCCTGAGAAATGCAAATCCTATTTAAATAAGGAAATGATGTTCTTCAGTGATCTCAATAAGACTAGCTTGAGCAAGCCAGTAATGCAAACGGAATCAAAAGACATAAAGTCTGGCTTGACTGCCAATAAAACTGTATGTGTCGTGGAGAAACTGTAAATGACAATGAACGAGAATGGCTCAGAGCTTTTACATGAAAGGGACCAGTGGAGTGTGATTTGGGCAAGGATACCATTGGTTCTGGGCCACTGAGATTATTTAAGACATGACCCATCCTCCCAGGTTGCCAGTAATGTTTGTGAGTACAAGCAAGGATAAGACAGGAGGGGAAAAAAATCCAGACATTTATGCTCATACAGCTACTGTATAAACTGAACTCATTATGCTCCCATTTTTTTGTTTTCTAATGTCTGTCTCTCTTATTCAGAATAGACCACTGAGGGCTGCTTCTGTATTTATCCAGACTATAGGGCTAGTTGCATGAATTCCAACTCTCTCATCAATAGTGTATAAAACACTAATGAGCATGGGAGGAACCAATCAAATAATGTGGGCAAATCTGGAATTCATTCTTATTTCCTACATAATTTCACCTAATTGACAAAGAAGGAATAACAGAGGATTAATTGATACAAAAGAATATGAGTGAGATGGCTGAATAACTTTGAGGGAGTTTCAACATTAATAATACAAACACCAACAATTCAGTTCCTCCTGTTTACTATCTTTTATTGCTTATGCATTACAGTTGTACTCATTTCTAAACCAAAGACCTCATTGTGTTACAAAACATACCTATGTGTCAAAGGACTTACTATCCAGACATTTAGATTTCCTGTAACACACTATATACAATATTTGAACAAAACAGCAACCAATGGCTCTGATATACAAGAGGTAAGGCTTGTTTCACATGTAATAAAGTTACTCCTACTTGCAATTACATGAGTAAAATTACCTGCATGTAGTAATTGAAGGGCAGCATGTTAAGTCTCATTTCACTCTCTCTGTTTTGATTCTATGATGTGTTTCTTAAAAGAGTATATCAGACCAGGTTTTGGGGGGAAAAATACATCAGAAAAATAATCTTGGTGGCAATATTTTTATAGTGTTTTGGTAGCTCTGATCACAATAAAGCTTATATGATGTTTCAGTATTGCTCTTACACAAACATTTTAAGAGCAAAGATGAAAGTTACTAAATGTGTTTTTTTTAATCTAATGGAGAAGAATGAAGAAGAAATATAAAAGATCAGGGAACACACTAAAATTGCAAATTCTCTACATAAGTAATAGGTGAAATATGATATAATTAATGGTTATTTCAAATTTTAATAAAGTTCCAAGCTGAAAAAAACAAAGCATTGAAGACCTGGAAATCTGTCAGTTTACACTAGTTAAAGACCTGTTCTATGGTCATTGGCTTATGATGATGTTCTATAAACTGAAAGAATACACAAATATTCTGTTCTCTAATTTTAAAATATTTGGCTATAAATGTACTACCTTTTAACATGGTTAATATGGCTTAATAATTCAAGTCTACTATGGAAGCATTCTGATTTTTGCAGGTATCCTTAAAAAGATGTGTATCAGTTTATTCTAGTAGCAAATACTAGATTTACTTAGATCTTCACAAGATCAATTGTGCAGCTTTCCAAAAGGAATGAATATTAAAAAGCTGATATCTCACACAGTGCCTGCAAAGATTAGAATAACTTAACCAGTGTACATCAAAGATTTATCCACCTTAAGCTCCTACAAGAGAAGTTGTTTTTTTTCACACTTGCACATGCTATGCATGCATAAACAAGTAATGCTGAGCTGAGATGAAGGGGAGGTGAGGTACACCGATGCCAGCAAAGACAATACACAGATGAGAAAAAATGCTATTTCGTAACATCTAGATGCCATTTTCACAGTTAACAGATGTAGGTGGAAGCATTTCTGTCTTAATACAAGAATATTTATTTGACTATTCTTTATCTGTCTTTCCTCCCCCTTTGCAACCGTAAATTTAAAAATGATTATATGATTAGGTGACACTCTCCTACTGATGGAAAGGGAATACATATTCTGTAAATTAGTTTCATTTGTCATTAATTGGATTGTGCTTGGATTCACAAATTAACAAAGTATATCTAAAGTATTACCAAACTCAGTTATCCATAAGGATATTTAATATCAAAATCAATGACAGATTCATTCATGGAACACTGTTAAGCTTGAGTAAATTTTGGAAAACGAATGCTGCTTGTAAGAAAAGAAATACACTGCTGGGGGAAGAGCTGGACCCTTCAAAGTATTAATAATCATCTATTCACTCTTAAGGTATTCCTCAAACCTGTTATAAAGCAAGAAAATTCCAGCTGAGTCCACCAAGACATGGCCAATGCCAAAATGGAGCTTGCTGCCTGGACACTCCCAGAGCTGAGATTGTTAACTGAGAAGCTATATTTTTTTATGAAGACAACTGAATTACCCACTTCTGAGGAAAAATATTTTATGCTTAGCCATGAGTCAAGGGTTTTCAGGAGTTGTCATTTTTCACATTCAGGCTTCATACAATGTGCTTGCAGTGAAACTCCCATTGTAATGAGACACACAAAGATAGCTGTTCTAGGCATCCCTACAGAATTATCAATAAAATGAAGCATAATTAAACAGCTAACTGGTTTTCCCTCAGTCTCTGCTTCTGCTCTTTACTAATCTTCTTTGAAAAATGAGTTGAGATCCACACAGTAAATTGTTCATATAGCCATACTTTTTATTTACTGAGGAATTGTTTTGTTGTTGTACATTCAAATGTCATGTTTTGAGCAGACAATGCTTTAGTACTATAAAAGCACAGAAATATATTGAAAATATTAAAGCTCACTGTTGTATGTCTCACAGGAAAAACAAACAAGCCAAAAAAAAGAACGTTGATTGCTGGGTAAAAGCAGGCAACAGCTGCTGTTCTAGTCTAATAACAAGTTTATAGCAGTTTTTTAGGCAGTAAGTTAATGAAAGTCCTGGTAGTGTTAGCCCATGTTTTGACATAGGACCTAACAAAAAATGTTTCTTGGATAAAATCTGAAAGGTAGGATGAAGGGGAAGGAGTGTCCTGCTTGATGGTATTTTACAAATTTTTTTGTAACAGTTTTTGTTTGTTTGCTTTATTTTGTTTTAAAGAATCAAGAACAGCAGAAGACATGACCAATCTCTCCAATATGAAAACAGTTTTATCAGAAAAAAAAAAACATATGGGAACAAAATATAACATAATGCTGTTGTGAGTCAACTAAAGCTCTCTAAGCTTTTGGAGAAATAGAAATACAGAAGTTCAATTTTATTGTAACAAAGTTAATGACAATCTGTAAAATTAGGAGTTTCACTTTCATGAAATTTACATTCATCCAAAAACTCAATAACATTCTTTATTCATATAAAGAGAAAAGCAGTAATTTTATTCTATTGAATGCTAACTATTATATTGATATGCTTTTGCACATCATATTGATTTCTTCGGCTATCTGTGGATGAATCAGCTCCTGGAATTTATTTGTTCTCAATCTACTGAAGGTAGTTGTTAGATACCAAGAAATACTTATGTTATTGTCTAAGCATGTTAGCTACTTATAGAAACACCACACACTGCTACAGTTGTGTCATGAATCTCACTGTATTTCCCAGTGCTCTAGAAAAAGGAAATCTTTGGATATTGTTTGCTCTTTCACAAAAATTAAGAATGATGTCTACACTCATCACAAAACTTATTCTAATGTCTTAATATATAGAAGTGCATCAATACCTCACTTCATCAGACTGCTCAGTGGAAATTTCACCTATAGAGTAAAAAACATGTAATTCAAATCATTGAAAAATGGCATTTCCTTCAATTCAAACATTAAAAGACAGAAAGTACTGATAACTAGTGATTGCTAATGACATCAACTGGTTGTGATATTGCTGTATAAAAAATTGCATCTCATCAAGTAAGCCCTGGTAACTGAAAATGTGCATAGTTTAGCTTACCCTGAAAGTAAAGCACATTAAAATGGAACCATCAAACCACAGTGACCCATCAGGTTACAATAACATGTTCTATTGTGTTTGTCTTTCCATACTAATGGAATATGTTGAGTTAGTCCCTTTAACTAAAGATATTTTAATCATTTTCTCTTCTTTCAGATGTATTTCTTTACCATAACCTCTACTTTAAAATTATGTCCTTTTTTTTGTGTCATCATTTTAGAAATTTTATTTAGTAAAAGGCTGAAAATCAAGATCAATTAGAGCAACTGAATCAATTTTATGCAGAGTTCTGTGAAATTTACTGCTTATATAACATTTCAGTTACGAAACTTGATTGCTGTTTTCATTTGAAACATCAAGATTTACATAACATTGAATGAAAAAATATGTTTCTTTAAATGACATCTTCACTGAAATTGTACACTGAGGAAAAAGTAAAATTATGTTTATTCAGACAGCATCTTAATATAAGTTATAGAGTGGGGACAGCTTAATGGTAACCTGCCATTTCTAATGTAAATCTACTTCACAGATGTAGACTCATGCACTGAGTTAAATGAGTATCTTTCAATAGGGGAGAGTTAGCTTACATTTTTGTTGGTGGATTTTCTTTTAGCAGATTATGAGTGCATCATACTGCAGATGCGAATATTTATGAATTGAAACCTAATGGCTGTTACCCAATATTTGCTTGAAAACTACTAATTTACCTTTCCTTCTAGGAAATTTGCAATCTAAAATATTTGTATAGCACAAATGTTATGAACATACTCATATATAGTTGAAATGCAATGATTATTATCACACTTCAAGGCAATGTTAGAGCATGAGTAGACAGTAAGACATGCAAGAATCCCTCCTCTCTGAAATGAATTTTCCTCACCTTAACACTGAAAGAAATATGTTCAGTTATTCTGTGACTTTATCAAAGACACCACAGTAACTAAACCTTAAAAGTGTCATAAATAATATCATAACAGGAATAAGCAACTAAACCTCTGTGATCAAGCATCTTATATTGTACTGTCATTGTTATGCAGACTGTGTCCAAGACCATCCTGTCTCAAGATCACAGCAATTAATGACATTTGCTTATTCCTGTGTTTTCCTGCTGATCATTGTGGCACTCTCAGAAATAAATAACACCATTCAGCAGGATTTTAATTGAACTGGCTACTATACAGAAGTGGAAGGAATTCTCAAGGGACAGAAGATTCACAGCTCTAAGTGAAAGCAAGTAGAAGAGGCCAGAAGCTCTTGCTTCTGTTTCAGCAACAATAATAAAAACCTACTGTATAATAGTACAATAGTCCTTCACAGACAAATCCTACCACCTTTTCAGTGGGCTGTGCCCTTTCACTTTGCAAGCCTTGTGTCCTTTCCTACATTCACCATCCCTCATGTGTCTCACTTTGCTGTTACCTCTCAGATTCACAGCAATATTTACAGATGTGCCCTTAAGATATCAGGCTTTGTTCACTATAGGAATAACTTTCCAGCATTCTCTCGAGCACAACTGCAGAAATGTAGGAATTCATTACAAAACAAAAACAAAGACCCAAGTGTGAAATGAAAGTAATGTACTGTCTGTCTTGTCTCTTTTTCTCTCTTTCTCTCCATTTTCTAACTAGGTACTGGAACTGTACAAATATTTGTGATAAAGCAACTGCAGTGAAAAGAAACACAGGCGTCTCGTTATGCTTCATTTAGTCTGACTTGACCTTTTTTGAAAGAGATTTATGCTACACAAAACATAAAATATTCAAATCAGGAAACCCTCAATCCCCACCCACACACCCCCTAACCCCTCCCTCCCCCCCAAAAAAAACCCAAAAAACAAAAACCACAATGATTTAGTAGATTAAAAATTCACTTTACAACTATCAATAAGCCAGATGGTTTAGTCTTCATATCTTGGCACCTTTCTACTCATTTATATTCCTTCCTCCCCCACTCAAAAAACATTGTAATTGCCAGTATCTTTTTTTCTTATTGAATTAATTTGTAACATCTTCATACCAGAAAATGGAGAGAAGAATATTGGAGTGTGAGCTTGCATGGCTGCAGTGGAATCCAAGGCACACAGTACTGTTTTAGCTACATGGGCTTCATAGGGCACGTTCAGCAGGAAAGCATTAACCATCACGAGGATCTATAAATAACATGAAGCAAGACTTCTTATTTTTAAAAGTTATTACATGCAGCACAAAGAGCGACTGGTGTACTGTGTGGCCTGGACTTCTCTGTGGACTGGTTTGAAGTGGAGCGAACACCAGGTGGAAAGGTTTATTTGCATTGTTGACATAACCATAGAGCTGAATTTTCCTCTCTTCGGGGGATATGTACAAGATGCTTAATTACACACTCTCCTCTTCCAGTGAAACAGAGCATTTGAAATTTCTTCTCTCAGCTACCCATGCCCTGCTAACCCCTCTTGTCCTAGAGCTGATGGAACATTTTTTTGCAATATATATCACTTAAATCCAGGAAAAAGCAGGCAGTTGACTTTCATGTATTTTATGAACAGGTAAAGGATAAACAAGTATATGTAAGGAATAGTCAACATACAGACTTGCAGAGCTCTATTTAAATAATACAGAAGCTTTTCTAGACATTCTGTCCATCAGAAAAATCTCTTCCTACTTCATTATTAATGAAGCTACAATCAAGTGTGACTTGGGCAGATGAAAGCACGTTCTGACTACATTTTCTCTTATACTAGTTTGCCTAAATATATTGTTACCTTCTTAAATTAAGCCTGTTTTACTGTGACCATCAACAAGCATCAAAACCGATGTTAAACCCAAGTTTGCTGAAATGTTCAAATGTTCTAGTATCCAGATTAAAATTATTTATGTCATTTATACCTGTCAATTTAAGGAAACAAACTGATATAATTTGACCTTAAAGCAGGATTAGAATTTCCACATTTGGTTTATACAGTGAATTAATTAAAGGTCTGTCTAGACAGAAGACTTGACCAGAATAGCTTTCTCATAACAATGTATCTCTCTATAGATACTTTTATTCTAGAAATGCCTGCCTGATTATTTATTTTGGGGTTTGGATTTTTTAAATCATGTTCAGTTTCATATACTATTGAATAAAGAGACCTATGTCTGAAGATACTTACAAGTACTTTATTTTAGAAGAAAAGATTCAAAAGTAGACAAAACTTTTGATGCATTTAAAACCACATTGTCACTTAAGGTGTAAGCCAAGGCCTGGGGTATTTTTAGCTCTCATATCTTTGGAAATCCAGACTTTGAACATGTAGAAATACTTCAATTGTGATTCAAAAATCCTTTGACAGAGAGGAAAGCATAATTTATCACGCTGTGCTGGCTGATTTACTGTACATGTAAGCTCTACTTGTCACTCTGAATAACACTGATAGATTTAATTCCAAACCACACGAATGAGCCAGTATTTTTCTCTTTTCAGCTCAGTTGTGCAATACTGTCATTTGACAAGTGTGCCGAACTTGTGAGGCAAACTGCAGGGCATCACAGGATCTAAGAAATTCTAGCCAAAAAGAGAAAGCTATTCCTTTGGGAAGAAAATTGTCATAAATTTCACATATATTTTTGGGAGCTTTTTGGATGAAAGTAGTCACAAGGAATCGTAGTTGAATGCAAAGATTCTAAACAGCTGCAGTTGGTGGCAAACCAAATGTGATGGAATGTCAAATTAAAATTATAGTCAGAAATGATAGGCCACTGTCAAGAACCAACTCTTCAAATAATAAATTTCTGTTATCGGGGTAAGATGCTGAATGTATACTTGTTAAAGTCACATAGTTTTACCAGAACACCAAGCACTGTTGTGTTCCTGGCAGCAGGTACAGGGGATGAGTACAGAAGAGTATAGGAATGATATAAACATGTCGTTTTCCAAGAGTATGTCTTGGGGATATGTTAGTACAGCTCCAACTGGTTTACTGCTTAGAGACATTCAGAACCAGAAATGATGTCTTAGTATTAAATAACCCTCAAGGAATTTTTATTCCACAGCTTTGTCTGGGTGGACTCATGTCAACTCTGGCACTTCTAAAAAACAAGGAGTGTCACTTTTCAGTAAGCTTTAAAAGATGAACCACTGCCTTTGTTTTAAATCCATCACCTGCTAGTTCACCTGATACCTCTCACTTCTTGTGTTAGAAAAAAAAAATCCTAATCCTCACTAGTTGCTGCATGTAAGCATCTAAAACAGGCACACCAGTTTGAGTCTAGACAACTTAGGGTAAAAATCAAAATAATACAAAAGCTATCAATTTATCTTCATAGTTTCATGAGAAATATATATATATTTTTAAAAAGCCAACAATAAAAAAAAACTGCATAACCCATTTGGCTTTAAAAATACTACTAATTTAATAATACTAAAATAAAATAAAAATAAAATAAAATAATCCCTAGTGAGTCATTTTTTTTTCTTCTGGTACTAGAGTACAGGTACTTTGGCTCGTTTGACTTTGGAAGTGCTGATTTATCAGAGGCTATCATCTTTTCTTAGGTCAGGAAAGCAGCAAGCTCTCTCTCCTTTCCTGGTCCCCAGCAACACAGTATACAAAGATGAATTGCTGCATTTAAAATAAAACTAGTCCCAACCTAGAGACAATAGAAATCATAGAAGGATTTCACTCTTGCAAGGAAGTATTCTAGGACACAGATATCTTCATTGGGCAATTATGCTCCAGGCTTGACTCTGCCTGATGGAAAGTAGTAAATCCTCTTACAGCAGCTGTCTGGGCTGTGTAGTCCTGTTCCTCTGGTTCCTTTAAATGACAGCCAGACTGCAATTTTTTCCATGGGATATGTTGTCTGAGTTGACTGGGACAAGAGCAACTAGCATCTCTCATTTAGCTGTTTAAGAAAGGAAAACAGCAAATTTACAAAGACCTGCATGGGTTCACATGATCTCAAATTGCTCACTGCTCCAGATAACTGGGCTTGTTTAGCTTAGAGAAGAGAAGGCCCTGGGGAGACCTCATTGCAGCCTTCCTCTACTTGAAGGGAGCTTATAAACAGGAGGGGGAATGGCTGTTTACAAGGGTGGATAGTGATAGGACAAGGGGGAATGGTTTTAAACTGAGACAGGTTAGACATTAGGAGGCATATCCTTCACACAGAGGGTGGTGACACACTGGAGCAGGTTGTCCAGGGAAGTTGTGGATGCCCCATCCCTGGAGGCATTCAAGGCCAGGCTGGATGTGGCTCTGGGCAGCCTTGTCTGGTGGTTGGTGACTCTAGCCACAGCAGGGGGCTTGAAACTTGATGATCTTTGAGGTCCTTTTCAACGCAGGCCATTCTGTGATTCTATGATAAGCAGTTTCAGTCACTGGGGTTGCTTTTTAATTGTTTTCTTTTTATGTCAGCTTTCAGCCAGATCAAGGTCTTCTTACCCATTCAACAGCCAAGCAGTCAGTAGTGCTGACACAAAAGTAGGAGGAAACATGAGAAAGGAGAAAATAGGAGCAGGGGAAGGCATCTGATGAATACTGTCTGAGGCACAGTCATTTTATTACATGTTTAAATCCCATTTTAAAATGCTTTACACATCAAAATAAAATTTGTATGAATCTCTCTGCAGTCAGATGTACATTTCAAAAAGTACCTGGCATTAAAGGTAAGGAATGTAAAAGCTATTGCCACTAAAAACCAGGAAACATCAATTCAGTTGTTATTTACATTCCATTAAAAAAATAATAATCTTGTCTTTTTTCTAGCCTAGACTTTGCTGACTTCAGCTTCCAAACATGAAATCTCATTACACCTATTTCTGCTCTGCTGAAGTACAACTTCAGCCTGATATCCTTTGATTTGTAGGTGTATCAGTAATCAGGTTAGAAGCTCCTTAAATTCCTCACTCTTTCATCACAAATCAGGTTTCTAGAACCTGTAGCATTTTTGCGGCTCTTTTCTGAACCACCTGATTTTACATCATCTTTTCTGCAGAACAGTCACAGGGTCTGGTCACTGTGCTGCAATATCTTTTTGCTGTACTTCACACAAGATGAATATCGACTTCACCTTCATATTTGATATGTATTCACCAGAGCTGTTTCTCCTGTTACCAACAGCGTCACTCAGCTTATATTAAGCTGCTTTGCTACCACAACAATTTTGAGTGTTTCAACATTTCAAGTACTTCCCACTAGTTTCCATACTTGCTAATTTCAACAAGGACTGCAACGTTTTGATTTTTGATTCTTTTAAATGAAAACAATTGCTATGGGAATGACCAAATTTGTCCATAGAAAGTAGACATCCTCTTTATTGACTATACCAACCACTTCTTTCTTCCATAATTTTTAATAAAAATTTCTATATTCTCTCAAGACTACATATAAGGATGTTGTATCACATTTGGTCAAGGACAGATTGCAGAGGAAGTAGTTCCACAGTGTAATGATTCATTATTACAATCTTTTGAAATCCGACAATTAACAAATATTTAATTAGAGAAAGTTTTTAATTGGAGCTGCATGGCAAATAATTTCTCCATACTGCAAAATCTTCAGGATTTCAGGATTTTTTCTCCTTTCTTAAAATAGACAGAGATGCTGAAATCTCAAATTCTGGAGGTGCGGAGGTGGGGAAGGAAGAGTAAAAAAGGATGAAAACTTGGAAACCATGAATAAAAGGTGGGATGGTTGGCTAGATGCTGTTTTCTTTTTTTTTTTTTTTCTTTTCAGCACTTGGAGAGTTTTTACACTTATTTACAAGAACTTAATATTATAAAAATATTTCCCTTATATATCTGAACAACACCAACCAAAATACCTGAAAGACAAAATCTTCTACTGAAAAATTGAGAAATAGATGATAAAACAGAGAGAACATCAAAGCCTAAGAATAACTGATCAAATGCAACTCTCCCCCACACAAAGGCTGCTGTTTTGGCAAGCTGTCACTTGCCAAACTGAGCTAGTTTTAGTCCATTTAAGAGATCTTCACCGATTTTGTAGAGTGATAATTTTGATATCTGAATGTAATACAGGAATACATCAAATGTCTGAGAGACACCAGGAAGAGAGAAGGTTCAGTGAACTGACCAGATATCTAATGTATCATTTATAACCTGCAGTCTGGGAATTCATTGGAATTCAGCCTAGTATGCCAAGACCTCCTGGATCATCTGAAAGGCTCACCTTGCCGAACTCCTACCATTTGGTGCATAAACACAAAGCAATTTTTTACTTAAATTGGCAAAAAAAGAAAATAGAAGAAAAAAAAAAAAAGGAAAAAATAGTGTTTGCTATTCACACAACAACGAACTTGCATGGACTGTATTGATTTCATATCAAAAAGAATGAGAATATATATCTCATTTAGCGCTTCTTGGATGGAATCTAAGCAACTGCTTTTGTCATGAATATAGTCAGGAGAGAAAGAAATAACATTTCTTCTGCATCTATTTAGGCATCTCTTAGTTAGTATATAAAAATACACATGTATAAATTAAAGAAGTGAAGGGAGATGAAGGACCTTTAGTCATCAATCTAAACTGCATATGTATTAGTTCTCACTGGTTTTGGACCTCTCCACTTAGCTCTCTACCATATGCAGTGCTGGTGATAATTCCCACTGGAGCATGCTCTCCAAACGTTGTATGGATGAGCCGCCTCGCTCCCTGGGGCTCATTTTGCCACACACAGCCCTCCAGCAATGTCCTAGCTGGCTTTGAACATAAAACAGCCTCAGCTGTCCTTTGCCTCAGCCTGAAGCACACATGCCTCGCTCTATAAAAAATGGAAGCCTGTGAGATTGCAAAATTTCTGATATTACAGACATTTTAAACAAAAAAATTCAGAAGTAGTTTTGATTTTCTCTTGAGATCAGAAGGATCCTGTTGTGGCCCAGAGGGAGCTCACAGCCAAGCACTCATCAGTCCTGAAGGGAGCTGGCCCTATGCAAAGGGTTGAGGAAAAGCAGGAAAATCATTACTTCCTTCTTGTCTTAAAACTGTAGATTACATCCAGAAAATCCAGTACTTCTGTGGATAGTGCCAAGTTTCAGTAGTAAAATTAATTTTTTGCAAAACATGTGAAAGAACAAGAAGAGAGTCTCAAGCCTAATAAGAGCCCTGAAAACGTGAGAAAACTCATATAGGAATGAAAGTCAAAGGATGATCTCCCTTTCCCTCATCAGGGGGTTGAGGAAGGTCTTCCAAAGCAAGATAAATTCCCGTCCTGACTCATTTCTATGAAGCCTACCACCTCTTTGGGAGGCAGAATTAGAGCATATATCCTTAGAAGACTACAGTAATAGTTAACTTTTTCTTCTCTTATTTCAAGTTCCAGGTGTTTCCTTTTCAAAAGAATTTTCTGTATCATTTCCAAAATCAAGTTTTAGAGTTTGGGATTCCTACTAGAAGGGATTTAGTTCTTTCTTTCTATATAAGGTATAGACTTACCTTTTCCTTGACTATCTGATTCACAGAGCTCAGGCCCTTACCTTCTGCCATTTCCACCATGAAGAGAACTCCTAAACTTTGTAGTATGAGCACCTAACTTTGACAATCATACTTGTAATAACATTAAAAAAAAAAAAAAAAAAAAAAAAGCCTAATATGCAGCTGGTCTGACAAGATTGATTTTCTACTAAAAAAACCACAAACAAACCAAAACAACAACACTAAAGAAACAAAGCAAAACAACAACACAAAAACCCAAGTAGTGCTTTTGTCACTGATTGAAGTATTATTCTCTCAGTATTTATGTATCCCATATCAATTCTTTTGTGATATTTCCCAAGATTAGTGTCTAGGAATAGAATCCTAATATTGTTCAGCCATTTTTCTAAACTTGTTTAACATTTCCAAATACAGAACGCCTCAGACAAATTATATCAGTTTAAGCTTTTTGTAGTGAGATTTAAAAATTAATTCCAAAAATATTCACAGCTTTACATAAATCAAAACATCTTTCATTCTTTCCTTAAATTTCTCTCTGAAATAAAAAACACTCTCCATGCATGAGAAAACTAATTCGTGCATGCAAACGCTTGTGAGGAGAAAGTTGATTATTTCAAGAAGATCCAGAAACCAGGAGGGAATAGCTTTTGCCCAAACATGAAGGATTAAGTATGCTGGTATGTTTTGGAGACACCCTGGACACATTTCAAATGCAGCTTAACCCATAACTTTTAGAAGCTGTGGGCCGCACAGAAGAAACCTTCATATCTTTATTTTGAAACTTAAAATTCAATGAGAAAGTTTGCTTCTTAAAATTCTGTGTCATTATGCCAGGAATTAATCAGTTCGGTAAAAGTGAAAGAAACTCACCATCCAAAATCCCATTTAGTTATTGTGTTTTCTCAGGACACCAGTGCAAGTTCCTTATAGTCAAGAGTGTATTAACCCCCCACAATATGCCTATGAAGTAAGGAGAAATTAATAACTTTGTTCTACATATAATTAAATAAAGCATAGAGTGACTGATTTTGTATCCTTTAATAGAATTTCTGGCTAATAATCTATAATATATATACTGTATATACAATATATTTTATGCCTTTATGCCTTTATGCATGTTATGGCTCTAACTTGACTCAAATATTCTATTAGAACAGGCTCTAGAACAGAATGCAGGAAGCATTCACCCCAATGTTGGAATCTCGCTGAGGCATTTTGGAAAGTAGGAAACTTGAATAACTCCTAACTACAGCCAGGCAGGTGAAATGAGTATGTTGAGCTAAGTGTGAACCAATGGAGAGCCCAAGTTCCTGTCTATTGCAACTTTCTGAGAATTATTTATTCACTATCTCAAAAGGTGGCAACAAGATGAGTCCTTGCTCTTCTAGCAAAAAAAGTTGTGCCAAAAATAAATTTTCATAGCTTTTGACTGGGCCAGCACAGGAATTTCCAGCATTCTTGATCTTTTCCAGTCAAACTGGGACTTCTGGTTAACCTGCCATATTTAAAGAGTTAAACCTCTGATAGTGCTCTCAGAAACTAAATATGCTCAAGCTGGGGGGAGAAAGCTCAAACAGGCATAAATTCTTGCTGCAATACATGGAGATTTTCATTAACTAATCAATAGAATTAACAGGTGCTTTGAATCTCTTAGTAGACAAGAACTTTTTAGGTATCAATGTCTGGACAGCTTTTTGATGGTAAAGCCCCAGTGAGAAATGTTCCAATAACTATGACACAAGAAAAAAAAAAAAAAAAAAGAGAGAGAGAGAGATGTCTCTGATCCAACAAATAGCTCCAGGTGCAGTGGCTGGCAGAAAAAAAATCCTTCTCACCTCCCTCCATGTCTGATGCACATGACTTCTTTGCATGTGCTGAATGCCAGAAGGGCCATGGCTGTGTACCAGTGCTTCATGTAAGCAATCTCTCAGCCACAAGTGGGGCAGAATACAAATGAGACACTGTCTGGTGTACTTTGTCTAGCCTTAGATACCTGCTATTGTGGAATGCTGCTGTCACTTCACTGAATATCTAACTGCCTAAAGATTAATAGAAAATGTGGCAGGGAGCGAGGAGTTCCCATCAGCAGAAATATTGAGGAAAAGGAATCTGACCTGAAAATCTACCTGAAGGACAAGTCAGAAAAGCCTTAGAGACAGTTACCAGACAGTGTTGTCCTCTTGGATATATTTTTATTGTTTCTTTGCCATTTGTGCTAACTGTTCTTGCAGACCATTTCTTCCACTTTACATGATCCTCTATTGAAATCATAGCACTGAATTTGTGACACCACAATTATTTCCATGGCAACTAGCTACTGTCAAACAGAGAAGCACTGCGAGGACAGCATAGCAGGAGTGATACAATCAGCAATTTTATTCTGTCCAGAGAATTCCAAGCTGTTGGAGAGTGCACATAGTGACAGAAAGGCCAACACAAAAAGCCCTGCACAAATCAGATCTACTTGTAATGAAAATAGGAGTAATGATATCCAATCAACTGCAGCTAATTTACATTTACTGTGCCCTTCAAGTAATAATAATAATACTAGTAATAATAATAATAATAATAATAATGATAATAATAATAATAATAATGACAACAGAATCCTTAATAAGGCAAGTTTTGAGTTCCAGTCCTTCAAAATGTAAGCATTGGGAAATCACCCCTCTGTATGAATGCCGTGTATCAATCAACAGGAATTCAATTGGAGACAGATGTAAGCCAGGTCAATCGACTTTCTGTCCATTCCAGAATGAATTCCAATCATTTGACAAGAAAGCACCAGGTCAGGTTTAGACAAAATACATTTGAATATCTTCCATGTAATACCATGTGTTTTTCTATAACTGTTAATCTATGTTCTCCATTCCAAGAATTTGAAAAATAAATATGAAACAAACAAACAAACAAACAAACAAAAAAGGAATGAATTAGTGGAAATTCAAGTAATATACAGCTATATACAGCTTAAACAGGGCTTTGTAATCACTTTAATATAGAAGGTACATACTTGAAAGATGTGTAATTTCCTTGGTAAATATATAATCAAGTATAAAAAAAGATTAAATTCACCATAAAGTTGCTTTTTCCTTCTAGATATTTCATGCAAGTGTCAGCTCTACTTTATGTTTTAGTTCGTCCCTGCATCTGTCCTTAGGAGTGGAGTGGTCTTAATTACTAAAAGCTAATACGTGAGCCATAGGTTACCTATTGTGTCCCTTCCGATGTAATGAAGATCCCACAATGGTCCTTGCTGTTGAACCCAACTTGAGTGTTGTGGGGCTTTTGGTGCTTTTGTTTCTCATTTGTATGCTTTTGTTTTCTGAAATGTATCTGAAAGCTGCCTACTAATTATACTTTGAGACCCATACTTAGCATGTTAAAAGCAATTGCTTCTGTCTGGAACCTAACTGTGCTTATCTGGTTTATGCATGGCCTTTGCGCTGTGTGACAATGGAAGCAAAAAAGATACAGAAACTACCTTGGTAATCAAGATCCTCAGCAGGGGTAGGCAGATGTCATAGCAGAAGTAATGCTGGTTTACACTAGAGAAGGATCAAGCCTTTTGACCTTTACATTTTTATTAGCAGATCACTGTCATCCCAGTGTAATCTAGAGTTTCTTCTTCCATCCCATTGTCTTCTAGGAAGTGTCTGAAATAAGAATTGTGCTCTCCGGAGGCAGAGGGAAGACTTTTCATCATCCAAAGCCCTGTCAGGTAACTGATTATCTGAGTATGTACGCTTACACTGACTTCCCTCCATCACTCACAGCAAACATGAGGAAAAACACTGATCACAAACTGCTGCAATTTCCTGCTTGCAGCTAAGGGTAACTCCGAACCTAGCTGGCATTTCCAGATTAACTACAGTTCAATGCACATAGCTAATCCTTGCTAATACAAGGTGATACTTTGAATGTTTGGAATCCTATTGATTAATTCCACCCAGGATCTTATGAAGTTTCAGAATTTAATTTCTCTGCTTTGGTATCAGATAAAAGGATAAATAATTCTCTTTCCAGGCAGCACAGTGTAAGTTGGATTGCCTCTTTCCCACAATTTTAGCCTTAAATTCATATATATTTTTTTAACTTCCCACTGATAAACTTATAGAACATGACTGCTAATTTTTTTTAAAAATAAATATAATTACAACTCTAATTCCTGTTTCCTTTGAGTAATTTCTCCTCAGTAAAATGATGTACAAATACCATTTGTTATTTTAAAAGCACAGCTTTTCATAAGGCTCCTGTCATAAATAGGACATTTAGTATTGGATTCGTTATTAAACCAGACGGCATGCCGAGCTGGCAGCATTTTGCAGCAAGGCACACAGCCTGTTTTATCAATGAGTTCACAAACAATCAATAAAATCTTGGGAAGAAAAGCACTCCTTCTTGTCCAAATGGCAACAGAGATTCATCACACGAGTTTTATCTGTGGATATAACTATGCTTCTTTCATCTCAAGCAGCTACTAAAACAAAAACTCTTTCAAAGAGTCACATTGGCAGGTGATGACAGTGAAAGTTGAAAGGGCTGTTTGGAAGGTTTTATTTTGACTACGCTACAGTGAGAGAAGGGAGCTGTGCTTTAAACAACTCATTCTGAGAAATATCTCTGTGTGCCCAATTAATGGCAGCACAAGCTTCCACAGAAAATATAATGACAGATTCTTAGTACCTGAGACAAGAACTGTTTTCAGCAAGATTTTCCCCTCAGATTCATTCTTTGTATACCCAGTTTCTTATGGCTCTTCTTTTCAAAAGGATGATAGTTTATTTCTGCATCCATTATCCTCGCTGTTACATGAAGCAGTTTCAGATCCAGTAGAATTTTTTGAAAGCATCAGAATCTGACACACTTTTCTCCTCCTTAAATCTTCAGACTTATCTGTATTTCATATCTGTATTTCATATCTGCTCCGATTCACAAAACTGAAACAAGCAAAATGACTGAGGAAAGGCAAAGTAGTTCAAAAGCCTGAAAACCATGCGCCTCCATGAGGCATTTTGATAGGGTGACACCACAGAGAAATCAGAGCAGTGCGGGTTCAATCTAACTGCCAAACCACGCTCACCTATCTCTCACTGTGAAACCTGCAGCCATCTCTGCAAGCCTGGGGGCTCGCAGGAGAATCTACACATAGGCTAGAGTACAGTATCTTCATTACTGTGGTCCAGAAAATCAAGCTGCAGAAAAAAGCAGGCAAGGTGCAGCCAAAAGAAAGTAGAAATCCAGATTGTGGTTTCTTGTGCACATAATAGGGCCATTTTGAGGTCAGGCTCACCAGTATGGCCACTTACTCAATGAGCAGAAAAGTCATGCAGTGGGAATTAGCTTGTTTTTATATGATGTCTTTGTTTCAGAATAGATAAAAGACCTGAGACTGATGAAGGTCTGGCTCAAAGCATGAACAGAAGTAGACCATGTGGAAATGTTGAAAGTGGTGTAATACAAAGTCTCTTGTTGGAAGGCACAAAGGCATCCTTTCGATAACTGTAGAGGAAATAGATTGAATAAATTGTTAAAGGTAGAACTGCTCAGAAAATTTCCATGGTTTTTGAATAAATAGATGTATTCAGAACTTCTGGATTGAAAACAGTTCTTTTGGCTACCAATTTTCAACTATTTGAAATTACAAATTGTTTTTCTAACACAGAGGTTTCCTTTACTCTGGCTCTGCACTGAATATTTTTCTGTGTTTCTTGTTCAGTCAGAAAGAATTGAATGAATTGTTAAGATTTAACAATTATAAATTTTCATTTGTTTTGAAAATCCATTCAAACTATTCCTTTTTTTTTTTTTTTTTTTTCTTTTTCTTTTTTTTTCTTTTTACTACAGGCAGTTATGTTTGGTTGGAATTACAGATCTCTCTAAAAATCATCGCAGAGTAATTTGGGCAGATTTCTTTTCTTCTGACAGCAGATTCTGACTGCTACTTACAGCACTACGATTCCTGGTGTCTTTTTACCAGCTCTTGCTATTGACATGCTATTATTACTTATGCAAATCATTTAGCTTGCTTCTACTTTATTATCTTCTTAGTAATATAGCAGTAATCTCCTAAGTCAGAGAAAATTTCTGAAGAATATTTATTAGGTACTTAGAACTCAGAGAACATGGGGTTTCCAACACTAGCATAAAATTTATGCAATTATATTTGTTTCTTGTGATTATTCTTGCTATACTCTTTACTGCAACAGAGACAACTCAGACTTTTACAGTGGTAAATACAACAATATTTAATATTTAATTCACTCCTAAACCTCCCAGTAGCAATTACTATTTCTTTTTCCTAAAATCTGAGCCCAGAGCATATTCATTCATATATATTCAAGCTTTTTAGTTCATAACAACTTAGTGCCTTTTTAGTCTTTGTGAATCACATAAAACAAGCTTGGTTGAATTTTATTTTGATTCTGACAAAGGTTTAAGATGGCCCCAATGGAGATTTTGTATAAAACTGAAAAACCTTAAACTATGCTCAAGATGTATTTTTACTTCCATTTTTGTACCTCTTGGTACATTATAATTGCAATCCTTCCTTCCGAGAGGATAAATCAGAAGATCATGACAGTACAATTGGAAGCAGTCAGGCATCTTCCACAGATTGATATGTTTTGCTTCATTCACTCCAGTCTCCCTGCTGCTTCCTAGTTTTATCTCAGATTTTCTTAGTCAGATTTCTTCAGACCGTACATTGTGAGTGAGTGCTGTCAATGGCATACTTCATGCACAGAAAGTTTGTAAAAAAAACCCTGTGAAATACAGCTCAACAACATTCTTTGAGCTCTATCTATGCCCTATCTTGTCAAAGATAATATTGTTACATTAACTTCTATTTGAATTTTGGAATGCCAGCTATAAAATGCATGGTTATCTGAGGATTTCAAAAACTTTATGAACTTCAGGAACAATATAAATTCTTATGAAGAATAATGTTCAAATGAATTTAAGGAACTACATCTTATTATTTAGCAGATTCATTTCTACTGAACATTAAGTGCCAAAACACTGTGCATCAGGTAATCACAAGCCATCAAGTTACAATATAAGATGAAATTGCTGGTAGGCAGCTACTTTTGAAAGGTGACCCGGTATTATGTGTTTACCTAGACCAATTACAAAACAATATCATTAGCTTAAAGAGTCATGAAAATAATTGTGTAGGACATGTGCTTTTAAATTGGATAAGCAGTAATTTGTTTTGGAAGATGAGTTTTTTTCCCATAATTTCAACACTTTTTAAGTTCTTGATTTACTTTTTTTTTTTTTTTAATTTATCATAATTTACGCAAAACTCATATTTAGTAATTGTCAGACATCTCAGATTGCCTAACTAAAAGAAGGCAGTAAAAGAACAACAATTGCAGTCAAAGGAATGGAGTATTTCAAGCAATTCAATAGGGTACTATTCTTTGTCATGGAAAATAGCTGATTAATAAAATTCTGAAGATCTCTGGAATCATAATGTATGGAGAATATGAACAGAAATGATTTTTAATTTCCTCTCCAAGACATGCGCTTGCGTGCTTCAAATGAAAATTGTGCATTGTTGCAAAATGAAAAAATAAATCATTTCCAGGTCATGTGTAATTAAGATATAGAATCCCATCCTTTACATAATTTTATAGGTTAGAGTTACAAAGAAAATGAAGGCTGTTAAATATAAAGATCCGTTTTCAGAAAGTCTTGAAGTAGCCAGCATTCAGCATCCCTGGGAAGTGTGTCACAACATGCTTGCAGGTTCTTAAATCTTCCCTTGTGTGTCTATTATTGGTAACTGTCAAAGAATGAATCCTGAACTAGATGAAACTTCAGTATTACTCAGCACACCAGTCTTATTATCCTTTGTATGCCTACGTACTTTATTAATAAACTCATAATTATCATCTACTAGACCAGCAGAAGTTGTAATGGCATTGCTAGGCATGTGTGAATGTTACGAAATTTGTGATGCTTGGCCCATTCTATTTATCCTGTCTGTAATTACAAGGTTAAACTGCTCACTTTTAAAAGGAGGGCAGAGGTGTCCGAAATTATTTCCTGATTATGGAGATCAATGTATTTCTAATTTATTTTAGATATGTGTTAAGCTGCCCTAGTACAATACAATTCTTAGCAGACTGACTGCGGAGGATGGTAAAACATCACTAAGTACAGCACAGTTAGGGAAAATAGATAATAGCAGGTGTATATTTTACCTTCTTACTGAACATAGTTATGCAGCTGATTCACAGCAGACTGTAGCAGATGTGGCTTTTTCAGAGGCACTAAGGATGGAAACTGCAGAAGAAAGTCAAGAGAAAGTCAAGAAAGATAACCTTTGCTGAAAAGTCGCTGCAAGCAAAAAGGCAGAGATAGAAGAACAAGACATGTGAGACATTCAGATCACATGTACTGTTATAAGAGGTTGAATTTCTTTTCTATGGCACTTTAAAGACTTAGACTCTCTTTATGAATAGAGTTTAGGATATGCTAGAGAAATCAGCACTGCCTGGAATTATCTGGCATCTGCTGATCGTTTTCAGTGGGTTGAGAAGCCAACACCAGATCCATTAATGTCTGCCTAATTGACTTCTGTGGCAAGAACACCTTTTATATACATTTGAGTAAGTATGTACATATATAAACAAACCTATTAAAAAAAAAAAATTGAGAGGGAAAGAAGTCACATCTTTTATAAATCAAATATTCAACATTAATTAATTCTTGTAAATCCATGTGAGAATGATAAAATCCCCGGTACCAATAATCAGTTACCAGCACAGTAGTCTAAAATTTATTCACTTGCAGGCACCTGTGTCAGAAAAGGATAATGTGGTCGTTTTACTGTGTCCACCAATTGTTAAGACATAAGTATCATGACTAGCTTAAAAAACTTTGGCCTCCAACCTGTGTTAAGTTACTTGCTAAATTTACCCCCTAATAAAATGAAATTGAATAAAACATCATCCACCCTTGTTAATTCTGAGCAGCATATCAGAGCCAGACCAGAGCAGCGTCAATGTTGATTTGTGCTTAAGATAATGAAATTTGAAAGTCTAGAAATGATAGGGTTGTTTATAGCAAGTTCATCTCTGTAAAATAATTGCATCCAAGTTCCCATAAACATAAAAGAGAGACATTATGTTACAGCTGTTTGAAAGGATGGTTTGATTAAGGAATATAGATAACATTTACAGCTTCAGAACATCAAAAGAATATCAGGGAAATCAGGGAATTTTAAGGAGAGGATAAAATTTCCAAACTTAAAAGCATTATTTTTCCTCAGACATCTAATTTAGATTATACACCAGAAGCCTATAACAAACCTCCCGCAAAGAAATAATAGCACACTACACATATTACGGCTGTTCAGCACTCCATTTAAATACAATTACTGGCCCTTTGCCAGAAGCCAGGAAGCATTTCCTCCCATAGCAACAGTAAGAGAAAGGTCAGGATAATATTTCTGAAGGAAAGCCTCCCCTTAAGGAGGTTTCAGGATTACATTGTGGATTACATGGTTTGGAAATATGGTACTTCCAAGGTAAACTTCACCTGTATCATCCTTCCTTCTTCTTGGGATTAACACTTTGGATTTGCAGAGCATTCTCTTAGCTCATACACACCACCAACAGCCCAATTATTAGTCAGAATAGAGTTATTCCAAGTGCTACTTTAGCAAGGGTGTAAATGAGAAGCTGTAAATGTTCCTTGCTAATTCATTGAGAGCATAGCTCAGGATGTATTTAATTAAAAGCAATGAATGGAGCTAATCTACCTAGTTCATTTTATTGGATTTGGTCTAGTAAGCAGCCTTCAGATACCAGAGTATTTAAAGAACAATGTATTCTTGTTTTTTAACTGTTTTGTTTGTTTACTTTTTTTTTAATCTTCTAAAAATTTATTTAGTCATGTTTGCCTCTGTTAGATTGAAAGCTAATAAGATTATTTCCTAGAATTGTTTTCCAGTCTCCTGATAGGAGCTAGTTAGTTATTGTGTAAAGACTGGTAAACTAATAGCATCTGTTTTTGAGGATTAAGCTTGAAAAAGCATATGTAGATGAGTCACTTTGATCATGTGAATGGTTTCATTCAACTTCTGTTAAACATTTTGAATAATAGTCTCCCTCAGAATCATAATCCAGGGAGAGTGATGTTACTAGTTCAATAAAACTGCTAAAATGGATCAAATAGCAGGCTTAATTCAAAGCTTTTAAAAAGCCAATTTTTTTTTTTTTTTTTTTTTTGCAACTTAGTAATTTGTGAAGAATTACCTGGATATTCAATTTTCTAACAGTCTCTTAAGAAAAGGAGGGCAAGCAAAAGAAAAAATGACAATGACAGATTTTGCTGGAATCAAAGTAAACACACAGAAAGCTGTTATTTTGTGAAATCAGTATGATATTCATTTTGCTTGTGGTTAAAAGTGAAATCATCTGAAATAATGGGCATAAGAATCTACACATCCAATTTGTGGGTAAAATGCTTTCACACAAAAACCCAGGGCCTGTTATCACGACACTATCCTGAATGCTCACACTCATTCAGGAGCACTAATTGAACTGTACTATACTGAACTAGAATACATTGGATTGGCGGGTTTACCATGAAGTACAAGGATTATAAACATCACGGTTGTAACCATCAGCAGCTGGAGAAGACCAAGATATTGATTCATGGCCTGGAGATGTACAACCTCGGACTCTGGCAATTGGCTCTGCTTTTCACATTGCATTCCTTCTGCAAAGATCAGTTCAAAACACAGAACATCTGTATCCAAAAAATGGATTGCAATATATGGTAAATGCAAAATATAACCCAATCTATGAGAATATAAGCCCTTCTTGTTGTCAAGAAAAAGAAGAGTATTCAGAACAAAACAAAAGACTGTCATTTTCCTAACCCACTTTAAAGTAAGGTTATATGGTTTTATTTCTCTCCAAACAAATGATTTAAAAATAATAAATTCTGTGATTTGTCCATTTAATAATATATAAGAGTTATCTTGAAGAACAACCTAAACTGTGAAAGAAAACACAGGAGATGACCCACAAAGGCATTCCCAACATCTTCTCT